>NW_026086604.1:31636757-32323951 GCF_022539395.1 Myiozetetes cayanensis | reverse complement strand
AACACATTTCTTGGTGTGTCAAGGAGCTTTTACATGTCTATCAGTGAAGGTACTGTGCCAGGACTGGAAAAACTGCTTGACAAAAAGAAGTAGCCTACTAAGAGAGACTGTGCTTTACAAAGAGTATTCAGGACTTGATGTATTGAGTCTATCTTAGTAGTCCTATTAAATTCAGTTTGAACTTATTGAAATTAAAACTCATCTGAATATAATGGGATTATTAAATAAAATATATATTAGGCTTGGTGTTCAGACCTGAAAGTGAAAGAAAAAGTCAACAGACACCACATGCAGTTTGTTCTGGACTTAAATCCACAAGAACACACTCACTGTGCATGTAAACATACAAAGTGCTGATGCTGCAAATAAGTTCACTTTCTGCACTGTAGTATAATAGAGTAAGTTTTCTAAAAGCACTCAGAGGAACTGCCAGACTCACCTGGTTATCCAGGGAATGGCACCTACAGTGTTTCTGAGTAGTCAGTCCTTCGGCATCACAGCTAAAAGTACATTTGAGTTCTTCTCCTAGAAGAACAGATGATGCTATGAGTTAACATACCTACACTTATGTAGATTCATACTGGCAATTCCTCACCCTTCACTCCTTACACAGACTCCTGTGGTCTCCATGAGGACCCTGTTGCTTCCCCTGTGTGGTCAGCAGGGAGAGTGGCCAGAGCAGCCATGCACTGGGCTCAGTTTCCAGTCAAGACCACCCACCTGCATGATGGCACAACCTGCCATAACCTCTCCCTTTGATAACAGAGGTGTGTACATTACCATGAGGAAATGGGCATGTTCTCTGTCTTCTCAAACAAATATGTAAATCCATAGACACTGTGTCCTAAATATGCTGTATTTGCAATCAAATTAATCATGTGCATTTATTTAGGAAAACAAACCATTTACAAGATCAAAAATCAGAAATCCCTCTTGTTTCAAACATTTTAGGGGAAGTAAACACATCTAGAAAGGAAGCTTTTTAAATTAAAAAGAAGATGTGGAAAGCTATAGTCTTCCAGTTTCTAAAGCCAGTGGACTTAAACGGGAATTTAAAGAAATGTGCAAACTGTGTTGCTGTTGTTAACTTCTGCGATAATGATCTTCCAATGCAAGACTACTTACTGAACACTGAATTGCCAGTGTGTTATTGTACACTATATTTTCATAATACCCCACACTGCTGAAGAGAGCAGGAGTATAGCAAAGATATGTGGGTTTAAAATGGATTTTTAAAATTACCTGAGTTTCCTTCATACACAGAGTTTACTCTTTATATTTGAAAAATACTTGGAGTCTTTTAGTAATCATATTACCTCGTAGCTGGAAAGCCACTTCCTTTAAAGATAAAAAAAATCTGATATCAGAAGGCTACTTGGAGCCTAGCACACGTCTAATTATCTGTCTCAGTCTTAATTATTTAGCAAGTGCTAATAAACTGCACGTATCATGACACTCATGTTTAATAAGCATATAAATTTAATTGATTTTTTTCCCCTCTCTTTGAAGACTAACAGACATGGAATTCAATCACAAGGCAATGGCATTATAACCTCCAATATAACATCAGGTTTTAATAAGCCTCCTGTTTGCTGCACACATGTGCTTAAGACTGCCTGGAAACCAAATCAGTAGAAAAAAGGGATTACTTTAGATTACTTTGAAATGTGCATTGTTTGAAATGGCCTCTGGTGACCAGCTTTCATGAATGGCTGATTTTACTTGTGGGGCACGTCATCTGGCTCAATTATACCAGGCTCTTTTGTATGACAAGTGCACTTCTTGGCTGTGTTGAAATATGAAATTCTAAAATAAAGTAAATCAGAGGGTGAGAAATAAATTTAAGTAACTGTATATTATTAGAAGTTTGTAACTTAGCAGCAGGCATTCTTCTTACTGAAAAAATATGTGGGAATTTTCTTTTAAAACTTTCACAGATTTGAAGTTAATATAAAAACATTAATTTTAATGTTCTTTAGTGTTCTGTTCAACTATATTAACAGCATTAAAATCAAAGACATATTTTTCTTTTCTCAAAGGCTGATCATTTGTTCTACAGTTATGTATTTTTAAAATGTTATTGGAGTTTGTTGTTTCACCCTAACAGATGAAATGTTGGAAACTTCTACCTACTAAGAATATCCCTTAACCTGTACAAAGTTATAAAAGTAGGTTAGCAAGTGTGCATTATACTTTCAAGTCACTGCAAGCTTTTTCCTTTCCTGTCTGTAACTGTTTGCAAAATTACAATGTAAAAATGTAATATAAGGTTATGATTCTGCCTACCTGCAATTACTTTAAATTATAGTTACTTTAAATTAATCTAGCCTGGGGCACTGAGGATACATCATTAGAATACACAGATTACATTTAAAAGGGGAGCAGATAGCTGATTGATTAGTAAAGTGTGTTGGAAATCCAATAGATAAGGATTAGATTAGACCCAGATAGGAACTACATTCTTTGTGTTCACTGTAAATCCTATACTTTACAACCTAGATTAGGGGATTAACCTTTAAAAAGAAATGGTAGCTCTGGCTTTTTCCTGACTTCTACAGTACTGCAAATGTGTTTCCCATGGCTGCAGGCTCAATATTCCCACAGGAAACTGACCTGCAGATTTACCCGGTAGTGCCCGGTAGTCTGAGATTGCAGTGTTTGCCTTTTAAATTCAAGATAGAAGAGTAAGATGTGAGAAGAGCATTAACATTACTAAACTCAAAACACTCATCTGTCAGCAGCTTTTTCCACTGAAGTGCTTCACTGTATTAGTGAAAGTGAGAGTTGTTGTTGTAGGGTGTTACAACCCACTAGTGGTCATGGCAATGTGATTTAAGGGACAGATTTAAGTCCTCTGTTGCTGTGCTGCAGATCAACATCTCGCCTCCCTGACCTTTTATTACATAGTTTCAATCTGTCTTCACAATCTTCATGCAATTACTAATCTCATGAAGTTACTAAATTTGTTGGGTCTCTAACCACACACCTGTTAAGATTCGTGGCACTTACCATGTGAGACTTTTAAAGGTCCATGCACCCTTTGACATAAACATCAAAGAATCACAGAAGCTGTATTGGTGTGGCTGAGAAAACCCCTTCCACTCCCTTTCACCTTGGAGTTTCTGTGCACGCAAAATGTTCTTGAGTACAGCAGCACTACCAGGTGGACACATTTCAATATCAAGTAAAGAACTAAAAATGGTGGCTCTAAACCACTAAATCTGGGATTTGTAGGGTCACAAGTGCATGAAGCCACCTCCAGTTAACATAATGCCAGCAACAGCGATTTCTGGCACTACAGGCAGACTGGCAGGTTTTTGAAATTATGCTGACCAGGTGCCCGCTAATGTGACCAACCTCCAAGGTCATATTGGAAATTATAAAACACTGACAATAGCAGAATCCCAATTCTGAATTAAGAGAATTCTTCTAGTTGTCTTTGGCTTTCTATTTTTCTTATGGAGAGTCTGATTTTAAGGAAATAGAAAACAGTGGGGTCATATTCCTGTAAAAAGTGCTCATTAAACCAAAACTGTCAAGTCAGCAGATCATAGGTAAAATACAGAGGAAGATGCTCTTTTGCTTGGGGTGAGAAAGGAAATCTCATTTTCTTGTGGTGGTTGATATCCTAGGTTTTGTTTCTTTAAGAGGTTCTATCCATTTATTTATCAGAAAAGCCTGTAAGAAGAAATTATCCATGATTATCTTTTGCATAAAGGAAATGAGGCAACTTAACACTTGCAATGGCAAGGCCTTCTGCTTCTTTTCCATGAGCCTGATATATTTTTGTGCACTAGCACTTACTAGAGAATCTAAAAAATTTTCTAAGTTGCAGAACATCTGTTTTGGACTGTATCTTAGTTATATACAACTATATCAGTTTTTGGAGGCAGGGAAATCTAACTACAGAGATAAAATCTGAAGGGTACTGGATAGTAATGAGGAGCACAACTCAACACAAATTGCTGCCACATTAGGAGTGTCTTGATTTAGGATCCCATGCACTACCTTATACTCTCACTTCACTGGGCACATTTACTGCTAATACCTGGAAACAGAAACCAGAATTCTCATTCTCATGTTTGCTAATGATATGAAAGTGGTGGTAGAGATTGATACCCCTGAAGACTGTGCTGCCTTGGCAGGGCTAATTTGGACTAGATGGTCTCTAGAGGTCCTTTCCAACCCTAATGATTCAGTGAGTCCATGAGTCTTTGATACTTAAGCTCCACAATCACAGTCCATATTATCACTATTATTATTATTATTCCCATTACCACTGTTTCTTTTATTGGCCATAGTTGATTCATTATTGTGCCTAATGAAAGGCCACTAGAGCAGTGGGCCTTAACCTATGACTTTGGAAAATGTGATGTCCTCAATGTCCATGCTCAAAAGAAAATGCCAACTCTGTGGTACAGAGAAGATAAAGTTGTTTGCCCTTTATTACCACTTGATCGTGAATTACTGATGTGGGGAATTTCACAGCACATAATACTGGGAATGGACATATGTCCAGTATCCTTGCTCATTATCCCAGTGTTTGATTTCAGATTTACAAACAAGAAATCTGCTTATGTAAGACAGATTCCTTGTGCAAGGTTCTGTGGAAGCCACATTTGTAGAATATTAAATATGCAAAAGTCCCTATATCTTTAAAGCCTATAATGGAGTATTCTTGTGGATGCTCAGTGCCCTGTTTCATAAAAAAGTGTATGATTCCAGACAGATTTTTATTGCCCAAACAAAAAATGGCATTTTAAGTGAACAGAGGAAAAACGTGGACATGAAAACAAAGTGGAAAATGTTCTTTTTGAATACTGTCTGTCTTCTGATGTGTTCCAAATTAAGCACTTTCGGTTAATGCACTGAAAAATCTTGAACAGTTCTTGATCAAAATGAGTATAAAACCTACAGTTTCAAAAGATATTGTTCTACCTTTTGCTTTTCTTCTTAGATATTGCACAACACTCTCTTAACAAACCTAGAAATAAAGTCCTTGTAGTTTTTATGCCACAATACAGGAGTGGCACTGTCGCCTTTCTTTGTAGTGCCCTGCCAACGTAATTCAAGTTTCATGAGTAATTAATTCTCCATGCCAACAAGTCCTTGAACTGTCTGTTATAATACTAGCAGCACAGAAACAACTAAAGATTGGAGTTTTCTGATTTTATCCCTTGAAAGGTGATTGCAAACTATGCATTTCTGCTCCTGTGGGGGGGAAAAAAAAGAATGACAGAAAGAAAAAATTATATCCAGCTTATGAAAAATAATTTCTTCGGATTTCTCTGGTTTCCTTTATTTACTGACTACATTTCAGTTGTCATAAGTGTCTTCCATAGGAAAAATACACTTTAAATTTCACCAATAGCATTTGTTTATTTGGCCTAGAGAAAAGCATTTTATAGTACCCTCTTGATTTCTGAACACTGTGCAAAAAAAGTTTGTTTGCTTCTCCACGTAAATTTGAAAAAGTCCTTTTTAGAATTTCTCCTATTTTTGTCTGTTTCTCAAGACAAATTGCAGTGTCTGCAGGGGCTTTTATAGGCTACCAGCCAGTATCCAACACAAACATTGCAGCCTTGTCTTCCCTATCAGTCTATCTAGGCTGTATTTGGACAGTTTTCTCTACTTCATTTCCTTCTAGGGCTGGGAAGCAGGCAATAAAAGAACAAGTTGTCAAAGATCACCTTTTAATAAAGATTTGCCATATGCAAAACTGAAATATGAGCAAAAAAAATGTGGCATTACTGTGCTCTTGTGCAAGAACCATTCAGTGAAACTTGAATTATTAATTTGATATGTGTAGATACATCCTGATAGTTTCTTTTATCTGCTGGTAAGAACAAAAATATAGTTGGAAAAGAAACCTTCCCACTGTTGTTTCTAGAAAAACTTGCCAAAGGTGGGTCCAACTTGCTACAGGAAAAGATTTTTTTTTAACTAAATAATATAGACGAAGGAGGGTGAAATGAAATTGTCAGAAACTTATAGTTTCATATGGTGGGGGATTATTCAAACATGTTGGTGCCGATGTTTGCTCAGCACAGTCAGGATGGCTGCACTTTCTGGGTCAGCATTGTCTGTGAAACTTTGCTGTACCATAAAACTGAGGTAAGAAACTAAACACTGAGTCTCACTTCACGTGGGCTTTTGTGCTTTGTGATGTGAATCAAAGTTTCTCTATTTAAAGATCAGACATTTAGAGACATTGTATTTCTGCTTTTGCACCAAGAGCATGTGGTATCTGGTGTCTGTCAGAAGAAGGCCGACTTCTCCGGTAACCCTGATCTTCAGGGCTTTTGTCAGTTTTCATGTGACTTAAGAACAAATACATGGAAATTAAACTATTTCTAAAATTCTGTCCAGAAAAATTACAGACTTCCAGTTACTTATCTGAATGTTGTGTAATCACTGAAATAGCATTTAACGTTTAATGGTGCTCCCCTGTATTGACTTTGCAGTGCTGTAATGTTAGTGTAAGGCTGGAGTGTTTGTTGGTGCAGAGACAAAGAAAGTCAAGATTTCTCTGCCACAGACGCTTGGATTTTCCTTTTAAAGACATTCACACTCTTCTGGTGTAATTACAGCCTGCCAGAGTGAGGAGCATGAAACTGTTTAGCTTGCGAAGCTTAAAATAAAAGGTGTATGTGGAAACAAGAACACGATCCTTTTTCTAGCAGTCCAGCACCAAGTCCCATCCCTTCCCTCTCCTGTGGCTTCTTCCCCTGAAATTTAGAGCATCTTCCTATTAGCGCATTTTTAGGTGAGTGGTGGGGCCCTTTTTGTCTTCTGTCTTGTTCTCATTAAATTATTTCTGGTTATTAATCTGTTTGCAGTTCATGTTGCATGTCTGAATATGAAGTCTCAGGTGTGGGTGCACAGATCTCCTCGTGATTTATGCTCCATTATGCTAATTATATAAGGCACACCCCAGTTCCCATGCAGTCTTCCCCTTGGGCAGAATTCTTGATTGTTCTTGGGCTTGGGTGGTTTTTTTAAGTTTTTTTTAATTGACCGATATCACCATGCTTTATCCATAGTCCCACAATAAAAACAGGAGAAATGTATGTGGCAGGTCAATACCCTGGAGGGAACAGGCATGACTCCATGGTTTCCTTCCCTCCCTCTTCCTTTTTGCCCCCAGATATTCCCTCCCTTCCCTTGTGTTACAGAACCGCTTTGCAGAGCTTCAGTCAGTAATGCCAAAAATGTTAAAGTGTAAGTGGCTGCCCCTTCCTCCCCAGACCAATCAGTCATTTTCAGTCACGGGTTTAAATCTGCTGCAGCAAAGCCAAGCCTCTGTGCTTGCAGCAGGTCTTACAAAAGCACGGCTGTTTGACTGACAGGCACGGAGTGAGGGTTCTAATAACATACTGAGCCAAGTCAGGAAGTGGAGTATCGAGGACGAGGCTGTGGCAGAGGTACCGTGCATTATGGATGAGGCACTCAGGTCTGTCGTTGATTGACTGAGGGATGGTTACACTCCTTCACAATGCTGGGTAAGATCATATGGACTGTCACTTAATATGAGCTGTGCTGTCAGTGGGAAGATGACTTTTCATGTAGTGATCCAATGCAGATTACAAATGAGAGCCATGCTCTCCCCTCTGCTTTTGAAGGGTTTAGTCACTCATGCAGGTGAGTTAAAATAGCTTTGTTGCTCGCCAGGTGCCACGCTCTGGAATTAACTCTTATTCTCAGAACCTCACTATAAATCTGACTGTAAATGTTGGAAAAGCACCTCTGTTTGATGACGTGAGATGTATGTCCTTTATCTCCAGCAGCCAAGGTACCACCTAACCCATGCATAGGTGTGGTATTAAATTAAGTAGGAGGGCTAGGGGGAATGCAATTTTTCTTCTCCTCTTTTCTTTCAGGACAGAAAAAGAAGGTGTAACAAACAGTTCTGCAGACTTTGAAGCACAGCCACAGTACTGAGGTCTCTGACTGACAAGCCTTCTGCTTTCTCCTTTTCACAGGGCTCCTCCTACAGATGTTCTGAACACGTCTGCATCCTGGCAATTTTTTACTGCACCCAGGTACTGAATATAAGGAACAACCTGCATAAAAAGAAGCGTGGGGTGTAGGAGAAGGAGCACTGTGAGGCGTATACCAGAAGTCATGCCTACAAAATGTAGGCAATGGCATGACTTCAAGCAAAAATTTTTTGAGAAAGCATAGTTGGAGAATGACAGAGTTTATTCCTAGAAAATGACAGAATAAACCTCTTACTCAACAATATAGCTTATAATCATGTTAAATGGTATGTGTCAGACTTGACTTCCCTAAGTGTCCTCCTTTCACTGTATGACTGAAAGTTTATTTATTGCTTGAACGGAATTTCTTTTCGTCCCTACAGGCTTGAAAGCTAGAGCTCAGACACTTCTGGATCAGTCTTTTCATTGAAATACTGGAACTACTATGAAGTCTTCTTGGTTTGCACTGATCTTGGCAGTGCTCAGTACTGAATTGTTAACAAGTCAGTGTTCCACCATCAAGTCCCCAAGATTCAGAGGACGTGTGCAGCAGGAGCGAAAAAATATCAGACCAAATATCATCCTTGTACTCACAGATGATCAAGATGTGGAGCTAGGTGAGAAATAATTGTTATTTGCTACTACATTTTGTCATGTGTCTTGCAGTAATTTCTGCCAAGCAAAAAGTGCTTTGAATTTGGAGAAGGTGATGGTCCTGAAACAATATCAGAATGTGGGACAAGTTTGGAAAATGAGTTAACAAGTATCATTTAATGGTATTCATAACATTTAGTTACAGACTTTAGGAAGTACATTCCTATCAAAATCCACCACAAAAGGATTTATAATGCATGCAAGGACATACAGGTAGAAAACTTGCATCAAAAGCCCTTTCTCACTTTATGATTTTCTGTAGCATTTAAAAATTTGAGCCTAATGAGGTCAACCTTTCCCTCAGTGCTATATAGGTGTTTCTGTCTCCACATATTTGTCACAGGCATGTGTGTCATCTGACGTGTTTATACACACAAACAGGTCTGATCTCAGGACATAGTCTTAATATTTTTGTGCATTATATGAAGTATTATACATTATTGACTATTTAAAATCCATCTGCTTTAAGACTATGCTCTATGCATAAAATATGATAGTTTTGCTTTCACAAGTATACTAAATATCTGAGCACAACCTGCACATACTAGCCAGAAGTGATTTTCACATATTCTTCTTAGGGTGGAAAAAATTAAAACACTTGGATGATGTTTCAGGAGGCCTTTGAATGTTTTCCATTAAGTAAGTTTAGAAAGATATTAATGGTAGTTATGCATATAGCTGATTTTTTGGTTCACTGCTCAAAATGAAAAAAATCAAGGAGAGAAAGAGGATCAATTTAGGTTACCCCCAAGCAAATATTTTGGGTTTGGGGTGGGATGTGAGATCAAAAAGGTGAAAAAGTAGCAAACTAATTTGAAATTGAATCCTACCTTCTTAGTTTTTTGTGGGGTTTTTGTTTGTTTGTTTGTTTGTTTTTTAATGAAAGTCATATTTTTAACAGAAGTATAGTGAATTTCTAAACAAAATGACATATGACATTGAAAACTAAAAATGCTTAATTCCAGGAAACTTAGAAGAGTTCATTTGTTCTAGAATCACATACTTTTAAGCAGAAAGTTGTAGACAAAAAGCGGTCTGGATCTAAAAGCAATTCTTTAGTTGCTAGCATTTTTGTATTTGCCACAATGCAATAATAATTTCACAGCCCTTCAGGGTTCCGAGGACATAATTAATAAACTATATTTTGTGACTGAGTGTGGGTGCTTTTATGCAGCAGAGCTCCAAAACCAGGCCTTTAGATCTGAGCGCATCCTATCTTTTTTTATTTCCCACTCTTTCAAACGTCTGCTCTGTTTAGGCATGCTGCATAATGAATAGCTGTTCCCAGCTCTATTTTTGGCCTAAAATACAGCTATTACAATGGGAATGCACTTTTTCTTGATAGAGTCATTCTGAAAAATTTCGTTAAAAGGGTCAAGTAATTTCTTCCTTTTTTGTGGTCTGTAAGAGCCTGCTTTCTCCAGGGCACCAGGGAAGGTAGGTCAGCAGACACGCATCTCTGAACAGTGTTACCAACTTGCTGTCTTCAGTCTTGCAAGAAGGTTTGCAAGTGGTGAAAGAGGAGGAAGGATGTGGCAAGTCACTTTGTTCATACTGGGAGCTCCTCTCTTTGAAAGCTGCTCTGAATGTTCACGGGGCATGCTGGCCCCCATTAGCAGGCAGCTGAGGAATAGCCTGGGTGTGCATGCATTCTCACTGCACTGAATGAAGACACAGGTTTCCCCTTCTCATAGATCATTTCACAGGAAACAGGATTCAGCCCCAAGACTTACTGTACTGCGTTATTCGCACTTCTGATAATAAATCATTCCACATATTTGAAAAATAAAGGCAAACTGTTTTCCATGTGTGAATTTTCCCCTTGCTCTTCTTTGATTCCTAAGAAAAAGCTTAAATTTCCCAAAGGTCATTGGGAAGTAACACTTTCTGCCACAAACAGAGTAAAACTTAGGTATTGGTATCCAAAAATCACAAGATTGAAAGTCTCTCAATGTCAATTATTTGCTATTGTATTCCCAGCAGGAACATTTCTAAAAGCTATTCTAAACTAATGCCTTAACATAAAAGCATATAAGGTAAGTTATAGACTTCAATCAGGAAGGATACTCTCCAGAGCACGTATAAACATTGAACCAAAATACTCATCTGCCTGAGTACGAATGATATACAGAGGAGTTATCCAAAGTAAAATTTGCAAGAGACAGGGAACGTGCATTTAGTTAGTGCTCAAAGGTTAGGAGTATGCACATCTTCCTATTGATCTGCACCATCCCCTTGAGTTTTGCATTCTGAGTGCAAAGAAGTTCGGCAGAGTTGCTGCCTTATTCCATTTATCAGATAAAACCCACAAATTGCTCCACAATTCCAGTCACTTCCTATTTGTGCTAAGAGAAATGTGTCACAGAGGAAGAATATTGTAGATCTGGTAGACAGCAACTTAAGTGGTGTGAAGCCGCCCAGCCCCACAGCTCTTACAGAAACTCAGCAAATACTTGGGATCTCATGCTGGGAAATTAGTTCTGAAATTGTGCCACCATGCACTTTCTTTCCCCCTGTGAGATCCTGAGGGTAGGGAAATAACTTCCCAATACTGAGGCAAATCAGCACCTTGCTCAAGGCAAAGCATCAGCTCCCAGAACCCAGAACTACTTCCCTGATGGAGACAACATGCTGAGGCTTTCAGGGCAATGTCCTCAAATCCTACTGTGTTCAGGTCTGTACTCTGTTCAGTCCAACATTTTGCTCACTCTTTAGTCTCTTCCTGTCTTCCAGATTCTCTTTTCATTTACACACATCAGTACCTCAAAACATGACCCCCACAGTTGCTCTTATAATCCTCACTATAAATAATATCTTGCATAAAGTCAGAAAGAAGTCAAAGCTAATGAATGTGTTGGTAATTCCAGTGTTTCTAACCCTTGCTAACAACCTAATGCACCATCCAGTGAAATCTATATAAACAATGCACTGAGTAGAGCTGGGTGAAGAGATCACAGCATCATCTAGGTACATCACATTAGGCACAATTTGCCTGGTTTGCTTTCCATCTTCTCTTGCTCTAAAGCACTAAAACACATCAGCTGAAAAAATGGGGATATGTGCTGAGATCTGAGAAAGTCTATTACCTTCCTGGAGCCTTGCACACAATCCATATGGAGACAAGGTGGCTTCTAGCTATCCCTTTGTAGAGATGCCCACCTGTGATGAAAATCCATAGCAACTTCAAGACTTCATACTAAACTTTGGTTACCAAACATCTATCTTGATAGATGAGGATAGATTGAGAAATGACACTGAATTTCTTGCCTGACAAAACTTGCTAACTTCTGTGTCCAAAGTGGCCATTCCCAGTTATCTGGTTCCCCTCAGGTGCTCCCCAATCGGTCATGGAGAGCGCAAGTGTCCTACTGACAGACAGCACCTGAGTACATATGCCCTGAAGACTGTGGGCCAGATGGTAAAGAGCACAAGCTGTGAGGAGAGCTACAGACAGCAAAGGATTATAACTCATATCAGCAAGTTTTATCTCCTACTAGTGTTTTGTTTTCCAAATGAGGAAGTCTCACCTGCTTTGAAGTTTCTATTCCAGAATTTCCAGAGGGGCTAAATCTATTATCGGTGTCAGTAAGTGCATACCTGGAGGGAAAACTTAGTAATAAACAGCAGGTTTGCAAGAGCACAGGACTGACAAGCTGGAAGAATAAGGAAGTGCTCTAACAGCTACTCATTTATAATACATAGAGGCAGAAAAGTGCAGACCAGCTCTGCTGTGGTCACCATGCATTAAGGTGCCTGAACAGCACACTTTCTGTCTGAGCACTCGAAGCACTTTACAGCTGAGTTCTCAGTAACAAACTGTGATTTTTCAGAAATGGAAGATCTATGGCCAAAAGAAAACCAGAAAAAAAAAAAAAAAGAGAGAGAGAGAGAAAAGAAAAAGTCAGCCTGGGGTCCAAGATTAAGAGATGTAGAACAAGGACAATCTCAACAACCCAGTGAAATGCTCCCACTCAAGTAAATGGAGACCTTTTGTGCTCAGGGACCTCTCAGTTACTCTTCTACTTCTCTATATCCCAAAGTACATGGGATTCAGGAAAGCACAAATGCAGATGTTCTGCATTTGAAAAATGAGGGTTGTGAAAGAGGAAGAGTCTAAAATTATGGTGAATTATATGCACGGTATTAAATGTATCCTTAAGGACACAGGTCCTGGCGTTTCACAATGAAATGCTCAAGAGCCTACTGCCTCTTCTCCTTTTTAAACAAATACTTCTATGCAAAAGTTTTCATATTCAGCACCAACTCCTTAGCCCAAAACCAAAAACAGAGCATGCATAAAATAATTTGTAATATTTTGCTGCTTACACCTAAAGTTGAGCTTCCTTTGGAGTTTTATGGTTTTGCAGCCATCAGTTGCTTTAAAACATTTTTTCATTTGATTTTCAAGCAACACAAACAAAATCATCAAGAAAAACTCTTGTTTTATCAATGGAATCAATGGATTTAAATGTAAAACAACTACTGTCAACTGTGTAAAATTTTAAAATCAAAGAATAAGAAAAGAAAGTAGAACTCCAGAAACCTTTATTTTACCACCAAAATTGTGCAAGTATTACAATTCACAAACCTGTTTCCTGGGCACATACTGACATATCCACGGTTGACCCTCTCCCTTCAATCTCTGCTCTGTTGAATAACAGAAAGAACAAACTTTGACAGCTGTCAGCAAATACTGACAGACCCTATCTGGGGCTGTTCAGCCTTTCTGCAATCAGAAATCTGCAAACCCTGCCTCTCTAACCTTGCTGTTCTTAGAGATGTTTTGAAGGATGCAAAAAATGTCTTTGTTCTTTAAACAGTATCAGTGCAATTTCCTGACAAAGGTGCTGCATTTTACCAATAATTTTGCATCCATATTTACCCCCCAAAACTGGTTTTGAGCAGAGTGCTTTAGTATCAGAGCCAGACACACTGATCTTGTGTCCACAGAAACTTTCCTTTAGAAAAATTGCCACTTATTCTCTCTTTCTCCTCCCTCCATCTCTCACTCCCTGCTTTACCCCATTCCTCTCTCCCTCTTCAGTCATCTGATAAAATTGAAAGAATATTAACATGTTCTTTGGTAATGTCAGCATTTTTCATATTTTACTGGTACATCAATTAATAATTCATTCTCTGTAACATACTGTTTTCCTACAGCCACATTTGAAGAACTATTAACCTGTAAATTTGATACAGCTTTTACTCCATATTTTAAACTTTGTTTTGGAGCATGACAAAAAAAGAACTCAGTCTTTCCTGAATCCTGTAAAACATTTTTGGTGATATGATAAAAATCTGATCTTTTCTCCTAAAATACCCAAGCTACAGAGTAGAGTACACAGATGTTCAAAGGCAAGCGGTCACTGATACTTTACTTTTAATAGCATTGTAACAGCCCATATATTCAAACAAGTTTTTACAGTACAGTGATGATCAGAACCTCTTTTTGCAGGGTCCTTGCAAGTGATGAATAAAACCAGAAGGATTATGGAGAACGGAGGTGCCTCTTTTATCAATGCATTTGTAACAACCCCGATGTGCTGCCCATCACGTTCCTCAATGCTGACTGGGAAGTATGTGCACAACCACAACATATACACCAACAATGAAAACTGCTCTTCTCCCTCATGGCAGGCTACTCACGAGCCACGTACCTTTGCCGTGTATCTCAATAACACTGGGTATAGAACAGGTAAGAGACAAATCAAAAGCAGTTCTTCGTTTAAGGGGGAGGCAACATATTCAGCAGTCAGTCTCAAATCACTGCCTAAAATGAAACTGGCTAAGTTTTGGCTGAGATAGAGTTCATGTGCTTCCTAGTAGCAGGAATAGTGTTGTGGTTTGGATTTAGCACAGGAGTAATCTTGATCACTGAATCTTGATTCAGTGTGTTCACTGAAGTTTTTAGTTGTTGCTAAGTAGTGTTTATACTAACTCTAGAACTTTTCAGCTTTTCATGCCCGAACAGCAAGAAGGCTGGAGGATCACAAGAATTAGGGAGGGAACATGGCTGGGACAGCCAATCTGAACCAGCCAAAGGGATATTCCACACCCTACAGCATCATGCTCAGTACCTAAACTGTGGGAAAAGCTTGCTGGGGGCTGCTGCATGGAAACTGGCTGTATATTGATAAATGAGTGGTGAAAAACTGCTGTGCATCACTGGGAGGTTTGGGAGTTTTTTGAGGGGTTATTTCTCTCTCTCTCTTTGTTGTCTCTCTTTTTATTATCATTATTATTACATTTTATTTCATTTGGTAAACTGTTCTTATCTCAATCCGTGGATTTTACCTACTTTCTAATTCTCCCCATCCAACTGAGATGGGAGGTGGGGAGTGAGTGAGCAACTGAATGGTACTGAGTTCCTGCCTGGGGCTAAACCACAACAGAAGCAACTTATTGTCCCAAATTGGTTATGCAGAGCAGAGGCTGAATGTTATGGAGAGGGAGGGTGGTACTGCCTGACGGTCAACATGTGCAGTAACAGCCATGTAAAGAAGCTCAGTTGCAGTGAAGCAGCATATTTCACATTTGGATGCCCCAGGTGGAAAATAAGCTGTTGGGCAGTTACACTTACTGTGAAAGAGGTGCATTTTAGTGGCATTGTGGGTCTGAACTGGCAGTTCCAGCCGTGATTATGGTCAGTATTATGGCCTGCTTGTGGACAGCTGCTAACATTTATGGAAGAAGATGTCAGGGCCAGGCTGGGGACTGGTGCCAAAGACCTCACAGGAGTGGTGTGCCTATCATGGGAGCGAAACAAGGTGAGTGGTATAATTTAAACTTTGCCATGGGGCGATATTTCCTTTGCATTTTCTTAAAAGGAATAGAAACATGCTATAAGAAGGATTGTTCTACTGCGCACCAATAAGATTTGATAGTTTTCTTGTAAATTCCTGGTGGTTTTCCGTAGTCAGGAGATCCCTTTCCTGTCTACAAAGAGCTCTTCTTATTCCTCTCATCTGTGCTTTGGCTTGATGTAAAACCCGATTCATTTCTGCATCACCTATCCCCTAAGATTCAATCTGTAGACAAGTTAGGCTCCAGCCTGACTTCCCCTTCACAAGGTACCGGAGTTGTGTGAGGCCATCAGAGGGCAATTTCTCCAGAAGTATCATTCAGCTACAAAGACTTCCCTTTACAGAACCAGCGAGGCACAGATTTTGGTGCCAACTGCCTTCCTTACAATGTAACTGGCAGCAAAGAGATTTGTTTCTATCAGTAGCTTAGGCAGAAGAATGGATTGCTTTCAAAACATATAGCTGGCGAATGTCTCCATGCTGTCTGCTCGTCCTAAACCTCTTAATGCTGCTGTATCCAGTGCCTCAAACTTATCTGCCTGTTTCCCATCTTTTCTTCACCACACAGACAGTTCACTCTTTTTAGTTCCATCTCTCTGCATCTGTAGTTCTGGAGACCTTCTGCTTCCTGTGTAAAAAGCAAAACCAGACAAGTCTTTAACTTCTCTGGACCTGGTGTTGGCTCTGACCTATGCACGGGATAGTACTTCAGTCTCTGTTAAGCTGGGCTCAGTGAAGTTGTCATCTGAGTACAGCACTGTTAAACCTCTTTGAAGGCTTTGAAGAGGAAAAGGAGGGAAGAGAGAATTGGCAATCACTGCTAGAAAAGGTGCTGAATTTGACCTAAAATATAAGCTTTGTCTCATGACTTATGTCTCAGAAATCCTTTCTGCTTGATAAATGGCTGCTTCATGCAGGATCTGGCTTTCATGTTCTTAAAATTTACTATCTTACTGGTTCATCATCTTAGCTTTGCACAACTAAATGCTTCACACATAAACTGCACAGAGCTAGTGACAGAGCTCTGTCACCAGCCGTCTCTGCCCTTCTGGGGGTAAACACTGTTTTGGACATATCTTCTGCACTGCCTTGCATTATGAAGGCAAGTGGAGATGTCAGCTAAATACAGTGCCTCACTCATGTAGACACTCTTACATTGAAAGGAAATAGGGGTCAAAAAAAAAAAAAAAGAAAAGAAAAGAAAAGAAAAGAAAAAAAGTCATTTTCCAGAGGCAGGCAGAAAGAACATCAGGGTAGGTGAGTTTTAACAGAGGGCAGGAAGGAGTAGAAGAAAACAGAAACAAATGAAAATACTCCAATTCTGACCAAGGTACATTGTTTGACCCAAAATACCATGGCCTCGAAGATTTATCTTTTTACTCCTTGTAAGATGAGCCTACCTTCTAATTAAGCCACAATTATTTTTTTGAGGTGGTAGCTTAATTAACAGCAGATCTTATAATATATTTTTCAAGGATACCGTTGCCTTATTAAAAAGTCATCAAGAGTGTGCTAGCCAAGTAATAATCTACACTTCACAGCTAGAAAGTTTAGTAAAATTATAATGACTCAAGAATACCTGGAAGTCAAAAATAATTGGGAGTGAAAATGAGAGAATTGTGGAGAGGGAGTGGCTACACCCCACATAGGCTAGTAGTGGCTCTGTTTTGATGTTGCAGATGTTACGGGCACTTACCCTGTGCATTTCTACATGTTTTGAGAGTAAATCAGTAACCCCCTCAATGGGAAACTGAGACAGAGAAAGAGCAGTGAATGACCCAGGGCAGTCTGGTGACAGTCCTGATAAGGCACTTGACTAGAGAGCTCCAGTCCAAGTGAGACAGTGTACAATACCTCCAACCTGGTACTCTGAAATGATGAGAATTCAACTCCCACTTTTTGTATAGGATCAAATTATTATATAAGTCAGTGGAAATAAAGGGGTGGGGTAGTGTTTATATAATGTCCTCACTTCTGTTCAGTCCAAATAGTTTTCAGTATCTCTGAGGCACTCACTGTCTAAACTTGCTCTAGTGTTAACTAAACCCTCTGTATTGCAATTGATCACACGTGGGCAGACTGTTATAAGGGGAGTCCTGCTGAAGCCACGAGGACTCCACACAAGCACAGCAGGCCATTTAAAGAGAGGTCTGAAATGTGCTCTAATAAACTGCAGTTATAATTAGAGCCCACTGGGAAAACGTGGCAAAGAACAGAACGGGTTTTTTCTTTCCTTTTTCTAATTTACTCTTCTACTCTGATGTGACCTAAAGGCAATGTTGGATTTCATGGAAACCTCCCTTTTTGAAGATTATACATTAGTACTAAATCATAGGCAGGAACTGTGCTGGGCATTAGCAGGGCAGACAGTATTCAGAAACATCCCTGCCAAAACAAAATCACTTTTGCTTCTAATTATAATTTTTAAAAATCCCTAAACATTTAAGGATGTTTCAATGTTTACAGTTTCCCTTATTCACAAGCTGTATGCTAATGCAGCAATGAGCCAACTGCACAGTTGAAAGTCCACAAAATTGGTAACGTTAAACTAGAATTTATAGGAAATAGCATGGAAGGCACAATAAATAGGTAGAAAGAGAAAACAAAGCAACTCTGGAGAGCTTCAGACAGATGTTTTAATTACATAGATTCCAGCTATTCATACTAAAGAGGAAAAAGAGTCACACTCAAATTTTGTGGAAATTGTGAGAAAAGCTTGAGAAGTTTTCTTTCATTCCATAGTTTTAAATGTCAGTAGATATCCCTTCAGCTACTTAGATTTAGAAATTTAATTCATAAGATTATTAGATGCAGAAGTTAGAGATTTTGCTTTGTGCTTTCCAAAGTATCGACTGGTTTGCTGTTCTTTCAGTCTTACACTTTCTTTACCTTCTGCTGTCCTGTTCTGTTCTGCTCCAGTCCTACAACATGTAGTCTTGCCTCTCAGATGTGCCCTTTACTGTTTCCAGTCCCCACTGCATTTCACCTCCACAAACAAATCCCAGAGTGCACTACCTCAACCTTGGCTTCCTCCAGTAGGAAAGAATTGTGCTACATCTTAACAACTGAGAAGTAGTCAAGCATAGTCTTAGTACTTTAGAAGACAAAACCATCACATGAGAACAGCCAATATCCAGAAGACATAAATATAATGAGCATTTTGTTCTTAGAGTGTCACGCTTTGTATAGTGCAGGATTTTACATTTTTGCCAGCTTAAGTTTCCTCCCTTTGCACATATGAAAAGAAATACAAGTTTAAAATCCTTACCCTGACTTAACATACCTACACATTCAAAGCCCTCTCTGCTTAATGTTACTTTGTAAAATTACTACATTCAAATCCTCACTCCTCTTAGCCCTTCATAGGAAGTGTAACCATGCAGGAGAGAATGAGAATCTGTGTTGGCTCAGCAGCTGCTGACAGCCTCACAGCATCATGCCAAATGCATGATGCTCTCCCTTTATGGAATCCCACCTGAAAGAACAAGGATCACCAAATTAGGCAATTATTTGCTTACGCTTTTTCAAATTATCTTCGGGAAGATGTATTTCCCAGTATTTTATTACTTGCTCAAATGTATCAGCTGATTAGAAAAACATTCAAGAGTCATGCATATGAGTGTTCTGAGGTCATTCTCCTCCTTTTGTGAGAAAAAAAAATGTTAGCACTGCAAAGTTAAGCAGCTCAAACATTAATTCCTAAGTGGCTGCATTTGCAAAACTCAAAACTCGAGAAGTGACTTGACACCAAGATGCCTTTATCTGGTATGTTTTGACATTAGTCACAGACTTCTGTGTAGTGATGAACAGAAACAGTCACTTGGTTGACAACTAGCTAATGTGTTCAACAGTACACATCAGCGTGTCCATTGACATCTGTCACTTATGGGCACATTTCTTAGTCTAATGACCAAAGACCTTATAAAACACAAAAATTAGAGGAGACTGAAAGCTAAGGAGTATTTAAACTGTGCACCACTCCCTTCTGACACACAGGGACAAGTTAATCTTTCATAAAGGGAGCAAAAGCTATGCCTCATGAAGGTGTGGGCAGACAATACGTTTCCTCTGGAGGCAAAGCCAGTGTGTTTCCTGTTCACAGACTTACAGCACAAATCACTGCCAGCACATGCTATTTTTAATCTGCATCATTTCAGTGACCTAATTTGTATCCTGCCTCATGTACCCTTTCAAAGCAGAGAGAGTGGCAGAGTATGATACAGAGGTGGGAATGAGTGAGCAGAGAATGAGTCCTGGTTTTCAGATGATTTCTAAAGTGAAAATAAAAAGAGAACTCTGAGCTTTCAGGTTCTTCCTTCATTGGTACAAAAGAGTCTGGGAAGCATCAGACATTATTTAGTCTGTAAATATTTTAAATAATTAAAAACATGCCACTCTTTTCTGAATAATTTGCACTTTCAGTCAACAAATAAAAATGTTTAAATGAAAGTGATATATGCTAAATAAATGCACATAGTCCACAAAAAGTGAAAGGTAGAAGAGGAAAAAGGCCAAAAAGGATAACATGCAGGATTTTCTAGTTCTACGGTATCATGTGAAGTGAAACTTTTTTTGGTTTCTGTCCAGAACCTCATCAAAAACCACAGCCTATCTGCCTACTTATGCTTGAAGCAGAATTCTATGCTATTAAATATCATAGAGAAAACATATACTGAAAGTCTTTTAGCAAGTTTGTGTATTCAAGTGCTTCATTTAGGAAAATCTGGGTAGAACATTGTCTCTGGAACCATTTCATCTCTTGTTCACATGGCCAAATTATAGTCTTTAACTACATAATAACATACCCCTTCTTGGAGGGTGAAATTTCCCCAGTTTAAAAAGAGAGACTAGTTCTATCAAGAGACATGGTGCTGGCATCTGCAAGGATGGGGGTCTCAGATCCCCTCTGCAATACTCAGCTGCTCACTTGTTGAGAAACTAAGTAAGGTGGGTTTTTATCCCATGCATTGGGCCAAGGATGCAGCTATAGGTTTTCAGATGTCTGATAAAATGGAAGGTAACAGTGAGACTCAGGAGTCCTTTCAGACATTGTTGTGTCCTCCCTGCTTTCCAAAAGCACTTACATCTCTCTTCATCCTACCCCGTTAGGCAGAGCAGTGTCCACTCCTCAGCTTTCTCATCCCAGTTTTCCGGCCCTCCAAGACATTACCTTGGCCTCTGCTCTGAGCCTTGTCCTCCTGCTTGTCTGTCCTCAAGTCATTCCCTTCCTCCCTCCCCTCCCAGGTCCAGTCAGTTCTTGACAGACATGTTCTGTTCCCACTGCTTACCATTAGTGATCTCCTTTATCAGCCTGATCAGTAAATCTGCTTCTCCCCGGCCTTGTCAGTCAGCTTCTTTCTCCTTTCACTGTCCAGTTTTTTTCCCCTCTCCCTTAGCTCTTTTGCTGGATTCCCTGCTGTTCCCCAGACTGCTTGTCCTTATCTGGTCACCTCCTGCCCTCTGCATTTCAATCAACTTTCTCCCACCTACTGACACCACTCACAGGTGGACAGGGAATAATGTCCTGAGGTGTCCTGATATCCAGCACATGCAAATTGCAGCAGTTTTTCCAAAGGATTGTAATAGATGCCTCCTTGACTCTGAGTCCATCATGTCTTTGACAGAGTTCCTGCTCTCAGTGCAGAGCATGTAAGTGCTATCAAATGAAATCTCACATAATTTTTTTCAGATGTTAACCACAATTCCTTTTCCATTACTGCGGTTCTCAAAGATGGCTACTGTTTGGGCTAAGAAGCTTCAAAAAATTCAGCTTGCAGCAGACACACGGTGTGGAAAATTTAAGTCCAAGTACAAGAGAGTTATAAGCAGCTAAAACAGGATCTTATAATGAGAAGTGTCAGGCAACATCAATATTGGAAAGTGCTACCAGCTTGGTCCATAATACAGGCTTTGTTAAAGACATCACCCAGCCTAACAATTGATATATCAAGTTATCGGCTAATGCCTTTTGCAACTGCTGAGTTATAAAATGTTTAATGATCTTTTTGGTTGCAATGGTAAACCTGGCAGCAACTGGGAAAGACCCACAAAGCTGGAGAAAAAGAAGAAAACCTGAGGTTTTCTACTGCATTTAAGTTACAAGACTGGAAACTGAGAAATATGAATTCTTGGCAATGCCACAGGCTTCCTTCATGACTTAGGTCTAGCGGAAGGTTAACCTCTTGGTGCCTCAGTTTCCTCACCATATTTTTTTGGGACAATGTTTATTTCATTTCCTAGGTGGTGCTGGCATACTAAGCTGGCTTTCTGCACCTCCATGATGTGATACACTAATCCTCTGCAATTTTTCAACAGAAGGGAAAAATCAAACTTCTCGAGTTTGAATCTGTGGCTTGCATAATGGGAAGAAAGTAAGGACGAATTTACTGGAATAATCTGGAAGTTGAAGGAATGCTGGACTCTGTCCCCAGAAGCACAGAATCACTGTGTGTCAGACCTGAAATGTCATATAAACAGTGCTTTGCAACTCCTGTAAATGGTTTCCTGACTTTGTTAAAGGAAGTGGGCTGTCTACTTAAAGCTCTTGTCTGGGTCACAGTGACTAAACCTTTCTACAGCATGCCTTTTTAAAGGTTTGGGTTTGTTTTAAATCGGAAACATTCCCATAAGCCTCAACAAATAACAGGGTTATAGGGTAAAACATACATCCTTTGATCCATGGAAGTGCAGAGATGTCCCACTAGTAGATGTAGCCCAGTTCACCTGTACACTAATCCAGTAATGCTGACAGGAGTTAGAGGACTAACCCTATTGTGTAATACTGTAAACATTAGTCATAATTGCTTGTAAAAAATGCTGGGGAAAAATGTCCTAGGAATTATGAGAATTTGAATGACATTCAGCTGTAAGTATTCTGGCTTCAAACTCCAGAGATCCCCTGGGTCAAATTCTCTTTGTCCTGCACTCATTGCAAGCACTTGGGTCTCTCAGTTGAGTTCAGAAATCATTAGTTAATTGCTACATGGAAACCAAAAATTTGTATTAAGGCATTTATTTAAGTATTTGTACTTATATTCTACAGCTCCTCCAGAGATACATAGATGTCTGTACACCATGCCATGTGTTGTTGTTTGCATAAACTTAATTGAACATACTCATACAGAATACAATTACTCTGATATATTAAGCTACACTACATGTGATTAAAAAATAACAATGTGTCCTGGGAACAGTTAGCAAAACTGCCAGAATGCAGATAAAAATTGTGTTATTAAAATGCAAAAGCGGGCATTTATCTTTCCTGTTATCCCTATGGGGGCCATTATGTGCAATAATGAAAAGATGTCCCTTGAAATGGCATTACTTTTTAATGAGGCTTTTACCTATTGAGTCATAATCTCCATTTTACTAATTACAAGCAGAAGTGGCTTTCTAAACCCTCTAACTACTGAGTATGAGCAGCTTTTAAAGTTTAACCTTCCCAGTCAGTACTCAGACTCGGGCAATTCAGCAGGTGTTGGACTACACCTGAGTTAAGGATGGGGTTTGACTCGACAAGCCAAGCATGTGAAGACCCAGCATTTGCACATCACAGTGTCAGTTCCTGGGCGGTTCTATGGCATATTCCATAGTGTTTTCATTGTTTACAGTCCTCTGGTTAAACAAAAAACAACTAGGAGACCCATCCTAATTATTTACTGATTTTTGTTTGGCCCCATGGACACTACTATGCTTTCCTTTTACTCTGACACTTGTCTTCATTCAGAGTATGAAGAACCAGACACTAAGTGCTGGCGCAGGGCCCCAGATCTGACTCACTCCCTCTATCCTATACTCAGTGGTACTCAGAAAACCGCATGGTGCAGGGACTGAACTCTTGTATTTCAGTAAAAGCCTGGCTTTTCCCTTCATCTGTATAATTACTCATATCCTCCTGAGCTTTTGACCAACAAACCAGCTTTGGTTAAAGCAGTTTGGCAAATGCCATCCATTACCACAGCCACTGGAGCTTCTGCTTGTATTCAGGGCTTTGCTACACATTTGACATGGGAACTGATTTACTCTGCAACAGGGGGAAATATTTATTTCTACAAGCTGTCATTCAGGGAGTTGCTTAAAACTTGACAGCACTGAGATTATTTTTATGATAAAATAGTAAATCATTGCCAACACAAAGGTGAATGGTTCAGGCTGTCAATCCACAGTCTCATAGCATGCACCAAAATATGGGGTTCACGGGGCCAAAAGGGAGCTAACAAAACATTACTAAAGTTAGAAAACTAAGTCATCTAAAGCAAGGAAATTCCAAGATGAATTGGCCCCCACCAGCTCCAAGCCACCCTTTCCTTTTCTAAATTCAGTTTATCTGTTCTCATCCTTATGCCCCACGTCATTTCATCTCTGCTTTTTATGATGGTGGTTTTCTCTCAGGTAATAAATATCAAAAGAGAGAGGAGAGAAGGAGAGAAAGAAGCTGATGGCTTTTTGTGTTAGTGCCAAAATTGAAACTGTGGGAACCTTCTCAGGTCTATAAAGGAACACCCCATGGTGATGTTAAACTGAGAAGCTGGAGTAAGACTTTCCTAATCATCTGTGTGCTACAGTTTTTCAGAGCTTGGTCATTTTGAGACATTTTCACAGCCACTTTCATTATTTACAAAGGCACTACATCAAAACCTACAGACATTAGGACTTCTTAGAGAAAAGGTTGACAGTGATTTTTAAATGGGCAAATCTGTTTATTTTTCCCTAGCCTTTTTCTTGGAAATTGCTGAACTGTTTGGCTAAAAGGTTCCATAGTACAAAATGCAGCCTGAGTCAGATAGCATGGAAACTATCATCACTAATGATTGAAGTTTGGCAAGACTGTAAATAGCAGAGTCCAGGTCTCTGTATAAGTCAATCTTAATAATAGATGGGGCAACCAAACCATCTTATGTGATAAATTGCCATAACTCCCATTTCACACCCTGAAAGCCTCTGATGTTTGTGGAAGGCAGGTTGGCGGTAGAGCACTCTACTGATGAGCATGGCACTCAGAGGTTCGCTGCTGGTGAATCTGGAATGGCACTTGGGAGGGCTGACCTCAGATTTCCCCTGTAACCACAGACTGTCCTTGATTTTGCTTGGCTCAACAATGCTTCCTCTCTCTCGGTCAAGTCACTCCCCCATACTTTTCTTCACTGCTGTCTCTCTCTGACTTCTTTTCCCCTTCTACTCTTTCCTTAGATTCCCCTCTCACAGTATTTTAGCCTTTACCCTTATACTTTCCCATGACATCTGACTGAAAGTTTGGCTGCCTTAGATAGAGGTATGGTATCCATTTCAGGAGAAAACAGTACTGGGCATATATGTCCTGCCCACTGTCACCCTCTTCACCTCACAGTTCTTGACTTCTGGTTGGCCTCAAGAGAAGAGATGAGACAGGCTGGATTGCTTTCTTGCTGGCTGTGGGAGGAAGAGCTGGAAGCCTGGTCTAGTGTCTGTAGGACTTGTTTATATGTCACATTCCACGTGGTATAGGAAAGTAAAATTATATATGACTGTAATCTCTGGTTAGTGATGCTTGGCAGTTCCACAATTGGACTGCATCATATTTATGTTGCCTCATGCAAGTCTTAATTATGAACATTTTGATTTTTCCACCAGTTTTCCCAAGAAGTTCCCCATGCCCACATCAATCAGATCTGAATAATTTAAGGCCTTCCACAAATGTGCTCTTTTGGTTAGATTGAATGTGTCTAGGTTGGACATGAGGTTTCCCAGTGTGACTTCATTTCCTAGTAGGAAACAAGTACAGGAGTTTGAGGTGTGTCCCACCGCCCAGCTGAGGGACAGCAGGTCTGGGCAGCAGCTCTTTGCAGGTAGTCCTGGCTGCTCCCAGGGTAGGGAGGCAGCTCTTACCCAGAGGAGCTCTGTCCCTGTAAAGGGGGAGGTCTCTGTCATTCCCTCCCCTTCTTTTGCAAGCACCTGGAGTATCAGTGTGCAGACTGCTGAAGACAAAGGCAGCAGAACTGCCGGCACAGGTGACCCTCTAGGGTCTTGTAAACCTCAGGATAATTAAAGGTGAAAACAATGAAGTTACTGAGACACCCACAGAGTAACTTGCTGGGACAGAGCTGGAGATAATAAATCCTTAAAAATCCAAGTTGCAGACCTGATCCAGTGTTTTGTCACCGCACTTCCCAGGCAGCGGAAAAGCAGGGCAGAGCCATCTGAACTGAATATTCTATTCAGGCCACAGACCATACATAGGCAGCTAGAGACCTTCCATACCCATCTCTCCCTAGAAGCAACATGGCTCCATTTGCCAGTGTTCCATGCCAACATTAATGCTCTGTCCCAAAGCCAGTTGGCTGGTTTTTGGTGTCTGTGTATCTTTGGCATAGGCAATCCACACTTCCAGATAGCTGGGAGCCCTCTGCATTGTGAGATTGCTTTTCTTCTTACTTCCTTCCAGAGGAATTGGCAGGAGCACCCTCCTGGGCCCAGCCACAAAGGGTGAAATTTTTAGTCTGAGTGAGTTCTGACTTGCCACCCCATGGAAAAAAATACACAGTTTGGCAGGCCAGGTAGAGGTGCTTGACCTCCAAGCCTTTGTCTCTGTTAGTTTTGCCTTAGAGAAGATGAGGCAGCAAAGCAGGGTGGGCATTCTCTCTTGCTCTACCCAAATGTGTCACAGTGGGATAGAGATCTGCACTTTTCAAACCTTTTATCAAACTAGCAAATGTAGCCAGGAGAGCAAGCCTAAACTTTCAAGTCAGAAGCCAAGCTTCAAACATCACAGAACTTCCTTAAAACCACAAGATCTTTCTCAGATATATCCTCCTGGGCACTGGGTTTTTATTCCATATTCAAGTGGAAACCAAGGGCAACATACTCTTTCTAAAAAAAAAAAACAGCAATCCTGAAAACATTTCACATGAGCACCAGATTCTAAAAGATTAGGAATAAAGCGTAGAGTCACGAAGGCTTTCAAGTCTCATAAAATTCTGGAAATAACTTATTTTAATTTCAAAACCCTCTAAGCTATAAATGGAAGATTTTTGGTAAAGCAACTCTGACTCATTCTAACACATTTTCTCTTCATTCACGCATTCTTTTGACTCAGACTAAAGGACTTGGATTGCAAAGCCTCATGTGTGTGTGTGTGTTCTTTTTTTTCTTTTACTTCACAGCTTTTTTTGGGAAATACCTCAATGAATACAATGGCAGCTACATCCCTCCTGGGTGGAGAGAGTGGGTTGGATTAGTGAAGAACTCTCGCTTCTATAATTACACCATTTCTCGCAATGGTAACAAAGAGAAGCATGGATTTGATTATGCAAAGGTATTTTCCAGACACATAAATGCCGCATGATTAATCCATATAAAAATAGCTTTCAGATAATTAATTAACCAGGTAATTAATTACTTAACCAACTACAGCCACGAAATTGAGATGTCATTTTCTCTCCAGGGCATTGCAGATCAATTTCCATGTGAGAATATTAATCACTCAACAGAAGAAAGTTTCCCAGGGCTCTTCAGTGGAGTCTGGTGATTTTTCCCTCCCTCCTTCCCACTCTCCCTCCCTCTCTCCCAGAGAGTGATGGTTTGGTGGCAGGAGCAAACAGTAAATAGAAGCCTTTACCCAAAATAATTGTGCCCCTTGTGCCACTGAACTTTAAAGTTGCTGAGCGTTGTCACTACCCACAGGAGAAACCTTAGTTAATGTTCTTCTCCATTATACAGTGCACACCAAAGAAAGTCTGGTGTCAGACTCCGGATATGACTATGAGAATAGATAAGCGCAAGAACACAGCCACTGGAAAAGTTCAGAGCTTGTTTATGCTCTTGACAAAGTGTGGAAAGTATGCCAAGGTGACCTGCCCACTGCCATGAAGTTTCTCGGAAAGGGTTAGGAGCACAGATCTCAGACTTTCCAGCCTGCAGAAAGCAATCTGGAATTTCCTCAGACTAGCTCAAGGAAGATGATACAGATGTTGCAGCTGTGGTTTCTGACCCATGTAATGAGATTTTATTGGAAGCTCTCAATGCCTGTTTCTGATTTTCCCATCCATAGAAATTACATGATACTGATTATATATTTATAGAGAGAAAAAAAAAGAAAAGAAAGAGTATTGGTTAGTTATACATTCCTTACACACACAGTGTATGCAGCTAGAATAAATAGGGAAGCAGAAGGGGATCAGATGCTTTGGGAGACCAGTCGTATAGGCATTTCACTTGAACAGGCCACAAACCCCAAAATTATCACAACCCTGGTGCCTCACACTCATTATCCATTTTGGAAACTAAAATATCACTCACTGTCTCTTCCATATGCTTGCAGAGTCTGTAGCAGCCAGGGCTACTGTGTGCACTCCAAGTTTGCTAGAGGAGAGGGGAAGGGGCAGGGGGACAGGGAGCGGGCGAGCGAGGAGGTCACAGCTGGTTGGCTTGTCCTAGCACTGACATGCGACACAGACCTTGTCCCTCAGGCTCTGCTTTTGCAGCTGTTTGGGGCCTCGAATCCACAACATAAGATTAGTCATGCCTGGAAGTGCTTGAAATTACAAACATTGTCTCAGCACTTTCTCAATGAAGCTCGCACTAGACCTCCAGGCCAACAGTGAATACTCTAAGGTGGCAGGTGGTTTAATTTAAGTTTTCATCTTTTTTTCTTAGTTCCATTTCCTCCCTTCCCCTTGTAGGCTTCCATTTGCCACCTTGGCTGTAGGTTAAGCCAGTTTATTAGCAAGTCACAACCTTAATCTCAGCAGCTGCACTGCTTAAAGTTGCACAATTAAATGAACAGAGCCCGCAGGAATTCAACTGCACCCTGCATTCTCATTTGCAATTTCTTTGATAAAGATTTTTTGCAATCTGTTCCACTTTGTACAGATGTGAAAGTAGAGTCTGAACAAAGACTGTGCAAGAGAGGTTTATGTAAACATAAAACCAGCATAAGAGTCAATGTTAGTTGGGAGCCATTACCTTGTAAAGTGTTTTATCAATGAAATTCAAGAAACATATCGTTGTCAGTACAGTCTGCCACTTTAAATGTTACTTGGCATTATATAACAAAATCTGGTAATCAAATTTACTTAATGCTTTCTCTTGTATCTGATTTGCAAAATACTGTCTCATTTTATGTGGCATTGCCTGCTTAAGAAAGTAATTACTACTCAGTCTCCCCTATGCTCCCTCAAATCATACATCTCTTTGATGGTATGCTTTTACTTCCTGATCTGAACTTTAATGAGGACTTGAAAATAACATAATAACATGATAGTATGTGATCTAATTAATCATGCACTTTGTAACTTTTGCTTTGTGTTAATCGTGTGTTCCAGGACTACTTCACAGACCTAATCACTAATGAGAGCATTAATTACTTCAGAATGTCTAAGAGGATATATCCCCATAGGCCCATAATGATGGTCATCAGCCATGCTGCACCCCATGGCCCTGAGGATTCTGCACCACAGTTCTCAGAGCTCTACCCCAACGCTTCACAGCATATGTAAGTCAAAATCTCACACTGCCAGACCCATTCCCTGTGCCTGCTTCTGTGAGGAATTTGTTTATGGAGGCATCGCAGGAACAGAGGACTCAAATATAAAAAAACTCATAGTAAGCAGTGAATGTTTGCTTGGTTTTTTTTGCTGTGCTTGCTCCTTTTGCGGGGGAGAGTGACAGCTCTGACCATTATTAAAGCAGAGAGAAGCTCTTTTCCTCCTGGGAAGTTGTGGGAGATTAAAAGGTCAGTATTTGGCTTTGTAAGGGCAGCTTCTTACAATACCCTGAAAATATGTAGACACAGGTCAGGATCTGTTGGAAAGATATTACTTCCTTCATTTTCCTCTAAGATATGTGCTTCCTGGGCTCTAACTAAGTGAATGCATTGAGAGTAAAAACACCCTTTTGAAGCTTTTGAGTGTACCAGATTTGTTTATAGACTAGATATGGGCAGATTCCCAAAATAGCCTGTTAGACTGCATTTTAAAACAACATGCTTAATCTTTCCTGGTGATTAAACTATAATAAAAAAAGAGAATTATTCATTTTGGTTTCAGAACTGAAACCAACTCTAGCTAAAAATCTGCTGATAGTCCTGGATTACACATCTTGCTTCATACCTTGAATATTCTGGGTCCTTTTCCTTACAGTGAGATGCTATGTAAGTTTTCCATTGCACTTGTGTCTACCATGGGTTCGTAGACCAGTCTTTCCATTTGTTTTTAAACAATATCTTTGCACATCAGACCCTACCTTGATAAACTATTTCAGCTGGATTGTACATTGATTTGGTGTCTCAAAATGAAGATACATCAGCTTCATAAGACAGTGGGAAAGCTTCTTGATCTGCAAATTGCATTTTGGGCACCCTGCAGTAGCTCATACCCAACGATGTTTTTTGTAGTTATATTGACTACTTTAAAATTGCAATGTAGCAGCTACTGCATAAACCGCATATATAAGCTGATCACTAGTTGGGGTCAGAAAGAGATTTGCTGTACATGGCACATGGTTAAATATTTGTTAGTTGGTATTTTCTTATCCTCTTATTGGTAGTTACTTTCTAGATACACCACTTTCCCTGACCTTATAATCTTATATTCTCAAACAATGAACATTCCTGAGAGTAGGCTTTGCAAGTAATGCAAACCAGTCAGCCATGTTTTGCAGTTATTTAGATATTCAGAATAATTTCTACCTGTATAAAGAACTAATGAAATTGAGATATTAGTTCACAAATAAGATAGCCAAGAACACAGAAAAACTGTAATATTGGGTTGTATGAAAGAACTTTTTAAGTCTGTATCCTGAATTATGCGCTCCAGCAGAAAGCAGCAGGGAATGCTTGGGTGGGGTAGGGGAACCCCACAAACTTTTTCAGCTGTTTTTCCAGCTTCTGAAAATCATCACTTTAGGTGAAGCATCCAGGTCAATGTGCCCTATTCTCTTTGCATCAGTCTGATCTCTTTTTCAGTTCTGATGGCAGCCCCACCATCTTGTGGCAACAAGTTCCATGGTGTCACTTGCTGCACTGAGGACAAAGGTCTGCCTTTTATTTCCTTCTAAACCTGGACCTTGGTTATGCCACCTGTGTCTCTTACTTCCCATCCTGTGAAGAATAATGAATAGTCACTACATCAAATTTAATGGACCTCTCACATGTCTCCTTTCAATTGCCACTTTTCATAGCAAGAGAGTTATTTCTACTTGTTCTCACCCCGTTCAACAGATTGCTTCCCATTTAGTGGCACAGACTGCCTGGCCTCAGGCAAGCCATCCTGTCTGCTGAGGGACTATCCATCATACAGGAGGGTAGGATTCAAACTGTTTCCGCTCAGCTGTGGGGACCGTGTTTGGAAGAAAAGCACTGGAATCATTGAATCTCCCCCTACATCTCCCCAGGCCAAAGGAACTCATTTTAGGCTCCTTGCTCACTGTCTTCTGAAAAGTGCTTGTAGGAACTTGCTTTGGTTTATCATGCTTTTGTCACTTTCTACTGCTTGGTGTTTTCAGCCTACTTCTTTTCTAGTTTGTGCTGCTAAACCAAATGGGTTTATAGTTAGTCTCCAGATTTTTAACTACCTCTCCACCTTATACAGGTTGCATGTTACCTCCAAAGATCAAGAGAAGATCCTAGTTATCTGTTTGAGGCTTAGTTTCATTTAAGCACTTATATGTAAATTAATTTTTATTTGTGTAGACTCCTGGGGTCTAAATATCTTGCTCTGCTAGGCTACTTGTGAGAGCACTCGGCTGTGTTGCTTCTTTTCTTCTGGTGTTGTTAATTTCTTGGCAACCTTCTTGCAGAGATTTTTTGCTCTATTGACCTCAAGAGATCCTTGCTGCGTTGTTTTGTGTTTCTTGTTGCACTGACTGACTGCATGTGTTAAAGTTCAGTCTGCAGACTAAGAAATGAGACAAAATGAAGATAAACTGCCAATTTGGGTGGCTGGAGATTCCAAACAACTGATTTCTCTACCAAAAATATTACATGCCCTAAAAGATATAAGTAGTTCAGTTCTTACAGAAATATTCAGTGCTCCGTGTGAAAACAGCACAAGAACAATAAAATCCCTCCTGCCAAGATTTGTGTAATTTGAACATTTAACCCTTAGGTTTTCTTCCTTGGTGGTCAAGCACCATTTGAATCTCTTTCTTTCTGACCTTGGGTGACAGCCATCTGACCTTGGATTTTGTTTTTAAAAATGTAGTTGCTGTATCATGTTACTGTAACGCCTACCTCCAACAAAGAAGGGAAACCAGGTCAAAAGCTGCTTGCTGGCTTAACAAACTGAGATGGAAGGTTATACCTACAAACCAAGGATTAAGATAGCCTGTCAACCACATGTGAGGGGAAGTTTTGCTTAAAAGAACAGTAGCTGAAGCAGACCCTTAAATTATTCTGATGTCTCTTTGCTGGTTAAGTGCCATTTGATTGAAATTCTGCCTCTATAAATTAAAAACCAAACAAACAAAACCACCAAAGAAACAAACCAAAACACTAACCCGCAACTCAGAAGTTTGTTTATAAGAAGTTTTCCACTGGCACATATGAAGAGGGGAGTGGCTACGGAAGGAAATACTCCAGTTCAGGGAGAGTTCTGCCCTCAAAGGTGGGTGTCTGTAGGTCTCATTTCCTCCCTTATCAACATGGCAAGAATAAAATCAAATGAATGCAGTAACACAGTCCATAACACTTATGAAAAAAACATCAGAGCCAAAAAGAAAATGAAGAATTACATACCATCATTATGTTACAATCCTGTCCTCCTCAGCACAAACAGCCTGCTGGAGTGGCATGAAAAGCCTTACAAGGACAAGAACAATAATGATGTGTACACTGTTTAATTATTAAAATTAAGTGATTCTTCCTAATTCTTATTAACTCCAGTTTAAAATGAAACACAGACTATATAATACTGGAAGCAGCAGACACTGTATTGTTTTTAAGCTTCCATTCTTCCTCCCACTCTCCCTCTTCTCCTCTCCTTAAAATATGCTTATTTCTGACAACTAAAAATATTTCTGGAGGTTTATCCTGGCTGCTATGACCATAATGAGTGATATATTTTCTGAAAATAAATCATACTAATGCATGTACTCTAGCTATGCCCAGAAATCACTTCTGTGGAAGAAAATGGGTCTGGAGAAGATGTACTAGATGAAAGCAGTACATAGATTTTTGCTGTGGTAATGAACATCATCTGTTGGAGAGTAGGGTTGCTAGACCTTTGGAAATGTTGTTGTTAAATGTGAACTTATGTTACGCGACAATATTGTTCCATCAGACAGCTAAGCAGGAAAGCTCTGACTCAAAGGATACTCTAATGGAATCCTGAATTCTCAGTTATGCTCAGGGCCTCTGGCACTTTAGCTTCTCTTTACCTTCCAGTGTGAACCAGTCTTAGGGGAACTGTGAATCAGACCAAAGCTGTTTATAAGCTGTGAGTAAACAAACATTAGAAGCAAAAGTCTGCAGGAGGCAGGTTTACTGAAGAGTGTAAAAAATGGAAATCTGAAACACTGCTGGCTGTGCTGAGTTAAAGATCCTTGGGCTGGCAGGAGGACTGACAGCAAGATTTTATGACTACCTGGAAGAAATCCTATTGCCAAGATAGGGATCTTAGGAGAAACAGATAGAAATGGTATCTTGGGAGACATTAGAAACCTTCACAAGCTAATGTGAGAAAAGGTAGATGCTATGAAAGGCAGAACTTTATATTTCCATTTAAAGATCATATGATAGATGCTGATAGACGAGGTGTGGAGGTAGTGGTGTGTCTGCAGTAGTGAAACATCAAGAGAAATGCTCTTGCACCTCTGGATTCCCAGAGGAGCCTTAACTGTGATTTTGGGGTGTATGTGAGGTGACTGCATCTGGAGTCCCTGAGGCTGAGTCTGAAACATTTGGCAGTTATAATGGTATTTCTTGTAATGTGGACATTTGACCATTAGAGTGGGATCATACATTTGCATCAGGAATAAATCTTGACATATCAGTGCGTTGTGTCACTGCTGGCCTGAGGCGTGCTTGGACTCCTGACTTAGAGATAAATGATCAAAATTATCACATGTGTCTTTGCAAGTGTGACTTTAAACAAGACTAGAAGAAATGGTGTGAAATAGAAACGTAAGTAAGATTCTAGTTGCACAATGAGGTTCTAAAGCAGCAATAAATAATGTTTCTTAAAATAAAAAGGTTTTATATTTAACAGGTAACAACTTTTTTACTTTTTTATTCTGAAATATAGCAGTTGTGTTACATTTCAGAGTGAAAGTTTCATACCTCACATCCCCAGATATATAAATATCACTGGGTGTAAAAGATTCCCCTTTTAAAAGGGAGCAAAAGTAGACCCAGTATGGTGATATTCAACTTCACATTAATACAGATCATAGCCACTGGTCATGTTTGGGGTTTTTTTACTTTTAATTTTGCCCAGAATCTAGGCTTCCTGCTTTCCAAGAACAGTGGCTAAACCTGGAAGTCTTATTTCCCAGGAAACAAAGAATTTGCTTCCTTCTTTTATTTACATTTTTTTCTGAAGAAACATGACCACTTATGTCAAGTTTGCTAATCATATTTCAAAGAATAAAAGTGTTAATTCTGTACAGAAGGTATTAATTGTATTAATTAATTAATACAGAAATTATTAATCAGTTTTACCATAGGTATTACTTTTAAATGTTGTTGACTTTTATTTTTATGAAATGAAAATGTTCCTGGGGCATCTAAGTACTGTATTATTTTCATTAACAGGAGGAGTCCCAATCAAAACAGATTAGTGAAACACTTTGGGGATTAAAACCCCTGAGAACTCTATCAAATTATTAAAACTAGCATTTTTTAGGCAGTATTCTTGTGAATATGATTTTCTTTTGTTAAATAGAAACAGAAGGGAATTAGGAGATTGTAAATAGGAGCAAAAACAGATTTTTACTATAAGCAATTGAACAAATGTTTGTAAATATATTTGGTTTCTTTCCACATTAACCCATCTGTTAGAGACTTGTATATATTTAGATCAATTTTTTAGAGAGCAAACCTTATTTTAAAGTTTTACTGAATTCTGTAAGCTCTTAAAACATGATGTACTCTGTTTTATTTATTTTTCACACAGATACTACAACTGTCTAAACATTACTCAAGTGTAATCTCCTAATATTTTCTTAAACTGTAAAATATCTTTTAATGATATTTTTATATATTATATATTTATATGTTATTTATTTATATAATATTTTGCAAAAGGGCTATATTTCATTTATTTCATTGAATATCACAATTCAGTTCAGTTACTAGTAGAAGACAGTGAAATTCATTTCTGAATTATTTGCTGCTTGGGAAACCCCATTTTAATAGATCCTCAAGTACAAACATCCATTGCTTTAGGTTACTGGGTTTGGATTTATTTCTTGTCGAACTTAAAAGTTATTGTGGTACCTTAAAAGCCAAATAAGATGCATTCTTTGTTTTGAAGTTCAATTTTAAATATATAAATATAGCAAATATGTTGTCAGAAAGAGTTACTGAGGCCTTTTGACCACAAGGTGACTGCTAACACAACTCCTTTTCTCTCAGCGTAACTATAAGTACCTATTTGAACTGATGCTTACAGATAAAGAAATGATAGATTTTGTGGTGAATCTTCCTTTAAAGAGAAAAGTGCACTAGTGCTTAAAGATATTTACTCCTTCCATAGCCTATAGAACATTTCGTTATCACTGTAGATTTCTCTGTGATATTATTTACACAGGTAGGTGAATTATTACAAAACCTCAGGGTGAGTTAATGTTCTCATTATGAAGATGTGTTTATGGGAAAGTGTCTGACCATGTTCAGCATGTGTTATTGTTAAGTATTTGGGGGTTTTTGTTAGTTAAACTGGGGGTATCGGTTCAAAATTTTAGGAATCTGGCATCTTCCAGTGTCCTCCCCAGTGCCAGAAGAGAACTGTCATGAAGTACCAAGAAGTCTCTGTGTATTAAGCTCTGCACAGAATGTGTTGGGCAAATGTAAGTGATCAATTGAGCAATCTAGATTTGCCCAGGTTAGTATATTTTACAAGAATGACAAACACTGCAGTAGCTCCTTGCCAGACTTAGAGGCCATGGACAACCTGAAAGTAATGGGCTACCTGACACTATCTGCTGATCATGGATCGACTAACGTGCTCAGCAGAACTGTGACTGAGAAGAAGCAATAGAAGATATGGTACGTCTTCAGCTTTATACTCCCAGTGCAAAGAGGAATCACGAAATGTGGATGTCAGTGTTACTTTACAGAAGTTCTTGTCAATACAGAGCAAAGTTGTTCCCAAAAATGGAAGAACAGAAACAGTGACAGACTGTACTGTGATGATTTTCAAGGGCTTATAACAGCTGAACATTTAGTTGATATCTCCAGCTGCTTCAAGAAAAAAATGTTGCGTTAAACAATTATCACTGACAGGGAAGAGGTCTATTTACATAGAAAAGTTTTCAGAAATCAGCAATATTCTCCACAGGATTCACCTCTGTAGTGTTTGTTTGATTGTTTTGCACCAAAAAAAAGGTAGATAGATCTGAGGGTGATGTCATATCTTGCAGCTGGCAACCAGTGCCATCCTGGTGTATTTCTGAAAGGCCCAACAAACAGGAGTACACCAGGGGACACAGACAAGCTGTGGGGTGTTGGAATTCATTTCTGTCTCTTCTCTAGTACTCTTTCTCTGACACTTTGGACCCCTGTTTCACATTTATCCATCAGCCAGTGACACTGGATGTTTCACAGAAGATCCCATTCCCTGAACTGTCTGGCAGGAAAATTGTGCTCACTCTCTGCCTGCTGCATTTCTCACCCAGAAAATTCAAAATGCATTTGGAAAGTGTCTGTGAAAGGTTTTAACTGCCCTGCTAAATCCTTGAGTGCTGCTTTTAAAGATTATCCATTATGTGGAGGAGGCTTCCCACAATGGCCTGGGAACATGAGACCTGAGCCTGCTTCAGCAGCTGGCTCTCCTTCCTGGCACAGCAGCAGGCTGTCACGGTGCTGCCGGCTGAGCACAGCTCACAGCCACCTCATCGCTCTGTGGCAGGGGCACTCAGGACTCCACTGGAAAAAAAGTAGGGTTTTACTAGGAAATGCTGATTAATCAAAATCGAGCTCTTTCATGGGAAAACGTCTCGTTTGACAAACTTCCAAAGAAACAGAGGAAAGTTTGCAGTGGAAGTATCCTCCTCTGTCAGTGTGATACCTACCAATAACCGATAGGTAACCAAAATTCCGAAGACTTGCTTCTCCAAGGTCTGGGGATCCATGAATCCCTCTGCTAAGACTGCTGGCATGCCAACAACACAATGGCTGTACTCCTGGGATAAATTTTATTAATTTTGTGGCAGTATTCATTTTAGAAATCAGACTTCAACCATGGGAAATTACAAAAACTTTGACCTTTCAACATGAAATAAAAGAATTTCCAGCAGAAAAAGAATTCTAGTTTATGCTTTTCTTTGCTTAGTAGGGAACTAACCTTTCCAGACTTCTTAATCTTTACTGAAGGTTCAAAAATCCTGTGATACTGTTGTCTCACTTCTGTTTTCCTTGAGGCTAATGGTTAAGTAGACTAGTCAAAACTAGCTGTGTGTACTAGAGGCATACTTCTCAAATTCTACATAAATTCTCAAAAAATGGTCTCCACTTAATGGAGTCCACTGGACTTCATTAATTTATTGCAGTTGACTATAAGTCTATTATATTATCCTTTCAGCTGATTTTTATCCTCAGATTATATATATAGGTTATCATACAATATCTGATACAGTAAAATCAACTGCTTCCACTATTCTATGATTACATACAACCATGTTAAGAAATATGAAGGACTGAGCAAAGGTGTGACTTTAAGTTAATCTGGATACAATGTTGGTATTGTTCAGTGCTACCTCCTAAGAAAAGACAACTACACATAAATATTTCAATGGGGAAAATGTACCTTAACACACATTATAATTTTCAGTACCTAAACAGTAAATTAATATTGAATTACATTTTTATTATAAACTGAAAAGAGAATCACAAGAAACAAATTAATCTAATCACAAAACAGCATTTTTTTCACTTTCTACCGGTGTTTATTTTTCAAATGTAATTCTGCAATTCATGTATTATGTGCTGCAGTGTATTAGAAACAGGAAAAAAGTAAAAGCCAAAGAACTTAATGACAAAACCTGGATTCCTTCTTCCTAGAGAAGGAAACTGCTCATACATAGGTGGAAACATTATGGGACATGGATTTTGTTTGATTTCTCTTCACCTTTATGTCTAGCATGTATGCTAGGTATAAACACTGGACTGATGGAGAGCTTTTGTAACCTGCTTGTCTGTACAGCAAATTTACTTGGCATATTTTTTGCAGTACCTTTTCTTCTAAGGTGGTGTATCTGTGAACATATTCTTGGTTTTTATATGATGTCCTTCAAAAATTCACTGGCTAGGGATAGAATACCGCTCTGAAATCTTTCCCTCAATGCTTGTGTAAACTCCAAAAGCATCATTCTTCGCTTTGGATAGGACTCTATGCCCTTACTTCTTCTTAGTACTAGTATCAATAGTAGTGTTAGCTCAATATTGTTGTCATAGTTAATATTATGCTGGTAATGCACTCTGCTTTACATTCACATTGAAAAAATAGTACCTTCATGGAATTTAAGGTATGAATGTTATTTTGGTATGGGTGGGATTTGCACGTCTACCACACCATCAGGCATAGCTTTAATGAGGGCCAAAGGCAAGTGATAGAGATTGAATATGGATCTGGAGCCAACAGCATTGGCTGCATCACTTTCTCAGCTCTCTCCTTCAAGGCCTTCAGGGTCTCTTGTCAGGACCCTACACCCAGGAACTCAGTCCTGGAGGGATTGCACTCAGGCTCCTGGCAATGCCCGCAGTCGCCTTTGGTGATGAGAAGGGGAAAAGTCAGTGTTTTCTCTCTTTGGGCTGTCTTGAAAACTGATAACACTGGTGCTGTTCTTAGTACTGACTAATAAATTTCTCTGTCCCACTGAAAAATATCTTTCTTTGAGTTTTGTTTAAAGGTAATTTTCTTACTGGATGCATGAGGGCAGCTTACCTTAATATTAAAGGGAAGCATTCATCTCTGATCTCTGACTTTCTTAATTTTTCTGCTTATCTTTGTTGGATGCACCATTCAGATAAGTCTTTTTAATGATTACAGATTTTTTGAGTAACGTATTTTGGCATATCCCAAATATTAACATGGATCTTGTAGTGATCTTTGAATCTGAAAGAAAGCTCAGAAAGAAAGTGGTTAAAAAATGTTGAGGAAGTGATGCATAAACCAATGAAGATTGGAAGCCACTGAAGTGATGTTTGTTGGTATTTGTCAAATATCACATGGAATTTGTAACTTAACTGCTTGTTGGCTATTTCTGTGCTAGAGGAGTTCCCACCTTCCTCTGATGCCTGTAATGCTGCACAACTTTTCAGATCCGTTCTTTTCCTCCAGCACTCCCAGCTATAACTATGCACCAAACATGGATAAGCACTGGATTATGCAGTACACGGGGCCCATGCTGCCTATCCACATGGAGTTTACAAATGTCTTGCAGCGCAAAAGACTTCAGACCCTGATGTCAGTTGACGACTCTATGGAAAGAGTGAGTTCAAGAAACTACTCTGAATACAATCTTATAAGTCAGTAACAAAATTAAATTCATTCATTCATTCTTTACCTTCACCAACCACATTCCAGGGAATGTCATTGTTCTGTGAGGAATTACTCCACTTATCCCCAGTAGAAATGAGTTTTGGTTCTCTGCAATATAATGCCGAGCTCGTCACTTTCTTTTTCAATTGCTGGGTCAATAAACTGATGACTTTTCTCAAAGGGAAAAGTCACTGGGCCTAATATAGAGCCTGGTGTTAACAGAAGATGCATCACCTGTGTGTACACATGGATAGACACAGGTGCACAGATGACAACTTCTATTCATTTCACACACTCCCTTCAAAGTTTGTCCTTCAGCTGAAATCTGGAAACTGGCAAATCACAGCAACTCAGGTGTCAGTCTACTAGTGTTTGCAGAAGTTAGGCAATGCAGTGTAGAGCTAATTATAGGTAACATGATACATGAACTATTAGGTGTACTTTGTATGACTTTTTGTTCCAAAATCAAGCACCATGACCAGAGATCTTCCCCTAGAGAGGTTTCTTTAAACTTTAATAAAAATTTACAGCCTTTTCCCAAGCCCACAACTGTAAGGAATGAGAAAGCTGTAGACTAACACAGTAAATCAAATCTGAGTGCCTTTTCCCCTAAAGCTGTAGCAGACTTTTTTCAAAAGCTCTGTTTGAGTACACAATGAATTTTGGACATACTAATGCAACTACACCATTATTACCGTATTTTTTCTATTTTAATTTTCTGGACCTGTTTAATTGTCCCCTGCGTAAAATGTGAACTTGAACTTGTAAGTTGATTTTTTTAGCAGCGCAGCAAAGACAAGATGTGAAAATGCCCATCCCCAAAACATCTGTGTAAACAACCTCACTGATGCCATGCTTGGTCCTGTATATTTAAGGGTTATAAATGATGGTTATACATGATTATGCACAAAACATGCTTTGCTACACTTTACTCAGAGTTCTTTCTGTGCTGTGTTGCAGTTACACCAAATGCTCGCAGAGATGGGAGAGCTGGAGAATACCTACATTATTTACACTGCTGACCATGGTTACCATATCGGGCAGTTCGGACTGGTCAAGGGGAAGTCAATGCCGTATGACTTTGATATTCGAGTTCCTTTCTTTATTCGTGGCCCAAGTGTAGAGCCGGGATCAGTGTACGTTCTCTTGTGTCTCTAAGCACAGCTGTTGAGCCTGATGTAAAATATTTCTAAGAGCATGTAATTATCACTCTGTCTAGCTTAATTTCATAAAGGATGCCCTATTATTTCAAAGCAATGAGTCTCATAAAGAGGCAGGTCCTTCACTTTGCATATTATGAATAAGTTATAAAGGAGATGAGAAAATTGTGTAATGCACAGTCATGTAGTGTTAGACTCTGGGTTTTGCTTTTAAAAACTATGTGTTCATCTTTACTGCTCACCCTATGGTTTATCAGAATGAATGGCATCATGCCCTCATTGTCAATGAGATAAGAGCAGTATGGCTGCTGCACCTCCTTGTTTTATTTTGCTAAGCTTTTTCTTTGTGATGACAGTCTGCAGTACTGGCCTATCATTTGGAGTTGTAGACTTCAAAGGAGGTTTTCTAAACTTAGCACTTGTGTAGAGCTTTACATCTTCAAAGTCTTGATAAGCATTAATTACCATTCTATTTCCAAGAGAATGTGAAGACTTACATATCAAACACATGGCAACTATGACCTTTTCTGTTGATTTGCAGAGTGCCTCAGATAGTTCTGAATATTGATCTTGCTCCAACAATTCTGGATATAGCAGGACTTGACACACCTCCAGATATGGATGGCAAATCTGTCCTAAAGCTTCTGGACTTGGAGAGACCAGGAAACAGGTGAGTCCCAACATTGTTTTTAGCCAGTTCAGAAGCAAACACCCAAGTAAATCAAAAACTGAGTGGAAAAAGGGATTCTGTGACTATGAGCTGTGTCATGGCAACAACCCATTTGAAGAGTCTCTTAAACAGCACATCTATAAAATTGCAAGTATATATGTAAGTGGAGTGTTGTTTTTTCAAAAATAATTTTGTTAATACTAGCAGTGCTATACATAAGTGCCAGCAGTAAACATTATTATTTTACTTTCAGGTTTCGAACAAACAAGAAGACCAAAATTTGGCGTGACACATTTCTGGTGGAAAGAGGGTAATTATTAGGGGTGAGAGAGTTTTGGGAGAGCATGCCTGCTGGGAACACTCTCTTGTACATGCTTTCCTTTCTGGTCCCTCCTCTTCCTTTTTATCGTCAGAGAAGTGGTAAAGTTTGCAAGCAAACTGACAGGCCTGACATGTTTCCTAGTTTCCTACCACTACCTTTGCAAGGGGCTGTACTCCCAAATCCCTACCTCCAAAGAAATTTGAAAGCATGCTTTTCTGGTGACTCTCCTAGCTCCTTTCCTTAACATTGTGCTTGTACCCACTGATGCCATCATCTGATTTATTTTCTTACCAAATCTCTGTTTCAAATCCAGCTGCGCAGAATTCTTATATCAATTGATTTTGTATTTTCCGTCACAGACTGGAAGCATTCCTCCTTTTTGTTACAGCTAAGAAAAGAGATTTGTGACTGTAACTGCTCCTCTTTTCACTGATACCTACTTAGATCCTCTCACCTTGCCAGTTGTTGCTGTGAAAATTTTCTCTGGGTAAAAATTTTACAGCAATTACCTTTTGGCACTTTATGACTTTACAGATTGTGGAAATCTTGTTTGATGTATTACAAAACGGTGCACATAAGACACATTATAATATATAAAGTACAGTCAAACTAGTGCTGAGTATGGAAGTCCTGTTGTGTCTTCAGCTGGGTTTTTCAGCCAGGCAAGTACTGTTTCAGAGAGTTTTGCCTTGTGAAAAAAACTGCATTGATGTATGAATGGTGATGAACGGTACAGTGTGACATATTTTAACAACCCTTGTTTCTCTTTGGGCAATTTTCAGTCAATCACTTGAACCTTTTTTTCAGTACGTGACCTTCATCAAAGGTCAATAACAGAAACGTGACGATTTTTCCCATGAGTAGACAGTAAACCTTCAAGTAGCTTTGCTTTTCAAGTTATATTCATCATCTTAAGAGTTTAGAAGAATGTATCTAAAATGTTCAACTTTTTTATTTCATAAGCAAATTTCTACGCAAGAAGGAGGAATCCAGCAAAAACAATCAGCAGTCTAATCAACTACCAAAATATGAGAGAGTCAAAGAATTATGCCAACAAGCAAGATACCAGACAGCCTGTGAACAACCAGGACAGGTAAGCAACAAGTAAATTCAGTCTTCCAAGAGCCATAGGGAAATACGTATTTTACACTATGGAACAAAAGAATTTGAAGAATATGGCATTTGAAAGATAACTAAGGGATCATTGTTGTGAATATCAGAGCAAAAAAAAAAAAAAAGTTGCTTCAAGCAGTGATCCTATGTAAGGTTTTGAAGGACTGTCCCTTAGTTCACTGTCTCAGTACAGGTCTTATGGTACAACTCACATGCTCAATTATGATATGAAATGACTACTTTTTATTTGATTCAGTGTATGACTAAATATGCAATAAAACTCAGTGATAACTATGTGAGTAAGGGAAAGATAGCTTTTTGAGCAATGAAAGCTTGTAATTCCTGGGCTAGTTCAGAATTACTGAAGCAAGCTGGTTAGTACGAAGGTTGCACGTGATTTCATTTGCTGGGATGAACAACACACTTAGTAATGCTTTTTTATTTATTGAAACACCTTTAACAGGAGGGTCCCCTTGCTCAGAAATGCTCACTGTTTCAGGTCACTGTAAGGATTCGGGCAGCGAAAGCCATACCCAAGCATTACTTTTCCTTCTTGTAGCCTTATTTATTTCAGTATAATGCCTGACTCTGATACAAAGGCCTAATTACCTGCTCATAAAACCAGAAGTTACTGCACCACTGACTACTATGCTTACACCTTAAGCTCTGTAGTGCATATAGAAGGAGAGAGCTAAATTAAGAAATAGTGAGTCTGACTCCAAATTCTCTTCAATCCATTTAGAATTAATGCTATACCAATGGAAACATATAATGATGAATTTACTGGGTAGATAATGTAAGGGATCTGTATGCCTTCTCATTGACACCACCTCCAACCATGCTGGAGCACATGCTGGGGGCCCCAGGCAATGCCTTGTGCCTGCCTTGCTGTCCTCCTGCTCCATCCCCATCCCCACACACCTCCCCAGAGAAGTGTGAGGTGATTTCTCCCAGGCAGGCACTTGCACTTTTCCCTCAGATGTTTGCTCAGACCACTGCAGCCAGCCACAGACCTGGCGCTGAAATATCAGTAGGCTGTTTGGAAGGAGGGCATAAAGCTTTCACTGTGCTCTGCTCCCCTCCGCAGCCACCCGTGGTGCTTCGCCCAGGGCAGGTAGAGCTCTGCACAGCAAACCGGAGGGCTGAGAGAAATGTTCCGTCCCTACCTTCCCCCTTCTCGTTCATTAGAGTGTTACAGTAAGTCTTGGTTAATCAGATTGGACTGGATTAGTGTTTTGGCTGGCACATCCTTGGTCAGGTCCTCTGTCACAGCTCTCACCTCACACATGCTGCTTAAGCGCAGCCACTTTTGAAGGCATATACACAATATTGCCGTCTCACCCAAGGGCAAAGTTTTCAGAAGTTCAAGCACTGCCATTGTAAACATAGATTAAATTTGAAAATCTGAACGTTTTATAAAAACTAAAGGAGATCAATGAAGTCATTTAGACTGTTAGACGCTAAAATGTTTAGTTTTAAAGTACCAAAATATTTTCTTTGCAATTATTCCTTATATTTATTACCTCTCATGCCAAAATGCAGGTTTGGAATGACTTTACTTTTCCACATGTGAAGAGAAAAGGTTAAGTGGTCCTGACCAGATATCACACCTGAAGCAGTAGGAAACACTGCTCACAGCCCTGTTCTCAGCCCAGGGCAGTAGACCATCCCATATTTGTCAATCTCATTTGATCAAAAGGTGAAGAAAGAGGGGCTTGAGTTATCAGGGAGGCTATGAGAGCAATAGTGTTTGATAGCAGGTCTCCCACCTACAAACTCCCATCAAGGTCTTTTAAGCGCAGAAGGTATGTTGGCTCCACAGAGCCAGCAGCCATCCCTCACAGCTGAATAAAGGACAGGGCTAAACTGACCTCTTTAAGACGAATTTAAGACCTAAGCATTGGAGCATATAAACTCTTTTTCAAAAACAAAGAGATAAAACTTGTCCCTGGTACTTCTAACATCCTGAACTCTTCTCTAGGGATGCTGAAGTTAAACGTGCCTACTGAAACCTTTCATCAGACAGAGCACCACGAAGGGGCTCGTCCTCGTCCTCTGTGCTCGTTCAGGCCCTAGTGCACAACCCACTCCTCTCAGCCCATTTGCCCTCACACCAGCCTTGAGAAGCAAGGGCAGCTCCTCTGTCAGGGATGGACTATTTGAGGTGGTCACAGGGAAGTCAGCATAGAACACTAAGGGTGTGCAAAACTGAAATACATGTGCTTCAGTGAGGCACTGCAATGTGAAATAAGTGTCTGTGGGGTTTTTTCCATGTAGAAAAGGTCTTTAAACAATCAAAAGTTAGGAGGTCAAATAATTTTACTTTAGATAAAGTAAAGTAAATGGGTTCCAATGTGCACTTATGAAGGTTCCAATGTGCACTTGTGAGGTTCCTCCAGCAGATTTGCCTTAGTCATTTTGCACCTCTTGGAAAAGAGAAAGAAGAAATACTGTTATGTGGGACTTAACTTTGCTTTATCTTTAGAGGTTATTGTATTTAACTTCAATTATATAGGTGCATATATAGAAAAAAAATTTAATTACTATGGTTTATAATACTTCCTACATTTACTCTAATCAATTGCAGTTAATGTCAGTTAAATTAAAATTGCCTTCACAGAATGAGTGATTACTGCCAGAGTTTTAATGAAATTACTGGTCTGTTGGAAGTTGCTGCTAAATGTCTGAAACTAAGAATAAGCATTTGGGGAATTAATACACCGATGTACTGTCTAGTACATTTAGAGCTTGTTCTTAACTTAAATTTACTTAAGTCAATATTTAGTTTATTTGAAATGGAGAACACAATGAAGTGGAAAAAGAAAAAAATTAGTTTTTCCTGTATTAAAACAAGGTGTGATCCTGAGACCTGCTAGTTTCGAAATCTCCAAGGCTGTGGTACTCAGTATAATAGCTTCAGCTTATTTTCTATTAAAAAAAAAAAAAAGAAGAACCTGGCATAGTAAAGGTAATTTTTAAATTAAATTTTTCAATGTCCAATGTCTATCCAAAAGTAGATAAACCTAAAAAATGGAGGGGGGAAAGGGAAAATGTTGAACATCTGTATCATATAATTATAAATTACTTTCACCATGTTTTTTTAATGTATTTAAATTTGTTAGCACCACTGACAGATTGCAGCACTTTCAATGTAGAGCACTGTCCCCTTGTTATTTTTTCATAATCCCCTTTATGGGAGGACAGTTTCCAAAAGTTCAATCACCTTCTTGAGAACACATCAGAATTGAGATGTGTGTTGGATATGTTCGCTTTTTGAGTTATGTTCAGGCAGTCATTAACTTGGGTCAGCAGTGAGCCCTTGCCAAGCAGAGGAGCACGCCTGCTGAGCTGCACTAGCAAGAGCACTGCTAACAGGTCATGGGAAGTGAGCCCTTGCCCCTCCTTGGTGCCTGTGAGCTGCAGCTGGAGTGCTGCATTTGGTTTGGGACCTCCATGAGCAGAGGGACTTGGGTAAGCTGGAGCAAGTCCAGTGGAGGACCCCTGAGATGGTGAGGAAGTACTGGGGAGTGGAACTGAATGCAAAGGGGAAATCTAATTGTTTCCTTCGGCTAACTAATGGCTAACTAGAGAGAAGACAGACCCTGGCACTTCTTGAAGGTGCACAGCAAAATGGTCATCAGCAAGAGACAAATTGCAGCAAGGGGAAGCCTGACGAGATGCATGGAAAAAAAAGTGTTACCATAAGCATAATTAAGAACCAAAGCCCAAAGAGGCTGTGGAAAGTCCATCCAGGGACACTTCCAAAACCTAATAATTTTGTTTATGCTTTGAGGAGGAGGATGAACCAAATGACCTCCAGATGTTCCTTCCAGCACATGCTCTCAATCTTTTACTTGCTTAGTATCTGGACTTGAAGATTTCATATTTTTTTCTTCCTCCTCAGCTTCACAACTTGGGAAGTGCCATTAATTTTGTCCATCCTGTAAGTGAGTTATGGGTCATCTGCTCATATCATATTTGGATATAGACTAGATTTTAGCTCCCACCCTGACCTGGTTGTTGACCTTTGCTCACCCAAAGCACAGGCAGTCCCATCACACCCAGGCCAGGTTCACTCGTGGGTGAAGGGAGCAGCAGTGAATGGGCTCTCTGCTCAGCTTCAGGGCTTGGAGAAGGGTAAAAGTTTCCTTTGCAGTCCGTTCCCATTGCAGAGAATGCTCAAGAAATTATGGGGGGAGTGGGAGGTTTCCTTCATAGTTTATGTGCCAAATTTGTCACCAGTTTACATGGTGTAACTTACTGAGGTCATCTAACTGAGCCTAGTTAGTTTAGCAGTGGATATTGATGGGTTTAACACTTAAATGGCTTGCAGGATATTTTTATATTTACCCTCTCAGCTTTACTGTAATAGGGTACGCAGTGCAGAAATATCGATTCATCTGCAGCATTGCTATCTCTGCTATTGTTTTAAAATGGGAAACAATTAGTGTGAACTTATAGCTAAAGCTTTGTTAGTTTTCCAATAGAGCAGAAATCATAGCATGCGAACAAATGTTTCTCTGGATTAATACGACCTTATCGTGACACAAATCTCTTCTCAGATTTCCACTGGAATAACCTGAGATGAGAATATATGTTAGTTCAGGAGGTTTAGAGGCAAACTGCTCTTAAATTCTCTGGCAGGTTATTTTTGTTGAACTCACTCCATCTTCTCACCCATGAAATTTTTCTGGATACTTAGCAAATATCAAATAAAACCATGTTAACTGTGTTTTCATTTATACTTTTTCTTTCTCTCTTCCCTTACCTAAATGTGTAATTAAGGAGCTGAATTAATTCATAAGTATTTTTTCTTTTTCCCTCTACCAGTCTGAGTCATGGGAATTTTCCTGAGGCATAATTTTGACTTCTGGGACTTAACACTCCTTCCCAGATCATAGTTACCTTTTGAGGTCTTGTGACCGATAGGCTGTTTCCGCTGTACTACTCGATCCATTATTTATAATCAGTATCAAATCCATAGCCAAACATGCATTTTTATCATCTTAGAAAAATCACACAAACCACAACCTTATTCTAAAATTTTCCCGGGGGGAAGAAACGAACCATCCTCCCAAAGTAAGGACCGTGAAGCATTGTGTGTAAAATTTCAGCTCTTAGGTTGGATGACTCAGCAACGAAACCCAGACACAGGTCTGTTTGTTTTATGGGCATACATCTCCTACCATCTGCTCCACACTACCTGCCAGTTTGTGAACAGCAAACGTCTGAAACTTGTAAAGATCTGTGGTCTGGTGCCAGCACCAGTGAGCACTGACAGTGGACAGAACAGAAAAATGCATCGTGCTGCCCATGTTGGTATGACACATACACCCATGAACTCAAACTGTGCTAGACAGGTATATAATGTTGTAGCAGCTGCACCCTCCAAGAGCTCCTTCTTCGTGCACCTCAGCTTTGGAGATGCATAATAGTGTGTTTCCTCCTGAGGAACTGTATTCCAAAACTACCCTGAGGAAATAATGTTTTGTTTGGAGAAAATGCCTGAAAACTGTACAGTGAGACTGTAGTTAGATTAGGTCTCAATGTATTTTACAGTGATCTGAGGCTTTACAGGTAGTCACTGGGGACATGTTGCTGAATCCAAACATCAGCCTTGCGGTAAATGTGCAAGGTTCTCCTGGCTCTGATCCAAAGAGCATGTTATGCAGTCTGTACTCTTATTTCAAACATATTCTTCACCCTTTAAAAACCTAGCATAAGAATTTGATTTTTATTATAAAGATTCATATTTGTCACATTATCATATTAGCGTTCAGTCAAAAGCACGCCTATTTGTCATCCTAAAAGAACACTTGCCATCAATCAGCTTGCAGATAATATTATAAAGGAAATTAGAATGGGGCTTATTAGATATAGTCTGGTTTGGCTCAAGTATCTATGTTCTCATAAAAAAAATATCACAGACCATACATTTGTATAGGTCAGTTTTATGACCAGCTGCAGAGTATGAATAAAAACACATAAGCTGGTAAGAGCTGGCCAGAAGTGTCAGGTGGCTTACCAGCCACTGACAGCCAGACCCTAAGCACCACTAAAACCCAACTAAAATTATGATATGGCATATAAACATCACTCATGGATCCTCCTGGTTCCAGAACAACCTCCTGACGCTTGCAGAAGGCACTGGTGATCAACCTGTAGTACCAGAGCATTGATTCAAAGCTGGTTTGTCTTTGCCATCTGCCCATTGATACCATCTTTTCCTAGTAATAACTCAGCAGAGCATCTATATACAGGCTTAAGTGGAAGCATATGTGTTTGGGACCAGTTATGTTCTTAAAAGCGCATACCTCAGTGCTTTTGTGAACAGCTCTTCCTCACTTTAGACTCTGCAGAGCCATCCCTCATAGTTGAAAGAAACATGCCTGCAACTTAGTTGCTCAAGAATTCGTAGGAATTGCCAGAAATTATGATACCCCTAGTTAAAATACCACTCTGTTTATGAGTTGAAACCAAATATGAAGATAAGTTCCTTTATCTCTAAAAATAATCTTTCAAAGCATGGCATTTCATATTTCAGCCTAAATATTTCACATTTCAGCCTAAATATTTAAGTTTTTTATTAAACAGAGGTCAGCTATTTCCAGATTTGACAATTCTTCAAATTTAAGCAATTCTTAATCTGAAGTATCAGCTCTATTCTGGATGAAATCCAGAGATATTCTGGGAAGATCACTGGATTCACTGGTTTCATCTCTTTCAGTGCATGACTGTGTTTAGCATTTTCACCATCATCTTATCAGTGTTCTCTAACAAAAAGACTTTTTGGTAGAATGGCATCTTTTTTAAGAGATCAATTTTTTCGAACCTTTTTTTTTAAAGTAATTTTATGTTCTAAAAACATTTAGAGAGAAAACATAGCTTATGCAAGAATCATTTTTAGCGCTTTCTGTAGTACTCCTCTGAGGTTCTCTTTTTGCAGAGTTTCCATTTTAAATTAGGCAGTGAAATATTATATAAACTAAGTCCTCTGCAAATTAAACATATATAGTACAATTTAACAGATTATTATTGGTATTGCTATTTATAACTAAAAGACTAAATTTATCCTTTTCAGTGGGTTCTATCTGCTTGCACTTGAGAGTGGATGCTTTTGGATAACAGCAGAAGTCTGCTGATGTTGAGTTGTAACGACAGACAAGTTAATAGATTTGGTAGGGAATGCTATGGAGGTGAAATATTTCCTCTCTCAACCTAGGTACCTACACTTCTAGAGCTGACAAAGCAGTTCATGCATTTTTCATAACTAGAGAACTGCTATGACTGTGACACTTAAAATCAATCTTGTCCATACGTCAAGAATGCAAAATTGTGTAGTCTGCAAACTTCCCGGCAATTTTCTCTTTCCTCCTTTTCTTTACAGTGATTAATTCCTTCATTCTTTTTTTCCTCCAATTATGTCCCTGTGCGTTTAACTGAATGTATTTCTAAAGTCTGTCATACATTTCTGCCTATATTACATCAGTTCTTATAGGACAAACTACTTCCTTGTCTGTTGAACCACTGACCACTGCATTTTTCAGGAACACTTCTCAGAGGGTGAGGTTGTATATAAATAACCATCTTTGACTATATTCATGACAGCAGACTCTGGAGCATGATTCAATAGAAGGTGTTTCAGTTATGAGAGAGAGGTACAAAAATTGGGATCTGCCCTTACAGGCAGCATCAACTCAGTTCTAAAATGAAGGAGGAGATTTTTTTTCCCATAAAAATGCAGCAGTTTCAATTTCCCTTTAGCGAACCTGGCAAACTATCCCTGCTAAACAGCTGCACTCATGTGCAATGTTCAAGTACTGCTGAGATGTAACAACACAGACTGATATTTCCAGGGGTATTCAGGAGCCTTGGTCAGGACCAGGGCTCATGATTGCTCTGTGGGAATGCATAGAGGACACGACCTCAGCCCGTAAACATTTCTTAGTATTCAGGTCCGCTTCAGCAGAAATAAATTGCTAGCTACTCTGTACTGTTTACCAGAGCCAGCTAATTACAGGGCACCTTTCAGTATGCTGTGTGACATGACCACTTTGGATGGCACAGAGAAAGCAAAAGCAAGACAGTTCTGATTGCAGTAGCACAGCCCTGAACCAGACTCCCTTACCAGCATTATCACATCAAGCCCCCTGGCACTCCCCCAGATCTGGTTACTGCTAATGGAAGAAAATGGTACACATACACAGCCCGTGGTGGTATTTTCATCTGAACTGTTTTCAAATTTAGAGCATTCCTTTCGAAACAGGAAAACAGGGAAATGAGATCTTGAGGACATGTTTAAATTCATGAAGTCTTCATTTTTCAGGCCTTATCTTAACATTCCCTAGGCTGAGCAATAATACTCAAAGTCAGTCATACATTACAGAAATGAAAAAGCACCTGTAAAAATATTGCTGCTGTGTTATATTTCCTGTTGCATGTTTTTCAGGGTTTCATAGCTTTGTGATAAAATCTGACAAGGTATTTAACACTGACGAGTCTACTGCAAATACTAGGTGTTTACATTTCATAGAAACCCTTAGCTTGCCTACTGTTGAGACACCTTCCATGAATTGTCTAATTCATTTCCCCTCTATATAAGGGGGCAGCAATTGTCTCAAAGCTATCACAGTCTATTAACTACACAAAGTTGACTTAAAGTCCTGTCTAAGTAGCTCTTTACAGTGCAGTGCATCACAGTGTCTTATGCTGAATGTATAGTTTTATGCCTTAATTATAATTAGTAGTGAATTAGGCTTACTTAGTTTGAAGGCTGTGGCATAACTGATTAATACCAGGAAATTGACACCTCAGGTAGTTACAAAGTCAAGTGGTGTTGTCTTGCTTATGTAGCTCTATGTTGCAACAAGAGCCATGCCTTGTTTTGAACTGGACAAACCCAAAGTCCTTAGCTGCCCACTCCTTTTACACCTTTACCTCTCCTAAGTTGCCTCTGCAATTTGCAGGGAGCACTTTGGGGAGAGCTGGCAGCCAGCACACACAGATCCAGCCAAGGCTCCAAGTGCATAGGCAGAACAGACCCTGCTTGGTTCAGGATGGCTGTAAACTGGCAAAGCCCCTCTCAGTGGGGGTTAAGTCCCACTAGCTTTCAGGTGTGGGGTTTCAGGACTCAGGACACTAGTGTGGAAGCATTGAAGGTCTTCTTTCACCTGTGCTTCCCCTCTGAAGCTAAATTGAGGCAGAATGTAAACTGAAGGTGGGGAGCTGAGGTGAGAGGGAAATAGTTGTTGGAGGGTAGGTGATGAAATGAGATGAGAGAAGGAAAAGATGAGTCAATGACAGGGGAAAAGGCTGACACAGGTTGGGTTTCACAACATGATTAGTTTAGGTTTTTTAATTCTGAGTTAGTCTTCTTTTCTCCTGCTGAACTGAGAGTAAATCAGTGCAGGGTTTCTTAAATCAGCATGCAGCCCAAGTAAGGACTATCCCACATTCCTATGGCAACAATGAATTGTTAGATTGGCTTAGGTGTCTTGTGAAATATCACTGTAAGAAAAAAGATAAACATGGGGAAAATAAATCATATACAAATAAAAATTTAATGAAGACATATTTAGTTTGTGTATAAGCCAGTGTTGTTTTTTTTTTAGTTGATGGAGAAATGGTGATCCAGAAACCAAACCTAATGTTCCTGGACTTCAAAGAATAGTTTGGTATTCATAGCGGGAAGGAAGGTAGGAAACAGGGGAAGGGAAAGGGCAGTGCATTCAGTCACAATCTTCTTTTAGGTCCATTAATGCATTTTATAGATCTAAAGATGAGCAGAAGGACCATTACAACTTACTGCATAATGCATGCTCAGTGCCTGATTACGCTGGCATGGGCAGGGATTCAGGAAAGTTAGACTGAAAATTCCATCTTAGAACTCTACAGCATCTTTATAATGACACTTTTTAAAGTAAAATTAAAAAAATTTAAAAAAAAAAAAGAGGAAATGAATCACATTTAATTTCTGTTTTGAATAGAGAACCATTATTGGTTTGTACTAGACACAGAGAGTCTTGTTTCACTCTTAGTCATAATATTGTTAAAAATGATCTAAATGGTTATTGAAGCCACTCCTAGAACCTCTTGCTGTAATTAATGCTAGACAAAGAGAATACTTATTCTACTTTAAAATGGTGCTTTTGAGACTCATTAAAGACTGCCATATGTTTATAACTGTAACATGTACCCAATAAACACAGGAAATACAGTGGTGCAGTCAGCTCTTATCCTGTAACAATCATCTCTTGCTGTGGTAGGAAGAGTGCACATGCTATTGCAGAATAAACTCTGCAAAACTTTACGGCTCCTGGACACTTTTACTTGTACAAAGTCACGTTGTCACTTGTAGGTGTATGTTTACACTTCAAGTCTGGGCATGAGTGTAATTTCTCAGGCAGCCATAGACTTGGTCAAGTTGATGTCCTTTTACACATGGCTTACTGTTCTGAGATCAGTCATGCCAATCCACAGGCAAGATCTCTGCGTGGAATCTATCTTTTAACTCAGCCCACATGTTAGGCCAGGGAGTGCTCTCATCGTGCTGTGGTGCAGACCCACGTCAGCTCATCCCTCAGGTTATCAGGTCAGTAAATCTTCCTGAAGGCTTAGTTTTCTTTCTTCATTCTTCAGTCAGCATGACAGCATCCCCAAAACAGTCCAGAGCAGCCATTAGTTAATGGAACTTACCGAAATGTGTATGCTCTGATATCAGTGCCCATTTCAAAAATTAAGTTGGGGACTCCATTAGGACCAGCAGCATCTAACTGTCTTGTTATTATTAATGAGGCAAGAGAAAGCTATTTATGATATTCAGTGCTGGGAAACAAAAAAAGGGCACATTATAGGAAACTTCACTGAAATTGCAGCTAAAAGGTTCCAGATATCAATAGTGTTATTGAGTTTTGTTCTTTACAATATCCAGCCAAACTTAATTGCTTTGTATGCAAACTCTGGTCGTTGTGGCTTAGGATGCAAAAAGTGAACTAAACTCACTGGGTCATAGTCATTTATGGTTGTATCAAAATTATAAATAAACACTGCTATTTCTAGTTCTCCCTATTGTTATTCAGACTACTACTGACTCAAAATCTTCACTGGCTTCTTAGTTTGTGTAGTGTATTTCGAGTACCCTATATGTCAAGCTTTGGGCATGGGCAAAGGAGCCCTAATCTCTCAGCACCTATCCATATATTTTTTTTCATTTACATTTACCTTTTTTAAGACAGTGTCATGTGGAAAGGAAATTAAAGTCCCTGTTGCTTTTTAATTTGATATGTGAAGGTAAGTGGATCCACTGGAAAAATCCACCTGGAATCTTCCATCTGGTTCAGTGATGTTGATAATTAAGTCAGACAGATATTGTGCAGACAAACTGGAAAAAAACCTCTGTTTCCTCTCATTCTCCCACACTTGCTCTGATATTCAGCACACATACAATGCTTTTTACAGGTACTCCTTCTAGACTGCACCTTTTCCTCCCAAGTCTGGCACAAATCTCTAGACTTATATATTGAAAGGAGTTTATCCAAGATAATTTCTTGTTTACTGTCCCTGAGGTTCTTCCCCAAGCTTGCACCTGCTGGCTGTAGGGAGTGGTTTGTGTATTTTTCTATAGATTACATTTGCAATTTGTCCTTTTCTTTCCAAAGTATTCTCAACTGAACCAGTTCTTCTTCATCTGTGGGTTTTTTTTTATTTTTCCCTGAGTCATGTTAGAAATTCTGAGTCACAGAACAAAGAAAAAAAGTTTGGTTTTGTCAAACAAAAAGAAGAGGTGGTGAAAACAGCCCTGACAGTTGTACACCTTGGCTCAGAAAATTAAGATTTTTACTTGCTCTTTTCAGGTATGTGTTTAGTCTAGATACTCTTGATTTATATATCTTTTTTTTTTTTTTTGTCTGGTTTGTATTTTTTTAATGCAGATTTGCAGTGATTTCTTTCAAGCTTACGTTTGCCTAGCACGAGAAAGGTGTTGGGAAGAGTGCGAGTGAATTTCTGCCTTAAAATCTTTCCCTTCTCAATGTGTTATGTAAAGGACTGCTTAAATTTTTAAAGAAATTTACCTGTGTTGTTTTACAATCCACCTGAAAGCAGCAGGGATTTGGAAGGCTGCTGGGAAATCATCTCCATTTCTCCCTCTCACAGAAATGGCAGTGCACAGAGGATGCTTCTGGCAAACTTCGAATTCACAAGTGTAAGGTGCCTAGCGACATACTTGCCATCAGGAAGAGAACCCGCAGCATTCACTCCCGGGGATACAGTGGTAAAGACAAAGACTGCAACTGTGGAGATGCTGATTATCGAAACAGCAGGGCCCAGAGAAAAAATCAAAGACAGTTCTTGAGAAACCCTAACGCGCAAAGTAAGTGTTATTTATCTCTTGGGCTCTGAGGCAAAGAGCAGGGGAAATGGCTAGCAGAGGCGCTGTCCTACCAGTGTGCTCTTGCTTTCACCTCCATGTCTAATGAAGACATCTGTAGTTTGTAGTCAGGTTCTACATAATTGCCACTGTAATAAGTACCTAAAGAGATACTAAGCTTAAAGATAATGGGCTTAAACCATGGCAAGAGGTAAGACTACTCCCTAAAGGGACCTAAAGCTGGGAGAGACTTCTTATAAGGTTATGTAGTGACAGGACAAGGGGCAATGGCTTTTAACTGGAAAGGAGTAGGTTTGGATTAGCTATTCGGAAGAAATTCAATACTGCGAGGGTGATGAGGCACTGGAACAGGTTATCCAGAGAAGTCCTGGATACCCCCTTTCTGGAAGTGTTCAAGGCTGGGTTGGAAGGGTTTTGAGCAACCTGTCTAGTGTCAGGTGTTCCTGCCCTTGCTGGGGGGTTGGAACTAGATGGTCTTTTAGGTCCCTTCCAAGGCAAACCATTCTGTGATTCCAATTGTGACAATAATAACAATATTTGCCCTTTGGATCACAGTGAGGAACAGCCTTTAGGCTGCATTTGGTGGCGGCGGCGATGCTCTGGTGCCACCTCTCGCGCTGCTCAGACATAACAACCCGGTGGCATCCGCGGGCGGATCGGTGCCGTTCCTCGCCAAGGTGGCCAGTGCAAGTGTTTTCTTTCATCATCAGCGCTGAATTCACTCGCTGTTCAGTGACAACCCGCAAGACACCTTTACATTGTGGTGCTGGGGCTGGTCGCGGACTGCAACGCTGCTCGGCTCTCACTTCCCTGCACGTCCATAGCGGGATCCCCGCAGGGACACGAGTGAGATTGCAGTGTCCTCTAGTGGAGCATGGGCTGAAGGGAATGTACAAGAGGGGTTTAGGACGCGTTTGTTTCTGGTAATGATTTCTACAAAAGAAGGCTGTTTAAAGAAGCCACAATTTTAAATAGAGCAAGTATTTTCTTCTCTCTGCCAAGCAATGAAAGGGAAGTTCTGTAGCTATAGCAGTAGAAGCAGACCCGGATTTCAGACTTGGTTCAAGAGCAGGCTGTATTCTCTTGCACTCTAATTAGAATACTAGACTGGTGAATAAAGTAAAGATGGGTCTTTAAAGCAAGAAGATAGTGAAGTCCTATGAGAAACAGAGAAGTTAGAAGATGCTGCACAGATGTCTATGAAATAAGAAAATAATTTCAGTATAATTAAAAATATTTCCTTATCTAGAGCTCCACTCTAGATGTGAACAAGAATCCCTAACATTCTTTTTACAATCAATAACAATATTGTCTGTCTTAAGCTGTCTCATTGTTCAGAATAAGTGCTGCCCTGATACAATTTCTTCCATTTGTTTAATATGATCTAAGGAACCTCACAATGTGTGCAAGCAGACCTCTGCTGGAAACTCTACATGCCACAGGCTACCAGTGTGATTCTCAAATTGGGGAATGTTTCCTCAAGTGACATTTTCAAAGGGAGATAACTGCTGCATAGCTTGGAAAGAGGTGTTGCCGAGTCACGAGCAATGACTGAATGGGAATCGCAACCAAGGGAAGTTACCTGGGGAGAGAAAACAGGGAAAGGCAGGAAAACATCTGCAGGAGGCATCAGAAAATGTTTCTTTGTTATGCTTTCCTCCTTTACAACATTCTAATGCTTCTTCCCTCCTCTGCCTCCTCCAAATCAGCCTTATCACTCTTCTGAGTACTGGAGAGAAAGACTCATGATGAAGAGACATTGTTAAGGGAATGAGGAGTTCAGGCCTCAGTCCCCAGGCTACATGTGGATGAGATGCTTATATATTCCATCCTTTCAGTCACTTGCTTATTAAGTAGTATCATCAGAGGCTGTTAAATGGAAGAAATCATCCCATCTGACCCTGTGAATGTTTCTGCATAATTTTATTAAAGAGTAATATGGCTATAGATCAGAAAGATGCTTTAAAACTAGATTTTCTGTTCAGGAAGATTAATGTCTTCACTGCCTTGACTAAGAAGTCTTTTTTCACCTGACAGCAGGCAACCCTCAGGACAGGGTGGTTTGAAGAAAAAGTTGAATCAGGCTCACTGTCTGCACTTCTAAAAGAGTCTTGCAGGAGAGGTTCAGTGTGAGGTTCTTAAAGACACTGACATAAAAACTTCAAGTAGAACTGACATTGCCTGACAAAGGCAGTACTTTCTTACAGCTGCTATTTTCTGCTGCATGAAGAATTGTTAGGTGACATAGGTGTGCTCAGCATAGATGTAACAAATGGAAATACCCTGATTTTTTTACAAGATGAATTTTGTAGTTCTAGAGCTCTCTGTGTGTGGTGTTGCTAGACAGAACATGCTTTGGTATGGTATTGACTGTGGGGTTTATCAGCTTAGTTTGAGTCAAGTGCATTTAGCAAAAGAAGTTAAGGTCTTTCAGTCTGAGCCCAAACACAGGTTTTCTTGTACATAACATTAAAAATCCCTCAAAGAGTTAATTGTCTCGTTAGTCTTACTCACATACACAGTAACTAAAAGAGCTGTAACCCTGCTAAGCTCAGAGCTTTCAAGGGGGGAAAGCGACATCATAAATCTCACTGTAGCTCTGCAATGCAGCAACTTTTTGGTGATCTATGACTTGCACACATAAATACGGATGACGTGTGTGTCAAAGTATAGGTACATATGTACATATAGATACATACAGATACACATAGACTGAAATCTGATGGACTCATACCATTTCAATTCTTACCTTTAAAAAGGAAAAGGTGTTAACCATTTAAAAAGTCATTTTATTTTAAAGTGTAAGTCAAACATATCACGTGCCAATTTGCACTTGTCTCACAGTGGTGAATGGTTTAATTTTCTAAGGTGGTTTCTAATCCTGTGGTGGTCTCTGATTTTTTTTAGTATCTCTTTCTAGATACCTGATTTCTGAGATACTGATTTTATTTGCAGATATAGATGCTAACTGTGGCAGAAGGTCAGACTAACGTGAAAAGCAAACCTTGAAGCAATAGAAATTACGTGCTACTCATGAAAGTGAGGGTCACAATGTGCCAAAAATCGTTAAATAAGTTTCTGTATAGTCAGAGGAAAAATAAGCTGGGTTTGCTGAACATCATTCTTGCTCTTTGGGATATGTTTTGTGTTCAGGGCATGGGTCATGTAGATATGTACATTCAACTGGAAATATTTCTTTCTTCTGCTTCAGAATACAAACCCCGATTTGTTCACACGCGCCAAACCCGGTCCTTGTCTGTGGAATTTGAAGGTGAAATATATGACATAAATCTGGAAGAAGAAGAATTACAGGTGTTAAAGACCAGGAGTATCACCAAGCGTCACAATGCTGGCAATGAGGAAGGAACAGAGGAAATTGCTGGTGCTGTTGGTGATGCGATGTTCGCTGATGGCACTGACGCCATAGGTCAACCCAGCTCTGTTAGAGTGACACACAAGTATGATTGCTTTTTCTGTGCTTGTTTTTTTTTTTCTTCTACAAATGAAATCGTCATTTTCTAATAGTGTTCTCACTCTCTCCATCAAATATTTAGGAACTTAAAACTGTCATCATGGATTTTAGATAAACCTGAGTTGTATTTTTTAGGAAGTGGAATCTTTTGTATTTAGTATATGTCTTTTAAAAGGAGGCCTCTAGTTTAGGTTTTATTTCTGAGGAGGAGTAGGCATCTCCAGAGGCAGATTCATCCTCCATATCAAAACATACATTTTATGATGGATTAATCGCCCCATTAAGCTGATGCGACTGCTGTTCATTATAGTCTAGGCTTCCAGCTTAACACAGAGGCCCAAATTTGAGATGACTGAAATCCCACTCTACATGAGGATAGATTAGATCACTTACATCATGTCTCTTAATGCTTAGTTGTTTGCAGCCATTAGCATTACCTAAGATACATTAGACCTGTTTATTCGGGCTGAGAGAGCTGTGGCTGTTCAGCATGGAGAAGAGAAGGTTCTGGGGACACCTTATAGCAGCCTTCCAGTACCTAAAAGGGTCTTACAAAAAAGTGAGAGAGTGATATTTTACATGGACAGAAAATTATAGGACAAGGAGGAAAAAATCAGTCCTAAAAGAGGATCGATTTAGACTAGATGTTAGGAAGAAATTATTTACTCAGAGAGTAGTAGAGCACTGGAACAGGTTGCCCAGAGAAGCTGTGGATGCCCTATCCCTGGAAGTGTTAAAAGCCAGGTTGAATGTGGCCCTGAGCAACCTTGTCTAGTGGGTGCCCATGGCAGGCAATTTGGATCTAGATGATCTTTAAGGTCCCTTCCAACCCAAACCATTCTAGGATTCTATGATCCTGAAGAAATCTGCAATCACTTTCCTATCCTAAATGATGTTTAGATTTCAATTTTTAGCCCTACACTAAATCTGAATGAAAAGGCAAACATCTCAAATTATTTTTTTAGCTTAAAAAAGCTAATGTGAGTGATCTGAAAAGCCAGGAAGATGCAGACAACAAAAATCTCTGTTTAATCCCTTTTACTGTATTTAAAACATAAGCATTTATTTCTTTTTTTCTTCTTTCTTTATTTTTTTTTAAGGAAAACATAAAAGTTGGTTCTGAATAAGTAAAAGTCATCCCTTTTTTTACATTGATAATTTCCAATCAAGGAATTAATAGAACTTTAAATATTTTTTCAGAAAAGTTATTATTTCTCAATAAAGTGTTTTGACCTTTACAGAATACAGCATTGCTTTAAGAATTCTTTGATTGAGGCAAAAAACAGAACAGGATAACATGGGAAGAGATAAGCATCTACATCTTTTTTCTGCTATTCTTCTCAAAAATTAAAAGAAGGGTTCTGATTAAGCTGGTGGTTAAATAAACAATGGCACATTTGATTAACAAGAGACTTAAACTCTGAACAGATTTAATTTCCAATTGATTAAGAATGTTAATGCATTTTTTTGCTTAGCAGGTAGAGAGCATCTGTCATGGATGAGGATATTTTTTTCCAAAGAAAACAAATGAACACTATTATTATTATTAAGTCACCATAAGATGGCCTGGTAGAGTTTATTTATTTATTAACAGAATATTAAAATTAATTTATGAGGCATGTCAGAAGAAAGATCAAAAATGAGTAGGCACCTGGGAAACCACTGACCTTCTTTTTCTGTTTCTTAAACTGACATCTACAGATGTTTTATTCTTCCAAATGACACTATCCACTGTGAGAGGGAGCTGTACCAATCTGCCAGAGCCTGGAAGGACCACAAGGCTTACATTGATAAGGAGGTAAGAGGTATTTTAAAACCTGAATGAAGTTCTTTGCACTGCTACCTTTTCAAAGAATGATTGAAATGTCGAAATAACTGAAACTCGGAACTGTTCTCTGCAGATTGAAGCTCTCCAAGACAAAATTAAGAATTTGAGGGAAGTTAGAGGACATCTAAAGAGAAGAAAACCAGATGAATGTGACTGTAGTAAACAGAGGTAAGAGAGATGGCATTAAATACTGAAAACTACACTGATTGCTAAGGTTACACATTTTCAAGGGTTTTTGAGATGGAAAATAAAAAACCTAAGCTTTATTGATATTTATAACCATTGTAGGTACCTATTTTAGTCTAGATACATTTTATGAGTAGAAGCTACTGCAAATCACAAGAAGATAAATTTTAACAATTTAAGATGAAATATGTTTGTATTCCACTGTCATGTTTGTATTCCACTATCATGTTTGAATCCAGATTTAGTTTTGTTACAACCTCACATAGGATCATTCACACAGACTTAACTTTCTTAAATGAAGTGAAAATTGTAGGTCATTCTGTATAGTTTCTTAAGAAAATGTCCAAGATAGTATTTTTCTGTTTTGGTTTTGTGGTGAAAATAGTTTCATGACTTAATAATTTCTAATTATTTTTCCTGTAGCTATTACAATAAAGAGAAAGGGGTGAAGGCCCAAGAGAAACTCAAGAGCCATCTTCATCCTTTCAAGTAAGATTGTTATTAGCCTCTCATTCTCATAGTTGGCTTTTTGGTGACTGGAGAAATGTAGGTTTTGGGACTTGGTGGTTTTTTGGTTCTGAGTTTCGTTGGAGTTTTTTTATCTAGAGAGGAAGGGAGGGTAGGGAAAAGTAAAGGTCACATGCAGCAAGCTCTCACAAGAAACATTCAGTAGTTTTGGACCAGTTTGTGAAAACTTATGGATAATATTTTTTAAGCCTATTTATAGAAAATGGATGAAAATAATTAGAAACCGATCAATCATCTTTTTAAAAAGATCTAGTAGAACGTAAATGCAGCAGTGCATCATTTCTCATGCTTGCTGAAGAGAACACCTTGTCACAATAGCAGGGGTGGAAGCTGAGATAGGAGAAAGTCATATTTTCATCTTCACACCTTCAAAAAACCCAGAGATATATAAAAGCTGTTAGTGCTGTTGCTAACCAAGCAAAGACTGTTCTTAGTCAGCTGTTCCCAACTTTCTCTCTAAACAGAGAAGCAGCACAGGAAGTGGATGGCAAACTGCAGCTGTTCAAAGAGAACCGGAGAAGGAAGAAGGAAAGGAAGGGGAAAAGGCGCCAGAAGAAAGGAGACGAGTGCAGCCTTCCTGGACTGACGTGTTTTACGCATGACAACAACCACTGGCAAACAGCTCCGTTCTGGAACTGTAAGTCTTATGTCCACGTGCAAATGTGATCCAGGTTATCCTCTGCTCTTATTACAGTTTTTCCACTTAGTGCAATCAGAGCATTATTTTGACTTCTAGTGCTGTCACAAACTTAAGCACAGGTCTACTTAAACTTTAACATTTTTATTTCAAAGTGTATAGTAAACAACTTATCATGAAGCAAATGCACATACTATCCCTTATGAATTCTTCTCATTATTCCCATTTTTTATATGCTAAAATAATTTTAAAACTGCAACGGTATAGCACTCATGTGGTGTATATGAACAAAAACTAAAGGTAAAAGATATTTTCAGTCTCTTTAAATTCCAAGGTATAAAGAAAACTATCCTATTAAGGCATAATTCAACATCTCTCAGTGTCCTGCATTAACAAAAAAATTACATTTCTCATCTCTGGTGACGGAGAAAGAAAAGTGGTTGAAAATTTTACTTTCAAAAACTTCTTCAAGATAAGGTGATGATTAAGTTGCAACATATTTGAGTCCCAGCAGAATATTTGCTAAGAACAACTTTTCACTTGGAGAAAGAAATTGTCTGTTAGTGACAATCTGTTCTGATTGCACTGTGACTTCTGCTAATATGTATTTTACATTTTAAATGTACCTAAAGTAGTCATATGCATGATTTTTGGTTTAAAGACAACAATTAAATTGGCTCATTACTTTTTAACTGTGGAGTTACAAATAGTTATGAAAGGAGTTCTCATATTGCTGTGCATTCTAGCAGTGCTCCAGCAACAGTCATGGGGTAAAAAAATGTCCCTTTGACACAGTCTGTAGTTTAAAGAAGAGCTAATGTATTATAATACTATTACTATTTCTATGAAGTTTGTTCAAAAAACTTTGATACTTTTACAGTTAATCGCAGTATTCTAATCTAAATAAATATAAATCTAAATATAAGGCAATGTTTTATTTTTGGAATTAAAGATACTGGTAGGAGAAACAGGCATACTTTTCACAGAAAACTAATAACTTGTTTCTTTAACTACAGTGGGCTCCTTCTGTGCTTGCACAAGCTCGAATAACAACACTTACTGGTGTTTGCGAACAGTTAATGACACCCACAATTTTCTCTTTTGTGAGTTTGCAACTGGCTTCTTGGAATATTTTGATATGAACACTGATCCCTATCAGGTAAACCCCATTCCCTGTTACAAAATGCTGTTCACCAGACTCTTCTAGGGTTTTTTCTGTTTCTGTTAACGAGTATTGTTTCCCTCCATTCCTCTCCTTCTCAGCTGACCAACACAGTGCACACAGTGGAAAGAGGCATTTTAAATCAGTTACACATACAGCTGATGGAACTGCGCAGCTGTCAAGGTTATAAGCAGTGCAATCCAAGGCCGAAGGGACTTGAAACAGGTACAAGATAAATAGTAGTCTTTATTTCCGTTTTATTCTCTTTTTTTCATCTACTTAAGTACTAATTACATGCATGAAGTGTCACTCCCCTAAGTGTTGTTCTGGACAGTTTGGAATGGTCCATATACACCTACACAACCACATGACCAGGAAGCTTCTTTGCGAGTTTGCACAGGTTATTCTCAACAGATACTGATGGCAAACAACAGCATTTGAGAGAAATGCTACAAAAAAGATATCATGGTTTTGCAACTAATCCATAACAAGCACACTCAAATCTTCATAATCATAATTCTTTTCTCTGTTGCAGGATTTATTTGGTTAGTTTTTGCCTCCCAGTACCGGGTGAGGTATTAAAACTTGTGTTTACTCAGATTCCTATCTGCCTATGAGAACAACTTCAGGCCCTACACCACAACTGAGACTTAACATTGTGAACTTCTAATCAGCAGTAGTCTCCTCCAGATTTTTAAGAAAACAATATTTCTTTACAAGTGTCTCCGAATACAAAAATAACCAGTATTTTTGCTTCATATCTCTGGAATTCATTACACTTAACTCTGGTCGATTGAACACTGTGATTCATTTTTTTTACAGGAATATTCCCTTCTACATAGTTTGTGGTGTTGCATCTTTTTATCTCTCTCTTCATCTACAAATATTTCTCTTTTTTACAATATCTGATTGTATGGGGGTTTTATTATGTTTGAAAAACTGTGGTTTTTCAGTTCTTTTATATAAAACTTCCAGGAAATCTCTGTTGGACTGCAGCTCTGTCTTTATTTAACACAGTACATTTCTTTTTAGGAATTAGATGCTGTGCATGGAAAACTACATTGTGAATGGTTTTACAAGTTCTAAACACTAACAAAAGTTACTCTTGTATTTTCCTATATCAGGAAATAAAGATGGAGGAAGCTATGATCCACACAGGTATCCACACTTTTTTATTCTACTCAGCAGCTTCTTTCCAAATAATTGCATGACTCCAGTCCATTCCAACTAATGTCTGTATCCTGCCGTGTTGCACACAGCATAGCTTTTGATGCATGCATTTTCTAACTACTCTACACTGAACTTGGCCATTGTTTTTTAGATCTACCGTTCTGCATTTAACGTAGCTCATTGTCATAGCAAGACTTCATACAGCTCACATTTCATGCCTGTATTTCTTAGATGTTTACTCAAGGAAAATGACACAAAAAGAACCACCTCTTTTGGGTTGCTTTCATGTTATTGGGTGGATTTTGGATGGGTTGGAGGTTTTTTTCTGGTTTTCTTTAGGAAGTCTGTAACAGCTGCTTTTTAAATGTAAACCAAATGTGCTTAAAAAGCTTTCTGCAGTACAAAGAACCTAATCAAACCTATGAAAGTAAAGTAAAATCTTCTCACTGGCTTTAGGAAATGCTGGCAGATGCTGCTTTAAGGAAAAGCAGTGCTCAAATATGAGCAGCATGTGCTCAGAAGCCAGCAGGAGACTGTTCAGTATAAGTATGGCAGAAAGATGAGGCTCCTTTGGGCTGGGACCAGATCAGACAAGCATGAAATGAAATTTCTTAAAAGGGTTATATTATTTGAACTGAGGAAGGGCACCAGGTGAGGTTTTTTATACCTAACACTTGAACCTACATGCAAGTAGGCTGTTTGCAAGTATAATTTTCTGCTTCCAAGTATACTTATTGTATATTTATATACTTGTTTATCATGCAGAGGCCTGTGTCTGCTGCTAGAGAAACAAGTCAAACATAAAGCAAAAACCTGAAGAGACTGAAAAACCGCAGGTCTTAACAGTACTGCACTTGCTGTTCATTGAGCAGTACTTGTCCTCAGGGTGAAAAACAGATTAACATCTGTCGAGTGTCATATTTAGACTTGACTCCTTTTCACAGTTTATCATTTTTGTGCATGTTCATCTCTGTGCACTCTGGAGGAGTAACTCCTGATATACACTGCTTACTGAGAGGTAAACTGAGTCCAAGGGGCATATGAGTCTACACAAAACTTTTTTTACAGGGTCTTCTGAAAAGAACTTTGTCATTAATGTTTCCAGCAGCCAGGGAACAATTAAACTAATGTATTTCAATGTTTTATAGATCTCCAATTTAAGCAGCTAATTTTTCTCACAGCCAACTTTTTGTTTTCTCACTTGAGTAGTTTTGGGATCTAGGAAAATGATAAGCTTTCGTTTGGTTGATATCCCGATGTTTGCATTGCTCGTTACAGCCCGCTGGGAACTGGTTACTGCAATGATAGAAAGTAATCCCTATAATTATGCTTTTAAGTCTTTAATTAGAAGGTGTCCTTGTGAGCATTCCTCATTTTAACTACAGATCCAACAGAAACGGCATTTTTGAACTGTAGGATTGCATGAAATAGTAGAGCACATCGGATTAATCTTTAAATTATATCTTGCTACACTGTTTAGTAACAAAAACATTTTAACTTCTAATACCAACAGAACATAAAATAAACATTTTACTACTGGGATAAATAGCAGGTACAGTATAACACAAGCATTATTGCTCCAGACACCCAGTTTCTCAATATATGGAGGTGCCTGGGTTCAACATTTTGGCTCAAGTCCCACCTTGGTGGAATATGTTTTTCTTTTCTAAAACAAAACAAAATTAAATTATTAAAACGAATTTATCAGGCATCATTAAAACCATCTCTTAGGGGATCCTTTTCTTGATGCCTGCAGAGAAACAAATGGAACAAGAAAGGAAGAGCCCTGTGCTGCTAAATCATCTGAGCTGCTCTTTAGGCTTCCTTCAAATCATGTACTTCACTCAGACCTGTTTCCAGTTCAAAATGCCATGAATTGCACTACTTGTGTTGCAATTAAACACTGGGGCAATAGGTCGGTATGGAAATAGCCAATATAGTGCTGTTTGCTTAACACAGGGAGAGAGCTTCAGCAGGGAAGAACTAGTGTCACCTCTGTGCTGTGATGGACAGCATGTGGCTCTGCAGGCATAGCTGACAACAGGATGTGTGAACTGCATGTTCCTCTCTCCTCTCCCACTTGTCTGAAGTTTTTCAAAGCCACCCAGGATATGATTGTACTGAACTGTCTTTAGTCTCAGAGGAGACATAATCAAGTCTCTTCTGAGTTTTGAGACAATACATCCACAGATGGCATCATCAGACTCCAGGGTATGATAAATGGAGAGCAAAGCTTAACTAATGCTTTATTTAAAACCAAACAAACAAAAAAGCTGAATAAGTTTTGCTGTGAACAGTTAGCAGCAATTTTTCTCTCTTCTGGATCTGTGTCATAGCTGATAAATTCCAAAATATTGATCAAGGAAACTACTGCCATGCTGTTCCTCAAATGCAAGTCATCTGCACTTTCCTGTTTCATATCTACTTGTAATGAAATTTCTTACAGGGGAAAACCCTTTCTTTCCTCTCTTCTTCCCTCTGTATGCTTTGATTTCAGTGGGAAAATTTCAGGCTTACTGCAAGTTGTGGGATTAAGATGTGAGGTAACTTGCTCAGTCAACCAACATAGTCAGCTCTGGGACCTTAAGACTTCACTTTTCCATTTGTTTAACATGTATGAATACAAGTTACCTCTGTCCTGTGCATTTAAACAAGCTATTTTCTCCTGCTTGACATGAAGATCAAGGAAAAATTCCCAATGCCTTTCCAGCTGTGAAACATCTCTGGGACTGCAGAAACAGTGCCACATTTAGAGGGTAAAAGTTAGATCCAGTGTGAAGGACCATGTAGCTCAGACTTTCAGCTGTTTTGTAGGAATACAAAAAACTCCTTCTGATCCTACTCCTCCATGGCACAGTCCCATTGCCCTGCTGCTGAGGCTCCTGAAAAACCCTGTTCCTCTTTACTGATCCCATGACTTTCCCACTGCCCAGCCTGCCACTCCAGCTTGCTCAGCTCAACCCTCTGTCCCACTGCCGGGGACGGGCAGCAGAGGCTCTTCTGGGCCCAAAAAAACCTTTCTGGCTCCTTCTTTGCCCCAGCGCTGCCCAGGTCCATCCCCAAACCAGTTACTGGTCAAACACCCCTCCTGTTTGAGTTTCTGCCATAACATAGCAAATTGCTTTGGCCACTTATTGTCCCTACAGCAGTTTGTTTTCCTATACAGGCTGTGATGCATGAAAGAAATGAAAAAAAAAAATACAAAACTATCAATAGAAATAATAACAGAGAAAAATTTAAATATCATCATGTGGTTAATATGTTAGAGGGTTTGGTGACTAAATTACCAAAAAAAAAGCATCCCTGAAAAACCCTGAAAAAGCATCCCTGCCTGTGATGTTTTCTAGGGCCCTTTTTGCCTCTCAGCACTGGAAGAGTAAGTCCTCTTTCTTGAAATCTCTGTGGTATGGAACTATCTTTTGTTTCAGGAAACAAATTACCTATATTTGACTTGCCAAGGTGGTTCTCAAGTGGCCATGCCATCATTTCATTTCTCTTGTCTCATTCAGGAAAAGAAAGAAGGAAGACGCTCTCTCATAGCTGTTCTACCAAATCCAAAAAGCTCGTGTTTCTTCCTGAAACAGGAAGTTTGCCAAATGTTTGAAATAAATAAATAAATAAATAAATTTTAGACCTTGATTTGAAAAAAAGAAAATATTTAAATTTTATGTTGCCAAATATTTACAATTGCATGAAGTGAAAAAATAACGAGCAAATATTCAAGTGTTTTCAAGTACGGAAAATTATGTCCTTCTGGTGGGAGCAGAATAAGGCCCCACATCATAAGAAAATCTCAAAGTTTTTTTCTGACCATAGTGGTATTTTTCTGACTTTCCATATGATGGACTAAATATTGGAGACATTCTTTGCACTATGAAATCCCGAGCTAGTAAGAAGCAAAGAATATAATCTATGATAGACAGAAGTTGCATCTTCTGTTTTACTTGAATAATGAGAAAGGGCAATTTAAAATGCAAACAAATTAATAGAGATGCCAAGAACCAACTGTAGGGATGAAAGGCTCAGTACAGATGAATATTTGAGCTCAGTTCACACTGTTGGACTATAGCCACTTGAACTTCTAAAGTAATTGCTACTAGCCTACCTGCCTGTACAATTTTCAGAAGGAGAATAAATCATACCAGTAAACTAATTACTAAAGTTTGCCTGCAATATCATTTGTAAGGACAAATTTGTCACTTTCCCTGACAGACATCTCCATTGCTTGATTACTTTTTCGTTGTAGACCACTTAGTTGTTAAAATCTTTGGACTGAACCCAGTCTGCACAGTGAATTAAATAAAACAGTGCTGTTCAGTGTTATTTGTCAATATAAAATAGGTTTCACACCACAGTTGATAACCTGAGTAACTATAGTTACAGTAGTGACTTTTTAAAATAGTTTGGAAATGGGTTTCCTTCATGTCTTTGCATTTTCTGGCTGTGATCAATAAAAAATACAGTTCCATTGCTACTTTTAGACTCATATCTATGACCTTTATTCAGACTTTTTATTTGATAAGGTTGTTGGATATTTGAAAGTTTTTTTTTAAAAAACAAAACCTTAAGAATTCTTGATTCTCTATCTGTGTATATTTTAAGATTATTTTACAAAGTGGTGCAGTCCCATAAATTAATTCACACACATTTTTTACAGCTTTTTATTTCCCCTAATTGCTCCATTTGAATTAAAATCAATGTTTACAAAATAGATCAAAACCACCTTTGGCTATCCTTTATTAAATAAAATGTGTCTGGTTAGTTTGTAGATCTTATTTCTTAAGCTACCCAGAAACAAAATTCACGTGAGCATTGAAGTTCAGGTCACCAGTGGCTTTCAGAGTTAGTCCCATCTTTTATACTTAACCATTGTCTGGTCACTGCATATTTTGCTGGAGTGTTCAGGAAAGGTGAATTTGTGTATTGAAACACCTTTCCTGCCCTGAAAAATCAGAGGAAAGACTTACCTCTGAATGCCATCACAAAGCCCCATTAGACCAGATTTTGTTCTTTTTTACTCAGCCCAAGGATGTAGCAGAAGACAGGGGCAGTATTGCTGTGTGTTTAGCAGGAGCTGTGAACATATCCAAGGCCAGAACCATTCATGTGGTGACAGAAGAGGTGGAATGTCTTACATTTTGAGCTACCTACTATATGAGCAATGGTGCTTTCAAGCAAATTGGAGTAGAAGCACACGTGGAAGCTTTACTTGTCCTTTTAATAGTGTTCACCACTAGGTTTTATTCTTTCTTTCAACAGAGGACAGTTATGGGATGGATGGGAAGGCTAACCTGCCCAGTTTCACTGGTGACATTGACTGGCAAGGACTGGAAGACTTGTACAGTGTGAATGAAAGTGTATATGAATACAGATACAACTTTAGACTTAGTCTGGCTGACTGGACTAATTACTTGAAGGATGTAGATAGAATGTTTGCACTGCTGAACAGTTACTACCAGCAAAATCAAACAGACAAGGATAACACTGCTCGAAGCAATAGGGATGGGCACGAATCATCCACGCCTTTCACCTCGGTGGAAATGACTTCTGCTGAAGAGTCGAGCGGCCTGAGTGCAGAAGAGTTGCAGCTGATTGTGCCAACGGACTTTGCAGCCCTTGCTTTGAGCACAGTGACTTTAAGTCAGGAGAGGAAACTTGAATTAAACAATGATATTCCTGAGAAAAGTAGTTTGAATGACGCACACTGGAAAAATAGTCATCAAGCTGAAAAATGGATGGAGGATAAAGAATCGGACCGTTTTGATATGGATTTCAGTGGAAATGGTTTGATAGAGTTGGAGTCCCGCCATACCTTTATGCTACAGCCCATCAGCATTCCTCAAAAAGATGCTCATCAGGATAGTGACACTATGGAAGATATATTTGAGGATCAAATGTATCTTCCCATGAGGTCTGATGAACCTCTTGTTCATCAGGCTGTAAACATATCCATTAGGGATTCACCTATCAGTACCCAGAAAGCAGGAACTTTCTTAAAAAAACCAGAACAGAATCTTGCAGGAGAAAGTTCACAAATCTTAAATGTAGAAGGCAGTGCCTCAGCTCCACTCTCCTTGGATTAGATCCAGTTGTAAACTGTTAAATAAGTTCTCCTTTTTCTTAGTAGCAGACTAATAAAAGTAATCATGACAACTGACATTCCATGTTTATTGTAGATACATTTTGCAGCTAAATTGAGCCCAGTTCAGTATTTGTGTCCTTTTTTTCTTATTTACATGCACATGCTTTCCCCACTGGGAAGCAAGATTTCCAGTTTTTCATTAGAAGAAACAGTGTTAACTTTGAAATGCAGTAGCACATTCTACGAAAGCTAAAAATTATTTCTTTGAAGAGGATGTCAAGTTACTTTCTCTATTCCCAAATGATCCCAACATGAATGAGTGTTTCATTTCACCCAATATGCCTGCACAATGTCTTTCTCATCAATTATTTTAACCACTGGCAATTCTTAATGTCACACTTTCAAGTAAAATGCACTTTTAAAATCTGTATGCCATACCATTTATGAATCCAATACCTTACAGGTTCTTAGTTTGCTCATTGTTTCATGAAATTGTGAAACCAATAAATAGATTGACAGGAAAGAGGTAAACAGCATGGATTGTGGAAACAGACTCTTTGAATATTATTTTAGCACAAATACTGCATGTTTTTGTTGCTTTAATTAAATTTACTCTCAGAAAGGTATGGCTAACAATTGTTAACTGTAGAAGGATTTGTTTAAATTGGATTGTTTCCCTATATGTTGATACTGTCAGTATTAAAATTCCATTGATTTTTTTTTCTGATACTGGTAAAAAGGTTTACATCAATAGATAAATGCTTCTGTCATCCCACCTGATTTTATCTTGAAAGCATTATCATTTTGATTCTTAAATTCTTTCTTTGTTTTGAACAGGCATTAAAGGGAATGATAAAATCATGTTAGATTTCCATTATTTTAGATACAAAGGGCACATGAGGTTAAAAAATAGTAGTTTAGATAATTTTTGTTGTATTCTAAATTTTTTCTTGAACTTTACCAAACATTAAATTTTATGAAGTATAACACCAAAATTACTTTGAACATTTGTATTACTCAAAACTTAATATTTTCCTTTGCTTTTTTATACATTTCCAAATAATTAGCACAACAACAACAAAAGAGAATTACCTCAAGCAGATGTAATTCCATTGTGTCCAACTCACGGGTGTTTCCTATCTCTTACATGTTATTTAGTGTAGTGATTATTTTTTGGCTATTGCAAGCACTGCAGGTTAAACTTACATTCATTACATTGTATTTTAAGTTGAAACTTTTTTAAAAAGGAGATTCTTTTAGTAGGATTAATAATTTTAAGAAGCAGTCTTTTTGATGGACTCTGTAAATATGTTAAAATTACTAGTTCTTTATCTGATGTATGTGTCATGGGCTGATTGATAGAAAAACATATTTATGGTCATGAATGATGCTATTTGTACATAGGTTTTAAGTTACTAGGATATAAACTGTGTTTTTAAATCTTGTATAATATTTCTGTGATACTTTTATAGTACAATTCTGGCTTCGGGAAAGTCTAGAAGCAATATTTCTTGAAATAAAAAGTGTTTTACTTTACCTGCTTCATAGAAGTCCAGATGATCCAATTTTCCTCCTAATTAAGTTTTATTTTAAAAATATGTTAACAGTTCAAGCTTTAAGAATTCATCCACATTTAGAGCAACAGGTAACAAAATAACACACAACATTCTGTTAGCTATAAATTATTCCTAGAGATGTGAATAATATATAGTTCTTTGTTGAAGACATGCTGTGATTTTACCTTTTTTTAATGCCAAACCATCTGATCCTTTCTTCCTGGAAGCTGCACAACCAGCAGTTCCCAGAAGTAAGGCAAGGTTACATAAAGCCACGTCCTGCTTTGCTGCTCTCTCTCCTCCTTGCAGAGTTCTCCCTGTGACAGCAAAGCACAGCAGGCAGGACACACCCAGGGCTTAGCGAGAGTGGACCACAGATCTCTAGCCAGGAGGAGTGTCTTGTTGTACAAGAGTCATCACAAAAAAGAATTTAGGTTTCAAGGTAAACTCTCTCTTACTTGCACTCTGTTTGTTTTACAGGCTGTGAATTAAGATTAGCTTCATACCTTAACTCAGCCTCTGAATCTGTGCTTCTTGTACTCTTCTTTCTTTTACACAGTCCTTGGACACTGATGCTCCTGCCAACGTGAAGTGACAGGTGAAGCTTGTGGGAATCAGGAAAGGGGGTGAACCTAAGTGTTCAAAAAGCTGTCACTGCACTGCCAGATAGACCCTCTGAGAGATGTCTGCCCAGGAAAGCACGCTGGGAAGTACAGGATGTATTTCAAAACAGGGTGCAGAGCAGGCTGAGCCAGCGAGTTTGGGAGGACTTGAAGGACAAAGGCAAATTGAAGCAAGGTCCCATACAACTACCTGTCCTCTCTTTTGCAGGGAATTATCCAGCACCAGCAATGTGCCCTACATTCTTTGGAAGAGCTCTTCTTTGAAAGAACCAAGCGAGATGCTGTCTTCTCTTTTAATGCTTGGGTAGAGATAAAGAAGGGAATAGTGCAATAATAGTGTGGTCACCCATTCACTTGTCCTTCATTCCTACCTGAGAGCTTGAAGTACTCACTCAGGAAAAGGAAACTTCTAGGACAGTGCTCAGTCTTCTAAACTATCAGAAGCTTAGACAGTGCCCTATCTTCTAAACTAGATGGGAGCGTTTTTTACAGCTCTCTTACAGGAGTGTGGAGGAAAGAAGGTATAAAACAAACACATTCTGTAGCCAAGAGGTACAGGGAGCAATGAATTCTGATCCTTGCTCTCTTGGAAACATGCATCAAATATAAAACAAGGCCAAGTTAAAGAGGGCAAAATCTGTCATATATTAAGTATGCATCCTAAGCAGTGTGTTGCTGTCTGAATATCTTTCACATTTCTTTCTGTACAGCACTTTTTGTCCATAGCTGAAGCAGTTGAGTCCATGAGCAGCACGTGGTGTGACTGTCAGGAAACTTTTATGGGCATTAGGCAGTTGCAAGCTCAGGAACAAAACAAGTACCTTAATCTGACTTCATCAGCAAGCACTTAAGGCAAGGGGAGGGTTGAGAGGAGGACCTTCTTGGCTTTTTCTGATCTGCAAAGCAGTGGCAGGTGTGTCTATTCTGAACAGAAGTACATTGTTAATTACTTTCTGAAGAGTGCCTGGAGCTGGAGAGGAAGAATAAGGTCTGCACATCTTTGGGAGGTACCAGTGTTATGTGAAAAGTTTCTCCTAGAATTTCAAATAGGGCAGCCAGCATTGCCCTCACACCCTTGGACAGCGTGAGACACTTTCTGAGACTTAGCAACTGAACCGTGAAGGAAAGCAAAGATGTGTAGTGCTTCATTTCCAGAAGCACAGACATAGAATTCCAGAATGGTTTGGGTCATAAGGGACCTTAAAAATCATCTCATTCCAGCCTCACACCATGGGCAGGGACATAGGAGCTGTTGTTGGCAGGTAAATCCTGTTGTTCCTGAGGCATTAAGGTACACTAACAGTTTTGGGAAAAAAACAAAACTAAACAAAAAAAACCCAAAACCAACCAAACAAACAAAACCGTTTGGATCAGAGCATTGTTCTGGAGTTCAGGCACCTCTAGGTTTTTTGTGACAGTGAAGGTTTTTGTGACAATCAGTGAAGGTTTTTTCAGAGTTCAGGTCTGAGCAAAGACCACCCCCACTCTCCCCACCAAAGTCCCTTTAGATCCCTGCAGCGATCTTTAGTGGAAGTCACGCAAGCACAGTGGGAGAGGATCTGTGTGTAAAACAGTCAAGGCTGAGAAGGCAAGAACTGCAACAGCCCTGTTCAGGGAGCATCTGCCCAGGCCTAGACTTGAGGCCTGAGCAGCTGTAGATGGCTGTTGTCTGGTAGGCGTGATGCTGTCACAAAGCATCCTTTACTTTGGGCAAAAAACAGTCCTGTTTATGTGCTCTGACACCATTTTGCAGTGAGAACTGGTATGCAGTAAATGGGGTACAAGCCAAAGAGTCATTTCGGAAGGAGATGTGTTTCTGTCCCCAGGGGAAGCAGTCACAGCCTGAGCTACCGAGGGGCTGCCCAGGGTTACTCTACACCCTCTCGGGCAGCAGATGTCAGTGCAGAGCCACACAAAGAGCGCCTCTCCTTGAGCCCTGCACACCTTGCTGTGCTTTCAGCCGCTGCCAAGGGGGTTATCTATTTGGTTTTCAAATAGCAACGGCACCCATGATGTGCTACAAATCCACTAACTTCATCCACAGCACATTTCCTTGGTTTAACAGTTCTGGTCTGAGACACTGGTGACATTCAGGGGGATCTGCAAGATGCTTTTTTTGTGTGGTTATATTTATTGGAAATGAAAACGTGCAAGTCATACTCTGAACTTGAACATCAGAGAGGATCTGGACCCTATACATTTCTCTGCTGTCAATGAAACAGTAGCTTCTCCCTGGCTGAGCACAACAGCTGAAGCTGCAGGGTTGGCTGAGGGCTTGAATCTGGTAGGTGCTGGGCACACCACCACAGTTTGTGACTATGGTCTGAGAGCATACAGATTTAGGTACCTCAAAAAGACAAGCCATATCCTGAATCAATGCAAATTCAGCTGTCCCATGGCAGCAGAGTTTTTGCTCATTGTTTGGTCATTGCTGGGGTGTGGTGGCTCATAGCATTCACAGTACAATGACCAGTAAAGAAGTTTCACAGAAACAAGCCGCAGCTCACCCTGCTATGAAAACTACTATAGGTCAAAAAGCTGTAAGTATAAAGATTCAATAATGAAATACGTCTAGAAAAATACATTTAACTTCAGCTTGCTGTTCTTTTGATCTTGAAAGACCAGGACGCCTTGGGACAGAATTGCCAACCCTGGATACACCTATATTTTTAAATTAAATCCAGAGAGTAGAAAACCTAGCTTTGAAGCCAAATTGTACAAGCAAGGTCACATCCACACTGCTAGGCCAGGCTGGTCCCATCAACACCATGCAGCTCTTAGCCCTGGGCCTCCCCTTGGCTCTGTGCTGATGTTCCTGAGGTCTCAAAATACAATTTCCATTTGTTCTCATTTTTAAACGTCTGTGGTAATACAAGGCCTGTGTTGCAACTCCTAGAGTTCCTACAGCGTGGTATCGCAGGGATGTGCTGCTGTCCCTGTGGTGCTGCAGGGGGACACGGGGGTCCCTGGCACAGGGCCTGCAGTGTTGGGTGGCTGCAGAGGTGGGGGCGAAACCAAACCTGGCTCAGCTCCCACGAGTGGGAGCTCTCTGCAGTAGAGCCCTTACCCACAAACCATGTGGAGGCACTTAGTTGGTGTGACCCAAATCAGATCCAAGGAATGAACTCAGCACTCAGCAGAGTGGGCATCAGGAGTCCAATCCTTGGGTTCGTGTCCTGGCCCTCTTTTTATCGAGCAGCATAGATGCACATGTCTTGCACTCTATGCATTTTTTCCAACTGTCAATATCTATTTCAAACTTGTATTTCTTAGCATATAACTAATATCAATCAAATATATGTCTAGACAAAATGGTGGAATTTTACAAGTTAATTCTGCACAATCAATGCTTAGTTGTGATTTTGTGGTCATTGAATTCAGTGGAAAGATATTTTTGTCTGACAAGGGACTAAAAGACCAATCTTCTTCATCAACTCATCCACAGGGATTACACAGTTACCCATGTACATTTTTTCTTGCCTTCCTTTCTTCTGTTTGAAATAAAACACACGTGATATGCTATTTTTTATTTCCAAGTATCAAGTATTCAAGAGTTCATTTTGTAAACACATGTTTACAACAGATGCTGACAGTAGATTTCGTTAAGTCATGGGTTATACAGTTTCAAAATTATTCTAAGCTCTGCTGAGAAATAAATATTAAAAAAAAAAAACACAAACAAAAAAACCCAAACCATACAGAAGCTTAAAGTATGCAAAAAAACCCAGCATAAACCAATTATTCTCTTTTTACCACAGCACAGCACCCACACACTCATACATTCAGACATACTTTACAAATTTCCTTAATACTCTACACATTTGCTTAATAATGAGTTTTTTAAAAACTAACCAGTTACAGGCAGTGTGCCCACTCCATGCTCTTAAGATACTACCCAGACTGTTGCTGTTCTGCGTAAGTCATTTGGTAGAGGTATGCACTGCAGCCAAGGGCAAAACTCCCACAAGCTCAACCGGGGGAAAGAACAGGTCTTCTTTTGAGGAAAGCCTTCACTTAACCATGGATCTCACTGACACAAAATTATTTTCTTCTTTTTTTTATTGAAACTCAGCTCTGGATCATTTTGTACTTCTTGTTTGTTTGTTTTATTTTGACACTTCCCTCCACAATTTCAATTACAGAGTTTGTTACAGAGGTAAAATTTCTGGCCTGTCAGCCACAAGTGTAATTAGTGCTATTAGGGCTCTTAGTGCTATTTAGGATACAGATACCTGTTCTGCATGAATAGTCCAGGCACAATAACACAAAATAATTGCTGTTCAGAATTCAAAATGGGAGGGAAAAATTTTGTGTTCAAGATTTTAAGCCAAAACCCCTCTGTTTTAAATCGTAGCTCACCTCAAAGTCAACCAGATTTGGCCTTTTCCCATTGCTAGAGATAGAATTTTTTCTTACTCTACTCCTCCTTTCTGGTATTCCATGAAAGAACATTCATATTTCAGATCTGAATCCTCATTTTAATTCAAATGTCTATTAACATTGCTTGGTTAAGGAGTGCCAGAATTTAGCCCAGTGTTTCTTTCTTTCCTCCTCTATAGAATTTATATTTAGCCTTTGCTTAAGCAAAGCAACTAAATAAAGTAATATGCTACAGCAGGATGAATACATTCTATGTGAGATTTCTGTGGCCTGTATAGCTTTTACCTTAGCTATTAGTGCTGGGCCAAATCCTACACTGCCTCCTGAAATTACTCTCTAACAGAAAAGCTAGGTAGGAATTGGCCCACCAGGAATTAAAACACTGTCTTTGCTGGAACAGTTCCAGACTTTAAGACCAAAAACACATGCAGTTGCATCACTGACATGCCTTGAAAATGTCATTTAAGTCATAGTGAATACATCATAAAATACTTCAGTACCTATTAGCACCACAGTGTTGTTTAGTCATTTGTCCAAAGACTATCAAGCTGTCTTACCCTTCTAAAGGTGAACAATGTTTTGGATGCTTTTGGTAGCCCTTCGTGAATTCCACAGCTTTTCACCTATTCTATATAATGAACAAAACATTTTTACAGAATAACATTGTGACAACTGGTTTGAGACTGAAAAACTAAGAAAATATAGTACACACAATGGGTAATGCAATCATTAGAACAGTAGAATGGAACCTGGATAAAGAAGCATCTATTTTGTAACACTTGAAGTCAAGAAAACTTTGGAGCTACTTTGAAATTGCAGAGCTACTTCTGTGTTTAAAAGGCTGTAATAATTGGGAAAAAAAAGCTTCTCTTAAGGACTGGAGGGGCAACTGCTAAAATCCACAGGCACTACCTGTAGTTCAGTGCAATGGATATAGCTACAGGATATGGGTAACTCTGTGACAATGTTTACATGTAACCTTTTTGAATTGTTATTTGTAAAACAAGATGGTAAAAGAAAAATACAAAGCCCTAATTCTCTACCAAAGAATAAGTCTACCACCATAATGTTGACTGCCCATCTTCTATGCACTTTAAAGTCATAAAAGTGTCCATAAAATCAAGTCCAATATGTGAAGAACCTGAAATGTGTTGATACAGGTTTAATCTACAAGGGGCAAACACTCTGTCCAAAGCAACGGTGATTCAGATTGGAGTCCAAGTAAATCTCTGGTACCAGGTATTTTAAACCTTTGGAAAGCAACCACAGCTGGATGGATTCAGGTGGGAGAACCCAGATACTGAAGCAATGCAGCATGACATCTCCTATTCCATTATAAAAGACACATAAATTTGTATAGGAAGTTTTTTGTATTTGATCTCTGAAAACAGTAGTAGTAACCAGTGAATAGAGTATAAAAGCTAAACAAGCACTTGCTAAAGCTCCAACTTGGTAAATTCCAACTCAAGGTATGGCCCAGTTTTTCAGCCTCAACACTGGACTGATGAGGCTGAGAATCTGACTCCAAAATAGCAGTAAGACACTTTGGATCTATTTATTTTAATCTTCAGTTTTATGTCAATAGAATGCCATGAAGAGCTGTGGTATTACACACAGAGGAAGTGTAGTAAGGCAGCAATTAATGAGGCCTTTTGGGGCAAAACCCCAAAAGAACAGTACAGAAGGTGCTGACCCCTCTCCCAGACATGCTCTTAGGAGTTACACTGAGCAGGCAGTGCTCTGCTCAACTTGTGCGGGATATTGAAAATCTACCACCTCAACCACGAGGTCCAAATTCTGTGAAAGGGCACAATTCAAACTTACAGCATCACTTAAGAAATTTCATTGGCTCTAAGGTTAGAAAGATGCCCTTATTTAATCTATCTCCCCATGTAACACACAGGTTTTCAGCCAGATATTCATAAAATAAGTGAATGGCTGGAAGAACTAGAACTTGGAGCATGCCCACAAAATATTTTTACCTTGAAATCTATTTGAGAATGAAAACTTTCCTCCATTGCCAGATATATAAGTAGCCACACGTGAATGCCACAGGAAAGTACTCAAGTGCTACTCTTTGTGCTGTTCTGGTTACAATTATCACTAAATCCATGGGGGAAAAGCTAATCATGGAAATTACTCTTTGGGTAAAGGAATTCCTTTTTTAACGCAGATGGAATTCAGTCCCAATACTTACATACATGCCTCATTTTTAAGTGCATTACTTAAATATATGAATTTACATACACATGAAAGTGTTCTGCTGGATCAGAGCCGTAATGAATTAATGGTTAATACTACAAATTAATAAGCTATATTAAAGGAAACCAAACAAACGTATTTTTTAAAAGACTACACTCAAGTGTTTTTAACTAGTTTAGGGCCTTTCAAACTTACATTTCTAATACCTAGTAGGAGATCTGTGCCCCTACTTTGCATAACAGCAAGTTCTGAGAAACTTTTAAAGATACACAGGCTGGCCAAAGAACTGAAAGTTTCCAAATAAATATAAATTGCATCATAATATTCAATGTTTCCTGCAGCTGCTCACACTATACTGAAAGGATATAAAATGTCACCAGTTCCAAATCATACTCTATTATATCCAGTATGCTCATGGAGAAGAAGGGGAACCAAAACCACAGGGCTTTTGCCTAAAACTAGAAACAGAGAGTCCCACTCTCCAGATTATTCCAGACCCACAAAGATCTGTGAACCATCTCCGGAGGGTGCTGCACTCGTGAGCACCCAAGGCCATGTCTACACTTTTACCATTCTGAAGTTTTCTCCTTTCTGAGGAAACAAGGATGAATGGGAGGCTATGCAGGGACAATTACCTGTTCAGTAAAGTCCATATATTTGGGCTACTTCTCTCCTGTTCCTCACTCTAAATCAGGAATAAGTGGTGTAAGAGGGAATTAGTCTGTCCCTGTGAGGGCATGATGGCACTTTGTAGACTTGTAGTTAATTGTTGCTCCATATTACCACTGGCTGGTTAAGTGCAGATAGGTGACTTGGGTTTGCTACCAACAGCAGCCTATGGGTGAGCAGGACACCTGCTTTATCTTTTCTTGTACTCGCTGCTACCAAACCTTACGTATTTTGGGGTAGAGAGGGAAGGTGGCAGAAATTAATGGAATTTTATATTCTATGGTGAGAGGATTTCACAGTAGGAAGACAGCATGGGCCCCTTCACTGTATGATAGGCAAAGTTCTTTTTTAGTTACTGTGAAGTCGGTTTAGCACCACATGTCAATCATGACTACTGCTAGGGAGGCACTCAATTTCTCTGGCAGTTCTGCTTCCTTCAGCAACGACAACCTCAGAAAATAGTGTTTGTTCAGCAGGTCTCAGTCCATATTTCAGTCAATTACAATGTTGGAATTGACTTCTCTAGGAAGTTAATGTGTTTCCCCTACGTGCATTTATTGGTCTAGTTTAGACAGTTACAGCTTACTCACAAAAAACCCCCTCCTCCAAGGACGAAACAAAAACTGGTCACAGTTTGGGTTTTCTTTCTTTCAGAGGATGATGATTTAATTAAGTGATTTTGTAAAAATTTACTAATTTACTCGAATTGTCAAAATTATCTATATCCAAAAATAGTAACAAATTTGTTTGAAAAGCAAAGAATTTTGTTTTACATATAATTTTCAAAGAAAAATTTAAAAGCTATTGAAAGACTTCTCAGTTAACATCTTTCCTTCTACATTCCAGTTTCTCTGACATTTCAAAATATGAATCTTTTTAGAAGTTGAAAGGTCAGGATTTCCAAAAAAAATCAGTGGTCTCCATCCCAACAAGCTCTGAATTCCCTTGAAATAAGCTCAGAAGCAGCAGCAGCTGCAGATGTGTCACTTCTTTCAGTCTTTGGCATCAGTGCCATTAGATCCTGACAATCCTAATCTGCTCTCTCTTGTTATTTGCATGGAACAGAAGCACACACAAGGCATGAAATAGAAAAGATCAGAATAGATGATTCATCTCTAGTTTTTTACAATTTCCTAAGTGCTCTGTTTCTGAGGTATTTGAAAAGATTGTCACACTTCACCTCACCCATGATCATTAAAATGGGGAAGTGATTAAAATGGATGGGTGATGGGCTGCAATTACACTTTGTCCTACTACTCTGCCTCAAGTTTTGTCATGGCAGGAAATTCCTGGTGCAACAAGCTTTTGAGACTGGAGCAAAAGAAAACATTTATATCATCTATTCTGATCTCCTATAGCAAAAAAAAAAAAAAAATTTATACCCAACACCTTTGAGCCAAGGAAATTTATTTCTCAGGATAGGAAGTGTAGAAGTCAGCATCTCAGGTGGCATGTGCTGACTGAGGACACGTACCTGGTGGCTGCATAAGAGACAAAAACATTCTCAGTCTTTACCCCAAAAACCTGTTCATATGGACAGAATAGTAGGAAATTATCAAAACAGTATTCCTCTATGTTGTAGTTCAGGGTAGAAAAATCTGAGTTTGCACACAGAAAGAGTGAGAATTGTTACAAACTACAAAAATGGACTAAGATATTCTGAAATAAGCAGCCACCATTTCAAGCAGGGCAAGCAGCCCTGTGGGTAATCCCATGTGCTGCTCAAGAAGAATCAAGAGATGACAAAAGGCAGTCAGCAAAGGTGGAGAGGGAAATCTACTCTTCCCAGGACAACTCAGTGGATGCCAAGGAGAGTACTGCCTTTAATTTCAAGGACTTGGTTCCATATAACGTTTGATCAATTTACATATTATAAATTGAAAAATCAGGAATAACTCTGTTCAAAAACATGTAGAAGTTCTGCTCTATTTATTTTCACACAAGCTCTCTACATGGCAAAATCCAAACCTATCACGGAGTCATCTGTAAAGACTGCTTTTAAATTCCTACACTTCTAAGACTTCCCCTACAGGGTACAATACAGCTTTGACTTCCTAGTGTCCACCTGAAATCATTCTCTGCCCTTTGAGACAGCACTAGTACATCATAAGCATGGCACTACAAAGCCTTCAGAACAAGAAATGAAATGCCAAGCACATCTGATTAGAAAGTCTCAGCGCCTCTCAGGGAGAAAAAACACTACAGTAATTTGAAATAGGCAAAGGCCACAGCACATGTTGTGAGTCCACACTTGCTGATAATTTCTATTCTTCTAGTTCTTCTCCTGGAAGGCCAAAGGAGAGATAAACTCATCCTTTCCCTTCACAGAAGCTTTCAACGAAGTTGAGAAAACGAAAGGCAGCCACATGTGGGACAAACCACAAAACCAGAACCTCCAGACCTGTGCCACCAGCCTGCCCAGCACTGGGCAGCTGCAGAGGCAGAAGTGTGGCACAAACGAGAGGGTCTGAGCTGGAACCCCCTCCCCAGCTGTCCTGGATGTCAGAGTGCCCCAGCAGTGCCAGGAGAGGGGGGAGAGCCTTGTACCCAGCACCATGACGGGCAGGCTGCTCTCAGCCCTCTTGCAGGGTTTCTTTACTCACTCCTGCAGCAGGTGCAAACAGCACCAGCCTGAACTGTGCCCCACCGCTGGCTGCAAGGGATCCATCAGGTCCCAGTCTGCCACCCAGACATGAGACAAGGCCATTAGCACCCCTCGGGACTTTTCCACTGAAGTTGAATTATACACAAAATTCTGAAGGACAGCCAAACTCTTCCTATCAAGCTATAACTGGCTGGTTTTTTCTTCAGGAAAGTATGGATTTGGTGCTACTAATGGCCACTCAAATAACATTAAAGAAACATGCACGTATCCGCTCTGGTGTGTGTGTATGATTCCTACATCTTAATGTTACTAAAAATCAATACCGAAGTTTTTTATTTCAAGCATTACAGTTTCCTAGCCTGTGTACTTTGTGAACAATGACTACATCCCATCAAATGAAAATTAATGCTCATTTTGACAGGATAAAGATGTTACAACTCAACATTTGCAATGTTACCTGATGCATAACTCTTGTATGGCTTGACATGTTATTAACAGTACTTTAAACCTTATGTTATTTTTTAATTTAATGATTATGTCTGAAAATAGCCCCTTTCAAATTCAGTTGCAGTAATGTCTTTAAAAGCAAACTTTAAACTTATTTTGCTGCACATACAATTATCCAAATAAGTTGCATAGTTTAAATAAGTTCAGTTGTGCTTCATAGCAGAACTCACAGTAACTACTCTCTTAAAAATACAATTTGCAGATATGAAGTTGACAATACATTTAAGCATTCTTGTGAGTCTAGACATCAACAATATGAGTTTTTGTCAGTCTTCCACTGACTTCTGCTGTTCATAACACCTCATCTTTACAGTGATATTAGATCAGAGCACGGACATCTAATGGACACATCTGAAATAATTACAAACACCATTTTTAAAACTCCATTGTTGGGAGGGGAGGAATAAGAACTTGGGTTGGTTTGAGGTATCCAGCCCTCAGGAACATATTATGGTTGTTTGCATCAAGCTTTGTTGGTTTTATCATGTTACATTTAGATTAAAAATAGAAGGCACAGGTGTTTTACAAGGCGCCGTAATTAAGTCAACCAACAAAATTAAATATTACATTACCAAGCCAGGGGTCTATATCTCAGCAGTGACTTCTTCCAACACATTTTCATTTGAGGAATTTATTGCTTCTGAAAAAGGGTCAGGGTATGTCTGTTCTAAGCAGTTCATTCCTTGTGCCACATTGGTGTCTCCTCGGGAACTGAAGGTAGGGCAGGATCTAGTCCGTGCATAGTTTTGTTGGGGTCCAGCTTGTCCAACCATCTCACTCACAGTGTTCACCAGTGAAGCCCTCCATCTCTGTCTCTGCTGTTGTTCTTCTTTGCACTTAATGGAATACCAGGCCAGGAAAATAAAAAGGAATCCCACGAACTTGAGAGCAGCTGCCAACCCAAAGTAGACAAAACGAAAGGAGGTGACATCGTATTCCCAGCAAGATCCTTGTACGCCGCAATCCTGTTGCCAAAGCATGCATGTGGTGTCAATAACAGCCCCAAAATAAATCGGAGTGGGAATGTAAGCTGAAATAAAAATAGCAAGAGAAATAATACGTGTTAGTACATTGTGGAAAACTCCTAAAGAAAGTATACGCCTTAGCCTAACAGCGTAGGTCAAAAATTTTTGAGATGTCTACACTGTTGTTCTTATATGAAATGTAAAACATGGAAAAGTGGTCAGCCAATCTTGCCACCAACACTACTTTATACACATGAAGTCTACCACAAATAGGAGAGAATTCAAAGAAGACAATGCAGCAGCACCTTACAGAAGGTACTGCTTCAATCTGCTGTCCTCAGACGGCTCTTAAACTATGTGTCCCTCAAAAAAAATTCGATTTTGCTCTCAGGAAGCAATACATGGGACAGGGTTGTTATCTCTGTAGCATTACTTGCTGAACTTCCAGTGCCCATGATCTGGGAAAGGTGCTGCTTTTAGATTAAGAAGAAAAAGTACCAAAGACCACAAAATGTTTCTCTTACTGAAGGATGGATGGAAGTGGTGAGACTGCTAAGATTTTCATTTTTCTTTTGAATAGGTCTTCGTCAGAAACAGACCTTAACTTCTAAGGCAGCTAAAAATGCAGTCATTCCACTGAATGTTCCTGCTTTTTCCAGAAATACAACAGCTTTAAGACAAGATTGAAATGTCCTTCCTCAAACAAAACTTCCAGATGCAGCTAAATGGGCTTCCCCTCCAGTCCTCTTAGAATAGTCCTTGCTTGCTCTAGTCATATTTTGTAGTAGCTGAACACCTGGAGTGTTCTTTATAAGCAGGACTTTAGAAGTTCAAGAGTTTGAAAGAAGCTGCTTTGTCGAATACTTTTAACATGTACCCCTTTTTGCTTTGAACTACTTGAAATTAAGACATTATGTAATGAATGTTTTCAGACACTATTAATTTTAGGTTCCTAATACAGTAAATCAGGCAAACAGTTCCAGATTTATGAAAGTTTAGTATTTTTATAGTACATTTAAGCTAAACATGGTGAGCCTTTATGGAAATGCTGAGCTACTGTAAGACTTACCAAGAGTTCGTAATAAAACAAACTGCATTCCTAGTGCAAAGGGCCGCTCCCCATCTTCCACAGACCTAGCAGGCAAAAAGAAAACTCCACTATAGAAACAGCCACAACAGATAGTCATCATGGTATGTTCTGGCTCTACCTCATGGGTTTTTTCTGAACTATAGAAAAATTTTTGTTTAAATTTCTTCGATTTAGCTTCTACTATTGGTAACTCTTATTGCTAGGAAAAAATACTGCCAGCCCCTCCTGAATCTGTTTAATCAAAACTGCAATCATGCCTTTTAATCTTTCTTTACATAAGGCCTGAAGAATTTGATCCAAACCCATTAAGGAAATTTAGAGAATCCACCCAAAATATTTATGGCTTCATATGATACCTTTCTCTTATTTCATATGTCTTTAATTTATTTTTCTTAATCTTTTTGATGTAAATTATAATTAATGGATAACTAAATTGCTGAAAGCTGGACTCAGTGTCTGACTTTAACAGATCTCTGCATAGCTTAAGAACTTTGAAGCTACTTTAGGAAAAATATCAGTAGAAACATCAAAACAGTCTCCTTAAACACTGTTCCTTTTTGATAGAAATAATATAAGATTCTCTCAGTTGGTTTCAAAGGAAAAATATCTAGCTTACAAAAGACGAAATACAAAGTAACAAGATTCCACACTGCAACTACAATTGTAATAAGCCACAAGTTATCTACTGATTTAAAAAATATTTTCAGTTCTTAACCTAAAGGTCTGAAATTAAAATAGACAGCTTCTAATGACATTGAAAACATAAGACAAAAAACTACAGAAAGTCCACAGTCAAAGGGGTCTGCTGTAAAATCAAGGTTTGAAGTCAAGCAATTTAAATATTGGAGAAACAACTTGGGCCACAAACCTTGGACTCATGTACAATATGTGGTTTGGGATGTTCATGTGTGTGGGCCACCAATTTTTTACTGAAACTACAAAACCCTGCTGGAGATCTCCCTTACGCACCTCATTATTGTGAGGCTCACTGCATTATTAATGCTCACTGATTGTAGTTTGCCTTTGTGTGACTGCAATGCAATGGTAACGGTTTTTAATAGTATTGTTTTAGAGGTGGTAAACCCAGAGACAGAAGGAATAAAGTCAGAAGTCTCTGAATTAAAATGGTGTTGTGTACAGAGTAGTTGCGGTATGGCTGCATGAGCAACTGGAAGTCTGACATGCCCACCCCCAAGTGCCTGGCTTCACTGTCCTAACAGTGATCCTTGAACCCATTTTGTAGATTTTTTGAAAAGTAAACTGAAAGACAAATTCCACAATGTGACATGGCACGTGCCCTCCATGTGTCAGCAGCAGGCTCCCGCATAAACCTTAGCCCCTTGAGCTGAGAAAATGACAGCAAAAGAGTGCTTGTTCTTGCGGGGGATGAGACAAGGATGTCAGCTGTGCTCACAACTGAGCCTAAGGATAGCAAAGCCAAGTCCTGACCTGCCTCATGTTTTCTAAGGTTCCGTGACCTATTACAACGATTTGCCATTGTTAGTATTTTATAGGGGACTAGTTGTGAGCAGCAGCAGAACGTCAGTGGTCTCAGAATATGAGAGTGAAGCTCTTAAAAGACAGCGCTACCAGGAAGAAATCCCACTTTCTTGGGAGGACCATTCTCACAGGAAGAAAAGGCCCAAGACTGGTTTAAAGAAAAGCTCAATTTGAAGACAAATTTTACACAAAAACAGGACAAAAGGTGTCTCTATGTTAGCAATTAATGCAGCTAAACAGCTAGTGCTGAGGACCCGACATGTACACCACGAGCATTTCAGGTTTTGTAGGGATTTACTTCAGATCAGCTCTAACCTGGTCCCAGGGACAGCATGCCCATTTGCATCTGGATCATTTTGGGTGTGCTTCTGAAGAGCATCTGAAACACTGGAAGAGGCTTCCTAGAGAGGTGGTTGATGCCCATTGCCTGTCAGTGTTTGGACAATGCCCTTATTAACAGGTTTTCTGCTCGGTCCTGGAGTGGTCAGCAGTTGGATGATTAAAGAGACTATTTACAAGAGCATGTAGTGACAGGACAAGGGGGAATGGCTTCAAACTGAAAGAGAGCAGGTTTAGATTATGGGTGTGCTTTGTAAATTCTAGTAATTTTCCTCTAATTCTTTCTCCTTCTCTTTAAACAGCAGCAACATAGATTATACAAATACAAAATTATTTTAGCAGTATAGCATACTACATTTTCTTCGCTCATTTGTCTTTAAAAATCAGCAGAACTTCACTTACAGGTGCTGTATTATAAATGGACAAAGATGTTACAGGGAGTGATTACGTTTATCAGACTATATGGCAGAGATGGCAAAAGCCAATGTAAAAATCTGAATGCTTTTTTTTCAAATTGAAAAATAAATGCCACTGCCTTTTCCTACTAAGACTGTATTATTCTCTATCCTGAAATGACCACAGTGATAACATCACTGCTACAACAGAAGTTCAAAATCCTGGTGAAGGAAAAAAAGGGAAGACTCAAAAACAGGCATGTGGTAGGAATGAACAATTTTAGGAAAGAGAAAAGGATAATTTTAAATAGTAACTTTTTTCATTTGCATTTGAGGATCCAGACTATTGCTCTAAGAAAATTGAAAATTTTTCAGGAATAACTTTCTTACATGATATGTTACTTGTTTTTTTTTTTTAACACTTGGAATTCACTGGCCACTTCTTGTTTCCTAAAGTGGGTTATCATGTTACATATTCTAAACACAAGCAAGTTTCACCCTACCCTGTCAGCCTTATTCTATCTACTTTTTAAGGATACACAAGCTTGACAAGGCACTGGTGATAGTGGGCACAGCAAAACTACTCCAAAGCCATCACTGAGTTCTCACCTGAGTGTCACTATAATTGCTGATGGCTGGGCACATGCTGTTATGAGGGTAACAATGAAGAGAAATATCAGGAACGGGATAAGTGTGTTGCAGGTTCGATCACATTTCCCAGAAACAGCGTAGCCATTCTCATTCAGGTAGGTTTTGACAATCACTAGCCGGAGCTGACTGCGCTGCCCCACTGTTGGTGGAGTGATCACCTGGCGACTCTGGACACAGGCACATTCTGTGTAATTTCTTACCTAAGGAGAGCAGAAAGGAATATTTCCACATGAAAAACACATGTAAGAAAGACATTGCACAGAGACATAGTATGACAGTCCCATAATATTTCTCAATCTTCTGCCTTGAGCACCATTACACCAAGTACAAGCAAAGGTACCTCTCCAACCAATTTTAAAGCTGATCAGGACTCTCCATGGTGAGACTGCCTTTCCATTGCTTTATTTAGTTTGAGTTTAAAAAAAGAAAATCTGGAATACTTTTGGAAAATTCTGCCACAGCAATTTAATCACTCCTGATAAGGAGCTAGAAAAATATTGTTTCTGCTGTACTACGAAACTGTGAGGAAACACTCTTTAGGTAGCACTGACAATGCTGCATTCCAAAATTTGGCAGGTTGCTGACTTTCATATTCAAGCAATATCTTCTGCCATCTTAATGGAAGGCTACCCAGGTCTGGCCCAAGAGCAACAAACTGCACTTCATGCTTGAAGTCCAGGACCTTCCGTGTGGACGCAGGGGTGGATCTGGACAGCAGCAAAAACAGAGAATAAGGGGAAAGCAGAGACTCTAACAGTGGGACTGAAGGACATGCTGGATTCCTAAATGGACAAAGACAATGAAATTAAGAAGAGACTGAATAAAGAAGTAGCATTTCACAGGCAAGGGAGACCACGATTTGTTCCAGGTGAGGAAGAGCTAGATGAGAAAGAAGCCTTCTTTCACATTTATTCTACTTCTATTCTCATCTAATCTAATGCAAAGGGATGTGCAGTAGATCAGAATATTCCAATGCTAGAGAAGAAACAGGTCAGGACCTATTAGATGTTAGAGAAAGGAGCTTTTTGTGTCAATTTTTGCATTCATCAAATAGTAGACCACACATGTACAGAAGCTACAAAACCCTCTTAAGTTTGCAAATTTAGGCACTTGGACATCAGGACATATCCAAATCATGGTTGTTTGTCAATTTTAATATATACCTTTGTATCCATCCATGCTATGATGTAGCCTCACATTTTTTTCCCTTGGGATTTAGCTGAACATCTTAATAATGTATCTATTTATGCAGTATTTTACCTCCCATTTTCAAAATGTGACTCAGGGTATTTTTCTCCTCACATTAAACAAATTCCACTACAAAGACAGAATGACTCATATTTCACATGGATTTTTCTATCCCACTCGCTATTATAGCTGAACTCTTTAAAAAATGAGTAATTTATCTTCAAAACAGTTATGAGGTATTGATGTTGTTATCTCTATTTTGTAGCAAAGTAACTGAAACAGATCAAAAGTTTCACAAACGTGGGTGACTAATTTGAGAAAACTGGAATGCCTTTTTTCAGAACTTTTTCCATTAAATACAACTAAATATATCCTAAATGTAAATTTTCATGCTTTCAAATACAAATTTAGGTACTCAGTGCATCTACAAATGGCACTTTTGGTTACTGTTCATATTCATCATTCAGAACATGAAGAATTCACCATCAGCAACCGAGCTAAAACTTCAAGCCTCAAAGCATCTTTTCTTAATACCCCTAAAGTATTTCCCTACTAAATTAGTTGGTGCCAGTTTGATATCAAGTGAAATGCAGCAAAGATATAACCTATGTCTTAATCCAGGAAAGTACAAAGCAGGTTTATACAGACACTGAAAGTTAACCACAGGCTCACATCGCAGGCTTTTCCATATTGGGCCAAAGCAATTTTCTACTAAAAACCAGCAAGATAATCTAAAAAGAAAGAAAAAAAACCTTTAAAGGAAACTAATCTGTTCTTGGTGACATCTATATATGAACCTTCTTCTTCAGATCTGACAAAGCTCAGTGGTGAATCTAATGTCCTCCTGCTTCACAGGCTGGCTCAGGACTGCAGATCAGGAGATTGATACTTTATAAAGTAAGCTTTCTGGAAAGCACAATCAAGCCCTCAGAAAATCAATGTTTACATTACTTCTTGTCTTTCTTAATTATCCTTTTTTAAAGGATGGTTCTGAAACAGAAGAATTTAAGCGTTCTTTTTTTTTATGAAACTACATGACCATAATGCTCTGCTGATATTTAAAAAGTCAGATTCTACTTTTCAACTGTTTTCTTGTGCCCAGTCCTCAAAACTGCCACATTTTCATGGCTCGATTTTACCATCAGGATGTCCTTCTCCAGTCCAGCATAACTGAAATACTGGGCTGTAACAGCAATGTATTTCAAAGAAAGAAAATGGATTATTAACATCTTTTAAGTTCTCGTTATTTGAGTTTGATGACAACCCCTTCATTTAGCCTGGATGAGGTTTAGAAAAAGGCCATGGAAATGGTCAAACTGTTTTACAAGAGAAGAATAGCAGTCTTCACCTAGCTGGGCAAACAACAGACCTATCAATACACTCGTGCAGGTTCAAGAGCTGCTTGTGCAAAATGATGAGGCTGACACAAACACCAATGACATTAAACAGGTCCTAACTAAATTTAAATAGAAGTTTAAAACACTTCCAACAACCTGAAGAGTTCTTCCTTCTATTCAGAAAGGGAGTCAAAAAAACCCTCTAACTGCTCTAAAACTGCTCTAAACACTGAGCTTGAAGAAAGACAGTATGATATGGCCACCCACGTTAGCAGAAAGCTGAATTAGATGACACTGACTCAAGGTCCCCTCTCCAAGCCCTGCAGGAACAGCAGAAATGCAGGCCACAGCCATCAGGGATTTTGGGGTCTGTACTGGAAACACCAGCCCTCTCCACCCCACAGCACTCTCTCAGTTGGAGGGTTCACTTGGTACAAATGAACTTGTGCCTCAAATTTGTAGCATTAGTAGCATTACCATCCTTTCAGAACATGGAAAGACTCAGAGATGAACAAGTCATCTGTAGAGCAAAGTATCTGAAGCTTAGAGGAGGGATGCTTGAGCTAGAAACTGAGCAGTCTTTGATCTGCACCAGTCCCGTGGGGTTACTCGCAGGTTGTATGTTGATGGGTGGGTGAAGCACTTACCCCTGTGCTGTGGTTTCCACCACTGATGCAGCCAGCTAGGCAAGGATTAAAATATGTTATTCCATCTGATCCACAGACAGGCTCGTACTCATGAATCTTACATCCGCAGTTAACATTACAGCTTCCAGTCAGATTCCTGTGGGCCATGGCAAGAGTGGGACTGAAGAAAGGAAAAAGAACATGCTAGTAGAGCAAGCACAGATATCCATATCCTCCTGTACAGAGGGAGCAAACATCCTACTCATTAACTCTGAAACTTAGACTTGATTATCAGAGAAAAGTTGCATTAACTCTAGGTTATGTAATGACTTAAACAAGAAAAATACCAAAGTCATCCCTGCCATCAACTAAAAACACAATAAAAGAAATAATAATAAAGTTTAAAGTTCGTATCATATTTGCCTAGGTAATAGCTATATTTTTCCCGGTTTTTTTCCTTTAAGAGTTAAGACACCACTATTTTATATGCCTATCCTAAGCTGTTGATTACTAGTGAAAGGCTCAGCGACAAGATGTAAGCATTCTGTGCACTAATGTGAACTAATAGGCAGCTCTTCCCACATACCAACAACTGTTCAGAAAACTTACTGCTTATATAATTCATATGTGCATGTGAAATCTACAGGAAGTTCTCTGGATCTGGGAGACTGTTCTGCTTTTACTAAATGTCTGTAAAAGAACAAATGCTCCACTTGCCCTAGACCATTCCCCAAAATCTGGCCAAAGCCCAACTTTCTAGGTGTTTCCCTGAAGGCTTTGGTGATATAGAATGAGGGAACTAAAAGGAATTTTAAAGCTGAAGGAGATGTACACACCAAAAAGCAGGTTCTTCACTATTATTGCTCTAATGAAATACTGTAGTTGCAATTCAGTAAGCCACATCTAATACTAATTAATATCATCACATCAAGTATTACCTGAAGACATTGTGCCAGAAGGTACCTGAAGGTAAAGGGATAAAGTACTATCTTTTATCCTTGCTACTTTTGAACACATTAGTTCAGGTACCAAAAAGAAAATAACTCTTCCACTTCAATATACATAAAGACACACTCTGAAACCTAAGTTATTTGCTGCTGTCATAATGCAGCCAAATTACAAGCGAGGTTTTTTAAATGGCCCATATTATATTTTTATCTATTTTTACCAGACTTTTCACATTCTCTGACTTGCTTCAGGTTGCTAAATTAATTTTAGTAAGTGGAAAAGCAAGACTCTGCAGCGTGGTTTATTGCTGGTTCAATTTTCTGCATCTCATTTGTAATTTCACCTTGGTTTAAAATATTGTCAGCAACATGAATGCATTAAGGCAATGGAAAAGTTACCTGAATGATCTTATTCATACCAATCTATTGCCAGGTCATGGGGTTAGCTGAAGCTAAGGGTTATAGTTCTTATTTCCTAAATCCCTTTCTGTTTAAAGAAATCATGGCTCCTGAATTTGGCACCCACTATTCCTCTTCACTGCACAAGGTGATTCCAAGTCACTGAAAAGTGAAAAGCAGCTGATATCAACATTTTCACATGAAGCTGCTCCTATTACTCAGGACCTCTTCCATTTTATTAGGTTACTTTCTGTCACAGGTGCACTCTAGGATTTTAAGTGCTAAACAGGTGGAGAGAGGCTACCACACACAAGGTGAGAAATTTTTGTAGCAACCAATTTCCTGACTTCATAGCAAAAACACACAGTCAGGCAGTTCTTATCTCCTCCACAATAACTGTTAAACACAGTGGTCAGTGCTAATAAAGCAGGTATCAGTGGGAAACACACATATATGCCTTATGGTTTCAGATATATTTCAAACGTTTCCTTCCCATCTTTGAGTCACAGCAGCTTAAATACCTGTACCAACATGGGTCCCTAAAACGTCACAAGAGTCTATGCTTGGTCTTGGAGAGCTCAGGCCAAAATAAAAACAGTAGCTTACTTCACTTCAGTAGTCCTTGAGAATAGGCAAGATACTAATGACTGAGATTCAAGAGTTAAAAATATGCTTAATCTGGGTTTTGAAAAGATTTCACATCATTTCAAACATGTCCCAAAGTCTTTCTTCAGTCAGTGCACTCCTCTACGTTCTCCACAGTAGTCACAATGTCAGAGACCTAGTTTAGCTCAGAAGACAGAGCCATGCAGTCTGTCATCTGCATGGATTCGTGACTTTCCATAGCTAAAGTGCGTGGTAGCTGAACGGGGGAAAAAGGTGGTGCTTTGAGAAGGCAGTTTCAGATAATTTTTTATCTTGTGGGTTTTATTACAGTGGTATCAGAACCCTTCAGTGTGTCATTACATTAGTTTGAAAGATTAAATACTTCATGTGTCACCTTTCACCGGTGTTTCAGAGACTGCAAGACACTGCAGCTCATGGCTACAATCCCTGGTCTCAATCCACAGAGGGGTACAGCTTCTGGATCCACTCCCACGAGGCTGGATTTGCCCAGCTCTGTGTCACACAAGGCTGTCCCTCCTTCGTCTTCCTGCCTAATACTTTTAAACTAATTGACAGTCTTTTCACAGATGGAAATGAAGTGTCCACTGCATCACTTATCCAGCAGTTCACTGATTAGATATAAAAACCCAGTTCTAAAGAATACTGAAGCAATCCATGCAAGACTAAATGTGAAAAGAGGAGACGTTGCAGGAGTGAAATTTAAAGGCCTTTTCCAGAAATAAGAATATATGTATGAAAATTCCCAACTCCAGAAGAAGACTGTGCCCTTTGCCTTCTCACACCTGAGCACTAAGCAGAGCTGCAGGCTCCATCCTATTTCTGCCTGTGGTGCATGTGAAGTCTGGTCCAGAAGACCTGAGTTTCTAAGAATAAATGCCAGTATGAACCCTGCAGAATCTGCAAAACCAGATAGAGCTAAGTACTGAGTTCTGTTGGGGCATGAGTATTTGCACATGCACCATAAGCAAAAATCTTGCCTCGGAAAATTACACGGGTATGCAAAACCACTCCACACCAGGCACCGCAATGTGATGTTGAATTAACCCTTCTGCCTTGTTTGCCCTGCTCTCAGTACTGCTCAATGGCCATTACTGTTTAAAACTACCTCAAGTACCTCTAAGCAGATCAGTAGATATCCAGGGAATTTCAGCACCTCGTCACTCAGGCAGGAGCTGAACAGGAATCTGGATCCCCAAGATCTTGTACACATGCTCACAGCCTCTCCTGGCTGCAGAGCCTCACATGGGCTGCTGTTAGCTTGTCTTCACATCTGTGATGTGTGAGCAAGACCACTGTGAAGATAAACAGCTAACATCAGACTTACTGCATCCCAGCTACCCCATGGACCACAGGGGATGTTCTCCTGCTCCCATCTTCCACACCTGACTAGACCAGGCTCAGCTCAGGAGCCACTCTTCTCACAGCAATTGTTATCTATATTGTCTGTCACCTCACCTCCTATCATCAGTGACACTAAGTAGTACAACTGCTGCTTTAAGCATTCCACTCAACTGGTTTTCTTGTATTTATACACCACTATTTGCTTTCGCTGAATATGCTCGTCTTTCCAGCTGCGCACTTTTGCAGTCAATTAAATATTACTATGTAGCTTTTAAATATTTATTGATTGTCTACTGAGCACACAAAACAGGTTCACAAATTTAGCTCTGGGAGCTACTTTACACTTTATGGTCTAGTTGGATGTTAACCAAAGACTTTCTGAGTGTTTTCTTTCTTGTGCCACAAACAAACAAGGCACACTTTTAGCAACAAATTGCAGCTTGAGTAGGAAATTAAATATCCAAGACTAATATTGGTTATGTCGCCTTCTCGGCTATCAGCTGAAACTTGCCTTACTATATCACACTGGATTTCAGTAAGCAATATGCAGCAACACGTTATATTGCAACAGACAGACTTTTCCAGTAATCTCTCAACAGAAATTTTTCTCCAACGGAAAACACCAAATCACCAAAACATTCCTCAGGAACATATGGATTTCAGCAGTATAGTGACAGAAGTTTTTCACACCAAGAGGAGAGGCAGCATTTTTGGAGTCTTACAAGATCCTAGTCTGCCTTCTGAGTTGGATGTCCCAGATGTCTGAGTATTTGAGGTAAGAAGGGTCCCCATGACCTGTCCGGGAGACCCTTGTGCCCACGTCCCTGCTGACAACAGGGCTCTACCACACAGCACAGGGACAGCTCCAGACACAGGCCAGACTGCCAGGAAAGGCACAGCTCAGATTTCCCTCTCCAACCTCTCCCACCCTGTGGGGCACATTCTTCTGACCTCTTATCCCTCCATCACCTAAAACCCTTTCAGCAGCAGATGAGTTGGGTTATTCCACAGGCAGGAGAGCCCATTCCCCATCTTGATCTGCTTACTAAGTCACTTCAGCTGCATTGTTGAGAAGTACCATGACATAGAGGTTAGGAAATCAGCTTAAAAGAAAGAGATGAATGAAATCAGGCATGCAAGAAATGAGAAGCATGAAACTGGGAACTGAAGTGAGACCACTGTGATAATTTAATCTCAGGGACATTTTTTTGTTTGGCCTAGAAGACTTAAGTTTACAGATACGCAAAGCAAATATGCTCAAATTAATAACAAGCTGTGTGAGACATGATGTGTCTCTCCAGCTTTCACCACCTTTTGTACTTCAGCATATCACCGTAAGGTTAATGTGGGGGATTTCTTTTTGGTTTTTAGAGCAAATGTCTTGCACACAAAGAGGCTTGGTTTTTTGCATGCTTTCAAGAACATGTAATACGCAAAATCATATATTAATTTGATTTCCAAAAGTTCATTATCATGTAAGAGATTCATGATTTTATCTTTTTACCTTCAGTACTCACTCACTGTTCACTCCTCTCTCAGTGATGGGAAACTCTCTACCACATATATCTACAAAACCCCATTTTCACCATACAAGATCTACCATATAGCATCTATTATAACAGATTTCCTGAACACTTCTTTCAGGAAGGGATCGTTTTTTTCTTGAAGGTATGCATTTTTCCAGAAGTAAGCTGAACCAAAGTACTCTACTAATCCTGCCTTCTGACACTGGGAGGCTGCCTACTCTCCACAAAGGAAAACAGAGCATTGATCCCTGAATTACTGCACAGCACAGCACGGATTTACCTGCATCAGTCATAAAGAACAGGCTCTTATGGAAATTGCACCAAAGCTAGTAAGTAAGTCCTGCTCATGAGCTGATCTGTGGGAAAAGCATCCTAGTTTCAATGCACCGACTACTGTAGACACACAAGATGTCTGAGAAACAGTCACGTTGCTTGTTTCAGTGGGTGCAGATGCTGACAACTTGCAACACTGCTGCACCTGAGCTGCCAAGGATACCCATCATGCACGAGCACACTGACAGAAACCAGCCCCAAGCAGAAGCATTTCCTGAACTATTCTTTCAATTACAAACAATGATGCCACTCCTTTCATTAATAAGATTGAACTGCAAGTTTGCTAAATGTGTGCTGTGACAAAACCCAGAATCCCATCTGACAAACTGCACTTGTTCATTTCTCAAGGAGACTGTTCTGTGTCTCCATAACACAGTGATAGTAATGCTAATAAAGAGAAGACCTTTATTAGACATGACTAACAATGAAAGGGACTCAAGTTTCTAACATTCTTTTCAAAATCCTAGTCTTCTCTCCAGCTGTTACTCTGTGGAACGCTTGTGGTATAGGAGTAAAATAAGAAAAGTGAAAATATAAGGTGAGACTTATTGCCTGGAGTTTTTAGAGCTGTGACCTGTTATTTCACATACTCAGGCCTGGACTGAAACCTCACTGTGCTGGCAGTCAATGCATATATATTGGGGGGAAAAAAAGGTGGACCTTCTTCCCATGAGGCTACAATCTAAATGAAAAGCAGTTTAAAAAATAAAACCAAACATGTCTGACTATATTTTGGCAACATCTAAACAAAGAATTGGCTTGCACATGGTTTTATTCAGGTTTATTTAGATCACTGTAGTAACCTACAGCACCGAGGAAATACAAAGGAAAGGAGATAACCCCTTACCACATAATTTCTATAATCTTAATAGTAGGCTATATGATAAAAAGGATTATGTTAATTTGATAGTAATACTTTTGGTTTGGTATTGAAGGGCATTCTGGACGGCAGAGATCTGCAGTCTCCTTGTTGGCAAGCAGCTGGAATTGAAGCAATGATGCAATTTTTGTGTAGCTGTAAAACAAGGGACCCTCTCACTGTGTTAGCTGGAATCTTTCTTTGTTGTTATTGTTCTGATCCAATTAGTCACTGCTTTCAAGTTAAGGGAACCCACTGGCTGATTGGACTGAAATAGATACAAAAACTCAAACTGGTGGTACTAGAAGCAGAATACAATTTTTTTATATGAAAGGCCTCAGTAAGTCAATCCCATGCTTTAACTAAATCTTAATTGCACCAAAACAACAGAAAGCAATCAAAAAGGATCTCTTTTGATTCATTACATATCAGAAATGTGAGAGACGGAATTGAACTAATCCAGGAATCTGTCACTATGAGTAAGCTCCCCACGGAGCCTGTTTTAGCTGCCTTACACCATAAAACATGGAAGAGACAGGTCTGAAAACAACCAAATCTCTGCTATTTCCCCTTTATTCAGCTCTGATGAGGCCACACCTGCAGTGCTGGGTCCAGTTCTGGCTCCCCAGTAAAGGAAAGATATGGATATACTGGAGCGAGACCAATGAATATCCACTAAGATGATGAAAGGACAGAAGCGTCTCTCTTCTGAGGAAAAGCTGGGACTGTTCAGTCTAGAGAAGGCTCAGGGGGATTTCATCAATGCCCATAAATACCTGAAGGGAGGGTACAAAGAGGACAGAGCCAGGCTCTTTTCAGTGGTGCCCAGTGCCAGGACCAGAGGTAATGGTCACAAACTGAAACACAGAAGGTTCCTTATGAACATCAGGAATCACTTTTTCACTGTGAAAGTGACGGTGCTGACCAGGCGGGCTGTGGAGTTTCCCTCCTTGGAGCTATTCAAAAACCGCCTGGACAAGGAGGCAATTCACTGACTCAGGACTTCCCATCTGGACACTGGTTACTGTGCAAGGGAAGGGATGCCATATTGTGGTTTGACATAAGGCTCCTTACACTGCATTCAAATATCAAACATGCCCTCAGAGACAAGGCTGGGGCATGGAACAACAGGTTCTAAAATGCTGAGATGCATAATGCAGAGGTGCCCTTGATCTTCCTGATAACAGAAATGCTGATGACACACCGACAAAAGCAAAACTGCTTGTGCCCAACATAAAACAGCAGAAAATCCTTTCTAACGTATCCTAATCTGTGCATGCCTCCAGGTGCCATCCACTTCCTCACAGCTGGTACAGTTGGAAAAATACTGAGTTATGAAACATGCTGAATTATGAAATGTCATTGCCTACTTTCCTGAGTACTGGTATGCACATACCTCTATGTTAACTGAAACCCAGCATATCCTTCTCCTCTGTATTGGTTCATGGCTCAGTTCATCAGATTAAAAACTCCTACTTTTTAAATGTATAAGAAATCAACAGTACAAAGGAACATGTTTGTCCAGAGATTATCCTGCAGGGTATGTCTACACTGCCAAATGCAGCTGAGATCTCTGGGTTGCTACCAGTGCAGGTAGTTCACACATCAGACCCGCCATTGCCATGTTAAGGTAGAGCATCATGCAACACATTTATACCAAACCAAGTAGCTGTACTGCTTTTTTTATCTGATCTAGCCCGTTGAACTGGCTTTGATGTCCATACACTGCACTACATTGAAACTAGAGAATGACATGTGTTTTATTAAAACTCAAAATGAAAGCATACTTTTTCATTACATGAACGGTAACATTCTTTGATGTCTGAGTTAAAGAGTTGCCTACTAAGTAAATGATTTGAAGCTATCAAATGATTGACCATAAGGATTAAGAGAATGTTTATCATGTCAGATATTCAGGATTAATTTATGCATAGTGCTGTCTTTTTACTATAATTTTGATAATAAATCTGGATTTGATCTCTGTGTTAAAAAAAAATGTGGCTGAAACTCCTGAACTATGCTTTATAACATGCTAGTAATTCTCAATGTCTGATGACATTACAGCCTAATTACATTCATTTTTATACTCATTTCAAAGAGTTTATATACATCAACTCTTGTGAGAATTTTGCCATTACCATTTCTCACCTCTTTTCTCCATAAAAACAATTAGATGAAGGTGATAAGGAAGTAATGCTACTGTAGATTTTCACAACACCTGGGAATACATGCCTATTTCAATTCATGTTATGTAATTATTGCAAATGTTATTACTTATTCACAAAAAAATATTAGATACTCTTACAATTCCAGCATGAAGGCTATGTGTTACATAGCAATAGTATGCCATGTCTTCAGTTTAGAAATAGATTTGGATCAAATAAGACTTTTTCCCCCACACAGAAAGCTACAGTTTTCTCATTAGCCAGGCAGGGACATTCTGACTTGCCACACAGATCAACTAATTGTTATCTGGAATCTGTATTTTCATTCCTAATAATTTTCAGTTTTCCATCTACACCCACAGGCTGTCACAACATTAACAGCAGGTGGACGTTCAAAGCATTCCACCCCCTCCCTTCCCATCCCTATTCTCTCCTTCTTCAGCCCACCGTGCAGATGAGGATATATCACCATGCTACTCCCTTCTACAGACAGCCCCTCATCACCAAGCTTTAACTCTAGGTGTAAAGAATACAAAGGAGTAAACCAGCTTTCTATCAGCTCATGATTTTTCAGTTCCTGGTTTTCTTTGCCCAAGGATTAAGGTTTGACAGCAATGTAGTAACACCCAGCAACAAGCCACGCAAAATATTCTCCATATAAACAGCGTCTATTTTCTTCCTCCCTTGACTCCCATTTTGACTCTGGTTTTCACTTCCTAGATCACTGCAATGCTGTATTTTTTCCCCACTTGACCATTTCTTTTCCTGCTCCACACTTCTATATTCTCTTCAAAATGTTAAGAGTCCAGAGCTGAGCCTTAAAAAGAAGATATACAAATGGATCTGATACTCAGTACCGGGTCATAAATAAAAGGCAGACATATCTCAGATGTAAAAGCAAAGGGAAAAACATTGCTTCAGATAGATTCACACTCCTCAAACACTTACTCTGTTCTTGCTTTTAACCTATACGAGGAAGGCAATTTTGAGGAAAATTTTATGTACAAAATAAGAAAGAAAATAAAACCTCATTATAGGGCTTCCTTGATGATGACCCAGCAAGAACTGCAGGGCATTCATACAGCTAGTAAGTGGTTCAGAAGCACTGCATACCAATAATGTTGATAGCATATCTGCTCAAGTTCATCCTCTCAAACAGGGACCTAACAGTAGACCTAAGACATCATTATGGTGATAATAAATAAACTCATTCAGAAATAATTTTTATAATCCCTTTAAGTATTCTCACAATTTTCATGAGAAGAAAATATTTTGAAACACCAACTAAATTCTAAGGGATCTATAAAGGATACTATTCTTACTTTTCTGCAACAATCACTGAAGTTCATTTTAAGGCATTTCTCCACTCCTCAAAAGGGTGGATTACTATGTAACCTTCATTATAAACCAGTCCTAAAGAAGAAGGGCCACACAGTAACAGCATGTGTTTATATCACAATACTCAGTGAATTCTCATTTGAACATGTCGCTTCTTCAGTACATCAGCTATCAGCATTTTTTACATTTCTAGATCAGGCTTATTGGAAAAAGCTGGTTTTGCCACAGATACTTACCCCGTTGTGTAAGGTATATTTATTCCCCCTAAATTAATGCTTTCACATCCAACAATGAAGAGCGTCGAAAAGCACAGCAGAGATACACCACTGCAGATCATAGCCAACTTTGCAGACTCTCTTGCACCAAGTTTAAGCTTTTTTATAATGTAGCCACCTAGGACAATACCAACACCAGCACTTGGGACAATAATCACACCTGCCAGGAAAAAATTCAAACAACATTAAAACAGGACCTACAGAAATGGTATAAAAAATAAATATTGGTTTCATGCTTTAATTAGATGACTGCTCCATTGTCTGATTCTCTGCTAGCAAACTGAGTCAGATTTTTCAAACCTTTGGAGTGTTGTCAAAGAATCTATAAAAGCCTCCTTATGATATTAGCAGCAGCCAAAGCACTATAAGAGAACTATTGTACTTCCAAGCAGAAACATTGCTTTGTATTTATTTTAGAATGGGGAGAAGGACTACATATTGGTCCAGTTTAACTCCTGAAAATTTGAAGAAATCCAGATTTGGACATGAATCTTCCTCTTCTTACTTTCATGATTAATTCCAGTGAAGCACAAGTGCCAACCTCAGGCAGGACCCCAGAAGCCTGCCCACCCTGGCAGGTGCATGTGTGAGTCTGGCTGCAAATTCTGCCTTCTGGATACTTTGAGCAGCACCTTCCCAGCCAACCAGCAACAGGACAAGAGGAAATGGCCTCAAGCTGCACTGGAAAGGTTCAGTTTGGACATCAGGAAGAATTTCTTCACTGAAAGGTGGGTTAAGCATTGGTGGAGTCTCCATCCCTCGTTCAAGATACGATCAGATGTGGCACTTAGTGCTCCAGTTTATTGACATGGTGTTATTCAGCCAACAGTTGGACTTGATGACCTTGGAGGTCTTTTCCAACCTTAATGATTCTGTGATTCTATGATTCCTACATCAGCACTCCAACTCATCTCAGCACAGACATGCAGAGTGTAAACTGATCAAATGCAATTAAAGAAATTAAGATACTAGAATTAGGGTAAATTTAAGACATAAAGACATCTATGAAATTTCTGCTGCTCTACTGCTGCAGTTATAAGGTGGCAGTACACCAACACACCCCTGGGTTGTCCTCACTTGTTGGGTCCTGAGGTCATGTTAAGTCAGCAAATGTCTTGCACTTTTCCTCCCTTAGCTTTTGCTTCTCACTGACATGTGAGAAGGTCTTTAAATTACGGCTTTGCTAATAAAGATGCATTCCACATAAACGTGGAATTTGAACTACTTTTGGCAGCTGCATCTACAGAGAAGTTCAACTTTACAATCCAAATTCTTAGAAATATTGGTCTTTTTAAAGAACCCCATAAGACTATCACTTGCAAAATACCTTTAATATTACTGCAAAGCATACTCATTCTCTGTTAATTTTTCTAAAGGTGAATAAGACATTACATTTATAAAAATGTTGATATTGTGAAAGTAAGAATAAGAGGTAAATTAAATGTATAAGCTGCACAAATTCAAGAAATGAAGTCTGGCACATGATGTTTTTGATGATGATTAATGTCAGGTTTGTTTTAAAACAGAAAGAAATTGAGACTTAATTAAAGAATTGCTGTTTAAGAGACAAAAAAAAATTACCAATAAAACCTTTACACGAAGAGATTCAGGAAGCACATGTACTCAGCCAGCAATGAACATATTAAGCATAGATATATAATGTAAATAACATGTAAATTCTCCTTTCGCTAATCAGACAATTCTTAAACTTGACATGTCTTTTACTATATTAGCCAGTAGCAATCTAATACAAAATCTCTAAGTATCCCTTTCCCTTTTTTCCTACAAAAAATATTTACAAAATTAACAACGGTTGACTTAAATACCACATTTAGGAGTTGGGATTGTGGAAGCAGTGCTCACTTGTTCATGTTGCACATCCAGCCTGAGATATTTCATCTTCTTCTTTTTGTTCATTATAATAGTCTTTATCAAGTGATTTATAACAGGGAAAACAACAGACGTTAATAACTTCACACCCTGGACAGGGTGACACCAGTTTTACCTCTTTTAATGTACTGGCTGTTGAATATTCTTTCTGGCAAGAATGTTTCCAGTTTATCCTGAGAATGAAGCAAGTTACGGAGTAGCAATCCTATTAAGACTCACAATGTGAGTGTGTAGCTATTGGAAGCTTCAGAGAGCACCACCATCCCATCAATTGATGTTTCCTCCTTATATACATAACACAAGGATTTCATGCCCTGAAGAAAATCTCACCCTAGAAAGCTCTCAAACAGAAAGCACCACATGGTGTGTCTCTGACTTCTCCCCTCTACACTCCAGAATGATTCCTTGCATTTCTTCCAGCCACTGAAGGTGACAAGTGATTCCCATGTGACGTCTGTGTGTCTTCCCTCTTCTGCTACTTTTTATATTTTCCTTGACTGATGCCCCTGGGCAGCTTCACCCCTGTCCCCACAACTCACTCCACTGCATTACTTCTTCTCATGCACAGTATCTGGAAGTATGGAGGAGCAAAGAACTACCCGCCTAACAATCAGAAGCTATTCTATATGGTAAGCACTATGGAGACGTTAAAAAGGTGCTTATAAAGACAAATGTCTTTGATGCAGCCAGAAGAGGAAGAAACTCATCTGCATGACACAGGCCCTGATTCTGCACAACATTTTGGCCTCTTTTCCTAGAGAAGTTGCAATCTCTCCCACTCACAGAGCAGTACAAAGCTTTAAAATTTGTGGTTTGTAGCTCTGTTAAAAGTTGGACATGGCTGTACATTGCTGTGGCAGCAGGGGAAGCACCACACCTGCAAAATAGGGGTCTCCTGAAACGACAGGTTGGAGAGGCTTTGGGGACCTCTCCTGACTCAAACGGATTGTTATGCACTCAGTGACAATAAGTAAATATGGAGAAAACCATCAGCCTGGAGGGGAGAGATAACTGAAGGATAGGACAGATAAACAACTTGTCACTGGGGGGAATAAAAAAAGATAAGGATATTTTAAAGATCAAAGAGGAAGTAAAATTCACAGAAAATAAGAACAGCTTTAAGAGATCTTTTAAGGTACACAAATTGCAGCAATGTCTATGGGTTTTCTAGTTTGTTTTTGTTTTTTCCCCCTTGGAGACCATTAATAGATGAGAAAATGTCTGCCTAGGCTTATGCAAAAAAAACCCAGCTCTTTAACAATATAAATGGGTTCACTTTTTACTAAACACTCATAGCAAGCATCAAAAAAATGTCCTGAACATCTAGCCAAATGCAGAAAGCTGGATCCAATCACCTGTTCCAACAAACACATTTTTGGCTCATTCCTACATTGATTCATTCCATTAGTCAAAGCTAACCCTTGCAAGGTTACACTACGTGGCAAAGCCTTACCAGTGTAGATGCTGGCATTGGAAGCTGGGATGCCAAACTGTGACTCGATGAACTTGGGAATGAAGGTAATAAAAGCTGTGACAATGGCACTCTCAGCTGTGTATGACAAACTCACAAAAAGGAATGTCATGTTGCTTAAGATCCTGACAGCTGCTCTTGGAAGCTCTATAAAATGACAAAAATGACAAACGAATGTTATAAACAATGAGTGAGAAACAAAACCAAACTGAAACAAGACCAATTGATTTTCTTTGAGACAGACTGGCAATAATGGCTTGCTAGCATCTGGCTAGTGGAGCCCCTGGTGGTCCAGTGGTAAAGGCGCCGCGCTATCACCGCGGAGACCCGGGTTCGATTCCCGGTCAGGGCCACTCCCGGGCAGGTGGGGCTCGTTAGCCCTTAAAGGCAACCCACCTACGTCCTAAGGACCTCGCTGCCACCGTCCAAGCTCGCTTGGCCCCGGCAGATGAACCTTAGGATTAAAGGGTGGGCTCAGTTCCGCGCACACTGTGTCTCACCTAAAAAATCCAATGCGCAGGCTGGAAGGTGTAAAGACCTTCCCCGGATCTTCGCTCGCGAAGACTGGCCATTAGCATCTGGCTACTAAGCAGAGAAGGAGAGTGCATACTTGGGATTGCAGCCCTTTGTCTGCTCTTACTCTATCTCACTGCACTGCCCCAGGGCTGCAGTCCCACTTTGCACCAACACAACTGAGGTCTGTTTTAACAAAACCATCTGAAGAAACAGGGCTTACATAGTAACACTATAATGGAAAGAAAAAAAGCAATAAAATGTAGTGATTTTGGAATTATTCTGATGTCTTATTTTGAAATTTTCTATGAGTTAACACATATCACACTGCTGAACTGACAGTACTGTGTTTTGCACTCCACAGGAGGAAAACAGATCATATACTCCCCCCTGAACTCTGCTTCAAGGACCATGCTTGGAAAGCTGGGGTAATAATACTCTCATTTAAAAAGGAACCAAAATATTTTAGTTAAATATTTTTCTACATGATTTAAAACTGTTTACAGTGATGCAGACAAAGCATAATGAAAAAATTACATCAATGATAACAGTGAACCTCAACATACATTACATACAACTTACTATTCTCAGAAGGGATAAAGCAATCAATTAAAAATGAGAGCGCATCATTAACTTAAATTGAAAAAGAATTCATAGATGTTGCAATTATTCTCAAATCAAATATCAAAACCCCACGAAATTCAACACTGCAGTTAAATGAAACACTTACATATTTTTAATTCAGTCCTGTAGTGATGTCTAATTATCATCACAAGATGATGATGATAACTCTATTCAGCACTTAATTTTTTTTGAAATTAATGGTGCAATTTTAAACATTTTTTTTTAACTTGGGGTTTCTACCAAGATCAGATTTTCTGTTCAAGTGTTATATCTAGCCTACTATAGTTTAGGGTTTTTTTCATTTGCTTCTCACCTGGTACAAAAATGGAATGGTGCCTGAATCAAAGCCGATTGAAGTCAAAGACAAGAGCACCCATTAGAAATACAACATGTCGAGCAAGAACAACCAAGTGAGAATTTTATTGATTCTATAAGTTGTCAAGATAAAAATCACTTTCTCCACTGACTCCAGTAGGTTATCTAAAAGTGAACAGAATTTAGACTCTTGTCTTGTCAAAACTTGTCAGGTTGCAAATTAGCACTTAAGTTGTCTGACTGCATTCAGTCTTAGCTTATGCCAGTTGTCAAAATTGATACTGAATTCATTATCAGTACAGGGTTTATAATTTTAATGTAGTCAAATGCTCTCCTGCTTCTTCAATAAAGAAACATATTAAATGTTAAATACAAAATTTGGTGGAAATAACCAATGAATAAAATCTTATTATGAAGCACTCATATATTTGAGTCTTAATGGTTTTGACCACCTACAGGTTTTTTGGTTTGTTTTTTGGTTTGGTTTGGTTTGTTTTTTAAAGAGTGGCACTGTTTGCAGTAGAAGCAACAGGAGCAAGCAGTTATGACCATGCTGATGTTGCTGTGAGAAAGCAGTCAGGAAGGAGAAAGAGGAAGTACCAGGATCAGTCCTGCTGGAAACTGAGTTATTTGATGGCAGCTGCTCACCTGGGCTGAAAACGTGGAAGAAAAATAATAAGGTATCATCACTGAGAGAAATATCATTTTATTAGGATGATGAAAGGTGTGCTCTTTGTAGAAAGTCCCTGGTCAAGATCTGAACTCAAGATTTTGGCTAAATTTTAAAGAGCCTGATCCAAATATCATAATAGCTGGTACAGTTTAGCCCTTCCTGATAGAAATGAGCCTCAGGAAAATGTCTAGTTTAGAATTTTCAATCTAAAGATACTGAAGAATTAATTAGGCAAAGAACTGCAGAGCTAATGAACATTTTGCTCTGGCTTTCATATGTAGAGCTTTCTGTTGACTCCTACTTGCATCTCATCTGAGCACTCAGGCTAAAGGTCATTATTCATTTCAAAACTAATTAGTATTTTGAAATTGGATTTCTACTGATAAACAGATAAAACTTCGTGTCTTGGAATAAGTACAAGTTCTCTTACACCCATGTGAAGGATTCTTCAAATAACAGCTTTGCTGATTACTGTACATTTTGGCATGAAATAAGAGTGTATTTCTTCATACCACACTAATACTTGCCACCTGAAGCAGCTGAGAGCTGAAGCTCTGTGTGATTTCAACTGTTTGGCATACAAGGAAAAGCTGTTATATAGTAAGAAACTTGGAAATAAAAACATATATTCAGAGTTAAGTTTTCCTTGATTTACTCCTATGATCACCATCAAATCCTGTGTGACAGCATCTATACCACACTTCTGAATTTAAAAACCTGTAATAAAAAGGCACTATAAGTAACTGATATCCTTCAACCACACTAATTTTACTAAAAAGCAAGAATGCTAAAAACTTTAAGGATCCTTTGTACTACACAATCAATCTTGCTTTAAAAACATTTCAGTGTCAGATTACTTTTACATGACTAGCCATAGGCCTAGGCTTTGATTTCAAGGCCATTATTAAACCTGTCAGGTTTGATTTTTATGAGGTCTTCAAAAGACATTGCCTGTTTTTCCAAGTGTGCATCAGAAACAAACCTACGAGAACTTGCAGTGTTTCTTCATTCTGTCATTTAAACAAATAAGTTTTTATCAGTTGCATTCCTAAAACTAAAACAATCTTTCAGTATGGCTGCAAACACATTTACACTTTTGTGCCGTAACTCAAATCTTAAACATCCTCATCTTTCTTTTCTTTTTCCAGTAACCTAACATGTAACTAAGACATATAAGTACATAAACTAAATTGAAATCTGCCTTGCTGGACTGGTTTGTTAGTCTACTGCCAATTTTCATACTTTCATGATCTTTGACAATATTTTTTCTGACAATATTTTTTCACTAGTCAGCACTCACTTTCAGTCATGTGCTGGACCACTGCATGATTCATGGTAAGGGAAAAGCATAAGAAAAATCTGCAAATAATACAAGTATTCATAAATACTGTTATAAACAAAATTTTTAAAGCACTCTAAACAGAATTTCAAAAGAAACTCCAATAATTCCGACTTCATCTCCTTTCTCATCATTTAATGTATTTTCTTTTATTCCCTGTTCCTATGCACTTAGCCTAAGGTAATACAATGAATACAATCAGGGGAATAAATCATCCCAGTCTATCGCAGCGCCCTTTTGCAGTCTATCAGTGAAGTCCCTTGTAAGGGTGAGAGAGATGTTAGCTAGAGGATCCCCCTTCTGCTGATGCTCCAAGCCTGGACAGCAGCTTTGAAAGAGGCTGCCTCCACACTGAGGTCTCAGGAACAGCTTCCCCTCTTGTGCAGTAAAAAGCAGAGCCAAGATTTGAGACAGAATTTCCAATTTGTTTATCAGAATGGAAACTAGCAAAGTCACACACAACTACTTCAAATACATCCTGCATGGAGCTAATCAATAAACCCTAGAACAGAATTTTATATGTATGTCATTTAATTATCTACTCATGCACCATATAAACAACTTCATTCTACTCTCAGGACATGCCTTAAGCACCTGGGTAGTGGCTAGACAGATGAACAGCCCATAACATCCTATCAAGTGTACAGGGATTTCAGTACCAGTTTGATATAAGTATTCCTTTTGTTAACTTCATTTAGAAGAGATCCTAAGAGCTCCTAAGAGCTAACACTGCTAATCACTGCAGGGAGCTATGCCAGCCAATCTTTTCTATTTTGAGCTCTTCAAGATGGCCTAAGAAAGGATGAGAGGGGAGCAATTTGCTCAAGGTCAGTGGCACGGCAGGGCCTCCAGCCTGCTGGAGTTCCAGTCTGCTGAACCCTCTGACATTCGCAGTGCTCACCAAGAACCCTCACACACAGACCATTGTCTCTTCCTCTCCTTCCAAGCCCTGCCAACTAATCTTCAGGTAGTGCAGAACCCCCAGTCCAGATCCTCGAGGAAGCACTGTAGTGGGCTTATCCTGCAGCCACAAGTCCCTCAGGAATTTCTTTTATCTTTGCTGTTGTCCTGGCAGTCATTATTATCCTGTGTCTGTCCCTCATAGGGATTGACTGGGAAAAGCATACAACAGTTGGTAGATATGAAAAGGCAGGCAGGAATATTCTACATTTAAGAAAGGGCTGTACATATGGACCAAAAAAAAAAAAAAACCCTAAAGGCTATAAAATACATGTAATTAATTAGATTAATTATTTAATTCAGATTAGATCAGTATATTTTAGGTAATATACACATTTACTTTCTTTACACTGCTCCTTTATTCAATTGCACAGTAAGTTTCATTATAGTGGTAAGTGAAAGGGACTGCAGATACAATTTCCATGGTACAAAACCTTAGGGGTATCTAGGTAATAAATGAGAACAGTAGTTTTGTCTGCTCAGATTCATGTCATATCTGCACATATGGGATTGAATTGTGGTTTCTTCATTACAGATCTCCTCCAGCTCATGTTATCTACACTGCCTCTATTTCTCCCAATAAATTACATCCAATTTTCTTCCTCCTGTGACCTACTAAACGTTTTATTTAATACTTTTGATAACTGACTCAGAAGAATTCTCCAACTCACATTTTCTGCTTGAAACATAAATAAGAAAAGAAAGAGGATTCCAAGCCCTTGCAACTGAAAACATGTGAAAAAGCAGAGACGTATCTGTATTTTTATCTGATCTCAGCTCTACCATGGGGCAAAATAAAGCTCAGGTCACTGAAGTTGGAGGCTACTTGCAGATGGAGACAGTTTAGGTTTATTTCTTCAGCCTATACGGGTAGTCATTGCAGAAAAAAAGACTCTGGCCCTCTCTCATTATGACTTTTTGATACCTTTTCACTCATCTAGAGAGCTAACTAGGAAATTAGGACAAGTTCCAACAAGACAAGAATCACTCTGCCAGGCTTTCCAGGTAAGATGACATCATACTGGAAGAACAAAACAGTTACTTTCCTACCAAAGATGCACGGACTTCACGGATCTGATGTCATTGACCTCTGTCATGGCAGACTATGACATCATTGATATTTATTAGCACAAAACAGAAGATATGACCTACTAAATCATCAGTCTGCAGCTACTGCCTAAGTGGAGTTTCTGCCCATCGTGCTATAAAAAGATGAAGCTCTGAAATTCAATGGGAAGTATAAAATGTTCATTGCATCTCAGAAGCAGCAATGCTAAATGACTTAGATACATATAATACTTTTTTCCTTCCCATAATAAACAAAATTACCTCAACTGAGAAGCTTGAGGCATGATCTCATTCCATAAAGCCCACTTAAACCTGAAAAATAATTAAATGATAGTGCATTCCTGCTGCAGGCCTTCTCTGCTAGGCTAAATGACACCGAATGGGAAAGCTATTATCAGCTTATATAGCAAAATACTTTTCTCTGCATTATCTCCACTCGCTTGGTATCATTCTGACATGTTTCTTTTCACTGTTCCACATGGTGAAGTTTCTCCTCTGAAGAAAATGAAAACTTTTGTATAGCAAGAGCTCCATTAATATAGGATTTTAAGGAAGGTATGGTACACATTTAGGCAGATACCAAAGAAACACATGCTAAAATGAGACATACAGAATTTTTCATTTTTGTTAAAAAAAAAGTATTAGGAAACATTCTCCCAAGTGAGTACTTTTTTTCTCTGTATCTTATGTGCTTGCAGGGACATGACCTAGAAGGTGAAATTATGCACCAAAACAGAGAACTAGCATCAGCAAACTCATCCAGATGTATCTTTAGCAGGCACAACAGCACGGTGAAGCAGTCCCTCTGCTGTGACATTGCCTGCAACAATCAGGAAGGAGGCCAGCCAAGACTGGACTCCCCTTTCTCACTTCCCTAAGTTACTGAGAAAATCTTGACAGGAGTAACCCTAAACTACTTCCACTAATCAGAAGCCAGTAGGCTTGAACACAAACAAAACCCACAACTAGTTTTATGGATTGAGGAGAAAATATTATATATGGGGACTCACAAATACAGAGAACAAAGAGTCTTCAAAGAAGGAAGGAACAGGATTTTCTTGCTTCACCACTTTTTCAACTACTTTGCTAGCAAAGGGAGAGTGTGGTCTGAAAGATCTGGTATTTGAGGTTCACCTTGCTTGCTCTGTCCTTGCTTTCTGCCTTGATTAAAATGCTGGTTTGTCAGCTAATAAAATCACTCCAAGGAACTTCTGGTCTCCTCTTTTTCTTTACTTCCACTGAAATAATAGTAGCTTTAGGTATTCTGAGAGAACCCATGTAAATGCAATGTAGAGCAAATCAGCATGGAGATGTGCAAACACTACTTAGAATTACACTTGTTTTAGTCTAAAACTAGCTGGTTTTGCTAAGTTTTGTCTACTCAACACAGTGATCATAAATGTGTCATTAAAAAGTCTGCCAATCATTATATCCCGGACTGATATCCAACTAAAAAGTAACACTGATGTCCATGTCAACAAACAAACGCTTAGAAGTTCTGAGTTCAAATTATGTCTAATGGTACAAAAGGCATTTCATGATTTCTTCCAGTCCCACTGCATTCCCCAGGCTACCACAAAATGGCACAACCAGCATGTGCATCATGGAATCCCAGGACGACTCACTGACAACACAATGGTCATTCATTTTTGTCCTATACTATTCAATATTATGATACTGTTAAGTCTATATAATCAATTTAAATTGTATGTGCTTCATATTAATTAATTTCTAGCAACACTGTCCTTCTTCCCCTGGAAATTTGCCAATTTCTACTTACTATCTTTTACATTAATGATTTACTTCTTGAATAAAACAAAAAATCTCTATTACTTGTCAATCTTTTGATCTTTTCTTGTTTAAAAATTAGCACAGGTTTTATTTGTCCTAACCTTCCGAAAATAAATAGCCAGCCATATAAAACAGAGAGGAAAAGCATACGAAACAAATAATCTTTCTCAATTAAATTACCCAAATGCATGAATGCAATTGAACTCACATACCAGAATTTTTTTCACTTGTTTCACTTATATTGTAGAAGAGCACATTATTCTATGAAGGACAGCTTACAAAGCCAGTATGACAGCTACAAATTCTAAGATGCACAAATACGTCTGGTAAGAGGGTCCCATAACCATAGGAAATAGCCTACCTGTTTGTTACAGGCACACAAACACATAAAAAATTAAAGAAAATTGATGTCCTGCTGCATTTTGTTCTTTTAGAAGACGACTGTTCAATAAAATCACAACAGTAAAACATATTATTAAATACAGGACGTCAAAACTCTGCCTTCAATTACACTCATACAATCCTAGCATACAAAATTTAAAGCATTTAAAAATTAAGAAAAACTTCACCTTTAACATTCTTTCCAAATCCCATAGAGGCAGGAACTGCACTGTCTGCTTGTATTTTGCTATTTGTCTTCTCTTTCATCACATCATCATCACTTGAAACATCATCAGAATTAATTTTCTTTTTCTTTTTCTTTTTTTTATGTCGAGGAGGGAGCTTTTTCGGAAAGGTAAACATGGGAAATATGACAAGGAGCATTGCAATGGCACAAAGGAGAAATCCACTCCACCTAATGAAGGAGACAGGAATAGAAATAAAAGCCAACACATTACATGAAATTAAAAATCAAAGCGATTATCAGAGGCTGCACTGGCTGGAAGGACACATTTGCAAAATATGAAATATGATAAGAGTAAAGGATTGGAGTGGGGAGAGCCTTCACTGCACTAAACCCCTTAATTAGAAGAAGTCTCTGTTGGCTTGTCTACTGATAAAGGTATTTATCCAGAACCCACCAAATATGAAATAGTGTCAGCTCTAAGTTCCTGCAAATTTTCATTTTTGGTATATATTCAGTACCAAGTGCTGAAAATTAGATACTCACTCTTACTTTGCCTTTCTTGGATAATTCCCAGTAAAACAATACAGTATTCCTCCAGAGAACACGAAAAAAGTTATCCAGGGCATGAGAAGATAAAATGTCCACACAGATACATCAGGGCTAAATCTGTTCTCCTTTCAGTGCCTACCTCTCACTGCCCTGACTGCCCAATTCTCTCCCTTCACAATGACAAGCTCCCAAAGCCTGACTGTAAACAACTGATGTGCTACAACTCAGGTCAGGGTTTATGCCCCAAACTCTGCAGCTCTGTTCTGCAACCATAACCCAAAACAGCCATTCACAAAGAATTTCCTCTTCTCTCCACCTTATAAGAACGGGACATAAAAACAACCCCAAAATGATCCCTTGGCTCCCAAGGAATGACTTGGGACGTACCCACAGGAAGGACAACATATGGATACAGGACAGAGTTCTCCAGGCTGAAGGCATACAGTTATCCTCCTGGCAGCCAAAAAGCATCATGAACTTTGCCACAGAATCACACACGGGCAAAAGGGCCTAACTAGAAAGTTCTCGAGAGGAACTAGAGTCAGCAGCCAGATGGCTGATAGTGGGGTATCAGATAACTTCCCCTCTGAATTCTAGCAATGAAAGACTAAGGGAAACATGGATAAATAACCTCACACAGATGGTTCCACAAAGAAGGACAACCTGAGAATCCCCCCCACAGAGTACCACTCACTGAAAGTGCGGTTTTCACTATAGACTAATCTCATTGTACTGCGTTTACATGGCAAGGTTTTGGTAGCAGGGTGGGGGCTGCAGGGGTGATTCTGTGAGATGACACCATGAGCTGTCCCCATGTTGGACAGAGGGAGCTCCAGAAGCTTCAAAACAGATACACTGCTGCCCAATGCTAAGCCCATCAGCAATGCTGGTGGCACCTCTGTGATAACTTATTTAAGGAAGGGTTAAAAACACTGCACATTAACTGTGTGAGGGGAGTTAGAAAATACTAAAGAAACAGGGGTGCAGGCCCAAGGTGAGAGAAGGAAGGAAGACGGTGCTCCAGGTGCACAGATCCCGCTGCAGGCCCAGGGTAAAGCCACAGTATCCACCTGCAGCCTGTGGAGAACCTGCACAGGAGCAAGCTCCTGGCAGAAACTGTGGCCTGTGGAGAAAAGTCCTCGCAGGAGCAGGTTTTTGGACAGGACATGTGACCCATGGGGGACCCATATTGGAGCATTCTGTTTCTGAAAGACTGCACCGTGTGGAAAGGACCCATTCTGGAGCAGTCAATGACAGACTGTCTCCCATGGAAGGAACCCCATGCTGAAGCAAGGCAAGAGTGTTCGGAGGAAGGAGCAACAGAGACAAAGCGTTATGAACCGACCCAGCGCCCTGCATCACTCTAAAGGAGGATGTAGAACAGTCTCTTCTGACTACTTCTGGTGTTGCACACTTTTTTTTTTCCTCTTCTTAAATATGCTATCCCAAAGCTGCTACCACCATCACTAGCGGTCTCAACCTTGGCCAACCTCCTCTTGGAACCAGCTGGCATTGGCTCCCTCGGACACAGTAGAAGCTTCTAGAAGCTTCTCACAGAAGCCACACCTGTAGGCCCTCCACTAGCAAAACCTTGCCACACAAACCAAATACAAGAACAATTTTTATATATTTTTGTACAACCTTTACAGTACTGATTATATATATGTTCAAACTTTAAACATTTAAAAGTTCTGAGAAAACAGGATTACTTGCACAAAAAATAAAAAACATTTGGCCTCATATCTGTAATGCAAAGATATTGCAACTGTATTTTTCAACAAAGGCATGTGTAAAGGTTTGTATGGTAAATGGTTACAACACAGGCTAACAACAAACAAACAGCCCTGTGTAACACCATTTTTGTTAGAAGAAGCTTACACGAAGCTTTTGCAAGGCAAATATAAGTGACTGAAAGTTTTGACTAATTTTGATATTATGTAAACAGAAAATCCTCTATTCATTCATTTTAGCTGATAACATACATGGATTAGAAAGCAGACTTTTAGGAGGATTAGTCAGCACTGTCAGACAGAATAAATCACCAGACTGTATATAAATGTAGTAACATCCCTTTCAGGATCTCAAAGGCATAAGCTGCAAAGACACTGATCAAAGAAACAATCTGTGGCAATAGTAAGCAGAAATCTGCAACCACCCACTCGAGAGGAAACAACAGAGGATGTAGCATGAGATGAAATTCAAATCCAAAGGGACCATTATGATAGCATACCAAACGCTGGAGGTGTCACGAGTGCAGCACTGGATGCAATTATATGCACTGTCTACACTTCACAACTTCTTCAAGATATATCAAAGAATTGGAAAACAGACAAAAGATGGTATCAAAAATAATAAGGACACCTACAATGGGAAATTGAGAGGTCAGAACAGGATCTGTATTAATTAAAAACTCTTGATTTTCTGCCTTTTAAAGTCAAAGAAAATATGCAGAATACCTCAAATGCATCTCCACAAGTCTTAGGACCTCAAATAAAAGCAATTACAGCTAAGGAAGAACCAGACAGTGCTGGAGGAATTCCTTTAAACTTCTTCTGTGAAATGTTGATGAAAGACTATACAGAAAGATCCAAGTATTAACCAGATTCAGTCCTAGGAAAACACTCAGAAAAGCATCGGCAAAAGAAAATTGGATTCAAAGCACCTGACAGACTGCCAAGGGCTACTCCACAGCTAATGAGGTCCCTATATAGCACATTAACAGTTCTGAAAGACAACAACATGATGAATGATTTCTAACAGGTATCCCTACAGTTACCACATTTGAATAAAAAGCAGTTTTAAACATTTGATAGGTTGGCATAGACAGCTGGCCTGTAATTTAGCCCAGAGCACCTACAGAAAGCCCAGGTGTGCAAAACGCAGGAGCATAAACCTGTGACACTCAAGGAAGAATCAGATCAGAAATAACCCTGAAAAACAACCACTTACTTTATCAGGTTTTATGAGAGATAAACTGAATTATGTGTCCTCTAATAAACTTTCTAGAAAGGAACAGCTTAAGTAAAAAATAGGCTATACTGCTTTTTTATTAGCCATGTATCATAGTTACTGTACTCACTATTTTGTCTGTAATCATTACTTCCTTTAACAATGGAAATTTTTCAGGGTCCCATGATAAGTTACATTAGAAACTATAACAACGAAAAGATAGGAATCAAAGACACTAATTCACTTCAAAGGAGACAAGACCCAGAAAATCTCACATATGACTTCCCATTAACTTATCTCAACTGAGCCCTACTTTTAAAAAGTGTGTCAGCTGAAGTAAGTGCTAGACTACTCTTACATTTCAAATTGTTAAATTGCATAAATAAAAATAAACTTGACTATGCAGCACTTCCCCGCAAGGAGAAAATGTCACAGTCCCAGAAAATAGATTTCAGTAGAATGAAAGTCTACACTTCCAGAATTATCTACAGCAAGGCAGTCAGTGAGTGGCAAGGGAAAAAGGTTTAACCCTCACACCATGGGAATCTTCATTTTAATTGGTAGACACAGCTTCAGAAAGAGTAAAGAGAATGAGATGTAGATGCTATGAATGCCAATAAGCTTCTATGAGAGGCCACCACGGTGCAACAAACCACCAGAGATCTGATAGCAGGGGATACTCCTTAGAAATTTAAGAGAGAAAAGAACTGAGATAGTCAAAAATGAAAAAGTAGTAAAAGGACCTGGAACATCCTTCAGAGAAAGCCATACTCTACAGATTTAATCAACATGATGGAATAAGCAAACTTTGAATGACTTTTCTATGCTGCCTAGAATATAACTCGCCTGCTGAGATCCAATGACAGCTGACTTCCTGCCATTGCTTCAGTCATATTTGCACCCCTGTGCAAAGTTGAAATCACCAAGATACTCGTTCAAGTGACATTAAACCTTGGAGACACATAAAATCCATTTAGCAATTTGACCCGAAATCTTCTGAACACACAAACTAGACTTTTTCTCCTATTTTGCTTGCAAGGCCTGGTACAACAGACATTCTCAAAGCCTGCCCACGGAAATGGTTATCACAGGTGACTTACCACCAGTTCTGCCATGGAGCTTGGTGGTTGCGGCATTCCCACCAGGTGCCAGGGATCCATCCTGCCTATGCATCCATTCCTGCCACTCATTCGAGGATGGATGGTTAAACTTGTAATTCATGAGCAAGAACAGGGTTTTTTTTGCCTGACCTCTCTTACACATGTGGCTACACCAACACTGCATATATATCTAAGCTAGGTTTAAACCAGCAGTGGTCATCCATCTGTTGTGACACAGAGCCCGGTACAAGTGGCCTAAGAAGCAGCAAACTGATGTGTCTGTGCTGCTTTGGCTATTTTACTTTTGCTGGACCTGTATGAGTTAAAACTCACACAGGTATACCCACACAATAAGGTAGTTATATCAGTGCTTGAGTTACAGATTAAAAAAAGATTATCCCACAATCATACAGCCCCACTGATTTCAATTAATAAACATATTTATGGGTCTGTTCATGATTTCTGTCAAAAAGTATTGATTAGATGCTGATTACCAGTTCTGACATGTCCTTAAAAGCACATGAAACATAACAGTTTTGCGAAGAATGTATAATATTTTGCTTTGGTTTCAAACCTTTTATCCTAGAATACTCTAAGCAAGTTTTCGACATAGAAGCACATTCACAATCTTTTCAGTGAGATAAGCCAGTGGATACATGAGAACACATTAACCCTTTTTTCCCTCCTCTTGCCAAAAATTCAGCTAGACAGTTCTGTACAGCAATGTTCTTGGACTAAGACAAATAAAGCAGGACTAAATTTCAAAAGGTTTAAGAAGACTCCAAAGAGAGAATTTTTCACATCAAACCTTCAGGTGAGATCACTGCAGAATAAACAGAAAAAGCTACAGACTGATTGCAATGGCGCAGTGACAAACAGTAACCCAGGGCATGAGAACTGACACTGTGCCTTGCACTTACAAAGTGGAAGTCTCTTCCTGGGATAGTGAACAGTCCTTTCTGGGCTTCAAGGAAAGCTTCAAGGTAGATTTATGAATTATCTAAGAAAAGGCAGTTAAAGCCTCCTCAAGACCCACTTCCTCAAAGAGCCATTTCCAAGGAGGCCACATCTCAAAGTCTGCCTGAAGACACCAGCTCACAATTACAGCTGTTACACCTCGGTGCCGCTGGAAGCCTACTCTGTACTAGAGAACAATGTGATGGTTTACATCATCTGCTGCCTAAACACAAGCCATCACCCTGAGAAACAAAGACTGGAAAGGACATGTTCTGACCCCGTCCCATCTCCCTCTCCTGGACTGGGGCAAATGAAGTCTACTGTTTCTTATCTACCCATCCAGAGCTCAGTGTTTCGTGCTGCCTCCTCTGAAAGATCAAAGAAGGGATTAATTCATCTTCCAGCAGGAAGGGGTTGGTTCTGGGCAGCAGTGATCTTCGATGCTCTCCTGCAATATTGATATCCCACCCCATCATCCCTGAGCATTGCCAGTCAGAGTTCATGTGGTCAGAGATAGTCCTGGAGCAGCCAAAGCAGGGGAGTTTACATGCACTGTTCCTGTGCAATTCTGCGGTAAACTTCTCTTCTCTGCCAGAGGATAGTGTGTAGTAACTGACAGAAATATCGTCTTCCTTGGCCTCCTTCTACAACCTAAAACAAATCCTCCAGGGATACAATTTTCCAACCTGTCTAAATTCCCTACCAGCAATTTAGAGAGTAGTTTTGAAAAATGCTTGGTCCTTACCAGTTTCCAATGAATCGGGGATCACTCTGATCAATATAAACAGTTGTCCTAGGATCAACATAGAAGCCAATAAGAAGTCCTCCTAGCAAGTATCCAGCTGCAGGTCCGAGTGCTCCCATTACATACATGATGGCTGAGGAAATAAAGGGTCAGAGTCATACATCGATAAAATTGATGTTTCATTACTTATCTATACATAAAATCCAAAAGTAAATGATGCTTCTCAAAGCAGCAAGTTTTGCACCCTAAAACTTTCAGGTCTCTTTTCAGCAACCAAGGCAGCAACTTCTGCGTAAGTTACATATTGATAAGGAAATTACTGCTTTCTGTATGCTTTCAGTCAAATCACAGAAGTATACGCTACTTTGGTATTCTGATGGAAAGCATACTTGACTTGGATAAAATTTTTCATATCTAGTAACATTTCCTTTAAAGAGAATAAAAATTAAACACATAAATAGAAAAAACCTAACTAATGTTAGCAAGGGATAAAAATTTTATGAAACATCAAAGAGCAAAGTACAACATTCCAAATTAGTTACCATCAGTCTAATACAGTGTTTAAAAAAATGACTGAAATTAAGAAATCAAACAGAGATTAGACAGAACAGGGGTTTACTAAAGGAAGGTCCTATTTAACTAATTTGATAGCCTTTTATGACAAGGTCACCCACCCAGTGGATGAAGGAAAGGTGATGGATGTGGTTTTTAGTAATGCTTTAGATACTGTCCCTCACAGCATCCTTCAGGACAACTTGTCCAGATGTGGGATGAGGGGGTTCACGGTGTGCTGGGCGAAGAACTGGCTGAAGGGCAGAGCTCAAAGGGTTGTAGTGAATGGAGCGACATCTGGCTGGTGGCCAGTCATCAGTGCTGTTCCTCAGGGCTCAATTTTAGGGCCAGTTCTGCTCAGTACATTTATCTACAACCTGCAGGTAGGAGTTGAATGCACCATTACCAAGTTTGCTGATGATACCAAACTGGGCTGCTGACTCTCTTGAAGGACAAGAGGTCTTGCAGAGGGATCTAGATAGATTGGAGCATTGGGCAGTGATTAATGGTATGAAGTTTAACAAGTTGAAACACCAGATTCTGCACCTGGGACAGATTAATGCCAGACACAAGTATAAACTGGGAGAAAGGTGGCTGGAGAGTATCCCTGCAGAAAGGGATCTGGGGGTGCTGGTTGGCAGCAGGCTCAGTAGGAGCTGGCAGTGTGTCCTGAAGCCAAGAGGCCAAACCCCATCCTGGAGTCCATCAAACACAGCGTCAGCAGCTGCTCAAAAGAGGTGATTATCCTGCTGTGTTCAGCATTGGTGCAGCCTCACCTGAAACACTGTGTGCAGTTCTGGGCCCCACAATTTAAGAAGCTTGTGAAGGTCTTTGAATGTTTCCAGAGGAGGGCAACAAAGCTGATGAAAGGGCTGGCAGGCATGTCCTATGAGGAGCATCTAAAGAATTTGGGCTTGTCTAATTTGGAGAGAAGGAGGCTGAGGGATGACCTCATTGCTCTCTGCAGCTTCCTATGGAGAGGAAGTGAAGAGGGAGGTATGGATCTCTTTTCTCTGGTATCCAGCACATGGGAATGGTTCAAAGCTGCACCAGGGGAGGTTTAGACTGGACATTTGGAAGCACTTTTTTAAGGAGGGGTGGTCAAAGACTTCCTAGGGAGGTGGTTGATGCCCCAGGTCTTGCAGCATTTAAGTCATCTGGACAATGCTCTTAAGAGCAGGCTTTAAATCCTGACCAGACCCAAAGTGGTCAGGCAGTTGGACTAGGTGATCATTGTAGGTCCCTTCCGACTGAAATGTTCTGTTCTATTCTGTTCTATTCTATTTGTTCCATTCCATTCCAATCCATTTCTTTCCTTCCTTAATGCATCATGCATCCTTTTATGATGCTTCTGCCCTGCTTCCCATACTGTCTTATTGTAAGCACAAAAGGCAAGGGGGTGGAAAGGATGTTCTCTGCTGTCTACTCGTGTGCCTTGTACCACTGAAACCTGAGCTGCAGCACCACACCACCACTTGATCAGCTGCTGCACATCCTCTAGTAGCACATGAAAATTATCTAATTCTCTGTAATACTCTCTCTATGTCCACACGGTTATTGTGGACCAGTCACTCCCCATGGCAGTATGTAGACTCCATCCTTTCTGGTCCCACCCTCAATCAGGCATGCTGAATCCTAGACTGCAGCAGCTGAAAAAGCATAATTGAGTTGTTAAAGCCTGAGTTTTCAATGTTACCAACGTTACGTTGCCAATTACAGTAAATTATATCTCATGGATAAAATAAGCGAAAAGAAATTACTAAATCTGCCTCATTATACCAAAGTAACTTGCATATTTTCATCTTACACTCTGAAATAAGAGAATGAAGAAAAAGAACATTCTCACAAGTAAAAAGGGATTGCTGAGAGCTACATTGCAGAGAAAAATAATTACAGAAGCTACCACAAAAGGTAAAACTGCCTATAGTAAAAAATGCTTCAAGACGACAAATTGATTACAGAGTTTATCACTTCTGCGGTACTTTTAGGTTACATTTTTGTAAACACATTTTTGGGTTTTATGAAACTGCAATTTTAAATAATTAGATTTTGCTGAAGTCCTTTTTGCATAACTGTTTTCAGACCATGTTCACTGTTTAAATTTATTCCAGCCATGTTCCCTACTGGACTTGATATGCCTAAAATGCTCCATCAGACATTGAAACACTGATCTTTAGCAGCAAGTAGTTAGATAAATGCCACAGTAACTGTTATTTACAAAATTCACATCATGAGGAGGGAAAATAAACCAACCTCCACATTCCCACAACCTCCATACCCTACAATAAATTTTTTTCTACAAATGTTTACTAGGAAAATTGAATCAAATAACTACAGCAAACTCAGATCTCTAAAAATTTTACAGAGGAAACATGAAGTGAGTAAAAGAGAGACCTAATCCATTCATTTCCTTATTCAAAAAAAATACTTAATACTGCATTAATTCAGCTTTAGTTCCACCACTGAAACCAGCAGAATGCAGCAACTGCTTAGGCTTCAAAGCACTACTCAAGCAGTGTATTTTATACACCTGAAAACTTCAGAGTGTTTTCTTTGCAAGCAGACATGCTGTACAGTAAAGATAAAAGTAACAGTGTACACTGTTACACTTCAGAGGTGGAAGTGCTGTCGACAATTTCAGAAGTATTTTTAAACTACTGTATGATGTTCAGGATTCAAGATTTTTTTTTTTAAATACAATTTACAGACAACGTGTAAATTTAAGAATCTTTCAGAAAACACAGAGTCTCCATGTTCCTGGTCAATGGTAGGATGAAATGTGAGCAGAAAAGTTCCACAATTGCAATTTTAAGTTACATTGCAGCATCTTTCTCAGCACATAGTAATGGTCACTATCAGAAACTGGACACCAAGTGCAAGAAACTGATTTGGACTTCTAAATGGGACTAAAGATCGAGTATGGCAAGTATAAGATTTTGATATTTTAAAATTAGGTACTTGAAAAAATCTGCCACGAACTTCCAAACCTTGCAGTGGAAGTGAAGGGAGAGCCATTTCCACGCATTAAGCTGGCAGGCTACTCCAGCATCTTGGACCCTTGAAATTCTGGTCAGAGCCCTCACAGCTATGTTCAGAAATAAAGATGTTTTTGATTCCCAGCTAGGCCACCAGGATTACTGGGTGATATGGAAAGGAAACCACACTGGAAACAGATTCAGTAAGTTGGATGGAAGAGAAAAAGGGAGTCAAAGAAACAGTAACCTAGTCACACATGGAATTTACCTACCAATGCGAAATAAGATTAAACAATGTCATTCTTCTCCACCAAAAAGTTTATCCTGGGACACGTTGCAATGAATGCTGCCATTGTGACAACCTTTGACAAAATTATTATACTGTCTGTTGCTTTTATTCACAGAGATTCTTCTTCAACAGGAGAAAGCTTTACGTAGAACCTATTGCAGCATAGTCTTTATGACTACAATAAGACGGGTTGAATCTGCTACAGGTCCGAAAATCTCTTGTGTTCACATCACATGTATTAAATAACTTTGTTGCCAATTTTATTTTTTTTTTTAATCTACCTGCATACAGAAGTATAATGAGACAGGGGTCATAAAAATACTGTGAATGTCCTTTTCTTCTTCTAGTCACACCAAATGATATCTTCAACAGGCTCTACACATGGGAATATATAACATATGTTGCTGTGGTACCCTCAAATCCTTAAGTTAACTCTCTGACTGTGCCTCTTTATATTAGCCACGCTAGTACCAATTAAAGTTACAAGTCACATATTGTGCCCAGATGAACAGAAACTACACATCAGTGAGCTACTACAGGCTCTCTGGTTTCTGGGTTCAAAAAAAATCCACTTTGGTTTAAAAAGCAAAAAAAAAAAAAAGGCATATATTGCTCAGGTCCTCTCATCTCCTCTGTGTGCACACACATGACACCACACAGAGTTTATCACTGGAGGAGAAGGAACATTTGTGAAAGACCCCATTGTTCAAATCTTGGCAGCACATCACCATAGTACAACTGTTCATTTCATACATGTGTAAGGCAGAATTTGACCTTTATTCTATTTTCAACTGAAGTCTAGAATTTGCAAAATCCTGTAAAAGCTACAGTGTGCATTCTGAAGGTATATTACATATACACATACATGTATACATGTATGTATATGCATGTTTTTCCTGTCAGAGTAGTACAGCAATTTTAATAGATTTTGCAGAATACAAAATGAATCCCTTATAATTGTGAAGTAGAGTGGGAAGTCCAGAAGTATAATTTACTTCATTGCAGCAATAACTCAGTTTCCTACTTGCTGAACAACATTCATCCTGAAAAAACAGCACAAAGTAGAATAAAAACAGCAACAAAAAGAAAACATTCATGTGAATTTGCAGGAAAAGCCGTGTGCTTACAGATTACCTGTTTACAACTTGAGGAGTGAACTTAAACAGAAATCCAAGTTCAACTTTATATAATCCTCATCTTTGTGTGTCAGGAAATTTAGAAGGCTACATGTTAAAAACAACAGTCACAGGGTTACTCTCTGGGATTTTGCAAGCAAAAGAAGCACTACCATGCTATGGTACCGTAACACCCTCGCCAGTCCTACCAGCAGCACATCTCTTTGGGAAGCTGTACTATGCTGTCACTGGAAAAGTGGCACTATATTTTCTCTAGGGTAAAGAGCAGGTTTTGGTTTCCCCACACTAAAAAAGTGGTAGGCACAGATTTCAATGGGGAACATATCTCAGCTCTCCCCTGTTCCTCTCATGTTCCTGGCACCATGATGGGGTAACAAAAAACAAAGATAAAGGAGCTTTCAAAGAAGCATTGCTCCCATTCATAAAGGCATATTTACCCCATTCTGTCTAAATTCATCCACACAGAAGCTACCCAAAAAACACTGGGTTTAACCACTGAGCCTGAGGCTACAAAACTGAGTTGTGAGCAGAAGCCAGGCAGACTTCTCAGAAGCTTTTAAGTCAGGAAACTGGTTCAGTTCCTTCTTTTCTTCATGAACACACAACCAAGCCTATCCATACATGCTTTAGGATTTTTTCTTTAATGTGGTTATTTGTTCAGGAAAAAACAATGCTTTGAGCATTACTGTAGTTCAGATAATAATGTACAGTTCAAATCTTTAAATCACTTCCCTTCAAACTGTATTAGTGTTACTACAACTTTAATAGTCTCTCAGATCCAGTGCTCCACTCAAAACAATAAACAGAGCAACAAAACCGCTCTGTAGCCTCCCTTGATCTTTGTATAGAATATATTTGGCACTATTTTCACAAGCAGATTCCACAGATCTGGAAGACAAATTGTATAGAGAAGCATAACTAAATTTTACATGCCTACTATGCAAACAAAAATGAATAGTCCAGCTTAACACTCTATTGAAAAATGCTGGAAGTCAAAATAAATAAAATATGTCCAGTGACTTGCCAACGCCTGAAGAAAAGCATTAGATTTTTACTTTTCTATTACAGCTTTATAACTAAGGTATCTTTTGTATCAAGACATCATTTCCTGACTTAAACAGTTAAGGTCCTTCATGCTTTGTACTCTCCATTTGTGGTCATATTCCAAAACATTACAATCCTTTTCACTGGAACCAATTCTAAAATCACCATAAAACCCCAGAAAAATAAGCCCAAAGAAAACAAAGGCTATCTCAAAGTATGCCTCTTGTATACACTGTCACTGTAATGCTGCTCCAAGTCACTTGCCATCCTGTGGGGTCACAGTGCCTACAAAGCAATTCAATTTACACGAAAATTTCACAGACTCAGTACTTGTCTTTTGGTTACAGTACAAACAGGTGTGTGCATCCAATCCAAAATCTGAAAATAAGCGCAAATAACAAAGAAGAAAGGCTTACACTTGTATCATGTTATTTCAGCCTTAGAGATACTTGGCTTAAGAAATTATTGCCTCAAGAAAAACTACTCCAGTGCTTAAATGAGAGTCTTTACTTCTTTATTGCTAAAACCTGAGACCTCTAGAAGTAGAAACCCATGGGGCAACTGGAGATTGCCACATTCTTTAAAGACAACTGTTTGGAACACAACATATATTATTTGGGAGTTTTCTTCAAAATCTGTCTTTTCTCTCTTTATATTCACCTATAAATAAACATATGCTGATAATATTACCAAGCATGATTGTGGTTAGCAAATAAATATGAAAAAGACACATCTGCTGTAAGAGATTAATAAAAACACCTGCAATTTCTGAGTGCAATTTCCTATCAGTTTGGTTAACTGAATTTAGACACCATGCATGAGGAAATTCTTAGATTGGATAATTAAGCAAATCAGGTTTTCTCAGTTTTATCAGTTTTTAAACCAATTCTAACAGAAGAACTTTCTGTGATGGTATTCCAAAAGCACATACAACTATTCTGGACTTCAAGCATATGGGAAGTCCCCACAGATGTGAATTGTTTGCGTGACCAAAGATAAACATGTCTATACTCGCATGATCAGAACCTAAACTGAAAACAAAGATGCTCTGACATTATTTCCGCAGACTCAGAGGCATTGGTTCCCTCAATAGACAGGGTTTTTTTAAAAAACAGAAGTGTCAACAACTGTTTAAATGCATAAAAGAGCAATCGAAACTGTCTTTCTTAACACTCTTTTTTTTCCATACAGAGTAAGTTTTGGTATAGAAAAGTGCTGTTATTGAAATTCAGGTCTCAGAGAGATGCACACACTATCTGTGCTGAACAGTCAGAATGTCCAAAGATGAAACAAAAAGGCAAAGCTCTGCCCTTGGTTGTTATTTTCTGGAAATCAGTTCTCAAGAAAGCTCCACATCTTCAAGTTTTTCAAGTCTCTCTTGGTATCCTGCATTACAAACACCCAAGAAGTTCACTAGGTGTAAATTCCCAAACCCTGACTTTTCAAAAGAGTATGTTTCTTAAACATGTTTTCTTTTGTGAATATCTTTAATTAAGGGAACTAGACAGAGACGTTGACCATTCATGTTAACACCTACTGAGTGACTCCTCGGTTCCTTGTGAATTCCTAATCTGTCAGCATTCCAAAGTTTTGATTTCCCCACAGAACAAAGCAATGAAATGTCATTAAAGTAGTGCTCATTTCCATACAGAAAATTATCTATGGGGTATAACTATTAACCCAAATCCTAAGCAAGCTACTACTCCAAATTATTTGAAAAACTTTTAACGTCCCAAATTCAAGAAGTAACTAGTTAAGATAATTTCACTGTATTATTTCCCATTCATTCAAACACCAAGAGCTAAATCCACAGCAGTGAATTTAACATTTGCATTATGAGTACTCTTGAAGTCAGTGTGGCTACTCTCACGAGGCAGGAAGGATTTGGCACTTCTGTGCTATTACTCAGTGATGTTCCTAATACAAGGACATTGAAGCTGTTGGCTGTCTTTAGGGTACTGAGGCAGCCTCTTGACTCACAGTCATTCTTTCCGTTAAGTCATGTCAAATGGGAATATCTCATCTCTGCCTTTTAATTGCTTGGCTTTGGGGTTTTTTATAATGGTTTGGCAGTTGAGGCAACACATACACATTTAATTTTCACTAGGGATTATCCCCAGGCACGTGCTTACAGACTCTGTTGATCTCAACTTCTTAAAACTAATTTTCATTTCTTTAGCACTACTTCTGACTAAAGTAGAGTGAGGCTGGGTTGTTCACTTGCATGTCAACCCTTTTATTTTAGGCTATTATAACTGAAAAATATCAAGCTGTGAAAGCTGAAATTTGGCCTTCAAGCAGACCTCACCAGTTAGATCACAAATAAGAAAAAAAATATGAAATTTTAAATCACAGCAATAAAGCCCATGTCCATAGCTACAAAACTAGCAGAACCTAGCCCAGAAGAGTATTTCAGAATATTTGTATTGTGCTTTATTTGTAATTTGGTTGATATAATCTTCAGGTAGTCCAAGAGCACAGGCCAACAGGAATATATTGTTCAGGTCCTCGCATTTCTCTGAACTGGGAGAATGTATCCACTTCTGGAGGAAAAGCAGGGTGAGATTTATCTGGCGTAGGACCAGATATTTCGAGTATGCCATCATGTACCATGGGAAGAACTAGAAATAAGAAACGATTCCTTAGCAAAATCTACATACACTAAATACACTAAATACCCAAGGTCTACGGATCTGGGCTTTACCAGTTATTGTGCACAAACCAGCTAATGGCATGCAATTATCTGTTTTTCAGAGGCAGGTTTGACATGTATTCTTGCATACTTTATCATTATTCAAAACCAGATCTTTTGTGCCTAGGAAAGAAAATGTGAGGAAGTAGCGAAGATAGATCAAATATCTACTGATATGGAAGGTTAGGTGCTGATAGTCAAAGAATATATTCACTTTTTCTTTGTCCCACCAGCAAGAAAACAGAACAAAAAAGGGAGAAATTACTTCAATCATATTCTCTCAGAATTAATTTCCTTTCAAAAATTGGTTTCTGCCTAGGAGGCACAGGTTAATTATTGAAAATGTTGGTGATCATTTCTCCCTTCACTACCTCTTTCTAACAGACTGCAAGGAATGGCAAGCCAAACAGCATTTCTTCTTATTTCCTTTGTAAATTGCACTTATATTTTTATCCTTCAACTGAAACAACAGGAATTACAGTTCATTACTCATATCTGACCGAAAATTTGCCTGTAAGCAAAAGCACATTATTCCAGTAATTTGCAGATGACCCTGTTAGCTTTATTAACATTTACTGTATTGCTAAAGAACTTATTTTTCTACATTAAAAAAGGCTGAAAGCTGCAATAGCTCCAATAAACAAATATATTAAATGACAGTTGGCAAAGTGAAATGCAGAGAAATATATTTGAAACAATACTGAAAATATTATTACAGGTCAAAGAGTCTGAAAAACATTTCCATCCATGTGTAACAGTTATAAACAACGGAGGTTATTTATTTTTGCTAAAGGACACCACCACCATTTTATGAAAACCTCCAGAGCTTTAAAATGTGGTCTTTATCCTCATAGGAACAATATTGTTTGGGCACTTTCATGAAATTGGAATTATGCAGATGTTTGATTCTGAGAAAAAAGCTTGAGCTTTCAGTTCTAGGTAAGGGTCTCTCCTTCTCTGTTTTCCACAAAGGAATCGTAAGATAGCTGTGAGAACTCATTCAACTCCATGTTCTGCTTGGGGACAAAAGAGTTTCTTGCTGCAGCACCAAACTTCCCCATTCAAGGACAGTTTCCTTATCAACAACAGACAGGTGATGAAAACAACACGCCTTCCCTGTCTTCTCCACCATTGCCCACTACAAAAAAAGCTTTTGGTTTTGATGTAACAGCAGAACACTCTTAAAGACTGTAATCATAACTTCTAACAAAATTAGAAGGAAAAGGTGCTTAGCCAGATCTTCAACAGCCTGGTCTTAGATCTTAGATCAATACTATGCAAATAAAAGGTCTTTGCAGGGAACCCAGGCCATCACAAGCCTGACCATAGACTACATGGCCTTATGTACTGCATTTGTGTGGCAAGGTTTTGGTAGTGGAGAGTCTACAGGAGTGGCTTCTGTGAGAAGCTGCCAGAAGTTTTCCCCATGTCCTATACATTCAATTCCAGATAGCATCAAAGACAGACTCACCACTGGCCAAGGCCAAGCCACTCTGGTAACGCCTCTGGGATAACATATTTAAGTTACAACATAACAACTTGTGAAACACCAGCAGCAGATAGAAGAGATGGGAGTGAGAGTATGTGAAATAAACAGCCCTGCAGACTCCCAGTCAGTGAAGGAGGGTGAGGAGCTGCTCCAAGTGCCAGAGCAGAGATTCCCCTGTGGTTTGTAGCGAAGACCATGGCGAGGCAGGATGTCCCCCTGCAGCCCATTTCTCATTATTCTATTCCAAATGGACTGGTAATAAATTCTGGTAATTTCCCCCAAGACGAGTCTGGTTTGCCTATGATGGTAATTGCTGAGTGATCTCTCCTGGTCCTTATCACAACACACCATTTCTCATTATATTTTCTCTCCCCTGTACAGTTGAGGAGGGGATTGATGGAGCCATTTTGGTGGGCACCTGGCATCCATCCACAATCAACCCACCACACCACAGCATCAGCAAAGCAGAAGAAGCTTCTGTGGCAAACACCAAATACCAGGGCCACTGTGAGCTATCTAGGCCTTGACTTGTATTCACTGAACTAAAAGATTCCTGGAACTTAATACCTTGAATTAAAGGGGAAACAACCCTGACTTAGGGAAAGGGTTATCTTCCCCCTTGTGTAGACATCCCAGCAATGGAGAAATGCACAACACCCCAGCAGTTCCTTCCTTTCCCATGATTAAGGAGCTAACAGGTGCCCCATGGAGAAACAAACTGTTCCCAAATCGCCCTGACACTCTTGACACAGTCCCATGAAATAGGACACAGAAGCACAGACCTGCTGCTGCAGATCCCTAAAAAGGTCTACTAAACCCCATAAAAAGACATAAATTGTCAGAGATATAGGAGAAATTTAGAAAAAAATGAAACTGAGAACTCAGAGTCACGAAAAAAAAGAGGGGAATACAGTTTTATAAGAAATCAAAAGGAAGGAAATTCATTTATATTTTTGCTTCGAACAGAAAACTACCACAGACACCATTTGTTAGCAACAAACTGATTCTATAAATAAATATGATTCTATAAATAAATATGCTTAGACAGTTTAGTCAGGGTCCCATGCCTCACAGGGAAAAGTCGATACTGACATGCAAAGCCAATATTAAAATAAAAATCATGAAAACATTTTGTTTTGACATCATTAAATAATGTATTTTATGTGGTTTGGTTTGCTTTGCTTTGGTTTGATTTTGTCTAAATGTGAGGTAAAAAAAAATTGATTTTTTTTTTAAATACTAACCAGTAGTCCTATATAAAGGTCAAAATAATGCAATACAAGTTAAAAATTTTAAAATGATCAAAAAAAATTTTTTTCTACAAAAAGAAAAATATATGCCTATAATCAGGATTTAATTGTAATTTGCCAGAGCAAAATCAGCACAATATCTTTATCGGTGCTACTAAATGACAGTTTAAACACCACGGGTAGCTTTAAAAAATAATTACTCTTACAAAAAGGTTTTCCTTAATAGTAATATTATAATTACATTTGTCTTTCTTTTTAAGATATAAATTGCCATTGTGATTTAGGGCTCCATTTGCAGCTCATTCCCAGTTCCAAGAAGATACATTAATATGTTAATAAAATACAGAAGTATTACTAACTTGCAGTGTTGGCATTTCCAAGAGAAAATTATTTATACTACAGGGATCCTTCCAAGATATTTCAAAACACCATATATGGTTGATTTATAAAACCTGAAAAATTTCAATATACTTTCACTAATTAGGTAATTTAACTATTCAGCTAATATGTTTTGGGGAAAATTGGCCAATAGTCTTTCATTTGGTCTGCAATTTTTTAAAATAAAGATTGTTCATTCTGGCTTTTTCCCTTCTGTGAATAGAATTGACATGACAGCTTTGTTTCTCAGCTACTTAGATGAGCACATTATTAAGCACATTCTTATTCTCCAATAGTAAAAAGTTTTCATAGATATGAAAAATGTGGTGGCTAGAGGCTACATAGAAATTACTTTCTGCCAAACTTAGACACACTTTCATAGTAGTAACTTTTTTAATAGGACAGTTAACTATATTATATTCCTAGGGATGTGGCAGACTCTGTGTAGCTGTGAGTGCTTTATTTTAAGCTAAACGGTTTTATATAAACAGAGCTTTGCATAGGGATAACACTGTAATGAAATCTGATTCAACACAGATGTCAGAGTAAATGAACATAACAGTCTTTTCCGGCCCAATAAAGCACAAAATTATCCCACCAATTCTCTTTTCGCATCTAGCACAGTAGATCTTGCAGAAACTGCCATCACCCTTGCCAAAGAAGGATGCCAAAACACAAGAAGCTTCTTCACCTTTCCTTCCTGGCCATCGCTGCATGCAGACATCTCCAAAGTGCTTACCCAGGTACGGGGGAAGGACCAGAGTTGGCCCCATGCCCTTTACTATTTCACCAGTGTATCAGTTGAGCATTTAGTAGATAATCCCAGCACGGGTGGTGGCCTCGGTACTGGCTGTGGCAGCCGAGGAACCTCCAGGCTGTCCAGAGCCACCCTTGGGCACCCCTGTTAGACTGATTCTCAAAACACCAAAGAGCAAGAACACTCCAGAAAAGCAGGAGCTGGTACTGATGCCTGAACGCACAGAAACTGCTCAAGCAGGCTTTGGAAATAAGGTATTAAGTACAAGTGAAAAAAAAAATATATTTTATGGCTTATATTTTTCTCACTTAAGTAACTCAGTGAGCTTTTTTTTCTAGTGTCTGTGTCCACTTGCATCCCTTCTCAGAGGGAACCTGATTTCAGTTATTTCTAGTAGGAAGATTCAATTGGGAGATTACACTTATGTACACAATCTGCAAACTATCACAGCTTTCAATCAGTTTACCACAAATAAGCTATTTGTTGAAACTTTAGGCTTATGTTTGCAAAGAAAATTAAATTTGAGTCCTAAATCCCACTGAAATTCTCTGAAAGTCGGATCCCTTGACTTCCTTAGGCTCTTTGGGAAATCCTAACCTCAGTTATTAAACTATTCTGACAGAGTGAGAGAGAGAAAGAGACTGACAGGGAAGTCCTCAAGGAATGATTCTGAAGTTGCTTGGAATAACCAAGATAGTAAGTGTTACCAGTGGTCTCTGCTGCTGTCAGAGCTTTTCCAAGTCTAATGAAAATTGATCTGGCATCTTTCCACTCTATGGGAGTTTTCTACAACATGTGACAGAAGAGAGATGTCTTCACACACTGCTGATTCAGATTCATACTGATAAATCTGCCAACAGAACAAGTGGAAGCACACAGCTCATAGACAAAGAGTAAAAATGTCAATCACCAAAAAACGTAAACACCTCTCCTTCAAAGAGCAAATATAAAGTATGTAATGCATTTTTATACTGCGTGTTATACCTACCAGCAATTGTAATCCACTGTAGTGATAATTTTAACAAACTATATTGTCATGAGATTAATTTATGACAGTATAGATTGAGTTTCAATGTAGCACTCAAAAATATTTATTAAAAACATACATTTGTAGGCACAGTGCAAGCCTTAGTCTAGTCTCTTGTAAAATGACTAAACTCCTAAGGTGAAAGTTAAAAGAATCAAATGCAAAAGCACAAGTAAGAAAGATCTTAAATTTTGGAGATTTTCTGAGCCAGAGAAGTACTTACAGAACCAAGACTCTTGCTGGTTCAAGTGCATTTAAATCACCATCTGCTAACTCATATAATAAACCACTCAGGCAAATGTTTCTTTCAGAACAGACAAATGATAGTAACGCAACATTATGCTTTTCAAACACTAAAACTGTTGGGAAAAGATTAGCAGCCAAAAAATGAAAACACTACAGTGACAACACCAGCAGAGATATGGCAGCAGGATCAGACAGTTGTTCGCAGCTAACAGCTGAATAACCAAACTAAAATGTTACTTCTCAGTTTCATATGTGTAGATAACTCTAACAGCATCTATCTCCTTTTCCAGTGGAGGAACAATTCAGAAGTACCACCCTAGGCTTTTTGGGATATTCAGCACACAGCTAATGGACACTGCCTTCCCAAGCCATTTTTGCGAATACATCCCTTAATTTATGATGCACCTTTACAAGCATACGATAGAAAATCTTTTATTTAACAAAGTAAATTTTTTTGTTTCTTTCCATATAATCACAGAAAATAGGTAATGTTTCAATTATAGAACTAACTCAGAAGATGAGTTTAAAAACTATTGGCAGAGTTTTAAAAGAAAACAAAAAGTAAAAAGCTCATATCACACTATGTTCTCCTTTACATTCACAAGAAGAAACAAAATTAGAAAACAACCTTCTCTCCTTATTGCCCTGTTTCAGGAATATCCTGAAGACTCTTAGGAAGAAAATAGGAGCACTGTGGAACTATTTGGCACCTAACTGTTCAGTAAACTCACCTGAATTGTATGTTTTATGTGCTATCTTCACTGTTGCTCATAAGAAAATAAAAAAATAGAAAGGTTTCATTTCTGTAAAGATTTTGTTCTAGGAAACAAACATTTTCAAGAATTCTAGAATATTTTAGTTATTACTGCTGACTGGTTTGTTTAATTCCCCCTCCAAAGTCCTCCACCAGTATGGCACCACTTCACAGCCTTCCTGTCGGTCACCCATACAGCAGTTCTCCTGTGCCACAGACCAACCATGTCATCACTCAATCAATGTAACTTCAGATATCTGTGGCCAGGAAAGAGGTAAAGGAAGGCCAAACAATCAAGTACTAAAGAACGGACCTCTTCCCTCTCCTGTATTTATAATAAAATAAAACCAAGCTAAAAACATATGCATAAATGTTCACAGCTGGCCCTGTGACCCTGGAGATACCGACCTCTGCAGAGACCCATCAACTTTATTTATGAGGGAAAGAGAAAAGCCAGGCTTGAAAACAAGCCCTTCCCCATTGGTGGGGTTCAGCAGAGGTTCCCTTTAGCACTGGTGTGTGGTGGTGTCCTGCCTCGTTCCTTCACACAGGTTTTTCAGCTAACATTCCTGCAGGATCACCTACTTCCACTTACTGCCATTTTTAAAAAATAAAATCCATTACCCTGTCTTCCTATTATATTAATTTTTAAATTAAAATTCTTTAACCTGTCCTTGTAAGAATAATGTATTTGGAATCAAAAGAAATACTTTATTGGGCTGTAACATCCATCTCTCTATGGGCTACCCAGCGAAAGGACAGCATTTAATCACAAAGGTTATTCTACAGTATTTTTTATTTTTTTTTAGATCAGATTCATCATTGCAGTATCCAAAAGCAGACTGCAAACACTTCAGCATGAATTTAATTTCTCCTGGTTTTAAGAAAATGAAATACTTGAGATAAGAGAGAAGAGGGTAAGTATGGCAGCAGCCTGAGGAGATGTCTGTCTGTCTGTTTAAAATGCTGGGAGAGAAACTCCTACTGCAAAGGAAAGAAAGAGAATATGTCTATTATCAGGGGTGACCAATCCCTATTATCTTTTTTCGTTTATCATTTTCATTCATCATTTGTTTTCAGTATCTAGCACTGTGTAAAACCAAATGGTTTTTATATTTAGCTTCTATTCTACATAAGCACATTTATGAATAATGTACTACTATTCATTACAACATTACCTTGAAAATTTGTATTTACAAGTGTGTAAGCAGCTTATCAGTGGATAATATAATTGTTAGCTACAACATGGGAGTTTCAAACGTTCGCAATAATAGAAAGAAAAAATGTTTAGAGAAAATATTCCACTGAAAGATGTACAATGAGGAAGTCATAATTCCAAATATGATATTAAAGAAAAATCCTCTCTTCCAAAATATTAAAAATTCATGAGCTATTCAGCTAAACACCTCTCATTTCAAGAAAGTCTCTGACTAAAGGAATGAAATTTTCAGGCGGTTGTTAATCAGATGTTTGTTGCAGCTGCCTCTTCTATGGTTCAGATGCTGTGTGGGGTTTCATCCACGTGTCTGCAGGCTGCTACCCCAGGTGTTTCTGACAGCTCCCCACTGCCCAGCTGCCCTTGATGTCCCACTCCATCCCATGAAACCTGACAGATAGATACAGACAAGCTGTAGACCTGGGACGAACCTGGCCCTGCCACTGGTGGTGAGGGAGTTTTATGTCAGAGCAGCTGGAGTTCTGATCCATGCCCTAGTCACAGAACCCTTGAACCCAGCACCAGGGAAGTGCAGCAGCATGTACCCCCAGCACAGGGAAAGGAGCAGTGCAAAGACCTCTGTCCAGGCAGCACACTGCCTGATAACACATCTGCTGCTGTCAAAAACCAAGAGAACTTTCAGGGAAAACAGCCTCCAGACCCAATTCAAGTTAACACTAACCTAGCACTGTAGTGCTACGTTAATGGTTGGGATCAATGATCTTAAAGTCTTTTCCACTCTAAATGATTCCATGATTCTATGCACCAGACATGTAAGCTACTACCTCAGTACTAACAATGTTCAGCTGGGGAGTCTTACAAGATGTCAAAATGGGAAAATCCAAACATTTCTGTTCACCTTTCATCTTCTGACACAATTATCCAACACTGTGACTCTAATTCAGTACTTCTGATTTATTCCTTGGAGAATGTACAGACTAATTACCTTGATATTTAACTTCTGGACCATACGGTAATGTGCAATAAGAATAACTTAATCACACAAAAACTGCAGTACAGGCAATTACTGTCATGCAACAATATACTAATTGCAATCTGATATGGCAGTTTGCTCCCAAAATGGAATAATAAAGCTGCTTATACAGATAACTAGTGATAGAAGAGGTGACACAGGGCTACCTAAACACAGGCAATCTCTAAACAAACCTGAAGTTTGCAGATTACAGGCCAAAATGGATATTAGTGCTCCTGCACAAAGAGTAAATCATCATAGAGATCATCCTTTTATTAACACATACTGCTGAAACTCATCAGGAAAACATTTATAAAATGTCAAAATGGGTAGAGCCTGAAGCCACAGAACTGGTATCCTCAGGAGGAGCAAATGGAAAATGTAATCCTCTCCAGCCTGCTGGAGTCTAGCTGTGTCTTGAATGATGTACTAGATGCAAACAGAAGCAAAAGTTACATGGAGAGTGGTTTTCAAACCAAATAGGACCTTACTCATATTTTTCACCCAAAATGAATGGAAGTTGAAATGAATAAAAATTAAGAATTAAAGAGCAAAATGCATCTCCAAATGTTAAGCTATGCAAATAAGTATATGGTGATGGCTAAATAATTTTCCATTAAAAGTAGTTTTGCCATCAAATGCATATTAATAAAAATTCTACCTGTTCAAAACTGTTTTCACAAAGGAAAAAAAAAAAGGGTTATTTTTTCCCTAATTGGTTCAGTCACTTGAGAAAAGTTTAATAAATGACATGCATTTCCATTCTTTCAGATTACTTAAATAAATGAGGTACAAAAATCCCAAGAGGACTTATTATCTGTTTAAAAATGAAAAAGCTTTACAGACCAGATCCTGCTCCCACTCAGTATCAGGTGTACCTCATTACCTGCAGGGGAATGTGCCAGTTAGTGTGATTTATTAACTTTCTTGAAAGCTTTGCTAAATTTTATGTTCATTAGATACCACGTTTGAGAAACATAAGAGCAAGGCAACAGTAACCTACCATGACACTGGTACTCACAAGCACAAAAGTATTAGTACTAATTAAACACCTCCAGACCTTCCTTTCTGCTCTGACTGTGCTTGTGCTGAGCTAATCGCTTCTCTCCTCCAGTACAAGCTTATCATGTCTGCCCTGCTGCATAGCAGCCAAATTCATGTTTTCTAAATGGGATCAACAGCCTGCCGACGGTAACTCTGATTGCTTCAGATCTTCTCAGGGTTCCACATAGGACAATAGAAAAGTTTTATGCAGACTAAATGATCTTACAATTTTGCTTTGTCTGAAGTTTTTACATGAGGAAATAAGTTTGAACTCAAAATCTCTGTGGCCTTTTTATATCAAGTGCATTAATTAGAAAGATGGATAGGAAGGTCTTGATAGCAGCTTACATCGCTATTGTGAAACACGAACATTTTCAGCTGGAGAGGACAACTCAGTTAATATAAAGATTAAGAAGTACTAAAGAATCTAGGAGATACAAATGCCAAATATATTTATCAAAAAAAACAGCTCTGAACTGATGGCACTGACTTGTGCTCTATTATTACTTGCTTCACAATCCCACATAAGAGGATTACTGTCTATTTTGGCACTATGTATAACAAGACTATACAGCACATCACCAAGGGGTTATATGAAGAGGCTGTCTTGTATCATCGCACCCACACATACACTCTTCAAGTCAAATCTCCCACATCAGAAAACCACCAGCTGTCAGTTCCCTGAGCTCCACACCATTTTGTTACTCAAGAATATTAGGGGAAAAACCAAAAAAATCAAGAAGTCTTTTTAACAGGAGTGCAACACTGCCTAAATTAAGGGCAGAACTGTTGTATCATTTTTCAGCCCCTGCATACAAAAATAACCATGCTGCTCCTCACGCTCTGTATCCTGATTCAATAAAAAAGTAGCAGACAGCAGTCCAAACTAAGAGCATCCAGAAGTCTCTCTGACAGAGTCACCAGGGTTACATTACCCTCTCTCCTAACGTTATGCTACTAATTCTTCTAATATCTCCAAACAAGCCATGAAAACTGAGATAAATCCAGTGCTAGAAGAGTTGCTTAGCCCAGCAGTTATACTTTGGAGAAATCCTAATGCTCAGACCACAAAAACTAATCTGAGCATCTTATTAAACTAGACAAGGGAAATTACTACATTCCTAATATACTGCAATATTTTTTTCCCATCAGGCCCAATTCAAACAAAAAGCAGCTGGCTCAGAGTGTAGGATGCCCACCTGCTAATATAAACCTTCGGCCATCAAATTCTTCTACCACGATCCTTCAGCAGTCCTCTCACTTTCTGGACCAGTTACTCTTCCTATAGGAAAATGGTCAACCTTGACCCGGCCATTAGTGAAAGATTTCAGTATGCCAACTTGGGCAAAACATGAGATGTCATTTCTCACATACCCTGAAACTGTGACATATGATAGATCCCTTCCTCAGTCTTTGTAATAATCAAGTACAAATACACAGCACAAATCTGAGAATTAAAACATGGAGTATTCTTCAAAGCATTGCACTACATCAGACCCACAGTAAGCTCTTCTTTACGGAGGATTTAAATTTGGAGTGTGGGGATGCCGGAGAGGATAAAGAGGGGGTAGGGATGGAGATCTATATGATCATAAAGAGCTCTCTTTCACCTTATCCAAATACTTAAAATTAATAGTTACCTCAAGGAGTAATAGCTGTTCTAATGACAGTGCGGGAACTCTTGAAATTGTATTAGTTCATATATTCCTCTATTTTTCTCTGGTAAGTTGAATCTCTTATCCTCATGGAGGCTGAGAAGGCATATACATACCCAAGGCTTCTGACTCACTGGGCTTAAAAGACTTTTTCAAGTTGTTTCCCACTAGCTAGCCTGGTCAATATTAGTCAATCAGTTTTACCTCATTTCTCATAGAAGGCTGATCTTCCTTTAATTATCACAAATGCATAGGGACAGTTGCCTTAGCCACTTCTTTTATTTTGCCTTTCAAGGCCAAATGCCTCCCTATTTGCTGCCTGTGGCCTTCTTGCTTCTGGGTGTCCAAAGCTAGTAGCAATTACCCATGAACTCAATAAGCAAAATAAGTGACCACATCTAACTGAAAATCAATTACTAAGAAACATCGAGTAAGACCACCAGCAAAAGCTAATGAGGAGAGGACTTCTTTAATACTTCTCCACAGGTTCAGTCACAAGAAGTACTCACTCCTAAATGCAGAGGGTACTCTTTGAGAAGTGCTAGTCTTCCTTCTCCCCAAACTTCTGGAGAAGCCATGGGAGTAAACACATGGATACTATTGCCTACTTTGCTTCTGCAGTCAAAGAAATTCACACCAGCCAGCTCTATCTTTGACATTATAATCACAATCCCATTAAACTATTCAGTCACCGAGGTCAATGAATGTATAGGGTTTCCACATATCAAAATAGTACAATTGCTACTTAGGAACTATAATTTAGAGTACAGCTCTTCCGCCAAGCATCAATTCAGTCCTCAGCTATGATTTTGAAAAATTATTTACAGTATGGCATTACATTACAATCATGTAGTGCTGAATTCAGTCGTTTTACTCCCGCTGTGTGACTGGACTAATACTCCTACAGTAATACAATGCAGGTGTGGTAAGAAATTAACATTTACTTATTTCAGACAGCCCCAAAATCCCACTTCTTTCCTTCAGTCATGATATTTGCAGAAGAAACACAGTTTTCTGAAATTCTTGTTTCAGGCCAATTATATAATTTACCAGATAAATACCTAAATTGGCGTGTATCAGCAATACTATACTGCAGACTCAAAAAGCTCATGTGCTATTTCCTCCTGTGACTATAAAATTTCCCTAGGGATACTTTCACTGTTTCTGTCACCAGACAGATGTATTAAATCAAGTTGATATACACTGCCCATCATCTTTACAGAAATTACAGACTCTAATATTACGTAGCAACTTTTTTACCTTTTTTAAATGGGAGGGTTATTACTCAAGCTATTTGCACTCTAGAAGGTTACATTCTCCAATCTTTTTCACTCACTGGGATGAAGTAACAAACAGAAATATAAATTTAGATTAAAAATCACAAAGTGAAAAACTATTTTGCCACTACTTTTTAAACACTAGCTACTGAAATAGCAGGGATCAATGAATGGCATGGAGAGGCCCACCAGGCAGAAGTGGAAAATGCTGTTCTGGGAGGAAGAAAAGTGTGGGTAGAAGCAAAGCTTCTCTGTTCTCTGCATTGTCAAAACTCCCTGGCCTTGACAGGGACTTTCCTGTACTCCACAGACACTTCCCAGCAACATTTTCAGCCCTTCCCATGAGCTCCACCCAGAACCCACTCTGGCTTTGTCCCTCACCACCTTAGACCAAACAAAAGAGACACTGCCAGTCCCACACTGCTGCACTAAACCTCCTCTTCTCCTTCACATTTCCTGGTTTTAGTTCAGCTGAAAATTCCCACCTAAACAGAATCTTTAGTGTATTCTGCTCATGAATTTCACATGAGTTTGACCTCTGAGCCTATAAACTGATCTCTTTGGAACCTTTGATGGAAGAGGTAGCGTTTTCAATTGTCTTATACATAGCAAAATTTACCATGTCAACAGCTCAGCTGAATACAACAATTTCTCTTTAAGTACAGGGAAAGCTTAACAGCAACATCAGATAGTATCTTATAGAGTATTTCCTTTAGATGTTTGTAGAAGCAAACGAGGCTTGCTTGACACATTCTGTTTGAGTAATCACAGCTCAGCAGTGGTCACAACTATTTCCCTGTCTACTTTGAGTCCCCTGTGCCAGGAGAGGTTTAGGTTGGATATTAGGAAGAATATTTTACAGAGGGAATAATCAGACATTAGAATGGGCTGCCCAGGGGAGTGGTAGATTCACCGTCCCTGGAGGTTTTTAAGATGAGACTGGACGTGGCACTGAGTGCCATGGTCTAATAAACACAGCGATGTTGGATCAAGGGTTGGGTGTGATGACCTCAGAGGTCTTTTCCAACACAGCTGATTCTATGATTCTATGATCTTACAAAAACACATTACCTAAAATTACTTCTGAGGAGGTTGGGTATTCAGGTTTTAATCTAACCTGGGACTGAAAAAAGTAGAAGTAGGAACCAAGGTGTGATTGAAAGCTCCTGACTTCAGCAGCACACCAGCACCTTTGAGTGCCTACATGACACCTTAAGCCAACAGCTGTGAACAAACTGATGACAAACACTCAGGTAAATGACAACTTGAGTATGAAACAGCAAATCAGAAGATATCAGAAGATATACTCAGCTAATATATGGACTATCCAAAATACTCTCTCTCACTCAGGTTTAATTAATACAGAAAGAAAAGGGTACAATCACAGGAGAACCCTTCCGGGACATAATTTTTGTCACTTCAAAGAAGTTGACTGAAAACAGACAGATAGGAAAGTAGTCACCAATCTACAAAAGCTTGCTAAATTCAAACAACTGAAGAGCTAGTAGCTGGTTTCAGAGCAGGACTGGATTTTAAGAAAATCAATGCTGAGACACTCTTGGGGATTTCATTCTAACCTGGTAAACATCAAAGATAAAAAGTGCAGAAGGTAACCATCAGATTGAGGTCCTAATGTGCATGGTGCAATGTAAGTAAAGTGTTAAGGTCCATAAAAGCAGGAAAAAAAGTGGGAGCACTGAAAAAAATATCCTGGCAAGCTAACGAAAAGGAAGCAAGCTGATGAAAAGGAACCTGTATTGAAAATGGGGAAGAGAATCTAAGAGGAACAGCATAAGAGCATACAATTAGTGGACACACAGTACTGCTTTGCATACTTCACATAACACAGTTCATGTTTATTTTTCTTTGAATAATTTTCGTATCTGCTTGTTCAAATTACAAGGAAAATATATATATTTTTTCCAACTGTATCTCTTCCAAATTCACCATAAAATGTAATTCATACCAGAGCACAATGCTTTTCACTGGTGTAATTTGTATTTGTTGCCAAGTAAGCTGTTTACCTACATGAGAGTTAGTGCTTTCAGATTAGACTATCAGGTCTAATGGTAACATAAAATAGCACTCTAGTTTTTCTGTTCACACTTCTTGATTTCTCAGGTAAGAACAAATTCCTTGTGGCAGAAGAGAAGTGGAAAGACCCAGGTTCATTCACTATCCCATTAATGCTGTGCAGCACCTCTGAATTTCTGGCCTCGTGACAGCATAACAGATGCCCAAACTCCCAACTGTTCAGTGGCAAAACAGGACAGAGGGCATACATCTCCATGCTGCCAGGCACTGATATATTCTTCCTGATCATAGGAAATGTCCTACTTTTTCTGGGCACTTTGGAGGAGTTGGGTCTGGATTTGGCTGACTCGGATGAAATTAGCCTACATGCCCACTGCAGAGTTGACTGCTGGCATAACTTTGCTAACTCCAGCCCATATGCCCAGGTTGTCCAATTGAGTTGCAAAAGCACCAAAGTGCTTGACTAAAAGCATGGACACCAAGAATCAGAATGCCAACAGAGCTTTTTGCTCCCTGTGCAGAACCCTTATTTCTAGAGGTTCCCTGGGGAAAACGTTGCCCTGTTCCAACTGTGCTGTTTCAGTACTTTATGATTATAGCCCTAATGAGTCCCACCATCCCTGTAGCTGCTGAGGGGGTTGCAGAGACACCCTTGGACTTGGAGCTCAAATTCTGACAGCTCTGGAGACGATTCATAGGAAGGCAGGTTTGCCCTGCCCTCGGAGTCCATGTGACACTGCCCAATCCATCAGCAGCCAAGTCAGTGCTAGCACTTACTTTGACCCTTACAGTCAAGAGAGGAAACAACTGCCAGGGGGGACCAGCTGAAATATGTGCCATTTTTGCATGGTAACTTCTCAACTGTTTTCAAAATAAATGGCAAAGGCATGTAAAAACAACAAAAAGGAAAACTGAGTTAATTCTTCACAGGAAACAACGGTTTTAAAAGTGCTATCAGGGTAAAAAAGACTTAACAGAATTAAAAAGAGAGCATGAGACTTAACAGTCTAATATGATTGAGCTACTTTTCCATTCACCTACATTAAAAATCAGAATTTTTAGATGCTGGCCCCTTCAGGATGAAACAGCAGGTCATTTATATAATCGCCTGTGCTCCCTGCACAGTCGAAACAGAAACCGATGTATTTTTGAATGACGATAGAGAGAAATCCAGTCCCTTCTCTTTTGACTGAATAAGCACTTTCACAGCAATTAAGTCCTCCCAGGTGAGGAATCCACTGAATGAAAGTTACGGGAAAATGGATGAAACACAAAGCATCTCTGATCCACCTGCAACAGGAGTAGTTACAGTGACTCTTTAGAAAACAGTCAGGGAAAGCAGACAGCTAAAGTTTCCAGCCTCCAGGTAATCAGACACTATATCCCAAGCCTTCAGTTCCTGGCAGAAGGTACAAACAAGCTGTTACTTAAAGGCCACTTTCATGTCTAGGTTTCCAAGTTGCTCCGGGACCACAGCAGGTGGAGACACCTGTCTGCCCAAAACAACCCCTGCAGCAGAGCTCAACAGAGAAGGGAGCTGCTCTCCAAGAAAACACCATTCCCAAGCTCAAGCAGGTGAAAAGGGCACTGTCAGCCTCAGAAACAAAACGCTAACCATTTTGACAAATGCTAAGCAAGGAAAACAACTCAGTGAGTTTCAGAACCCCGGATCCAACCCAGTTTTTGTCCTTTAATATAAAAGGAAAGAGACAATCAAGGAAGAGTGTGGCTAAGTCTCTTCTTGTATCTACGAAGGGCAAAGTGGATTTTGCCAGTTACTGCAAGTCATGCTTTGTCAATACAGCTGCTTGTGAACAATGCCATAGCTCATGGCAAGGACACAACAGGAGAGTTGCAGAAAGCATCCTTACGGGACACAACACTGGCAGAGCAAGTGAAGGTGTATCACTCATAACACTAAATCTCACAGGCAGAAAAATTCAGAGCTATGGCTGCCCCCACCCCTGACATACCCACTGTATGTAGACATTGTACATCGACAAAAAAACCCACCTTCTCTAAATGCTCAAGAAAATTATACCTAGGATTAGAGTATGAAAAAATATCAGTCCACCCATGGAGTAGGAAACAAAAGTGGAGAAGAAAACTAAAATTTATCTTTCTATTTCCTCAGCTACAGGTAAGGGCAATAAAACTGCAGTGTTACTTTAAGTAATTACTAGGAACCGTGCCTGCTGCCTGATCAGCATTTTAACAAAAGATTCTACAGAAGGCCAGGAAAGCACAATACCACATCCTCTCAGTGTTAAATCATCTCTGTGAGAAAGCACTGTAATCCATATGCACAAACAGACCTGCAGCCACTTCACCTCCATCCCAAGATGCTCTCAACACCCAGCTGAGAGCACACTGAGGTCAGCCTTATGCTAGTGCTACCCAGCTGAATGCGCAAACAAAACAAGCACGTGTTTGTACAAAAAAAAGACTCCTGATGGGTCAAGTCTTAGTGTTAGCTTCCGGGTAAAACAAGATGTGGCCTTTGCTCAGATAAACTAAAATACTGTATTTGAGAAGCAAGCTCAGTATGCTTCCCCTTCACAAGGAAAATAGAGCAAGCAATAAAAAATACTGGTGAACATGCCCTTTTGCTTCAATTTTTGATTCATAAAATCCTGCCTCCTCACAGGCATGCTGTAAAAATAAATGTACTATTTCTGTAGGGTTTACCAAATATAGGGATCAATGCTGAGAAAACCCTGTAGGAAACTCGCCTTTTTGGATATCAGGAAGCAGAAAAGCATATTCCCTGCGAACCACAAGCGGTCATAGGCTGAATGGTGAGAATCAAATGAAATGCTGACCAGGTGTTTCACTGCTTCTAGATGGTCCCTCCTGCTCAGCTGTAAAATTGATCCTGTCTTGGAAAACCTTGGTGATCTTGTAGCATCCATACAGATGACCTGATGCCCTCAGCAGGCTCCAGTTCCGGTCCTCCAGTGGCATCCATAACCCCAGAAGTGGCCAGACCAAAACGAATCAATCAAAGCAGCACAAAAATCCAGTGTTTCCTGTGCCAACATCCAAGCAATGGCATGTTACAGAGATCTAGCTTATTAGTCAGCTGAACTCTGCCCTAGGACCCAGAAGGCAGAAGTGGTGGGTTTCTGATGGAGCATAAGAAGCTATTCCTCCTGCCCTCTCCTTCCAGGGAGGATGTGGATATAGCAGTAGATTTCACCAGAAATACAATAAATAAACTCACCATACATACATATACATATATATACATATACATGTATATACATATATATATACACACATATATATGTAAAGGCTTTGGAAAAGTTTGTAAAAGACATGAGAGGTACACAGAGCATCCATCTGCAAAACACTAGTAAGAAGGTGTTTCACAAACAGAATATAGTCACAGTGAAATGATTTTCCTAATGCTAGAAACAACCAGCAAATGATCCTCATGGAAAAAAAGCAGGAGTCTAAATATTTTTGAAACTGGTCTAAATATTTATTCTTTTTCTAATAGGAAATTATTTTACTTCCCTGGCTCTCAAGCCATTATCTGTACCAAGCCCATTTGCACAGGTTTATCCAATTTTTCAGCCATTCCCTCATAAAGCCTTTATCTCTGTATTTTGTAATTACAGTTTGTCCCCAAAACTACAGGCAGTCTGTATGAAATTAAACTTACTTAGACACCTTTCTCTTATCATATCCTAACCAACATATAGAATACTGGAAACTGAAATAAAACATCCTTAGTACAATGATTAATTCATCCACTAGTCATTTTGGGGGGGTACTGGTGAAAGCCATTCCTGAATATTTTCTTTAATGCAATATTTCTGTAAAACCTAATATTGCCTTCCTATATGTGAATTTTTGAGGTAAATTCCTTTTTTATTACAATATCCATTTGCAAGAGAAGAAAAACATTTATAATTTATTTAGGCAACGTAATGCCACAAACGAAACTTCTAAGTGCCACACAATTTTAAGGAACTGCTTTTAAAAATCCTGATAGAATCACACAGTTAACTCACATTCAAGACAAATTATGGGATCCCTACAAAAAACCGCAGTGTTCAGAAAAACAGACTGTGCTTAAAGGGTAAAATTTGACACGAAGTAGAAACACCTTCAAGAGTACAAAACAAAACTCATGAAGTCCAATTCAACTATAAATTGAACTACAATTAATTTAACTGAATAAATAATTAAAAGGAGAAACTGCACACATCAGGCAGCTGACAACAGACATGCCACAGTACAGCTGACTACAGAAGGGAGAGACTTTGGAGAAGACAAAGACCACTTAGTGACTGCCCAGTTTTTACATAAAGTGTGTAACTTCCCTTTTGGATTATCTGAGATTAAGGAAACCAGTTCTTATATTTCCTAGGCACCTGTTACAATCACGATTTGTTTCCAAGCCTGATGTCATACATTTTCTCAAAGTTAGCATCAGGGCACCAAAGTACCATCAGGTTTAAGGGGCAGGAGGACCTGGAGGTGGCAGTGCCTTCACAAGGAAGAAACATCCCACGGAAGAGCTCACACACTGCTATGCAGGCAGCCCGAATCACAACCCTGCTTGGCACCTTTGTCCTACTAAGAACGACCTAGCACCTTGTAAACTGGCACTGTGCCACTCTGACAGATGGACTGAAGTGTAGGCAGCCAAGAGACTATGTATAAGCATCAAATATGTTTTTTGAGAGCAGGACTTCCAGCCAGGAATGTTAAAACAGCTGTCCACATTGAGCTTGCATGCCTACACTTAAGAGGATATGCTATTGCCACTCAAGCCCTGAGCTGGATTAACTTGGAAAATAAATAAGATAGCTACCACAGCCACATAAGGTGAGTTTTTGCAGAATCAGGATTAGTGATACTCAGGGGGACTTTATTGACCTACTATTAGTGGGCACAGTCGCAGGGTCAAAAAGCTCTTCTGTTCTGCAGCTCAGAGGAACATTTATCAGGAGCATGCTTACATACATATATATATATTTTTTTTCTTTGGAAGAAAAACTTAGAATGCAATACCAGCATGATCACAAACAAACACGTTAGTGACCTTCTATTTGTGTTAGAGGATACTTTTTTTATGAATTGTCCTCAGACACTTGTACCTGTGTGACTGGGATCTGTTTCACTGGGCTTTCTTCACATTTCAGAACTTAACTCCCAACGGCCCATGCCAAGGTTTTTTGTTAGCTCATGCCTACACGCATACATACATTTTACATTTTAACATGACTTGCATAGTTTTTCCCAGTAATAAAATCATACCGCCTGGAGAAACAGGCATTGCATAACACAGGATGTGAGGTGGCTGGCCTGCAAAGCCATGCCCTGTCCACCTCTATCCCACTCATGCAACTGGCTGGTCTGTCCGCTGCCCACAAATACCTCTCCTCTAGGACACAAAACATTCCAAACCACTGAGAAGTTCCAACAAAAACAGGTTTGCTCACATCAACGTGCCAAACAAACAACATGCCCTTTTTCCTTTTCTCCCACAAACTCAGGTTTTACTCTTGCCCCTCAAAAAGTCACTGGCCTAAGTCTGAAGTGAGGAAAATATTCAAACACTAACAAGTTAAAGGTTTCCTCAGAATTCCACACTATTTAAAAAAGATAATACCAAGATTTCCAACAGCAGGCAACATTCCTTCTAGCCCTGAGTAGCTTAAAGACTGAAAGGAAGCGATGGTACATTTTACTCAGTGTTTAAACATGCTTTGTGTTCATTTTAATTCTCCCTGTGGTCAAAAGCAAATCACTGGCATAAATTTTTCATGTACACGGTAGGTGAGTAAGTCATCTTTACTCTTCTGAATCACTAAAAATGAACTTCAGCTCACAAGGGTTACTCCCAGTATAGATCAAAGCTGTCTTCATTGCCTGGCGGGTACAGGGTCATACACAGTCTACCAACAGCTGCTGGTGTCTTTTACCTTTGTTAACTTTAAGGCTGATCTTTGCTGCAATTAAAAGTTACCTGAGTCACTTCATTACGATTTCCTGTGCTAGAAGCATGTCAGTGGTAGCTATCGTTCCTCCTGCACAGTGAGAACTTCCCTCCATTGACCTTGCTTCCCCCTCTGGTGAAGACTTCCTTCTCTCTCACATCCTTCACCTCTTTTGCCCTTCATTCCTCACCTACAGCCTTTCCATTTCCTTTCTTTTCCCATGTTTTTGAGGACTGTGTGAAATCACCTACTTGCAAGTTTCAGCTGCCTCTCTTCCAAACAACAATTACTAACCTCAGTAAGGAGATGCTTTGCTTTTTCATACTGCCAATAAAGTTGCTAGGTTAATCCAAATTTCCATACCACTTAACCTTTCTCAGAGGGGAGGAGAGAGGGAAAACACTTTGTCAAATACTTCATCAGGCAGATCAGCAATGCTGTAAATACCTCTCCCTTCTTCCGAAAACCAGCAGTGCCCCAGGCTTTCTCAAGGCACTGCACACAGACTGTGCATGGCTTTAAAACAGTTCAGGGAATAGTCAAATTGCCAAAGAACAGGTCATAAGGAATAAAAATACTGTTCTGGTTTACTACGTTTGCTTAATAAAGTAGTTACACACACATCCCCCAAAAGTATTACTTTCATGCATATCTACTTTACATGGAATTACTATCTCCAAAAGCCAAAGTAAATTGAACTGCAAATGGTAATGGTGAGCATCCAAAACCCCTTGGCAGCTCTCTCACCCCGTAAGTGCCTCTCTTTGTTTGAAAACAATTTGAAGGGGTACGTGAGGTTCATTTCCTACAGAAATTACGTAAGATACTAATGCAAAGTCAAAGAGCAGCCAATCTTATTACATATTACTCCAACCAACAAAAACGTGTGGTGTTTACTACCGTGGTCAAACTCCAATAAAGTTTGGTAACCAATTATCTGAGATACCCCTTCCTCCCACCTTGGAAGACTATCATGTGTCTGTACCTGCCGAATGCCATGAGAATATAATGTGCCAGACTGGACTCTTATTTTGTTGTGCCCTTTGAGCTTCCCCCATAAGAGCTTTTAACCCTGAAGGTTTTACTTGCTGCTTTATCAATGGGTTTTTAACTCCTTCTGAGATGCCAGATGATGTATCAATGCCAGTCAAAATTCATTGCTAGTTAAAGACAAATGCTGGAAAAGTAAAATGAAGCATGCCAAGAATCTCTCAAAGTGCTTACTGAACATTAACGTTATAGAGACTATAGGCTAAAGGCACTAACCAAAATTAAGAAATATACAGCTTCTGTATTAGCAAAAAAACTTGAAGGGGCATGGCAGATTTTAACACTTCTGAAAAAAGTCCCCGGCTAACGCCAAGTGCTGAAAAGCATTAGAGAAGCTGACCTTCTCTGCTGTCCCATTCCCCGTGCTGGAAGGTGTGAGCACAGCTGCTTTCAACCACACTGCATTAGCTTCACCTGTCCCTACTGTCCACCATCCCACAAAACATTTTCAAATAGGAAAGCATGGCAATTTTACTTCAAAAGTTCACTTCAGAAGGAAAGCTTAGCACAGACGTTGTTCAGTAGGACCAGGACAGAAGTACCCGCAACTGGTCCCTCTGAGAGATCTCAGGTTCAGCATTCGAAGCACCCTGGTACTTAGATGCCTTACCTAGGTAAAGCGAGGCGTTTTCTTTCTTGACATTGTCATCTAAGTAGGTTGGTCCCAAGGTATAGATGGGTGTCGAGCCCATGCCAATGAGGATTTGGGCACAAATGAATAAAGCTACATAGAGAGAATGGTCATTTCCGCCAGAGTCCTTGAAACAGGCTGGCGAGTCCCACTGCTCTTTGGCGGTGACATTGCCAGCCACGCACAAGCCCTCGTTAGTGACGGAGGAGTTCAGTTCCTGAATCTGGTACGGCGGAGAGATGAAGTGAGGTAAGGAGAAAAGCGAAGCCCCCAGGGCGATGAAAAGCCCCCCTACAGCCAGCCAGAGCGGCCTCCGCCCGCGCCCCCCGAAGTAGCTGATGAAGACCACCACCACCAGGCTCCCGATGTCGAAGCAGCTGACCAGCAGCCCCGACTCCGAGCTCTTGAGGCTGTATCTCCGCTCGATGGTGGTGATGACGCTGCTCAGGTAGCCGGAGACCATGAGGGACTGGATGAAGGTCAGGAAGCACATGCACACCAGGAAGAAGCGCGAGTCCGCCAGCACTGCCCGCAGGCACTCTCTGCCCGGGGGGCCCGCCAGCAGCAACGCCGGTGGCGGCGGCAGCAGCAGCAGCCGGGGGGCCGGGGACACCCCTCGGCCGGGCGCCGCCGGCTGGCCAAGCTCTGTCCCTCGGGGGAAGCTCCCGCTGCCGGCGCCGAGCGGCTGGGCAACCCCGGCCACGGCGGCGGCGCCCCCGCCCCGCTCGGCCTCGGGAGCCGGTCCCGCCGCGGGGCCCGGGCCGCCGCCGCCGCCCCCCCCGGCCGCCAGGGGGGAGCCGAGCGCGGGCAGACTGCGGCACCGCGGCGCCTCCGCCCGGCCCCCCGCCGCCGGCCGCTCCGCCCCGGGGCGCCGCTGCGCCGGGGTCCCCGCCGAGGCCATGCTGGGTCCGGCGGTGGCCTCAGAGGAGCCTGGCCGGCTCCATCGCCGCCGTGCGTCGAGCGCGCTGAGGGGCCCGGCGGGCGCGCAGCATAGCGAGGAGGGGAGGAGGCAGGGGAGGGGGGTGGCCCTAGCCGCGGCCGCCGGCCGGCCCGCCGCACGTGTCAGCCGAAGTCCTTTGTGGCTCCATCCACCCTCAGTCTCGCTCGAGGGGCCGCCCGCCCGCCGGGGCGCCCGCGCTGCCGGCGGCTCCCGCTCCCAGCCGCCGCATGCCCCCGCCGCCGCGCTCAGCAGCCGCCCGCCGGGGCTCCGCGGACAGCCCGCCCGCCGCGGGGCAGCGCCGCCCGCTCCGCCGCCCGCATCCTCCGCTCTCCTCGCCGCCGACGCTGGTGACAGAGCTCCGGGGGGTTGCTGCCGATCTGCGGGGTGGAGAGCAAGCACGGGAGGTCAGCGGCGCCGGTCCCACCGGTCCCGTCCCCCCGCCGCCCCGGGCTCTGCCCGCCCGACCCCGCGGTCTGCACTGAGCTCCGGGGAGCGCCTGTCGTCCCCGTCCCCGCGGGGGTGGATCACGGCAGCGCCCCGGGAACCGCGCGTCCTTGGGGACAGCACATGGATTTACATAAGAGCTGGGGCGGCCTCGGACAGAGCGCGACCCTTTTATTTGGCGCCGGATGCGACAGCCAAAGGTCGCCGTGCCAAGGCTTTTATTTTCCAGCCTAAAAATAAATGCGCTGAAATAAATACTCCGCTACAACTCGGCGGGGCTGAGGGAAAGGTAACAAAGCCGGAGCCGGGCAGCGGCGGCGGGCACCCCAGGAGCCAGCACCCAGGCACCGACCTCGCTGCCCCAGCTCCCGCGGGTGCCCTCCGGGACCGCGGACACCCGGGACCGCCGAGCGCAGAGCAGTGCCCAGACATCCCTACCCCGGCAGCGGAACACGCCTTTTGCCTCCTTTGTCCGCTTTTGTCTCTCCGCCGCCTCCTGCTCGTTGCGGCCGCGCGGAGGGGCGGGCGGGGGAAGCAGCGGCACCCGGGCAACCGCGCCCCGCCGGCGGATCCCTCCCCACCGGCAGCGGGTGGGCAGCGGGCTGGGCGGCGGGGCGCTTCGGGATCCTTCTGCCCGGCAGCCGCGAAGGAGAACGACGGGGCTACTCACCGAGCGTGCGGCGCGGCGCGGGGGGCGGCCGGCCCGGGCCCTGCGCCCCCGCCCCGCCCGTCACCCAACGCCGGGTCCCCCCGGGCCGCCTCCCCCCCCGGGCGGCGCGGCGGAGCGCAGGCGCGCCCGCAGCAGCGCCGACCCGGGCGGTACCGCCGGGAGCTCCCGTGCCCTCCGACCTCCCCTCGCCCCCGCGCAGCGACCGGCCCCGGCCTCCCGCGACCTGCACCGACAGGGCAGAGCGGCGGCCCGCAGCAACCGGGCTACACCCTCTCGGCAAAGTCTCCACAGCCCTGGCGGGAGGGTGAGCCCGGCGGCGGCACACGCTTTGGGGGGGCTGCCCGGTCCGTGCCTTTGCTCACCCGGGGAGCTGCCGAGTGCTTGCAACTCGGCGCCCGTGGTTGAGGAAGTCCGCGGAGCACCACGGTTGGCAGCCCCGGGCGCTGTTTAGGATGCTTGGGATGGTGGTGCATCGCTTTGTGTAACAGGCAATGAAATATTCGGAAGACAGGACCTCAGTTACAGCGTCTGCTCAAAAGTGACAAGAAAGAACTAAGGGATGATTTTTTTAATTTTTATTTTAAGAAAAATAGATAGCCGGACCACCTGATGATCCTTTTTGTCCGGGGTCTTGTGTCCAATGTAAACCATCTCCAAAAGTGGGAAGCACGCGCAAAACCTGGAAAAAGTAGTTTGGAGGAGTTTCCTCCTCATATGGTTTCCTCCTAATCCCCTGCTCTCGGTTTGTGGAGTGTCTTGAATTACACTGGTTTGTTTTCCTCTGACGTTCCTTTTTCAAAGCCCTAGTACTGAGATGATAATCCTGCAAATTATTACATTTGTTGTGACTTGATAGAGGTTGAACCATTGAGGTATTCCTCTTTTAACCCAAAATTTTTCCATAAAATAATACCAAGGAATACAACAAAGAAGTATTATATTCTACACACTTCTGAATAACTAGTGCTTTTCTGGCAGGGTAGAGGACTTAACTTTGATTTGTTTCCCCTCCTTAAAAAAAAAATAATGTTTAAGACTGACTTACCACATTTGTTTACTTATTTATAATCTTGATCAATAACATAGTCTCATAGGATACCATTTTCAAATTTTATCAAGCTATTATCAAGAAGTATTTTGCTATCTCTTTCTACTTGCTTGTAACTCAAACAGCTCAAACTCAACACAGCCAAAACAATAGGGTTTTTTCCCCTTGGTTTTCAACCACATTTCTCCTGTCAATAAGGTGCCCCAAGTTAAATGCTTGACTAGGCCTGTAGTTGTAGTATTTTCTTCAATTAAGTTATGTTTTCAAGGATTCTTGAAAAACTCTTCTCAATAATTCCTTCTTTGTACATAAGGTCCTTAACACAGTTTCTTCTATTTTATCATCCCACAGCTTGTTGTTACTGCAGCTCTTCTCTCCTTCTTCTTCCACTGTCAGTCCCCCATGGCCACAGCTTCCTTCAGTGCAGCTCTGGCACTTACCTCAGTGCTCAGTAAGCTGAATAAACTCACTGAGGCAGCAGAAAACCAATCCAAGAAAAAAAAAAAGAAAACGAAAAACGTGTTTTGCCAGTTTTATGAGCTGATTCACTTCACCAAGGATATGAGCCCAAGAACTTGAAAAAAAAAATAAAGATGAAAAGAGAGAGAAGGTCCATAGGGAAAGAGGAAGAGAGAATAAACCACCTGAACAAGGACAAGCTTTTAATTCAGCTCAGTCATCTCACTGAGCCATCCCTAAGAATGTACGTGTAATTCACCTGGTAGGCAGTATCCCATTAAACTTCAGTAACTCCATTGCACCTGAACTAGTACATGAACCAGTAACTGCACTTTGTAAGTCTAATGGATCGTATATATGGCACCTCAGTGCTGGGTTCTGCCCTTGGTTCACAACAATCCCATGCAGCTCTACAGACCTGGGCCAGAGTGGCTGGAAAGCTGCCTGGCAGAAAAGGACCTGGGGTGCTGGTTGACAGCTGGCAAAACATGATTGGGCAGTGTGCCCAGGTGTCCGAGAAGGCCAATGGCATCCTGGCTTGTATCAGGAATAGTGTGGCCAGCAGGACCAGGGCAGTGATCATCTTACTGTATTCAGCCAGGTGAGACCACACCTCGAGTACTGTGTCTGGTTCTGGGCCCCTCACTACAAGAAGGACATTGAGGTGCTGGAGTGTGTCCAGAGAAGGGCAACAGATGTGGTGAAGGGTCTGGAGCACAAGTCTTATGAGAAGCAGCTGAAGGAGCTGGCAGTGTTCAGCCTGGAGAAAAGGAGGCTTAGGGGAGACCTTATCACTCTACAACTACCTGAAAGGAGGCTGTAGCCAGGTGGGGGTGGTCTCTTCACCTGAGTAAGAAGTGATAGGATGAGAGGAAATAGCCTCAAGTTGCACAAGGGGAGGTTTAGGTTAGATATTATGAAAAATTTCTTTGCCAAAAGGATTGTCAAGCATTGGAATAGACTGCCTGGGGAAGTGGTGGAGACACTGTTCCTGGAGGTATTTAAAAGACATGTAGGTGTGGCATTTTGGGACATAGTTTCGTGACGGACTTGGCGGTGCTGGGTTAACGGTTGGACTCGATAATCTTAAAGGTCTTTTCCAACCTCAACAATTCTATGATTCTATGATTTTTACATCAGCTTTAGAGTCTTTTTCTATGACAGGGATTCCTAACCATTGTTGTATAAAACCAACAACAATTTTCATGAGATTGCAGAATAACAATAGATACACCAAAGTATTCTCCAATCCCATGGGAAAATATAAGGGCACAGCATTCCCAGCCTTCACAACATTTGCAAACAGTACAGCCTGTAAAGAGGCACAATTTCAATTCTTTCCACAATGGCAAAGCTGTCAAGAGATAAAATTATTCTTAGGACTACATGAAGATGTTTGTTTTGGGAAGTTATTCTAGTTGACTACAGCTTCTAAAATGCTTGACTTCCCTGCTTACTTTTGGATCTGAATAATGGGTTAGCTGAGCAAAGGGAGTATTTGTAGTCTGCAGTTGGTATGAGCATCCTGCACCTTATTTATCACTCTCTTCACTTGACAAGTTGATTACAGAGGGTGCAACAAGGGTACCCAAGTTCACAATAAAATACAAAATATAAGACTTACTATGCAAACCTTCTGCTTTTAAAGCTTCACCACAGTGAATTTAAAGTACATGGTATCCCTCAAGCATGAAGCAATCAATTGGTGTTGCAAACCAGTATGTTTATGTCTACAACTGCAAAAGAGCATAGTTCCCAATTTGCCAGATTAAGGACATGGGCTGACATCCTATTTTTGATTTAGCTGTGTTAATGAAAGGCATCAAGTCAGGACTACTGAAATCAGGCCCTTCATCTTAAGAGTTCCTAAGTTTTTGGCTGACAACCTCCATCCCTCATGGGCTGCCCCTGCTGCAGTGGTGAGCAGCTGCACAGCCCTCTTGGCTGCTGTTCTTTGAGGGACACAACCTCCTGGCAGAGAAATGGTAACCATCAGCAGAGAGGAAGAGCAGGACCTTAACTCACGGCTTGGTCTCATGAGCTGATCAGTTTCAGAAGAGGAGGTAACAGAGCTACCAAGGTGCCATCTTTTTAAGGTCACACTTTAGTTGGTGGTAATTTTGAGGCTTTACATGTCCTTGCTATTTCAGGGAGCTGGTGATGTCCAATGAAGTACCTCAGCCTAATCTATTTCAGGCCACAAAGAGAGGAAAGAACTCAGCTGAAGGGTAGCATGAGTTTATAGCTCTGCTTTTCCTTCAGTTTTCACTTGCCATGAATGCAATAAATCAACACCCTTGTCTTCCTTCCCCTTCTCCCTTACACTGCTGTCATTTTTGGGCAACATCTGCTCTTCATTCCCAACCCAGTATTAATAAAGCAATAAGCAAAACAGGATGTGCATTAGGAGGCTAATGGGCCTTAGGTCCTCCTGGAGTGTGAGCATTGGGAAGCATAAAGCGAGAGGACAAGAAGTATCACTCCCCAGGGACCCTCACCAAGCTAGTGCCCTAGTGAACTCCCAAAGGCAGCTCACCGCTGGGAGAGAACAGCTCATTATTTTTATTTGAGATGTCAGGGAGAGCACTTATAACAGCAGATCCCAAACTAAAGAGCTCATTTAGTAAAAGAAATGAGCTTAACCACAGTCAGATATTGTTGAGCTATATCCACCTTAACATTTGTATGTCTCCAGAGAAGAGCTAGCTACAGTTTCATGAATGAAATAAAGAAATTTTGAATGGCAGGGAGGTACAAAGTAAGAGGGGAAAAGGAAAGGAAGAAAAGAGAAAGACAGTCTCAGAAATAATGGTTAAACTTAGGGGTAAGAGCTATCAGTATTAAAACTGTACATGTCAGAGAAGAAAGGACTACCTTTCCTCATTGAGGTCATTCTTCTACATTATAGTCTTCTCTCTGCCATGTGCTCCCATCCAGGGAGCAGTCCCATGATCTGCAGTGGGGCCAGGGCAGTGGGAGCCATGGGTTCAGTTGGCCACCATCAGGCACAGAGAGGTAGTGAAACAAGGCTTGCATCAGTCAGAAGCAACAGGTGATAGGGACACCTGCAAAGGGTAGTGCAGAGAAGGCTTCTGACATCCTATGCTCATTGCAGAGCTGCATCCAGCACCATACCTATAAAGATGGGCTCCCCTCTGAGTGTCTAGTAGCAAGATAAAGCCCATGCCACCTATATTTGTCATAATGATGGTTCTATAGGGCTTACTGTTTCATTTAGAAGATGCCAAGTCTCAGGAGGTAAGTTACAGTGAATCTACTTGAGATAATTTTAACAGTTGTGTTCAAAATTAGACTTTCCTTCTCAAGCAAAAGCCCAATGCCTAAGTGTGTCTAAAAAAGCTAGGCAAGCATCTTAAAAGTGGGACTGACTCTCGGTTATTTATGTCTGTCTTCTATGCAAGTACACACAGAAAACCTCTCATTTTGAAAAATAAACTGAAGTGTAAAAATTTTCAGTTTTTATACAGAAGGAGTGTAAAGAATAAAATAAAATTTAAAAAAACTGAAGAAGATAAAGCATAAAAGACACAAGGAGAAACTAAAACAGGTTTTCTTTTTATACATACCACTAACCTTTGGAGATCACATTGATAAATGCTAAGTGATGAAATAGGAGGCAAGGGCAAGTCAGAGGCCCTAATTCCCAAACTTGCAACACTGCAGACTGTCCTAGGAATTTGTCTAGTGGGGCAGAAATAAGAGGGATGATGCAGGAAGCTTTCAGAGTCAGCACAGGACCTTCATATGGGCAGTGTCTGGGGTTTGAGGAAAGCAATGAGAGCCTCCTCCAGTGCAGGAAAGGAGCCAGCCCTTTCCTCCCCTCTGGAGCCAGCCAGGCTGGAACCCCTCACTCAAGCACCACAGGCTCTGGGCAGCTTTGAGCCACCACTCATTCTGCAGCTCAATGCTCTAAGTGCTGCACTCTAGCCCCAAGCAAGAAATATCTAAAGGCAGATAATTCATCAGCTAATCATCAAAGATATCTTTTTTTCTGAGTTATTTACAAGCAAGACATACCAGATTATTAAACATCAGGATACTTTGTTAGGAATGTATACAGGGCTGTGGTAGCCTAGCAGCAATAAGATGAGATATAGTATATGCAAAGACATATTTAATGCCTGTAATTGCTTCATAAGTCCTATACTTCTGGTTTTAAGCCTTTTTTTTCCTACTACCACAGAAGTATCAGGCAATAAGGAGACATGAGATACTTATACAGTTTACATGAGAGAGGAAGAAGGGAGTTGGACTGTGCCTTTCTATGTAATTTCATTCTATAAGTTCACATTTTTTCCCCAAAAGTCCCAGTTCCTCTACTACATCCTGCTTATATATAAACATTCATCCAAGACTGGAAGTATCATTTGAACACAGGATCAAAGCCATGAACAAAGACTAAACCAGATTTCCTTCTCGCTCTCTTTTACAGAGGTCTCATTTGTCAGCATCTGCTGCTTTATTTCAATGTCACCTTTCTGCAGCCTTTTGGCAAGAATTCTGTATTTATGTATAAGCTAATGCAGTTATGTTTGGGTAATATATGCACTATGACATTAACCATCCTTAAACATTATTCTTCTCTCTAAACTTATATGCCTCTATATGTGATAGTTTTAAATATGAAGTGACAAAGTCAAAATACTTTGAAATAACTATCTGAATCTGTTTGAATTCTTTGCCTATAGGCAAATTCAAAATTCCGTATTAAAATAGAACATTTGCTCATTGTTTTTTCCCCCCACCTGATCATTAGTTTCTCTCCTGGAAAACACACTGGCAAAATCACAAAATATCAGTGCCACAATAGAAGATACATGGAAGAATGCCACAGAGTAAAAATATCCTCCCTGAAAAGACACAGTACAAAGGAACATAAATACATCTGGGAACTCCTGGGTCATCATCCCCAGAGCTCAGTTATCAGGACACAGCAGGCTTTTAGTCTGCTGCGGGCCACACTGTGGCCTGACCACAAACATCGAGTAACTGCAAAACATAGCAGTTTTAGTACAAAACACCAAAAACCCCACAAAATCTATAATGCGCCATTAAACAGAGGGCAAGAAAAAAAATCAATGCCATTGCCAGCTTCTAAGTAAATCTACTGTGTGTCTAGAAGTAGACACATCAAAGACACTTTTCTGGCCCCTGCCAGTGTCTGAGTAGGTGTTCCAAGGTGTCATCCATCCAGTCACCTCAGATGGGAATCAGCAATGTACCACCCAGAATCACCACTCCTGCCTTCACCCAAAGAGAAAGAGCATGTGTCCAGGCAAAGTGCATGTCGTTCAGAACCTGTATCTTTAAATAAAATCAGGAGTAAGTAAGTTTAATTAGTGAGTAGCAATAAAGTGATTGAACAGTGATGAATATTGGGAAAGGTAGCACAAAATAAGAGTAACATGAGAAGGAGTGATGAGAATAGATTCTCATGAAACACACTGCCATGTAAAATGTGAGTCAATATAATCAGTTCAGTAAACCTGAGAATATTAAAAACATTCTTCAGTTGCCAGTATGGAAGCTAGCTCTCTCCTGTTTCAGTAGACCTGAAAAGGGAGAGAACTGATGAAATGAGGAGAACTATACTCGAAATCCATAAGACTTCTGCTCCCTGCCTCTGGAATGGTAAAATCATTTCAAAGCCCTGAGGCTACTGGACATCTCCACACTTAGACCAAATCCTCTACCTAGAATATAAAAAACCAGAAAGGAATGTAGTGAGCTATTTGCAATTATCTAATCTGAAGCAACACAGGGTAAAAAGCAGAGATTAAAAAAAAGTAGCCAGGAAAGCAGCTGGTAAATATGAACCAATCTCCAAAACAAATTTAGGCCAGATATGAGAGCAGGGTTTTGCTGGTTTTCAGGAAGAATAATTTGCCCAGCAAGGCATATTTTATATCCTTAGGGTCCCTATACAAATAAAACTAGCAGATCTCTTAGAGGAATGCATTCAAAATTATCCCAAAGTTATGTATTTATTATTATAAGGCTGAAAAAAGAACCAAAGGAAATACTCTAAGAGGAACCATATGCTGAAGCATTATTCACCTTTTGTCCACAAAAACGTGTTTTTACTGCGGGCACTCTGAAGGCTCGTCTCAGCAAGCAGTAGCCTCTGCAGCTGCTGACCCAAGAAAGCTTTTGGGCATGGCAATCATGGAGGCTTGTATATGAAATTCAATAGTGAACTTAAAAACTACCCTACTATTGCCCTGAGCTCTAATCTCTGTGGCCCAAATTCTCTTCTGAGTTAATGGAAAAAAGTGATTCCCCTGTGTTCAGGAAAATACCTTTGGGTTTGTTCTACCCATGGGACTGAGATCAGCCACTTAGCTGCCACTTGGGATGAACACAGACTTTAATCCAATATTCATCGTTTGGGCAGGGACTGGGAAACCTTGCTGCACTGGAGCTGAAGTGAGAGGCAGCAGAGCAGAGATGTGGTGACTGTTGATCTGATTGGTCCTGCACACCACGGAAGCTGGTATTTCTAGCGTATCCTGGGTACCACCAGGGACAGGTGGAATGTGTGTTGCCTGAGAGGACACCTTCTCAAAGGAGGAAAAGCAAACTAGCCCTGTTTTTCCCCCCAGTGAATTTTCTGCCCTCAGTGTCATACTGCAGACTCTACTGCTGCCTCCAGGTGTGATCCAGCTACCAGCAGATCCGGCTGCTGTCAAGAAGAGGAAAGTGACTATTGCAGTGTTTCTTTAAATGATAACCTTTAAAAGCTAAGCTAAGGCACCAGGCTTGTGCAACTCTCCAGCTTAGGGTCACAGACACTTGTAAAATATTTATTGTTATGACATTTTGGGGAAGACCTATTCTAATTTTAGCTTTATCTAGCAGGTTAAATCCTAGCAGGAGGATAGGAGATTTTCATTAGAAATACTGTCCAGAATAGTGAGGCACTGCTAGAAGTAAAATTTTAAGGGGGGCTGAGAAATTCAGCCCTCCTGCAAATACTATGGAGGTAGGAGGCTTTATCTCTCCCTTCCTCCACTCACCCCTGCTGGCAACATGGTCCTAGCCTGGATACTAAGTAAATGTTATTTTGTATGTTATATCTATGATCAATAATACAACTTGCAAAAAAGTTAGGAACAGAGCAGCATATGAAGGCTGTTGACTCAAGTGTACCCCTGAGCACGAGTCCTCTCAGCCAAACCCAGGCACCGCAGCCTTGCCTTCAGCCAGATGGTAATCTTGAATTCTCTTATTTACAAAAATGCATTGTATTAATTGTTAAGTTTTTATTAGATGTCTGTAGGGACCATTAAAGGCCTGGGTGTTATGCAGTGCGTAAGGACACAGTGTGGAACATGACCTCAAGGCTCTCATGGTAGCCTTGACGTCATGCTGGGACTGCTGCTGCCATTGCCGGCAGGAGCAAACATTGAATTTCTCACTGTCTTTACTACTCCTCAGAAGCCCTTCAGTTTCAGAAGGACAAAGCTTGTGTTTGTACAAGAAATACTGCAGTGCGTCCACTTTCAATATGCAACATTACCTGTTGTGAATGGAATTGAATGATTTCACATAAAATTACTATGTAAAATTAATTGGAAATAGTTCTAAAGAAAATTCTGGCTATAATGCAATTCATAAACCAGATTTTCACTCAGATGTTTTTAGTCTGTCATTGTTGCCCCTGCAGCTATTATTGCTGGATCTGAAATGTCAGAAAATGGGCTTTCTATCTGTCACCTAGAGGAACAGTTACTCTCAGCATGAGGACAAGACCAAGTAAGTAAAGCTTCAAGGGCAGTGTTAGTGTGTTTCTTTGAGTATTAAAAAGTCTTATTTAGAAATATTACTCGACAAAGGGAAAGACAGGAGCAGTAAAAGCTCATTACTTATGTGCACACATGCATGCACATACACAGGGACTACACTCACACTAGTAACAAATAAAGGGAAGAGATGAAAACTGCAAGAATGGGTGTGGATTCAGTGGAGCTGTGTAAAACCACTGGAGAAGGCAATCCAAGTTGCAACAAGAATTCCAACTCTCTCCTTATAAGGTGTTAGTGTTCAGTGCTAACTCTTGTACTGCTCATTGTGCAAGCAGAAATTCCCACTGATTTTTTGGTTCGTGTTCTATGAATTAGTAGATATGGGCAGTGTTGAATTCAACAAGGGTTTTTTTAAGTGTTAGCTGCACTCAAGAGATGAAATACTATCCAAAGTCAAAGGGTAAAAATACTGGCCCCACAAAAGTCAGTGGTAAAATTTCCTTTTCCAGGCACGTTTATTCTGCAGGTTATTACCACCTTTTACCCATTGTATTGTCTTCTGAGAAACAAAGAACCTACCTACCTCTGAAACCTCTTTTTGTGAGTCTTTGACTCTCTATGGGTTCTAGTAGGAACCTGTTAAGAGGGGTCCTGTTCTGAGAAGTGTGACACTCCCATCCCCTGCTGGCCTTGGGTCAGCAATTACATTTCAGCAACAAGCATATTGTTCAAACAGGAAGAGAAATATGGCTCCCAGAAGGATGTCTTGGTAGCAAAGAGCCAAAATAACCTCTGCAATTTTCAACTGTCTTAAGATGGTAGCAGTTTGAGTTTTATGCAAGGACTGTAGACTAAGAAATCACATCATCCAGCAATCCTTGAAAATATGAAATCCTTAAATTCAGCAGTATTTTGAAATGTTTTGCATTGTTCAGACATATAAGGTAAATTTTCTGTCTCTCAACACATAGCCATTTACACTCAGCTACCTCAGGGGAGAAGTTTTGCATGTGAATTTGCAGATTCAGACAGAATTAAAACTACAGTCTTCAGGTGCAAATGATTTCCTCAGAATGCTGCACTCTCAAGCTCCATCATTTACAATTTACCATGTCTTCCTGCATAATTCCAACTTTTCTACCTTGTCCCGGCAAAAAGGTCCCCATAAAAGAGGTGTTAAGGAAACTTTGCTCTCTGACCATCCAGGAACCACTCTGGCAGTCACACTCGTACCGTCGCAGCTGAGACCGAGGCCCCTTCAGAGCTACACAACCCACATTCACACAGTCGGACCAGGTTTCCTTATATGCTCCACCCTAGGTTTCTCATAGCAGAGTCTCAGACGTTTCCATCCCTAAAATAATTTAATCATGGTGAAATAACAAGATAACAGCTCGAGCAGAGTGCCTCCAAGGAGGAACCCCCAAAAAAAAGAAACCATGGGCTTTTATATCTTCACGATCTAAGGGCTGGGGGTCATCAGGTCCTGCTGTGTCTCTGAGTGTCCAGTCACCTGCACCCTTTTTTATGCAAAGCGTCTGCAGTTCACGACCCCTTGCCTGGGGCTCCCAGCACCCAGAACTCAATCTGCAGCTGGCACTGCAGCTGCACACCCAGCTACCAGCACCAAATGTCTTCCTCAGCAGAGGGGACCCCTTGCACCTATAAAAGACAAGTCCCCAGCTTTCAAATGCTCCTTCTTGGAAGACCAATAACAACTTTGGAACAGAGGGCATGATAATATGCCCCTCATTCACAATCTAAATGACAATGTGCAGCATCAACTTTTAAATGTCAAGGTCATTTGTGGTATTTCTATTTTGAGTAAAATAGCTCCTACTGTTTCCATGGTTTCACCTGAAATATGTACTGAGCCTCATTGTTAAGAACCTTGAAACCCAACCATTCTAATAAAAAAATAGACAACCTCTAAAGTAGGTAGTCAATTTGACTTTTAAATGTAAAGCAGTCTGTATTTACCCTGGATGGATTTATGGATCTCTGCACTGCAGTTGTGAACAAACCCAGATGTTTGGATTCTCCAATTTACCCTTCTTTTTGGCATATTGCATGATAATAGCTTTAATTATTTATATAGCATAGATTTTTTTCTGCAGTGGAAAGATTGGCCTTATTGTTTACTATACATAAGGAAATATCAGCTTTATTAAAATAAGCTATTGAGAAAACATAGTAACTCACAGTCATAATGAAAATGCAAAAGAAACACAATATTCTTTAGACAGAGATTTTAGAAGTTTAGCATTGCTTCGGACTGTATTCTGTATTTTCACATCCAACTGTGGAAATAGTAACAGTTATTAGAACTGCTGGATTTTCCAAGAAAAGATAGTAATTTTTCCATTTTTGCTGTTACTTAATAACTGTTAATCAGAAACAGAATGCTGGAAGGAGGTTGAAGAATGACTCAGATGAATAAGGCGAGGAATGGTTTAATGAATTTTAAAACCTCAAAATGCAGAATTAGAACTGTGGATACTGAAACACAGCAGATTTCCATATTAAGGCCTCCAGTACTGTTTGTATTGAGTTGCCATTTCATAATGCTCATCTTTGAAATATTGCTGGCATAAACACTATGTTTTGTCACCAAAATGAGGTTACAGTGAAGTAGCTCCACTGATTTAGACAGGATTAGAGCAGACACTGCATAGCAAGGAAGTCCTTTGTCTCATTAAATGGACACCTTTACATCCCAATTCTAAGCAGAATATGGAGCCAGGTCATTATTTAAACTTGTCCTTCTTTCTCCCTTCTTTTCTTTGTTTCTTTTGAAACACAGCTATTGGTAGACTATCATCAGCTGAAGCTGTCATCATTCACCTGACATCAGTCTGTGGTATTTTTCTCATTTGCTAGTTACTCTTTCTACAGCTGTAGTAAACGCAGAAAATGTAAGTACATAGAGGAAAAGTGCCATTTTATGCCTGATAAACTGTAGTTTTGTGCTTTGTAAAAGCTGTTCATTTCCCCCTTACCAAGCCAAGAAATTTTAAAGGCAATGAATGGGATCCAACTCACCTAACTGTAGTTGTCTGAAATGCAATCATCCATGCTGGGTTCATGGTCTAGGCTCTGTATTAAGCAATACTGAGGGAATTCAGTGATTTGCCTCTAGATAGCTTTTGCTCTTTACTTTATACACACACAATGAGTTAGTTACTCCATTGTGAAAATGCTTAGAACATCTGTACAATGACATGGCTCTGAACAATTTTGCTTGTTGTCAACAGGATGTTATGCAAAACCAAAATGTGTGAGACTAAAGACTTTGGTTACCTGTTTTGTATTGTCTAGAGAGCTTACATATAGCTCTATACTCTTCAGTGATATTTCTTCATATGTGCAATTTTCAAGTCCTTATGATTTTGGTTATTAGCAGAGGGGGGAGAAAAGAAAAAATTTGTATACCTTGTATATTTTCCTACTCTTATTTAGTTAGAAATTCTAAAGAAAATTATAAAAAGTACAATAATTAGTGTAAGGCTTTCTTATGTTCTCCATTCCTCCTATCTCTCCCTATTGCCTTCCTCATCCATCCTTCCAAAAACATCTGTCCCATTGTTCTGCCAGCTATGCTAGAAATCACCTAGTGCAGAAGGACATCCAGCTCCTACAGTATGTGGTCTCTGCATCACAAGGGAGAAGGTATAGACCACAGAAGGATGATTTGCTTCTACCAGCCTCACTTTGGTATGAGGGCACAGCTTTGTACTCTCCTCATCTTGTTCAGCCAAACAAGCTGGCCTGAATCTAGCTTTCAGAGTAAAACTGAATTGCTCAAGCAGAGCTTGTGTCAATTCATCAATTTCCCAGCTATTAGACTCTTCAAATTTCTTCATAGCTTTAATACCTGGGAGGTTAATAGCTGTAAAACACTGTCTACAGTACTGTAAACAAGCAGAATTGACTAAAGGCTACCGAGCACATATCCTAGCACATCCAAATAAAAGCATAGGATATTACAACCACTTAAGACTATGAGAATACTGTGAATGCTTCGTAGACTACCTTAGGCAAGATTACACTTGAGGCAAGGTGCTCAGAAATATTTCTTTTTTCTTCTTTTTACATTTTCTCCACTCTTCAATTGATAAACCTCCTTCAGATCTGTCTTGAAGCTCAGGATATGCATGGCACATCAGTATTGAAACCTCTTATCTTTGCTAGGTTTGCAAAAGGCCACACATAGGGTTCTTTTGATCAGAATTTTTGAGAGAAAGAGAGAATTTCTACAGTCACTTGACCCATCTTGCCTGCAAAATAAAATCTGCACAGTCAAGAGTTTCAGGCAAGAATTTATAGGGAAAGCTTCAAAGCATTGTAGACATAAAAAAATTTAAATACCTCTTAGCTAAGAGCCCCCTTACTCTTCCTTCAAAGACCATACAGTTGATGCTCTGCTGCCAATTCAGCGAGCAATGACAAAACACAGATTTTTAATCAGCTGTGTTAAAACTCAAGCAATATTCTGTTGCTTATTTTAACATTAAAGACTGTAAGTATTTTGGAATAGATTTTGTTTGAATGAGAATATTTTTTTTAAACAAAGTTGATGTGTTTTAGTGTCTAAATCATAGAATCATAGAATGATTTGGATTGGAAGGGACCTTAAAGATCATCTAGCTCTAATACACAATTATTGTGTCTACATATAATTCAAATGTAGAAGTTTCTTCTCTAGTCACTGAAGATAAACTTCTTGACTATTTGCCAAGTATAGATAACAAGTGCCATCAGGGATGTCACAGGATACATGAGAGCACTGCATAAAGGTGACAGGTGTGGCACAAGTTACAGGGGAGACTCATGAATTTTCAAACTCCAGCAGAACATCAGGCAGGATGCTCAAAGGGAATTAGGCAAACTCAGTAGAGCTTGGAGCTCCTTGTGCAGGCTTCTGTTTGAGGGTGACTTGAAGAGCTCAGAGCAGTGAGCGGTCTGTCAGCTGCCTCAGTTAGGTTTTCATCACAGAGTCACAGAATCACAGTATCACAGAATCACAGGATATGCCAAGTTGGAGGGAACCCACAAGGATCATTGAGTTCAACTCTTCACCCTGCACAGGACCATCCCAAAGAGTCACACCATGTGCCTGAGAGTATAATCCAAATGATAATACTCTTCTTGAACTCTGTCAGGCTCAATCAGTGGTGATGTGACCACATCCTTGGGGAGCCTGTCCTAGGGCTCAACCACCCTCTGAGTGAAGAATCTTTTTCTAATATCCAACCTAAACCTCCCCTGAGACAACTTCAGGCCATTCCCTCAGGTCCTGTCACTGGTAACTGCAGAGAAGAGATCAGTGCCTGCCCCTCCTCTTCCTCTCACAAGGAAGTTGTAGACTGTGATGAGGTTTGAGTGTAACAAAGTTTAAACACCTAGTTCCCATGTTGTTACCTACATCTAGGAACCTAAATTTTAATGTCTGAGACCTGTTACTGAGTCTCACCATGGATGTGCTGATAAGAACATAAAGATCTTGGGAATTGCAGATAAATAAATAAAATGTGCCGTGCATCATGTAACACTGATGTTTTAGGGAACAGCAATTTCCAGAAAAAACACTACCTGGAATAGCTTGATGGATAAGGTCCCTCTCCAGCAAAGCATTTACCATTAAGTAAGCAACAAGTTTTGTCTTTATTTAATGAAACATTGTGAATTATTCTGGGAATTTAGTATGTGCTTAACAGGTCTTCTGATTCAGGACCAAAGCTCCATCTATATAAATGCATCCGACATTAAATCTCGTGCTCACGCACGAGGCTTTGCAACTCCTGCCTACAGTGCATTAACCTGAGTGAAATGTGAATAAAATTAAAGTCAAATAAGTGGATTTCTGAGCACAACCATGACATAACTAGGAAATCACGTCATCACCATGCTCAAGTGCTCACAGTAGCTTCCAGTTTGCTGGAATACAGCAGCTGGTGAAATTTCCTCCGTCTAAGCAACAGAGGGGTTTGCCTTCAGGTGCGTGGCCTTAGTTCTGCAGAACACATGCAATTCAGGTACATGTCTTTGAGTAAGGAGTATTTGAAGTTGAATTCAGTTTTAAGAAGCTTGCAGACCATAACTGATTGGCAAAAGAGGTAGAAAATATCTCTTACCAAGAGGTTTTTTGTGGGTTTTGGAGGCTATGAAATTGACTTTTACAAAACAAAAGAAATTATGGGCATAAAGAAGCATTTGACTACTGGATGCTTCTATAGCCAATGGGAACTTTGTAATAAAAATGTTAATTTATTCTGAGTTCACCCAGAATTTCACTACTGTGAAGTTAGATAAAACTCGTATTTCTTGACTCCCAGGCTGAACTGAAAGATTAGAAAAATAAGTAGACATGTTCTCATGGAAATAACAATTTCTGGCATAAAATATGTGGCAAAGAAGAAAATATTAGTAATTTAACCTCATTAAAAAAAAACAAAACAACAACAACACAAAACAAAAACCAAAACCAAAAGCAAACAAACAAAACAAACAAAAAAAACACACAAAAAACCAAAAACGAACAAACAAACAAAAAGTTTTATTGTCTAACCTAAGTATGGCTCCTTATCAAAGCTGGAAGAATCCTTTTCTTGAATAAGTTCTCTAGACCTGTCTGGAGTCTTAGATCTGATTTACTTTTTCAGGATCTGTGTAATTAGATCAAATTTGGGTGAGGAGGAAGGGATGGGACACACAGGATGACACACGATGGGCACACATGACACTGGCAAACTTCAAGTAGTGGTATTTTATTTTAAGTAAAAAAGATCCATTCCTCAGTAAAACATCTTAACAAAAATGTCAATCTTCCCAAATCAAAAGTCTGATTTTTAAACTTGCTTTTTAAGCTAACCTCAAGCTTACCTTAATTTGGTCTCCACCAATGCTTTTCTACACTCAACTGAACAATGTGAGGCAAATGCATTTTCATTTAATAAATTATTTGTCCCGAAGCTTTGCTGATAATTCTACTGAAATCAAAAGAGGATGCTGATCTGCTCACCTTGTCAGTATGCTCCCCAGGTGGCTTTTGCCCAAACACTCATTAAGAAATAGCTTCTTTAATTCACCTGTTATAGTGAAATATCAGGTTGTTTCTCAGATCTTACTACTTTCCTAAGCCATCAACTCCATAAGCATGAGAACAATCATACATGATGGTTGTTCTGCACTACATGACTATGTTAAACCAGTAAAACACTGTTAATACAGCCAAGAAATACACTATCAGTTGATGTGCAAAAGTGCAAGTGCACCCGATAGAGCTAGCAGGAACCAAACACTGGTACTATCCACTGAGGTTCAAATACCTAAGGGCATCTTGTTACTTGTGCTTTGTTGTCTACTCTATTTGATTAAATCCTAGTCCTGTAGCTGTGGCTCTGGCATTTTCAAGACAAATCCTTCATCAGTGTTAAAAAATTGGGCTAAACTGTCTGACAGTCTGATCCAAACTAATCCTACAGAAACATTAGTAAGTCGCAAAAGCAGTAGGAGATGCTGTTGCTATTAGTAGCTGATCTGTTTGAGGCAGGATGGACCAAGTATGATGAAGAGGTTAAAAATAAGTTAAACAACCTGCATGCTTGGCCACTCTGCTTTCTGTCCCTGTTATCTAACATGCTCACCTCAGAAGAAATCTCTGATTTAATTAGAAGTACCAGTCTGGGATTCGTGCACTTACATAACAAATCACCTTGGGAAAGAATTTTAAAAAAGACCTTTTTACCAATAATACTTTCCCCAAACATTAATTATTCATGTTTATAGTAATTACAGCATGGCACTGCACAACTAGCCAGCTCACAGTTTTGTCTATGATGAATTAAAATAGTTGCAGGCAATTAAGGCCAGAACCTGGGTGATGCTGATCAAACTGCAGAAATATTGTGTTTCCTCTAGCTTTCATTATTCACTGCTATAATGGATTTTTTTCTGTTCTCTGAAATATATTTTTGCCATAGCATTTTTATTATTTTTTCTCACCAGACAACCTGATCTGCCATCTATCCAGAAAGTTGAAACTAGTTCAGCTTCTATTTTTAAATCTCTGCATTTGAATGATGTTTCGTTTGTTTGTTTGCTTGTTTGTTTGTTTTTAACTCACATCTGCCACTTAAAAAAAAAAAAAAAAAAAAAAGGCCATGGTTCACTTCATTTCAGTGGATTTATCTCAAATCCTGGCAGGTTAACTTGACACGTTTTTACAGAACACGTAGGACATTTGGGATTAAAGTTACTCCTTATAACCATGTCATTAACATTGTAGCAGCATGCAAGTGCTGATTAAGTTCTCTCTGTCTCGCTTTCACACCTCTAATCTCAGAGCTGACCCGATTTATATCACTAGCTTTACATGGGCCTGTGCATATTCAAATCCAGGAAAGGGGAAAGAGATGAGACTCCCTGAAAATAAACTCAGCTGGCAAAAAGATTAATCCATTTCTAAATGCATTTTTGCCTGTTACTGGGCGTGCAGAGTTTCATCTGTTTAAGGAACATAGGCTTAAATCCAGATACTGACACTGCTTGGGAAGGTATAAGAAAGAAAAAGATTAATTGGTATTTCAAATGGATCTGTCACCAGCACAAATTATATGGGGATCTTCTGAGAGAGAGGGAAGCAGGAAGACAGAATAATGAAGTTGGAGCCAACATCTCATAGCAATCATTTGCAGTAGTTGGTATAAGAAAATATTCTTTTCTATTCCAAGTATCACTCATCATCGGTAACTCTGGAAAACCTGATGTCCTCTTAAAAGCATTCCCAAAGTAGGTACAATCAGTCATCAGTGGCAGAAGTTTATGTAATCTCACATTTACAATGAGGAAAACAATTTATGGAGTAGCATAAACATGAGACACAGCATCCCTCAGGCCTTTGTCAAATGATTCCCAGGAAACAACTTAGCTGACACAAAAATGAATCACTTCATAAGTGTACTCATACCCTTCCGAGCATGAAGAGTTTTACCCATTTGATGATCCCAAGGCTAACTCCAGATTCTTCTAAGCTTGAAAATACAGAACACCATTTATTCCTATCAAGAGCATTTTCTGCACTTCTATAAAAGGCTTCTGCTGAAGGATCAAATATACAGGACTAGCTATAAAAACAGTGCTTCGAGAATTACATTCATGCATAATACTGGAAATAGCAAGACATGCAAGGTATTCCCTGGGTGGCTTATGCCAGAGATGGGTGGGTGAGATGTGTGGATGCCAGATGTGTGTATGAGACCTCTTTGTACATGGAGACCTCAATAAATGGGGGACCACGACTGGGCAAGCAGAGCATCCATGGAGCTCAGCTGGGCTTCGGGAGTTTCAGCTCACTCACATCTCTGACTCTGCTTCCCTCCTCTGATTGAAGGCAAGTCCCAAACGTTTATAGCTCTAAACAGTAATTTCAGCACCGTAGTGTCATCCTCAGGAGCACACCTGGCTCTAGAACTTGAACACTCGCTTGATAAGCCAAGGTGCATCTTCCAAGCTTGTGGATGAGAGTAGGGAAATGTCCTTTCCTGGGGCCCCAGGAGTCAGGCAGTATCTGTGCCTGGAGCAAGCACACTGTGCCTATTTGCTGATTTCTTACAGTGACAGGGCAGTACAGGTCATCGCACCTAAACTGCTGGGATTATTCTCATTTATTACCTAAAAATATCTAGCAGTAAAATCTTCCTAAAGTCATGATAGTCCAAAGCAGATGAATGATTTTTCCAACAGATGACTCAGATAGACCCCATAGGGGTCTTACATAGGTACTTAGAACACTTTCCAGCACTTCTAAATCAGATCAAACCCATATTAAAGTTAAGATAGAGTTAGAGAAAATTAAGTATGACCACAACTCTTATCAAAACAAACTATCCTGAGACTGTGGGAGGAATCGTTGTGCCCTTGTCAACCAGAAAAATGCAATGATTATATTGCTGTCAAATCTTTTTCTACATGAAAAGTGTCAAGTTTATTTTTGTATCTGTTACTATTGCTTGTCTGTTGTGTCATATTAAATATGTGCAAAATTCCCTCTTAAGAGAAACTGTGATTAAAAAAAAGGAAGAATAAAGTAAGATGAGTTTAGATGTGACAAAACGAGCAAGCAAAAAGAAAAAGTGAAGTAGGAGACCACACAAAAGTCTCATTCAGATACTTTGTTGTGTCCATAGCCAAGGGTTTTTTCAGACACTTCCTTCATATATAAATGTTAATATTCAATAAATATAAATATTATATAGTCTCTGAGGGGTAATAGAAGAGACATACAGGACAGTAGAATGATCAGTTCAGAAATCTATTCTACATTTAAGTGGATTTAAGGTTGAAAGCATTTGTCAATAATTCAAGGGTAAAATACATTAAGGGACTACTGTCCGAAACTCAGGCAATATAAACTGGGAAACTGAGAATCAAGGAACTGATTATAAAACATACAACCATGCAATGATCAGGATTTTGTGGTTACTGGATGGTATTATGACAGAGCAGAGTTAAGGCTAGCTGACTGTCTCTGTTGTGCCTGTTTTGTCTACATGTATCTTGATCATTTTCAATGTAAAATAACATATATTTAAATGCAGTTTTTTGCTGACCCTGGTGCCTCTTAAGAGCCAATCAGCCAGCCCCTCCAGAAAAGCAGCACAGTGACTGTCAAAACACAAATAAGGTTATTCCCCTATCCATGCAAACATAAACAACATACTTCAGTGAATTAGAGCAAGAAAGATTAAATTAAAAGACAACCCGTGGTCCCTGGCAGCTGTGTCTCCTTTCCTGCACACAGTCAAGAACAGGATATCTTGTGCATTTGAAAATAGCCTAGAAGAAAGTGATCTGTGTGTAAAACCAAGGAAAACAGGCTGAAAGAGGTCTCAAGAGTCCTGCTTAACATACTGCTACATCCTAACCCCATGTAATGATGCTGTCAAAGATAGCAGCAAAAGGGATTCAGTATTTAAAAGGAAATTACTGTTTCTGTTTTACCTTCTTACTAATGCTTTGCCTTCTTAGCTATGGCTAGACCTGTGAAGTAATAAGTGTTCATTTAGGGAAAAAATACCCTTTAAATAAGAAGAAGTGAAGTTCCCTAAGGAAAGTGCTGAAACTACAGATGACACAATCAAATGTAATAAAACCTGTGTTATGGGCATTAGTCATCCATTCTGCATGTGTTCAGGCTGTTCAAAATGACAGAGAATGCCTCTGGCACACTTTGGCATTAGAAAAAAATGTGATTCCACTTTTGACTTGTTTTCTTAGTCAGATGGTCTACATACCCTCAAACAAATCTGAACAGCTGAAAAAAAAAAAAAAGAAGGGAGAAATAATAAACAGCTTTTTGGTCTGTCCACCACCACTAACTGTGCATCACAAATCAAAGCTAATTAATTCTCACAATTCACATTTTCTTCCTGGAGAATCTGCTGCCAGATCAGAACAAAACAAAGAAAAAAAATCTCCACCTGAAATGCAGCCTCATTCAACCAATGCTGACACAGATTGTCCCTGCACAGTGCCACAACAGCTGTGTGCCTCATGCAGAGCACGCAGCTGATGGCCAAACAGAAACAGGAGGGACACAAATTGAAAACCATCCCCTCTCTTTAGTCTATGGTTGTACAGTTATCAGGATTAAAAAAGTATTCTGGATGCTTCACTCCCTGCCATCTTCACCCAGGACGTTTTAACGATTGCTCTGAAGCAGGTTGTTACAATAATGGATGCTCTCGGTGCCTTCCAACTGCTTGCTGCTTGCTGAAGAGTCAGTCCCTGATGCCTGCCAAGGAAAGGTTCCCTCTTGGCAGTGGGTACCTGGCCTTACCAGTCCCCAAGCCATCCTAGCAGCCTGGTAGGAAGTTTGCAATAGGCCAGCTTGGCTGTGGATAGGCTGCTCCTATCATGTTTGTTACATTACTTTGAGAACACTTTTATTGCTAGATGTTCTACAAACTGACTAAGTCAAACTTGTTCTATTAAAACACTGGGCTAAGAGTTGGGCTGCAAAACTGGATGCTGACTCATAAAGAGGTCAAGCAACAAAATGGATTATGAATTTCTAGCTAATATATTGGCTTCATCTCTGGCCCTTGACAAGCCACAGTCATGGTAGTGAACAGATCTTTGGCCAGCATTTCTTTTATTTCATAATTTATTTGTATTTCTCCTAACTTAGGAACACAATGAGTTCAAAAAAGCACAAAGATAAATCTCAACATTTCATGGTCCTTTGGGGACAGGAGAGCATCCTAGCCCCACTTGTGTCTTCTTCTGTCCTTGCTCTTCTGCTCAGGGAGTTTGTTGTGTGTTAATAGGAATGGAAATGGAGAAATTTTTTCCTCTTAGACCAGGCAGTCTGAGTAATGCTTAACCCTAATATAAGTGCTGGGAAAGGATTCTTGTTACTTCATTGTGATTTTTAAACTAGTTCATTAGCCAGAGTTCTTTCTTATAGAGCATCAGAAAACATATAGGGTTTTCCTGAGCTTTACTCACTGGTCTTTCTCATCCCAATGGTATTCAGCTCTGAGTCTCAGAAAATCAATAAGCAGGAGAGCAGAAACTATGTCCACTGTAAAACCTCTTGAACAAAAAGGAGAGTTAAACCCCTTGTTTGAGTAAATGGGCTGGAATGAAAGGTGTAGTTGTAGCCCCTTTCATCACAACTATGTAGCATGGTATGTGCAAAGTTCTTGGCCGACTACCACAACTGAGCACCTCCAAAATCACCACTGAGGCTTAGTCCTGTAGTATTGGTATGTATGTTACAGGTATTGGCAGTATTAGCATAAAACTCTTCCACCTAAGGCTGACCAACACTTTCTGTTACAAGCCCCACGTACAAGCCTGTATAAATTTACATAAAGAGCCTATAAAACATATATGTATGGGATTTTCCATTTAATTCAGAGCAAAAAAATAAACTACTAAAAAATACCAGTATCATTGGCAATAAAAAATCATGGTGGAGGAAAATGTTTGAAAAGTGAGTGTGTGGAACAAGATGTAAGTTCATCCTAAAGGGCGAACTTGGATGGTTGGCTTCATAGATCAGTTCCTTCAATTCAAAGAATGGTATTGCTGCTTTGGAAAATATCCAGCAAAACATGCCTACCAATTTAACCTCCCAAAGGAGACAGATTGATTAACATTACAGGCAGGAAGTCAAGAAAAGTGTAGTAAGGCTTTGCTTCTGAGCACCTATCACAGCTGCAGTCGCAGTGCAGAGTAGCCTGAGACTTCTCCTACCCCCAAAACAAGGGTTCAGAAACTAGGCAGGAATGGCAGAATTTGGGCTGGGTCTGACTGCTGTTCCTCAGGTACCCATGCCCAGAGTGGGGGTACAAGGGATGACAGCATGACTGAGAGACACAGCAGAACTTACTTTGTGCTCACAGCAGTGAAATCTCCCCATTAAATCTGGTGATTAAAAATAGCATTTGTATTGACTGCAGGTAATGATCAAAGTTACACTTCAAAAATATTCCCTAGAGTTTGACTGCCTGGTGATACAAACTCGACTGAAATTGTAGGAGCTCTGTCAATCAATTAAGCTATAAATCTGGCCTTTCGACTACCAGTAACCCAAATATTGAGTAAACAGAGAAACTCTATTAATGAGAAACACCTGGATGAGTCCAGTTGCAGCCAGTTTTGTCCTCTGTAACTTCTCTAACATGTTCTGCTCTTCAGTTCTGCCGCACATCATTTTGAAAGTTTACCCCATACCCTTAGCTCTTACTGCACTGTTTAATCCCACAGCCTCATCTCCAGGAACAAGGAAAAGTAGTTTAAAAGAGATCCCCATCTAATGTAACCATTAAGGGTATTAGTCATACATTGTTTAATGGGCAGTGCATTTCACCAATGCCACAGAGATGCTGCTAGAAACACAGCAGGGTTAATGCTATAAGATGCTCTCATTTCCAAGAACAGCATTTGAGATAATCTGTTCCAACAGCAGCCAGAAAATCTTTAGTAGCTGTGAATACTCTTTGTGCTTGTCTGAAGGTTTGTTGCAAGAGCTCACAAGACTGATTCAGTGAGTGATACCCTCAGGGGTGATGCCTTCCAGAAGACACTCACTTCCAGCCCTGACAATAAAGGACACAAATAAACCAGTGACTGCATAACCCTGAACCTGCACTAAAGACACAAAGTAACCAAGTAGAAGAGAATCCACAGCTGAAAATAAGACAAACATAAAACTGAGAAGTTCCAAATTGGGAATTTTCTCTATAACTGCATGTCCTGATAATAGATCCAAAGTCTACAGGCCAGAAGCTGCACAGATAAGGTTGAACCACCTGTAGCTCTGAGACAGGTTTGCCTGATCAGGTTTGATTGATTAACTGTACCCTCTTTTCTGTATGTGATTAAGCTCTCAGAAATGGGATTTACACGGTCATGAGACCACATACACTGCAAGGCCCATGTCTGCCTCTCTACTTTACTGTTTTCCATCCCTGCTCTCATTTAGTTTTCCCCATGCAGACTCCAGTTTCATGTCTGCAGATACTCAGCCAGAGTACCAGTCTTTAACAAATCCTGGGCCCCACAGATGCATCTGTGGGGGACATGGGGACTTTTTCTGCAGTGTGCCCAACTTTATCCCCTGTACCCTGCAGTCAAATAACACAGGCCTCCACTATGAGAAAGCAACTGTTTTGCATTTTTAACTCATTGCTAATATAGGAACCTACCACTTACATACCAGTGAAAGTTGTTTCTCAGATCTCTGGGCAGAGTTAGTCCCAGTGTTCATCCCAGGTCACGTAGCAGCCTTTTGTGGTGCTGTCATGTTTCATCAACCATATAACACAGGTTGTTTAACCATAATGGATGAAGCAGGCTGAAATGTGGCATCCTAACAGATCTGCTATGAGTCCAAAATTCATAGATCTGTCCTGCATGATGTGATGCTGCCTAGAGTGCTCAAGCCAGATCTGGCATCAAATGTCATCTAGATCCATAGCAAGACTTTTTACCTGTCCTGCTTTTCTGTCGTAGTCCTCAGACAAAAAATAGTACCCAAAATCCTTCCAAAGTAATGAGGAGGAAAGAGATTCAGGAAGTGTTTGTTCAAGTTTGGGGAGGCCAGCATGTTACAAAGGTAACACAGTTAATGCTCCTAGCACAGACTCCTTAGGGATCACTAGTACAAATAAGATGGTGAAGGATCTGGGCCTCTGGGCCAGATCCAAGATCACCAGCTCCAGCAGAAAGCTCCTGCTCATCTCAATGGATTCTAAATTAAGCCCTCAGGCCCTGAAAGGCAGCTGCTCAGAGAATTATGCTAGGTCATGGCTAGAGACCAGGCACTGCAGTTCCAGGGATTAATGAATATTTTATGATTCAGTTATTAAAAAACATGTGTATCAGACATCTATCTGGTGGGGCATCCATAACCCTGGCTGCTCCTGGGGAACTGAGGGAGGATATTAGCAGAAGAGCTATTTCAGGATCGCGGGAGCCTGCCTTCAATAAGCCAATACTTTTGTGCAGTAAGGGACTTTGCTGGATATTCTTGTAGCTGTAGGTGTGGGGCTGACTCACGCTCTGCTGCAGCAAATAGCCATAACAGATTATTCAGGGGCGAGCTGCCCTGTGCATGTCTCCACCCTCCTGGGGACAGATCAGGGCAGGGTCAGGGCAGACACCTGAGAACAACCACCTCCTCCCAGGCTTGTATGCACATGGGGTTGAGGCCTTCTGGGTGTGATGCAAAAGGGAAAAGCTTCTGGAAAGAGAATGGCTGCAGGGAGCTGGGCATGGAGAGGGCAGGTTTTTACAGGCATCTCAGGGTACAGCTGTGGTTTCAGCAGTCAGTTCATCCAAACTGAAGCAAGCTGTTTCCAATACAACCTTAGAGGTATTACCATTAAAGAGCAGCTGGATAACAATCTACTTTAAAATTAGCATCAACAATAGCATTTTCATAGCATTTCTTCAAAACAATAAGTAGATTGTTGAAACCTGCTGCAATACAGAATGCCAATCAGTTTGCTGCTTCTCAGACTCTTGATGAGAATAGCAATGCCTACTTGATTAACACTAGTCCTATCCTAGCTAATCCAAGATGGATAGTAAAGAATATGTGGGACAAAGTCTGTATTGGGAAAAAAAGCTTGTACAGTCTTTAATTACAACAGCTGGTCAATTTTTACAGTTTTAGTCTTTGTGCCTCTTATATCAGTGTTTTCTAAGGCAATGAAAGATTTCACTTGTAGATGGATGCAGTCAAAGACAAGTGCTGAAAAGTGCCTCTAATTTCTTCCCCAACCTGACTCACTGAAAATAAAAAGTTTTGGGATAAATCTCACATGAACAAGTAAGAACTCCGCCTTGAGTTGGTCTGTAGGAAAGCCCCATATTCCTGAGAAAAGTGGTTTAGATTGTAATACACCTATCTGCAATGCTCACTAAACCAAAAGTGACAGTGACGGTGACAAACAGACTTTAGTATCTGGTAGCATTTGTCTGACTTCTGACTTCCACTTCTGCTCAGGAACTGTTACTGCAACCACTGATACTTTGGAAATTGTGACTAGGAGTGGGTCAGACTGAGGGCAACATACCAACAGAAGCAGGCGTGGTTTTCTTCAAGTAGTTCAACAAGAGAGAGGAATCTGGCACACTATCTTTATTATAAATAGTATTGATGCTATGCACTCTGGTTCAAATATATTACCAGAGCACTGCAGTCATCCTTATAATGGTGTTGTACTATCTGCCTGAAAGGCAAAGGGCAGAGAAAGCAAATGGGGTCAGATTCTACTCCCAAATGCTCTACTTTGGAACCTGTTTTGGTTCATTACATTTATTCAGCTCCAGTCCTCTGAGGACTGCATGCTTTTCTCAACAAAAGAAAGTGTTCAGACAAGCCTTGCAGTACCATTGCAGCTGGTGGTCCTGTTTCCTCTTCCATGTCACAAGGTAAAATAACCCTAACAGAAGCCCTGGGACTGAGTTCTCTCTATATACACCAGTGTGCATATACAAGGAAAACAAAATATGCTTCCTGTGCACTTATAGAACAAGCCAGTCCCACACTGCCACCAGACTCCTTGCTACCTTTGGAAGTGTTGCCCAGCAGGGCTAGAGGTCCATGGAATGGTAGTCCTCTGGCATCCCAGCACAGAAGGAGCTGATAGCCTCTCTAAAAGCCACTCACCCCATGGTAAGAGGCCTGTCCTACCTCAGCTAGGGCAGGCAAACCTAAGTCAGGACTGTGTTACCTCCACATTAGGGAGCTGTGGGTGCCCAAGGGCTGGTTTCACACCCCCTGAACCAAGGTGAGAAGTGATACAGCCACAGGTGCATGGTGCTGTGTCTCAGAAACTAAACCTCTGGATACAAATAGACTGAGTGTTCAACTTAATTAAACTGCATTTGAAAGGTCAGACACTGCAGTTGCTATGTGTAACTCCTGGATGTCAAAGCTCATCCTCTAGAAATCAATCCCTTAATGACCTCCCTCAGCACCGGTTACTGCCCTCACGCAAACTCCCCGGCTGTTCCGGCTGGCTGGGATGAGACAGACAGCTCATCCATCTGGACACCATCTGCCTCACAGGAGTACCGAGTCATGCTAGTGAGGGCTGAAGCGACCCTGTACAAGCTGTGATGTGAAGAACACACACAGAAAAAGAAAATCCGTCTGCAATCCCTGCAAGGACATCGCAGACTTTGTCCTAAATCTCTGCTGTAACAGGTGGTTATGCTGACCCAGCACACCCACAGAGCCTTACCCCCTCTTTTGGGTTTTTTTCTGTGTTTTTTTTCTGTGCATCTCTTCTGGATGACAGTCTGGTGTTTACCTCACAGCTGACAGACAGAAAGGAGATTTGTTTCTTTGTCAGGTGGAAAAAGCAACAGCAATCCTCTCTTGAAGTCTCTAAAGAGGTAAAGAGGTAAAGTGTGTGCTCTTAATTATAGCCCCCAGTCTATACCTTCGAAGTGGAGAGCAGCATTACACATATATGTATACATATACATATGCACATGTATATACTTATACTTGTAAGTCACTCCTAAAGTGACTCCTAAAGTAACTGAAGGGCCTTTCTGAAGACACAAAAACCAAAAAATAAACAAACAAAAAAGGACCAAAACCCAACAAAACCCCCCCACATACCTCCAAGCAAACAAAAACAACAAAGGCCCCCAAAAAAGTGTAAACTCACATGGCAACGCTGTACATTTTACTCGCTGTAGCCTGCATTTCACTGTGCATCTGATGTGCAAGAACCACATAGAAAGGATTTCTATAAAAACATCTCTCTCTCAACTGTCATTTGACATCTCATTGCTGTGATACACAGGTGGGGAACTTTGACCACCCTGCACAACACAAGTTTCAACCTGACCCAGTGAGGTGAAGAGAAGGAAATCAGAAATGAACACATTTGGGAAGTCTGGGTATTTCCAGCTGGTTGCGTTAAGGAAAATGAAATGTTTTCAAAGGATATTTTTAAAGCTTGTTTTTGTTAAAAATAAAAACCTCTGTGATCTTTTAAAGGGCAGTGGTAGTGTGGTAGACATAACTGGTCAATAACTGCTGTGGCAAAACAGAGTCCTTGTAAATGCTATGAATCATTTAAATCAACATTAAAAAATAGCATTATAGCAACACTTCCTACTTCTGGAAATATTAATGAGGAAGGAATCTAAAGTGCAGTTAACTGTCTGCTGGATTGTAGCCAGAGACCTGGTTGCCCTGGCACAAGAATTGATGAATCTTTTGCCAGTATTTTCTGCAAGCTTTGCAATCCCTGCAAGAAGGGTCTGTGCCCACACTCACTCCCTGACTTTGATGGACAATCTAAAGAGGATCCAACTCACCTAATTCAATCCATCTATAAGTCAGGGTTGCAGCCTAAGCTGGCTTTGTGAACTTCTTTGTAAGTCAGTGGAAAGAAATAGGCATTTGAGGAAGGCAGTTCATCATACTCTAGGCACTCAGTTTAAGACAGTTTAAAATTACACATCCTATGGAGATGTTTATCTGCTTCTGATTGTAGGATCTAGATGCTCCTAGCGACTTTTAAGGGGAGGGATGAACTAGGTAAGATGAGAACCTTCTCTTCATAACCTTGAAAATGGAAGGAATCATAGGCACAAATGGACAGCAGCAGTGCTCAACTGGACAAGTCATACCTCAGTACCTTCTGCCTTGCTCTGGTTTCTCCTACCAGCCCTGCGGTAAGCCCAAAAACTGAGTCACCAGTAGTGTTCTTCCATGATGCCTACAGAGCCTTCTCCCCTGTCTTCTTGGCTGACCTCTGAGCTTTGCATCAGGGCAATTGTTTTGACAGTCCCTCACTGAAATACAGTACCTTGCACAAGGAGCACTGAGAAGAAAGCTGATTTACTGTTTCCCTTGCCTAAGTCAAAATTTAAATTATTGTTTTGATTTTAGAAAAGTGTTGGTGTAATTTTCTTAGTGAACTGATTTTCTTAGAATTTGCATCTTACATGTGAAAAATATTCAATGTCAAAAAAGTGAGTGCTGACTTCTCATCTTCAACTGCCTCTAAGTCATTTTCACTTATTGGTTCCCCAGGAAAGTAAACAGCACAGCTTTCTTGTCTTCAGAGTTCCCTAGACAACAACTGTCTTCATAACCTCTGAGATCACTACCTGGCCAAAATCACGATGGGATTCAAAAGCTGCTAAGGAGAGCAAGAGGGAAGCATGAATACACACACACATATAATTACATCATTGTTAAAGCTTTGCTTGATTTATTGTAGGACAGGGTGAAAGTTAATTTCAGGAGATCTAAATGAAATTCTGTGTCAACAGAGAAAAATATGAAATGTTGCTCTGCAAACATGCAATTCTTTTTTTTATGAGACCTTTGCTTGATAGTATCAAAAATGTAAATAATCTAACATGATTTTGTTGGTTCAAATATGCATTTTTCGAAATGAAAGAAAAGGGAAATATCTGAGTATTTTCCTCCAGTTCTAGCTTATATCCTATTTTTTTGTCTGAATTTCAGATTGAATGCACAGGCAAACCCACTCCAAGCAAAAACAACCATCTCTATAATTATTCTACAGCTGGTCTCACTCAAATGCCAACATGGCACAAGAGGGACACAGTAACATGTTTCACTTGGGACTTGATTTCCAGATTTACAGCAGAACAGATCTATGTTCATGACCAGAAACAACCAGTCAGAAAAGAGATCCTGAACATGCCCCAGAGTGTCATGTGTGTTTACAGTGTGCTGTTTGCATATATACTCTATATGATCTCAGAACTGAATGTATAGATCTGCCTCACCATTCTCATCCTTTGCCTGCCCATACATATGTTCCAAATTCCTGTCGATGTTTTCATTGTGCATATTACACATGAATGGGCAAACTATTCAGTACAATTGTTGTTTATATATAAATTTTATAGCTAAATTGGAAAAAGGTTTTGTTCATTATAAAACTTTCCCCTCTCTCTACTGAAATAGTGGGTGATTTTTATCATTCTGATGTAGAACCATCTTAATTACTTTGACATGTTTTCTGTCAACATATTACATTGTTGTGCCATTTTTTCATTTGTTTTAGATCTATACTTTGCTGGGGTCCAGAAACATGATGTTTCTTCATATCTGAGTGTGCACTGTTGAGCAGGGCAGAATAGAAGGAAGAAAACAACAGAAAGAAGAGAATAATTTTCTGCTCTATTTTAGAAAGTGTTGGTGTCCTTTCAACCCCTCTTCCTGCTGACTGGTAAGAAACAATGATGAATTCTTTAAATAGATTTGAAAATTGATTGCACTGCATTAAATATATCCTTCTTACCCCAGCTGCAATCGTACCTGCAGCTAAATACTTGAACCATCTGGTCTGCGTTACTAAGAAAATGAAGACATGAAAAGACATGTTGACAAAATCAGCAGCTGCTCTTACTGGGGCCATTTCTTTGCAATTGCTGACTCTTACTGAAAGATGTGCAAAATCAGATGTTTACACTGGTGCTTACACCATTCAGGAATATGTACCAGACACAATTCTAGCTATTACAATATTTTGTCATTTATTAGATCTAGAGTGTTAGGCATCTGGTCCAGAAGTCTGAAGGACGTGGATGTGAATTGCTATACCATAGTACCAGTGCTCTCAGCAAACCACTTAGACACCAGATTTCCACTCTGTTACCTGTAATGTTAGTTATATACAACTCACCTGGAAGTATTGACTCCCTGACTTGCAGGGAGGATGTAGTAAACAACAACAAACAGAAACAAACAGCTACATTCTGGTGTTGAAGAATATGAATATTTTTTTCTGTAGGTCTACTATCTTACCTAGATCTGTTATCCATACCATTGAGTCAATCCAAGTTGCTGTTGAAGTCATGCACCAAACTTAACCTTGGAGTCACATCATGCTGATCAGCTGAAGTGAAAAAAAATCTTCAATGGATTCTGGGCAGAGAGAGGACTAGACTCCTAATGTTCACCAAAAGAAAAAAGAATATATGGAGGTTTGCAGTGACCCTATCCACCTGCTTAGAAAGGAGACAATCTTACTGAAACTGATACTGCAAGTAAAACATTTTACATTAGACCACACAGGCCAGCTAAGGCTGAATTATTTTTTAAAGGCAAACACTCCAAGAGTGCCATACATTAATTCCTGGCTTAGAGACCATATACCCTTAGCAACACGTTGCCACATAACCAGATTAAACAGTGCTGCCAGGCTCACAGCCATCTTCAAAATAGTATCGTTACTACAAATGTGCCATGGTTTCAGGATAAACTGAAACTTCTGAAGAATCATGGTATTAAACATCCTGGGCCTTATGACTCTGAGGAGTGAAAGTTCACACAGTAACAGAATGGCTGATGTGGGAAGGGATCTCTGGAGATGACCTGGTCCAAACCTCCTGCTCAAGCAGCAAGTTGCCGTGGATCGTGTCCAAATGGCCTATGAGTTTCTCCAAGGATGGAGATTCCACAACCTCCCTGTGCAAACTGTGCCAGTGCTAGGTCACCCTCACAGTGAAGAAATATTTCCTGATGTTCAGAGGAACCTCCTGTGTTTCAGTTTGTAACCATTGCCTCTGGTCCTGGCATGGGGAACCACTAAAAAGAGCCTGGCTCCATTCTTTTTCACCTTCCCTTCAGGTATTTATACACATTGATGAGATCCCCTGAGCCTTCTCTTCTCCAGAACAGGACAGTCCCAGCTCTCTCAGTCCTTCCTTACGGGAGAGATGCTCCAGTCCCTTCATCACCTTAGCTGTCCTTTGCTGGACTCTCTCCAGCATGTCCACACCTCTCTTGTGCTGACAAAGGCCTTGGTAACAGCAGGGCAGCATCCTTCTGTGAGAGGCAGGAACCTCAGCGTCTCCTTCAACATCTTGGTGGCACTGGCTCTCTGACTAAAATACTGGAAGGCATCCTAGATTTGCTTCCTCACTAGGAGAGGATTTTCTTCTTCAGCTCATTGCAGAATGGCTCCAGTCCAAAGCAAACATCTGCTGCACCTGAGTTCTGTTTTCAAGCTGTACTCTGCTGCTGCAGTGATAAAAACTGATCTTTTTGTAACCAAACATTTGAATTATGCTATATACTCCAGAAGTGAGACACAAATCAGAAATTCATCTTCATTCATCCAGACTAGCATATTTTACAGCATGCAATAGCAAATATTTTCCATAGAATATTTTCCCATAAACCTAAAAAATCCCAGCTAACAAGGGGGAATTTAGTTATGAGCTATAATGGGCTCCACCACATTTCAGGAATAGTCCCCGTGTGGGTTATGCATGTTAAATGTAAGCATAATCTTGAAAAAGGAGAGTACATTCAGCATTCCACAAACAAGAGAATGGACAAGGACAAACTGACCTCAAGTGTAAATTAATAGGTTGGGCGTTTTAATAATGTAGATGATGCTGTCAATGTTCCCAAATTTAATGGAAGATTTTATTTTATTTTATTTTATTTTATTTTATTTTATTTTATTTTATTTTATTTTATTTTATTCACAAAGACCTATCTGTTGAAAACAAGCAAATATGCAGCATTCTGAACTTTTTTTTCTTCTTATGGAAGTACAAGATCTTTCCTATTAAAAGTCTAGGGTTTGGTTTTTTTTTTTAACAGAAGTGTACCTTAGAAAATGGACTTAAAAAACAGAAGACAGAGGAAGGAAAAACCCCTCAGTTTGTAACTGTCACTGTCCTGATTTTGTGGCACTTAACTTCGACTACCCATCAGTTGCCTTATGTCCAACAACACTGATTTGTGATTATTTGCAACACGCACTTGCACTCATGCATGGGAAAAGCATTGCGTGGTCCATTCTCAGTTACCTAAACCCTGGATTTGCGAGGCTGAGGAAAATCAGTGGCCGGGCTGAGGAGTTACCAGCGTTTGGTACTTCCAGCGGCAGTGAGATTGGGAAGCACCTGCGGTGTTGCATCCACGCAGCACTGCGACACGCGGGGACACAGAGCTGCGGCTGCTGCCCTGCGCTCCAGCCCCACTGACCGCGGCTGGCGTTTGGTGCCTGCCCCCACCCGAGCCATCCCGCTTTCTCACGGGAGCAAGGCTTGAGTGCAGCCCTGAACCCCAACCCACAAAAAAGCCCTTTCCACGTTTGGCCAGAAGAGGGCAATATTACGTCACCTAAAACACCCAGGTGTCGGGCCAACTCCGCACAGGCGAGGGAGGAGGGAATCAGAAAGTCACAGAATCCTAGAATGGTTTGTGTTGGAAGCGACCTCTAAAGGCCATCTAGTCTAACTCCCCTGCAGTGTTCAGGGATGTCTTCAGCTCTGTCAGGTTGCTGAGAGTCCTGTCCAACCTGACCTTGGATATTTCCAGGTATGGATCATGTACAGCCTCTCTGGGCAACCAGTTCGAGTGTTTCTCCACCCTCATTATAAATATTTTCTTCTTCCTATCTAGTAAAAATCTACCCACTTTCAGTTTAAAACCTTTACATCTTGTCCTATCGTAACAGGCCCTGCTAAAATGTCTGTCTCTGTTTTTCTTATAACCTCCCTTTAGATACTGAAGGGTCGCTGAGGTCTCCCCAGAGCCTTCTCTTCCTCCAGGCTGAACAAACACAACTCTCTCAGCCTGCCTTCATAGGAGAGGTGCTCCATAACATTTTATACCAATATAACATAGCTTTTCTACTCCTTTTTCATACCTCTATTGTATTTTACTGCTTTATACAGTTCAGGAGCCAGTTTCATTAGGCCCCTACTCACTATAGAACTCCTCAGCCTCCCAAGCCCAAACCTGCTGAAGCAGACCTGAGGGTCTGAAGCTAAATAATCTATCCTCAGAGAGCAGGGATTAATGTAAAACATTTGTGCAAATACAGCTGAAGAAAGGTAGAAACAAGCAAATAACTTTATTTTAGGTTTTTGAAAGTTCAGAAAAGGCAGTGATCTGTGTAGAGTAGTTCAGCTCTCATACTGCTGTACTGGCAGTGCAGACTTACATGTGTGTGAGAGGCAGTGGCCACACACATGCAGTCAACACAGCATCCCCCCACCATTCCCCACCTCTGTTTTCTGCCTCTTTGGCTTTCTGCCCTCCATTTCCAACCAGTCTGTCCTGCTGATCTTCCTGTCACAGGCTTATGCTTACTCTGGGTGCCTCTATGTTCCCCTCTGCATCCAGTTTAAGCACTTTCAGCAGTGACACTTTCTGCTTCACCACTTTCCTTGTGAGCTTTAAGGCTGTGGGCTTCGGGGGAGTCTATGGCACTGTGCATCTTCCTGACCCTTCTGCCTCCCTGCTTCAAGGTTTTGGGGGAGATATCTCTCTCACAGACCCTGAGAAACAGGCTACAAACCATAAAGCCACCATGGGGAGATGCTCTTAAAGGTTTTTCTCAAACTCTCTGGGTAGTATCAATGCACCATTTCGTGAGAACTTTTGGCAGCTCAGAAAATCTCCACTGAACTAGAGAAGTGAGTAAAGTAACTTCTATTCATGTTGTCAGTGCTTTTCCGGTGCAACGAGGGCCAGGGGGGGTTCCCACTGTGGAGCCGTTGGTCAGGAAGGCAGACAAATGACACAGAGGAGCACCCAAGTGTTCCTGTGGAAGCACCTCACACTCAAATTTTTGCCAAATCTGGGGCAAGTTTCCCGGCAGGCTGTGCCAGGGTTTTGGTCGAACATTCACCCACCACAGATGATCTTTATCAAGATTACCCCAGGGAAGTGTAGATAGACAGCATCCTCCGAACAATGTACTGGTTTCCATATGTTTAATATATTTTCATATCAAAAAGTCAAATCTTGCGCAATTTGACATTTCCTACAGAAGTGTTGTTTGCTGACTAACTAAGCAAAATAGCATGGCTAAATTCTTCTAAAAATTGTTTCATGTGACCTTTAGTTGTCCTCAATAACAAGAAACCAAGTAGCCTACTCCTGCAGAAACCCTGTACACAATTAACAGCCATGGCTTGAGTGATTAGCACCTCGTATGCCTCAAAGAGCTGACAAGAGTTTTACAAACGCTAAATAATGAAGTACATCAGCTCTACAGGCTAATACAACAGAGGAAAAAGAAGGCTCAGGTGACACACCACAAAAATCCAGCTCTGAAGAACACAGCAACTGCACGTTGGTTCAAGACAAGGAGAAAAAAATGGTATCACCCCTTAAAAATTAAAAGGGACTTCAGTTAGTCCAAACACATATAGTTTGACCTAGATTCTCCTGTGAATAGCCCCTTGGTTTTTTAACAATAGTAAAAGCAAGAACTTATTCAGTTCCATCCCATCGGACTGACCAAAGGAGTCATTGTGATCCAGTGGCTTACGCGGAGGAGAGCTGCCTACTGTGTCACCAGCTGCCACAGCATCTCAGCAAACACACGGAGTCTAACTAGGATCAGCTTTGCTAATCCAAGCTCTCTTAGGAGGTTCACAGCACAGGCAATAGGGCTGCTGTCCAGAACTTGGGACAGCATTGGTATCAGCAAACATTTCCTTGAGCACAGTGCTTGTCACAGAACAAGGCTATAGAATTTAAACTGTCGGCAAAGTCAGGTCACACTGTGATCAGTCGTCCTGTTGTCCCTCCAGTATTCATGGGAATGCCTTTATATGTAACAACGATGTTGCTGTATTTATGCACTTACACAAAAAAGGACTGAGGCAATGAGGGCTAGTTATGAACCACACTGATAGAAATCATGGTGCATCCCCGGCAAGGTTTGCACTACCAGAAAACTCAAAGTATTCTCAACAAAGCCTAGTTTTACCACCTACACACAAGGAGAGGATGAAAGCTCCCAATAGGAACTTGTCAGCATTCTCATGTCAGCACACCTGGAGCAGAGTGCAAGAGGAGAGATCTCCTGGAAATTGTGCTGTCAGCAGCTGCACTGCTCTGTGCTGGAGATAGCTATGGAGGGTTGAACAGTCTGTTGGTCTTTCTGGCAGACCAGCCCACACTTCTTATGCATGTTTCATCATTTTCCATGTACCACGAGCTGCAGTTGCCTGGATTTGTGCTGTTGTTACACAGACATATAAGAAGGTTCAGTCTGTTGGTGAGAAGAAAAACATGATCTCTAGGCAGAGCTGTTCTCTATTCTCTGATTTGTTTCATACTTCCTTTTTTTTTTTTTTAGGGGCAGGAGGCATAGTACAACTGCAGTATCTTTGCTTCTGTCAGTCCTCTCACTTCTAGTGATGTCTGAATTCTTGATCAATTGCTCAAAATTCCTCATAGACTGAGAGAAGTAAAAGCCTCAAAGATTTTATGTTGCTGCAGTTTGTGCAAGAACTGCAGGGACGTTAGAGGAAAAAGACCCCAAACAATCCTCCCACAAAGGAAAGGCAGCACAGAGCAGCTCCTGCCCACTCAGAGGCGCTGCTCTCACTTGGCAAGTATGGACTCAGTGCAGCAATAGCATGGGTGGTGGACAATACTGGACGTGGGGGATTGGAAGACCCACATTACACCTCCAGTAAAAAGCAGGCTTAGAACTATATATGAAACTTCATTATCCTTAGATACACTGTCCTGTTTGTCTTTGACTGATAGAATTTACACATTTTTATTGGTTTCTAGCATTCTGCTTGCCTTATCCTGACATCCAGTGCCAGAAATCTACTTTACTATGTTTTATCTCCTAGTGCAATAAAGCTCTATTAAATTTACTGAAATAATGAATGTGAAGTCTCCCAAAATATCTCAACTCCATCTTTTTTACTACTGTGAGGCTGGCTTGTGCCTTTATATGCATGATTAGCTAGCCAGCCATATTAATACAGTCTTGTGTGATTCAGTAGTGCACTGAGTATTTTCAGGGCTTCGAAAGACAAAGGTAACATTTTGTATACAGTGCAAATTACTCCTTACCACTACTGATTGCTCTTCTTCTGGCTGGAGACACCTACATTTTCTTATCTATAAATTTAGAAGCAGAAAATCATTAGTTTTTCTCAAGTAGTTCAATGATTTTGAGTCACCCAAAACAAACAACATAAAACCCAGTATCCCGATCACAGGCCATTGGAGCTCACAGGGCCTTGCCTGCAGTTTGTTTCCATGAAATGTGTGGCAGTAGGGAGCTCATGAGACTCCCTCTTCTGAACATCATGATTGCTCCTTAAAACTGTGAAGTGTCCACCTGAGGGACCTGCTAAGGACTAAGTTATAATTTCTTTACCCCTGAAGGGGGGAAGATATTGTTAAAACCTCCATGCGGGGAATGGGGTGTTTTTTTCCTTTTTTTTTTTTTTTTACCTTTTTTGCATATGTATCAATACAGATGTACAATTGCTAGTTTATCATGGCATAATAGCCACGGCAGCTAATAAATTATTTCACAGATTGAAAAATATATATTTATGAGGTGTCCTGGTATAGTGGTTTGTGGGAGCCAGGAAAGTGCTAATTCTGATCACACAGAGCCATTGACCAATGTCTGCGGTCAGATCAGTTGACCTTCTCTTTCTTCGGTCATCCAAGCTGGAAAGTGTATTAAATGCATCGCCCCTGGAAAACGACAGTGCGCGTTCATGCATTAATGTGTGTTTTACCATGTATAGGGTGTTACACTTCCCCTTCAGTCTGTAGTTTCTGGTTTCCTAAAGTGTTATGTGCAAGTGATATTTTACGTTTCCTAAACCTTTTATATCCTTGAAGTTTAAGAAATTAGATAGTATTAGCTTTCCTCTCTTAGATTTCTACAGACATTACAGGTTTTGTTTTTTTATCGAAATCATTTTATGGCCCATTAATTGAATAGATAATGTTTCTCAGCAAAGCTTGAAGGATCATATAGCATTTTCAGCATGACACAGTATATTTTCAGCCAGGGATGACATTTTTTTTTACAGTTCTAACACCAGCAAGTGAGCCAGCCTTTAATATCCACTATTCTTGATAGACGTAAATCTTTGTCCTGAAATTTACTCAGAAGAAATAGGACTTTGGTTAAAATGGCATATAATCTAACACCATGGTTAAAAATTCTGAGAGGGCAAGGAAGACATGAACTACTGTTTTTAATAAAACAGAATATAATCTCCCAGAGATCTAACCACTAATTCCCATGAAATTCAGAGAAAGTTTTAATATACTAAGGAGTAAAATATGTGTTTTCAAAGAAAAATCTAGTTATATTACACATTTTAAATCCAAGTCAGTTTTGTAAGCCAGTTTAATCTCTGCTAAAGACCTTTGTTAATCATCCAGCTGAAAGCATTGCTCAAGGAATTATGGTCATAGGAAGTCAAACAGATAAGTCAAACTTCTTACAATTATTGGTAGTGTTCTAAACACTGGGCAGTATTCAAAACAATCAGCCTAAGCTGTGTGTAGTCTACTGAGCCACTGTGTTGCACCACATACCAAGGAAAGGGGAATGTGCATCCTCCTTGGGGTTCTGCCACTGCAAACTGGGACACAGTCCTGTAAGGCCTTGGAAACATGCTAAGCTGCACACACTCTTTCCAGGACAGATGTGGACAAGAAGATAACATTCTCTTGACTGACTAGTTGGATATTTTATGTTTGGAGTCTGTAAGACTTCTTGGCTTTTGGAAAAGTAGAAGGAAAACTAGACTTAGAGGTTCAAAAAGGTCTGCAAATTTAGCTTCAGACCTTTGGTTATATCATAGAATGATAGAAAGGTTCGGTTTGGAAGAGACCTTCAAGATCATCTAGTTCCAGTCCCCAACTGTGGGCAGGGACACCTTTCACTAGACAAGATTGCTCAAATAATTATCTGTTCTGAAGTAATGAGACTAAAAACATTCCATAGTATTGCTTCTGTGGGCAATACTTTGTACCTGAGTTGGTATAATTTGTGGTTGGTCTTTAATTTCTTAGTTATTTAGTAACTACTTATGTGGAGGATATTTTTTAGTGAGGTTGAACTGGGGAGGGAGAAGAGAGCTGGTCATTCACAGAAATACATATTTATATATTTATATATATTCATATAAATACCTATAACTAATAGTTAACAGCTACTTAAACTACAGCCTAAGACTATGGCAGTCCGTTATATAATTTTAAGTCATGATAAGTTCAGACTGTAGGTTGTATTGGTGAATAACAAGTAACTGCACTTCATTTCTAGACCTAGTCCCTACTGTTGCAATTCAGGTGGAAGAGATCATATCTGTGCACTCACATGGTAATTACTCCTCCTTATGGTACAGTTGCTCCAGGGACTACTTTCGAATTCACAGTAAGTGTTTATTAAACAGATCACTTAGAGCTTGCAACTTCTATTTCAGTTCCTGCCTTATCATAAAGAAATAACAGGGCAAAACAGGGAAGAAGCATCATAACCCATGTAAAGTTATTTTCTCATTCATGACCTGCATGTGCTAACACAGGGCTTATTCTCTGTGAAATGAGAACAGTAGATCACTAAGTTGTGCCAAGAGGTATCAGAGGTGCAAAATAAAAAATTCCATAGACTTATGATCTTGTAGAAATAATCAGCTTTTAAAGTCTTCTCTGATCTTCAAATTACTGCAGACCCTGAAATTATCTTTAGAACTGGTGTCTCCTGCACATCTGTCCTTGATGAGCAAAAAGACAAAGAAGGACACAAAAGGAGAATCTCAAAGGAGCCTTTGCCCCACATGGTCACAAATCCCTAGTATAGTAAAAACACCCAGAAGTCTTGTGTGAATAAGGGCCTTGTGTATTCCTTTTTACTCTGAAAGTATTACTTACCTCCCAAGGGATAGGAAAATCTCATATTTTTTAAATACTAGATAAACTATCGCATGCTCAAGTGGGAAGCTGTGCAGTCCATCCTCAAACCATAAGCCCACCAAAAGAGCTGTCTACCCATCAGTGGTGCATTTTTAACGTTTTTAACAAAACTTCGTGTACAGTATGGCTTAATACAATATAAGAAGAAGAAACAATAACAAAGGTATTACACAGACTACACAAGGTCCTACCTATGTGCGTAAGAATGACTTTCTGAACAAGGGCAGTGTCCTAATGCCAAGCAGATAGATGCTTCCCAGAGGGAACATAAAAAGTCAAAGGAAAGACTAGTGGAAGGAGGAGGGTAAAAAAGAGCATTTGTGGACTCCTGCACCCATTTTACAAGCGGTAGAAACCGTGATGCATCTTCCTTTACTCATATTGCATGACTTGGAGTAAAAGTAAGATTCAGGCGCTAGAAGGAATCACAAAAGCAGCCAAATCACAAAGCAGGGGTCACTAAACATGGAGAGACACATGGATGTGCATATTTTCAACTCTGTGCATATTTTTGCCTCCTTGGCATAATTGGCATCCTTGGTGTTCTGCTTTGACTGTTTGTTCTAATCCCCTTTTTTTTCACTCCTTCATTTTCTTCCTCTCTGCTTTGCTCCCCTCAAGGCTCTAAACACAAGCACCCAAGAATGTTTGCTGCCATCCCACAGCTAACTGTGCTGTCTCGTGATTTCCTTTTTCTCCTTGTGCACTTATCTCATCCATTTACATTGAAAGGTCTCTGGGACAAGGGACACTCAAGTATTGTCTTTTCCCGATACCTTTAGGCCAACTCTGGTTCCTGTACTGATTTATAAGGTGCTAATCTACTCAATATAAGAACCCACAGAGTATCTTAACCTATAGCACTTTTGAAGTAGATTATATGCACTGCTGAGTTTGAGACCAAAATAATACAGTGTACCTACCTCTTGTAACAGTCATGAGAACACTTCCAATGTATCTTTTAAATGCCAAAATATAACAGGCTCATTTCTCATAATTTATAATGTACATATCCTGATGGAATCCTCTTTTTTTTTTTTTTTTTTTTTTTTTTTTTGCAATGAACATAGAGGACTGAAGCCCTTGCAGGGAAGTATTTCTACTGTAAAATGAAACTCCTCTCTGTTTTTGATCAGGCACATTACAAGGTGTCCAGGTGTACTTTTTTCAAAAATTAAATAGGTAGATGACTTCTTGGCAGTGGGGAAAGACTTGCAATTCTACATTAAACATTTCTGTGGGAAAAAGGCTGTGAGACAAGTCAGAATCAACCCACTGAGAACTTGGAGGGAGCTTGTGGACTCCTGGTGAACACCCAATCCTGCTCTCAGTGGAAGCAGGAAGATCCTACTGTAAGTAGGTAAAATTAAATTAGAGATGAGTAGTAGATAAATCAGATGAGAGACATAACCTGAGATAAATGATTAAAGAAGCAAACCCATTCCATTAAGAATGTGAAACTAAAAATTAAGGGCTCAAGTACAGCTTCCTTTCTAAGGATAAATCTCTGCTTCAATCAGAATTGTGACTTGCGATTTCAGCAACATGCATAGACCTTTACCTTTAAAGTAGCCAGTGCAGATGTTGATATGTGTGGAGTTAGCAGGAGCCATCAAATACTCAGGACAACACTGAGTTCACATTTATTGGTTACACCAGTGGTCTAAGCTAACACAACACTGAGTTCTCATTCACTGGTTACAGCAGTTGTCTAAACTAAAGCAGCTATTTGACAAATCATGATGCTGTCCTAGAGACTCTTCAGGTTCTTCCACACTGGGACTTCTGCTGTGAACAAAAGCACCATGAGGAAGAATTCCAAAATCACAAAAGGAGGGAGTTTCCCAAACTGGCTTTGACAGCAGGTGAAGTAGAGTACCTATAAAGAGAAAGCAGAGTACCTATAAATCTAACTTCATCTAACAGAATTGTTGCATTCATATGAGTGGGACTTAAAATCAGCTTCTCTCTTGTGCGAGCCAGAGTAGGAAATCTTGATCCCTAAATTGGATCTCTACTGTAGATGAACTTGAAGCTTCTGTAGTCTTATTTGTACTTATCTTAACCAAGTTTGCAAGCTCAGCCTTGCCTCTCTAATTTTCTTCAATCTGAGAATGGTAATTCAAACATTTGCCAGAGAAGAGTGTGTCAGGAAAAATCAATGAAGACCTCCGGAAGTGCAGTACTCTACCCCAGGATTTTGCATACTTTGATTCATCAGAAACATTTTAAATAAACAAGACCTTTGCATACATTCACTCCTCCTCTGTATTTAAAATAACGTTCTTGTTATTTATAATTGTATTTCTATATTATTGTTCGACCATATCTTCCAGCTCTTAAAAGCTAAATTGCATAAAACCATGTGACCAAAAATTTGTCTCACTGATATTTATGTAAGTATATTGGGTAAAGCTGGGCCGTACACAAGCTTTATGATGAAATCATTTGTGTCTTGTCCTTATTTGAATTTCCGTATTTACTTAACAAAAGATTTCGCTGGGGCTTTTCAGTCCTTATTTACATAGATCCATCAAAGATGGCATAGTTAGACGCAGGATGTAGTTGAAAGTAGACAATAGCACAGCAGGGTTAAGGTATTGGGCTGCAGCTAAAGTGTTTTGTTAGGAAGATCTGATAAGTGCTTAGACTTTTTGCTAAAATAAAGACCCTAACAACAGTGGGAATTCAACAGGGTAATCACACTTAATGCAGACTGTTTAGCGCAATTAGAGGTGATTGGCAGTGTCTTAAAGCCCTTAAACAGAAACAACATATAAAAAGAACTTACCTCAATTGGATTTCAGCTTCGTTGCCATTTTCAGTCTAATGCATTATATAAACTGGTTAATGCACATATTGGTCCTATGACTGTAAAGTATCTGTAGTGAGACTTCCTGTGCCATGGAAATATCAAAACGCTCCATGTGATATGCAGCCCTATCAGGAGGCAGTGTAAATAAAGAGTTTGTACTTGCCAAAGGATAAATCTCTTCCTCTCTGATATCCATGAGGTGTTTATCAATGAATTGATCAGGAATGCAGAGGGGAAGGCAGGGAGACAGTGACAGATGATCCAATAGCAGAATGGACTGCAAAGTGTATTTTTAATGCAAAACCAAAGTTTGCAAATGCTGATTTACAAACAACTGTGCATTTGTGTTTATAAATAACACACAGATATTTAATCTACTGTGTATGCAATACTCTGCTTTAAATCTATGCAGACATACTGAAGTCACTGAAATAAGGCTGATTTTCCATTTCCTAATGATTTAACTCATAGGTCTGAGTGGAACTAGCTAATGCAATGAATCACCAAGGCAGTTACACACACTTCAGGAGCCTTGGCAGGATACATTTCTGTGAGAGTGTCTTTAGGCCAAAATTTGCTAAAGCATGGCACCACTGACACTACCAAATATTGAGTAGTAGTCTGAGCTTGGTAGAGGAGCTGTATTGAAATAAAATCGCACTTATCCAGAGAGAGAGTGTGGCCAGAAAGATAAGAGATCTACCTTGAACAGTTTAAATTGTGTTGATCCAGATCAGAATTGCCATACTTTCAGATGAGATGAAGGGTTGGAGTAGCTGTGTGCTCCTAAGGTGCTGCAGTGTAGAAGCTGGGTAGCTTAAAAGTGAAAAACCTAATTTAAGGAAACCTTCTTAAAACAGTAGGCAGTACCTTCTTTTGAACGTCTAATGCTACCAAACTTTTATAAGTTTTTATATTTATATTATTTATAGTAATACAGTGGTTGTGCATATAAAATATCTTGTGTTGGTCCAACTTAATCTGTTCTCAAAAGATCGGTATGACCACCATTGTAGCAATGTATCTACAACTGGGGGTGTTGGAATAGCTCTGAAGAGGTGTAGCAAGGGAACAACCATACCATCATGACAGTCACCTCAACCAGTACTTTTTGGTTTCCAAGAGGAGGGGGCAGTGCTGAAATCCACAGCTAGATACACTGCTTCAGCAGAAGAATTTATGCCATATAATTTGTATATTTACACAAGTTCAAAATAATGACCAAAGAGATCAATAATCCTCTGCCAGTTTGAAGACACAGTGAGGTGAGTATATACCAAGAACCTTCCTCTGAATAAAATCTACCAAAAATGAAGATTTGCTCACAGACTTTGCATTATGACAGACAGCAAAGAAAGATGCTGGATTAGGTTTCTTAATCAGAGCTGTAGGTTTAATCAGTAGTCATAGTAATCCAATCTACACTAGGCTGGGAACTGCCTTGGTTCAGCCATCCAAGAGATAAGCTTTTTTTGTCTGACCCTCTCACCTGGACTACCTCCACCATCAGTGAAGACAGAATAGGCACCTTCACCGAAGGACACACACGATTAACTCATCCCAGGTACTTAGTTTTCAGTGATTAAAGTTCAGATGAATGCTTTCACAAGGTGTCTAGCACAGTCAGATTCAGTCAGACACTGAGGTCAGTAGAATAGTGCCAATCTTCAGTGAAAAGATCTGCCCTTCAGGGCTCCTGAACATCCCACCCACACAGATCCCACACAGATCCCCGATCCTGGAGCTATAGATAGTGAAAACTCTTTCTTCTGCTTTCAGATCCTCTAGGACCAGAGTCTTTTTGCAGTTATACACAAACCTCCCTGCACACACGTAACTCCTTAGCCATTTGCGTGTTTCACTTTGTTCCTTACTAGTCATAAGCAAGATGTCTGAAATCTCTGCTTATGAACACATTTTACTAAGAACAGAACAGATAATAAACATTTCATATATTTTCTATTTCATATAGTTTCTACATTAGGATAAAAAATGAACCATTATTTTATTACTTAAGAGACAAAAAAGAAGGTGAAATTAAAATAATCTTCCAAAGGCAAGCTCTCAAAAACAGAGAAACATCATAATTTTGTTTGCTTGGCTAGTAGCATAATTTTGAAGCTTTTTGTTACTCAAGCAACTTTTGTTTCCATTTTTAAAACATTAACTGGAGGCAGAGGCTTATGGCTACTTTGAATGTTAGTTAATTAAAAAAGCGTTAAATTACCATCCTTTCCCTTGCCATGGGGAGCAAACAGAGGGAGTATAATGAGTTTATTAACTCTCATAATGTCAGTGTTGACTGCATCCAAATATTGGATCCATTATTTGTCAGTCCCCAAAGAACCACCTAGAGAAGTAAATGGGTCAAGGATTAATTGATTGGTGGAAGGTTCTCTTTTTCCGGTCACAGTTTTGCTACTGTGCCATTTATATGTGCAGGAGAGGAAAATCAAGGTATTTTGACTCTCCAGTACATTACCCTGCTTTAGCCTGGCTTCTTGAGTCTGTCACACTACTGCAATCTTTCAATTATTTACTGCCAAATATCCTTAGGAAAAGCACTGATCTCAACTGGGAACTACTGAGGAATATTCTAACAAAAGTTTTGGATTTTTTTTGTTTGTTTGCTTTGTTTTTTAAACCTCATGCTAATTCGTGGAGTTGGAGTCATTATCTGAGAACTAACCCCGCAGTCAGTGTAATAAACTTTGTGCTTGCTTATTCTCAAGAGGCTCAGCAAAACTTCCACTTAATACAGCAAGCCAACCTCTGTTTAAAATAGGAGATGTTGCTGGATATTAACACTCAAAGCCATCTGCAACTTGGAAAGCTGCATGTGTTTTAGACCAACCAATCCTCCCAAGGAGCCTTGTTTTGCAAAAAAGGATAGAGAAGCATGTTAAAGGGTCTGAAGATAAATAATAAATGAGTGAGAGCTTAAGACCACAATTAGGCCAACGTTAATAAGCATTAATTCCAAAGGATAAGGGATTTATCTTTAGAAGTAACCACTACATAATAAATGTCCTTCTACGCCTTAATGGATAAACTCACTTGGTATCACAACTGATTACAAAACAGGAAAAGGTTTATACATAGGAAAAGCCCAAGTAAAAGTCAAATGATTAATTTAACTTTTCTTAAAGTCAGGCAGTGGGGTTTTTGTTTGCTTTCCTCACTGTATGTGCTTCCAGTGCACCTAGAGAATGCTACAAACAATTACAAGACACATTTGCAAAGGTTTTTTCTCGCTTTCTTTTTCCCTTACACTGCCTCAGCAACAGCCTTACAATCATTCCCCCCCAGCAAAAAAAAAATACCTGAGTATTTATCCATCTTCCTGTCACACAACTCTAACCTTCAAGAAGGGGTCTTTCGGGTGTAACTAGCTTTGCCCTGTGTGCTATTGGCATCCCATTGTCAATCCAAAGAGGAACCCCTTTCTGTGACAATTTAAAATTTGCTAACTAATAGAAACTATGCTAAATACTGAATATTCCAGCTAGACAGGTAGACCTTCTCAAGGCAGCTGAAGCAACCTGTAGAAAATAACATTTCCAAAGCTGAAATAGTCAGTTAAATTAGATCTTGTTTGTTTGTTTGTTTGTTTATTGGCTTCGTTTCCTCCTCTCTCCTATTCTTACTGTTTATGTGATCAAACTGTACTGAATGGTAGAACATCTCTCTGATGCCTCTGGCTCCTGCTGAGCATATTAGCTTATCTGTCCCTTGATCCCATCTTTTAGAAAATTAGGTGCTGTGACAAATCACAGCATATCAAATTGTTTTAAGTTTCTCAGCTCTAAGTGTTATTTTATTGTCATTGTAACCTTTGTTAAAAACCTCAGTTCTTAGAGACTAGATAAGGACATGATATCAACATACAACAAATAATGACTGGTAAGAAACAGAACTTTAATACGTGATTATAGCAACAAAAATGCAAATCACATAATTAGTCAGGACTGGCTTTAAGCCTTGTCAAACCTACAGAAGTGGAAGTTTTAACGTACCTCCAGTGTGTTAGAGCACTTCAGCCAAGTGCAGGTTTTCATTATGGTGACTCCAAAACAGTCAATTCCATGGTCCTGCCACGCCTATGGTTTTATGGATGGAGTTGATGGACTCATCCTTCAAACTCACGCTCTGGTTCTAGGAAGTATCAAGGCAATTTTTTCACATGAAGCATTGGAGCTGGGAAGAATAGCCCACAAGGTACAACATTGCATCATTTATGTGGGCATCTCACAGCACAAGTACCTTGTTTTACTGATGGAAAATAGAAATGCGTAAGTAACGCAGATATTCTTTTACCTATCAGATAGCCAAGAGATTTTCTCTCTACTCATGAAGGTGTCTTTGGCTAAAACATTTGGAATAAAGAGACTGGATAAGAGAATATATCATAGTTCCCTTAAGGAAAAGTAGTGCTAGGAGTAATATATAAGTTCGATCAGATGCTTTAACAAAATTATATTCTCCAACTATCAAGAATTTAAGAGATGAATATTTTTCTTATTAAAAAAATTTTCTTCATGAAACTAAAAGCTCCATATCAGCCCTGGAGTATAATACTGAAAGTAATGCTAATACTTGTTCTAAAATCAACACTAACAACTTTCCTGAAGTCATTCAAGCAACGACTGTTACTGCAGTTATTGTTTCTGTTGCTTGAAGCCATGGAGGAGATTGTGGAGGAGCTAATAAAAGTGAAAACAGTCTTGTCAAGGACCTGGCACAAAGCTGTTATGCTACTGGCACCTCCAGAGAAATACCAGGTGGTATCAGCTCAGGTAACCAAGATATCTCAGATGAGTGATTAAACGGATTATGGCTTCATTTCACAAATGAGAGGGATGTTTACCCAACTCTCAGTGACTCAATGAAATTTCAGTTTCCCCTCTGTTTGAAGCCCAGTGATTCTAAAATACAAAGAAATACTGGAGATAATAGACTTATTTTCTTACATATTTAAGGGTAAAATTCTTCCCAAGATAATAAATAATTACAGCATTTGCAACTGCTTTATTAAAACTGGGTATGGTATTTCATAAATCACTTAGATGATAGATCTCTCTATGCAGGAAACTGGGAGCAAGAAGCACATGCCATCGCCAAACTAGGCGAGAACAGGAAAAAATCATTACCCCATGTTATAAGCACTGGATATTTCCAAAATAAAAAAGCAAGTAGTAACTGAATATAATTTTGAGAGGCTAACTTTAAAACTACTTTGGGCAGTGAATGATTAACCTGGTCTGATTTCCCTGCTCGTTGCAGAAGGGTTGGAACCTGATGACCTTTAAAGGTCCCTTCCAACTCAAACCATTCCATGATTATATGATTCTATGATTCTATTAAAAGACTGATTAATGTCAAATAGCTCTGCTTCTCACTGTTGTTCCAAGTCTCCCATTCTCCTAGCTCACATCACTCTGCCCTGTCTGCCTGAGACAGAAGACTGCAGCAATTATTGGTGATTACCGTGATAAACTCAGCATTAATGATGTACGATGTGTCAGCGCTTACGTTCATGTATCAGCTACCTATAGACCCTGCACACTTCCAACAGTAGCAATTATGTTCATGATTGATACATTTGCTTTGTATCCTTTTAGATCAATTCAAACTGCAAACACCTATTGGTCATCTTTACTATAAACCTGGCTACTGCAAATCTTGTTGGTGTTCTCAGAGCTTAATATTTCCTCATGCTGTTTTTTTTTTCCTCCAGATCCTTGAGCAATGATTTTGCATTAGTCCATATATCCTTCATATCAGGAAGAATGAACGTATGGGAAATACTGTCTTTATCTGCAGGCTGAAATTCAAACCACCTTCACTCTGTCTCCAGTTTTTATACTATCGAAATTCTAAAAAAAACAGTTGGAGTTTTCCCTCAAATGAGTGCATGCAAGGATTTGGCCCCACTTGAGAAGTCGTTTGGGTGAAGATTGTGCACATCAGGGTTACTCACCAATTGGTGCAATAAGGACTGCTAATGCCTTGCTAAGCTTTCCAGTTCTGGGTTACTGCTGTCTAGAATATGACTCATGGTGGCACCAGGTGCCAGTTGTTCAGTCGCATGACAGATGAGCTGGCAGTAGATGTAAAATCTTTGGGGGCCAGACATCCAAGCAGGAAAGGTGAGTGATGATGGTACCAAACCCATCAGAGTCCTGATGAGTGAATCCTTAGCGTGAACTCCCAAAATGATGGCTTCAAGAGGCTGGGAGGGCCCTGGCACACTGCAAAAGAAGTGCACTATTTACAGTTGCTACTTTTTGCTTCCCAGTGTTGATGGAAACCTGTACTGTTAATTAACCTGTCATTTACAGCTGTTGAAACAGTTACTTTGTTGTTGTGGAAACACAGGTGTGGGTACACTGTCCCCACTGATGTGAAATTTGGTGAAGTCACATAAACCCTGGTATTACCTGCCTGTAGTGCATGTGGTCTGAAGTATATTATTCAGTTTCTTTTAAAATTCCATTGTTAAGTAGCAGGTTTAATAAGCAGTGACAAGAAAACCGTTCCCACAGAGTGTGATTACATGTATTGCTGTGGTGGGTTTTTTGGGGTGGCAGCAGTAGAAGTTGCTCCAAAAACAACTTGATAAACTCACAGTAGAAATGCTGCTTCAAGGACCGTGTTAACAAAAAAGCTGAATGCAAACTCACCTCATGAAATCCTTAAAATGCAGGTGGCAGGAAATGTGAAGAAGCACCAGGAGTACTAGTTTTTTATACGGCTTCTTCTCATATTTTCACTAAATGTGGAGAAATGACTACACAGAGATATAATTTCTTTAACCTTTGATCTGAGCCAGTACAAAATGATCTTATGTCTTTGGTCTACCTTTATGTGATGGCGACCTGAATTATTTCCAGATATTACGTTTGCTTGAACTTTGAGATTTTATAAACATATAGGCTTTTTCTTCCTTATTTTCCCTACTTTTGAAAGGTGTCAAGGATGTTTCATGAATGATGTAACACTTCACGTGAAAGAGATATTGATGTATTTCCCATATTTTCACCAGAATGTTAGCTAGTAGACTTGGTATTTATAAAGATAAATGTTTCAGTAACATTTTATTCCTAATTTCAGTGATTGTACCTTAACAGGCTCATTTCACCTTACAAAGAACAAGTATTAGAAAGGCATGTTTCAATAATATCCTGATAAAGTCCATCCAAAGAAATACTGTTTCATCCAGGTTAAAAATCCAGATGTTGAACTCTGTGCCACTGTTCGCTGATATCTTGAAGTCATTGTTTGTTGGTGAATGATTGCACAAGGCACAAACAAAGTTGGCTACAGGACATATGACAGGTTTTGGCACGAGCTTCCTTTCTTTTTAATGGACAAGCCTGCCTATGCTCGTGACAGTCAACTGCTCATCAAAACACAGAGCTTAAATCCAAAATTTGACATATGCACCACAGCTCTAGCACTTTCCCCTTTCAGTTCCATCGAAAACATAGGCGAGATTAACTAAACATTTCTCTTTAATACACAAAATACTCACTACAGGCTAAATTTATAGATCAGAATAAATCGTTCAAACATATGGATTTAATGCCCTACTACAGAAATAGGTACAGTCTAATTTTCTCTCTCTCTAAAGCTGATAATAAAATAGACAAGAAAAGTAGCATCTGAATCCCATATATCAGCCCCTAGGTATAGTTAAAAAAAAAATAAAAAAATATACATGAACAAAATTTAATTTCTTAAACTGTTCTATTCCAAAATACATATTTAAAGATCATTACTCAATTACTGAAGCACACTTGATCTATATATATTTTCTAGCTCACCAATCTTCATTATTTTTCTATGTTATTAATATTTTACTACATTGTTTGGGTTTTATTTTTGCTAGGCACTTGCAAAATCAAAATCCCCTCAGGTAAGAACATAGGATGAGAATGTCAGCTCATGAAAATTTAAATGCTTCACCTACTCCTTTACTACACTCATTTCTTCAGTGTCAGTTTCTTTAAATACTTGTCTGAATTTTCTCCAAATTATTGTTTTATTTACTTGTATAATAAAAGCCTTAAAAATGTGTTTTAGTCTTGAAAGCAGAATTAAGCTAACAGTAAATTACTGAAATAAAATATTTTTTTCCTGAAATTTCTAGTAAAATAACACATAGATTAACAGTGGATGCTAATGAGCTGCTGTTTCATTTCACTGTGGCTAGCTGTCATCAAATATTAGATCCATCAGTGACTATAAATGCTCTGTTTTTAGGCCTCTAGTGGTTATTCATTGTATGATCTTCACCAAAAATCCTTACCTGAATTATTGCTAATATAACAGAATATAAGCAGAAAGGCTGTAAGACCTGTTTCTTAATGAAACTAAGTTTTTTTTGTGATACTTAGATTACTTTCAGCAAAGGAATTGAGTAAAGAGAGTTTGAGATTTGACCTTCCATAGTAAGCACTCAATAGGCTACAAAATAATACTTTTACATTAATCAATTTTGCCTTGACAAACATATACTTTCTGTAAAAATAGGTTTGTGAGACACGTTGCTTTATTCCATATCCAGCAACCTTGGGATAACAGTCCTAGGCAGTATGAGATTGTGCTGTAGGCCTTGATATTGCAAAAAACCTCAGCTTCTACAACCAAACACAGACTTCTTGGCAATTAGATCAGCTGGACTAAATTCCTCTCTGACATGATTTATAAATTCATCCAATTTAATTTGCTGATAGGAAGCTGAGCACTGTACCTGGGTCATTTGGTCTGATTTATATCAGAAAAGTGTGCAAAAGAAAATGGAGCTTCTCTATCTTGCTCTTGTCCTCTCCTAAATTCCTGTTACTATATAACAGGCATCCTTTTCCTTTAATTACCTTCTTCACGGCTTGAGAGCTTTGATGACTTGATTAAGCCTTGCAGTGCAGTTCCAGTCCCTACCCATCTGATTAATTAGCCCAAACCTTATTAACTTACTAATTCCAATCAATAATGCACTGATGCTGAACTGCGCAAGGGCAAACTAAGGATAGCAATTTTATTTGAAGACACAAAGCCACATACGGTGTGTTCTTTTACTTCTTCACAGCTGCAAAATTAAAACTACACATCAAGAACATATTTGCCCAGGGTTGAATTTGTCACCACGTGGTATACCTGAACTACATCTCCAATAAAACTTACAGTGATGGAGGCATATTGGTGGCACCCCTACGCTGAACAGCCTTTTTCCAAATATTTAGCCGTTGATGGTGGAAAATGGCACCCAGCATGTTGGGGTTGTAGTTTCCTGCACAAAATGCTAATAGCACATGGAAGGCACAGCAGACCCCTACCCTCTCCTGTACACCCTCCCTAAACCTGTCGAGAAGCAGGGAGAGCCACTTGGTGCATTTTGCCTCATTTTAAGAATGCCAGTGGACATATTTCAGTGCTGAAGGATTATTTCAGCAACTACCAGCACAGCCAAAATGGCAGCCAGATGAGTCAGTGCAAGTTTAACTATGGGTAGCTAAACCAGAGCTGGTAGGTGATGGCACTTCTGTGGCCCTCAGCTCCTCTGCCCCAAAGTTTGTCACAGCACTGATGCTGGAGACCTAACATGTTAGTAGAGAATTCAGCCGTGAACTATCAGGCAATTCCATTTCTCAGGCTGCTGTTTTCCTACTCAGTGATTTGCCACCATTTCACATATTTTCATTACAAGTGGATGCTAGACCTAACTTTCACAGTCAGTAGCAGTTGTGTCTTTTTTTTTTTTTTTTTTTAATTCTTTTCCTGTGGTGGGGCTGGGACATTAAAGTAGCTCTACCTGTTGTTTTGAAAAATGTTGCTCTTGTCTAAGTTCATTTGAGTTGGACTAACTTTCTTCAACTGCTAGAAGGGGAAAAATCATAGAATCAAAGAATATCCTGAGTTGGAAGGGACCCACAAGGATCACCAAATCCAGCTCCTGGCTCTCTACACAGGACAGTCCCAAAAATCACACAGTGGTTTTAAAAGCCAAGCAGTACAAGAAAAAGTACAAAAATAGTATGACAAAAAGACTTCTGAATCATTCTTTCACCTGTAGTAGATAGTCCTGGCAATAGTAAAGATAGTAAATGGTACAGCTCCCAGCACACATCTCAGCAATGCATAGTAGTTTGCATCGATGGAATTTAGGATAAGAGTCAGTACCTAAGATTGATGCTTGATGGTAACTACCCACCGTTTATTCTCCAAATAGAAACATCTTCCAGACCAAACACATCTGAATAACAAGCCTTCAAAGCACTGTGCTAAGAACAGTCTGCAAGAGAGGAGCTGCACAGGTAGGATGTGTGGGAGGACACAAGGGCTTCTCATTAAATGCCATTGTTATTCTTATTTTCACTGGGTTTTCATTTTCTGATCACATAAGCAGCTTTTTTGTTCTCATTAATGTATGCCTTTGTAAACAATCTATAGTACCAAGTACCTCTATTATGCTTTGCACAGGCCACTGACAACAAACCACAATTCTCTAAACAATATATTTTCTCGAAGGTAGTGGGTATCAAGGGCTCTTAATAGTACTATGGCGAGGATCAATTGTTCAGCTCTATAGTGCAGGAGTGTCTCCTGAGCCCCTCAGTGCCTGCCTTTGTGTACAGTATCACTGATGGGGAGTGACATTTCTTTCTTAGGGAACCTTCCATTAGAGAGGGGGCTTTCAGGCAAATCCAGTGGTGGAGTGTTTGAAAAACAAAGCATGGGTAGAAATGGGCTTTTATCACATTTGGCCATGTGATTGACAAGGAATCAGACACTTTGCCTGCTACTCAATAAGAAACTCTATAAATGCATTTTCATTCCTGAAGTGTTACTATTTTTCTGAAGTTTTAAATACAAATACCTAGTGCTTCACTATCAGGGTAAATTTCCTAAAACAAAATTAAAGAAAAATTCCAAAAAATTCCTTTGTGTCTGTGTTTGCTAGAAGATTTACATCAGCAACTAGTATTTGGGTACAATGGCTTCACACTACCTCCTGCAGTTTCCTAAAAGCACGAAAGCACGTTTTTCATGTGTCTGCACCAAGTTAGGCCAGGATAGTAATTATGCAAGAGTTGTATTGAAACAAAGCTGTACATGAAGTTTCTACCCCACGAAAGCCATATCTACGCTGCAAGCAGATCTGGTTTTGAATAACTCCTTCTATCATACTCATGTAAAATCCATTTGCATGTGTGATTGTGAGTTTTGAGTCCAGCATCATGCTAGGAGTGCCAAGTAAATCATGAAGACTTCATCTTTACTGATTATGGCCTTTCCTGAAGAAGTAGAATGTAGTGGTTTTTTCTTACATTAACAGCCCTCCAAAGCCATGCCAAAATCCCTTGATTCCTAGCTTCTCCTAGGATATTAGGAGAAATCAAGCTGTAGCTGAGATCAGTAATTGATATGTGAGATATGGGACTGATCATTTGTTAGAACTGAGAGTCACACTGCCCTGGAAGGAACTTATGAGGAGCTTAACATCCCAGCCTTGATGGCTAAGCACCAGGAGTCAGGAAGAGTCATCTGCATGAGAGAAGCCATACAGCCTGGCTGTGCCTCAGCTTCCTGTCTGCAAGACAAAGTGGAGAAGTGTGCTGATAAACCCTAACAGAGGATAATGAACTCCAAGAAGGAGATGAGCAACATAACCTGGCTTCACTAGGTGGTGGTTCTGCACAGCTAGAGAAGGTGTGAGGAAGTTATATTGTGGCAGAATTAAGGTGCAAGTGGAATTCCACATTATGCCCAAATTATGAACACTCCCTTCATCCTGCCGAGGTTCATGAACACATGAGCCCAATCAGGAAGATTTTAAGCCAGTTTGCTACTGGCAACCCAGCTTTGCAGGGGAGTCTCATGCACTGTCACTGCCAGCACAAGATCCCAAGGGTCTGCCAGGCTGGATCCACTATGCAACCTGGCTGTTCTCCCAGGGCTGGCACAGGACAGGGGAGGCATACTTCACTGGTCAAGATAAGCATTTAAGCTGCTTCCAATAATCCTTTCATTCATTAAACCACACTAAACAGATTTGCTTGGTCTTCAAAATTAAGTCAAGCATGGAGAAAGGAAAGTGCACCTAAACTGATTGTACAAAGTTAGCACGGGCTCTTGGCACAAAGGTCTGCCTGCCAGGGACACACAGAGGCATGAGACTGGCTGCAGCAGTGTATCCATGCTGAAACAGGTCACACAGGCTTAATGAACATCCAGCATCCATTGTTCCCTGTCACCAAGGGGTGTTGAGAAGTGATGTGACCACAGGGATGTGTTTGCAGGGCTTTTAGGACTCATAGCTTATAGAGAAGTGCACAAGCTCTCCAGACACTTTTGGTTTGTATTTCTACTGTGCTCAGGACCAGTCAAGAACTTCAGGCAGACAAGGCTTAACACCTATTGAGTTTCCAATCCACCTCACCCAATTATTCCCACCACCCCATCTCCCTTCTGTTTTCTGAAACATACTCTGCACTTCTCCACTCCTCTCATTGTCTTTTGTTTCCTTCCCACCCTCCATTACCTCCTTCGACTTTTACCTTGCTCTGATAAGATCCCTAAAAAAAACCATAAAAGTTTTCACAGATATTCATGTAGCAACTGACACCTTCTAGGTGTTCTTGTTTTCCACTACCTGTTGTTCTCCCATTCCCATTGCCCCTCACCCCACTCATAAACATGCAAACCCGATAACCATCACAGGACACAGACAGCAATCCTGATGGCAGACAGCACTGAAAGAACAATCAGCTCCTGCTACCAAGCCCTTACATACACCATCAAATGCTGTGAAGCTGAACACAATTGGCTGTAGCAAGAGGAGAGGACAGCACGGGTTTGGTCAGCTATACACAAACTGACATTCCTTCCCCAAAGTCACTCAGTGAGAGCCTGTTTTGCCCTGTTATCCTTCCCTTCTAGGCAGACACAAATTCGTAGGGATGCTGGTTTTGTCCAGATACTGTCACCAGTGTGGTGGCCACCACTTCTGACATCGGGCTATATTGTGTCTTGAGTGATCCATGCCCTCAGAGATCCATGCCCCCAAGGACTATAGGGTGAACCTCTTCCTAAACATTGTCTGGGCAAATGCTCCTGACACCATGAATGGCATTATCTGATCTGGTATGCATTTCCCTGCAATGCAACCACACCTGCCAGGTCTGCTAGAAAAGTCTGAGGTTAGGTCATGTGGAAGATGTCTATCTAGTGTACTGGGGGAAGGAACAGCTCGGGGAGAAGGCTTCAAGGACCAAGGACAACCCATTTTCTGCATGGTAAAAACCACAATAAGGGGCTGACTCTGCTGGCCCAGCCCTTCTTCTAGACATCCCTTGACTGAACAACCATCTAAGTAATACCTATTATAAGTAATTACTTTGAAGCTACTCAGTAAAATGTGGTATTACTATATTATGTCTGTTCTCATGATACTCTTATCACAAATTATATATCCCATTCCAATCCATGTCATCCTGTTTCAATAGTAGCTGCTGAATATTCTTTCTTTGTGTTCTTTGGGACTGCAACAACAGGCTAGTTAAAATCCCCCAGGACCCATAATACTAAAGCTCCTCCTCGAATTACACATTTTCATATCATGTAGTTAGCTAATTGCCAAAACATAAAGGGAGTGAATCTGCTCCTCAAGTATGGGAACTCCATGTTTTGTTAAAATATTTATTCATTTTTCTGGTGTGCAGAGGAGGAAAAAACCATGAACACAACCAAATGAAGAGAAGTAGGAAAATAGCTGGTTATATATAAAAGAAGGGGGAGGGGGGAAAGTCTTCTATTTATTTTTTCCTATATTCTTTCCTTTAAGTATGTGGAAAAGTTATTATAAAATACTTATAAGGAATGAGATTTTTAAAAATGCAGCAAGAAGGAAAGATCTGATGAGTTGGTATCAGCCTAAAACCAAATGAAATATTTCAGGTTAGGATCCATCTCACTGAGCATATATTTTTAACGAATGGATTGCAGTGTAGAGAGGACAGTGAAATTCATGTGCTCCAAATATCCTTGAGCTTTCATTCTAGAACATTAATGGAAGATTCCTAACCAGGCTGAGTTTACTAAAACAAAAACACCCCAAGGTCACACTTCTTAAGATAAGATATGTTCAATAGAATCACTGAAAAGGGCACATATGTTCCATGCCGATATATGTCAATCATATATGTTGTTACTTTTTGAAAACTGAAGTGTAATGGGAGTATATTTATGTTAAAAGCATTTAAAAAATCAAGAAATCAATTTCTGGTAAGATGCCTTCATATGAGGAAGAGTAAATTTTTTTTCCATCTCCTTTTCTTTTCCTTTATTTTATTTTATTTCAATTTACATATATCAAAGTATTTATTAAAAGCTATCAATGTACCTATTTACCAAAAGTAAATCCTATGTACTGCAAAGCATGAAGGAAAGTATGATGCTTCATTTCATTTCAGGTTTCACTTCAGACTTCATGCACGTAATTTGTTATTCACTTATTACAAGTTTAGGTTTTTAAAATCAGGTAACACAAAATGTTGTGTATTTTGTGCAGCTCCGGAGAACTGTAAACCTGAAAATAGAAAACATTCTCATTGTAACTTATACATTTTTACTGTCTTTACTTCTACATGCCTTCCTAAATACACACATACACATTTACACACAAGAGAATTAACAAATTGGTCAGGAGCAACTAATAGCAACCACTGATTATGCTGCATGCAGAGCTAAATCCTGCAATATTAGCACCTAGAGAAGAGTTTGAGCCCCTCTACCCCAGGCGATACTCCTTTCAGTGGCTGAGGTGAAGCAAACCACTTGTAACTCAAGAAAGTGGTTTTGCAATGTATGTTCACCTATCTGCCTTTCCATCAGGCCCTTGAGAGTGAGGGCATACAAAGAGAGCAGCTGCTGAGTATCATTGGGGAAAAAGAGGTGTAATAGACAATAAGTAAATATTAGGGGGTGGTGGTGGTGGGTTTCTTTTCTGGTTTTTGGGGTTTTGTTTTTAAAGAACTGGCTAGTAAAGGAGCAAAGTCTTAGTAGCATAATTGACACAGTAGACTGTAGGGTTTTAATCAAGCAATCCATGCATCTTTCCTACTTCTAAAAATCGCAGTCTTTCTTGGATCGTGTCCCATATGTGTGCTAATAATAATCTTGAAAATTTAACTAGGTAAAAAGTTGTGTCAATTTGTTCACTATTTAAAATAACAACAGGGCTTCATCTCCAAAGAGAAAGTCTGCACTAAAGGAAATTCAGCAGTGCAGGAGAAGGAATTTCCAAATATACCTAAAAGGCTATAATAAATAACTTCATTAAAGAGCGAGAGAAATGCAACTGAAAGCAACCTGCCTGGGATATTCTGAACAGCTACTAGAGCCCCAGCTGCAACGGGAGTAGATGTCCTACACTGACCAATTCCAGTGGAGATATTAGCGAAGCAGATTATTAGAGGAGTTCCTGAACATCATTACAGAGGCACATACACGGTGTTCCAACAAAGGGTATCACCAAGCATGTAAATTCAAGCTCTGCTCATGGAAAGCGAAAAGGAACGGGAACAAATGGAATTAGGAAGGCACTGACAGCAGGGCAAAGACAAGGACCTGTCAGAGACTAAAACGCCAAAATGTTGAAGACGGAAACTTTTATTGCATTGGACTGAGCCAATGAAGACATAGTAAACAGTGGTTACAAATGTGTTAATCTGCTGCTTAGGACACTGGGATTTAGAGTAGCTCATTTGCACCGGTGATGTTCGTTTATTGCTCTTCCCCTCGCTCCCGCCCCCCTGACGCTGCGAGGAGCAACACCTCGTAGAGCACATACAGCAAAGGCTGGGACCCTGCAGGCTGTGGAGGGTGCAGCTCCCTTCGAGGCCATGCCCTGAGACTCCTTCCCTTAGAGAATAAGTCATAATGGGAGGAGGCCAAGCTGGCTGTGGGAAATATATATTTCTATCTTGCTTCTGTGTAGTCATTTTTTTCGAGGTCAATTAACGTGGATTTGGGCTCTACTTTCGGCAGCAGGAAAATAATTTAACTGATCTGTGGCTCTTTTTTCCCTCCATTTGGAAAATGAGAATTGCTATCCTGGTTGTCTTTACACAAGCCTCTGAAGATCTGAGGACAAAAAGCATAAGTTGGCATCACAGTGGGACATTAAAATATACCTACTCTAACTCTCCGAAGTTTCTGGCAGTAACCATCAGCCTCGCTACCACCTTCAGTACCTTGAGAAAACCCTCTTTCAACAAAGAAATCACTGAGTAACAAAAGGTCATCGAAATAGCTCCAACACCTCCCTCTCTTGCAGGCTTCCACCTTGTCCTGGTTGCTGTAACAGCGCTTTGGAGAAGGTGGCAGTCAAAAGTCAGCAAGAAAGAGGCTTGGAAGAGACCAGTCTGGACCAGAGCCTGCCCTACACAGCTGGGAGCACGAAATGCCGCCAAGACCAGCTCAGCCGGGCCAGAAATTACAGGATTGAGGTCATTGTACTGCAAAGGAGCCATTGTAGTGAAATCAATAGGGACGTTTTAAAACATCCTTACATGACAATTCCAGTGTCAGAACAGAGCAAGTCAAAGAAGGTTGTTCCTCATAACAGGTTAAACTCCTGAGGGTGGAGATAATCTCCCAGCAGGAAGGGAAGAAAGTGCTGTGCCCGCCTGGGCCAAGATGCTTTCACACTCCCCATTGCCTTTAGGCTACAGAGCCGGCCATTATCAGAGTCATTGTCATTATTATCTTAAAATCTGCTGCCTGACATTCAGGCATCTATCAGGAAAAGACCAAGACCCTATTAGTGCAGGAGATGAGCCCCCAGGAGGAGGGGAGGCAACTTGTTTATAGAGAAATTAACGCTCCTGCTGGCTACATTCCTATCAGCCCTGATAATTCTAAAGTGACATTCATTGGTAAATCTGATTTTACCATCCTTTCCCATCAATCAGTCGAAAAAGTCTCCTACCAGTTTTTGTTGTTGTTGTTGTTGTTTGGGTTTTGTTTTTGTTTTTCTTTTTTTTAATTGTCTCACACATTAATTTGCCTCATAGACACAAGATCTGCTGGCCCCGAGCATCAGACCTCTGTTCGTATGTGAAAACCATGTGCCCGAAAGGCACCACTACCACTGTGTTCCGGCTGTGTTTGTGATATCTGACTTCATCCTCTCAAGCTGCAGTTCAGGAAGTCCCCATTTTCCTATTAAACATATTAATCGATTGTGAAAGAATGTCACTCCCAAGCGATGCTTCCAAAGAACATGATGCTTAAATTAGAAAAATCCTTTACGTGGAAGGGAAGCTTCCATTGCAAATGCACGTTTGAGGTTTGAAAATAGTGGTCAGCAAAGCTTGTGTATTTTACTGATATAAAATAGCTGTTACCTCACCAAGTCCCCTTGAAGCTCTAATTTCTCAAGCTGATTCAGAAATATTTTCCCTGGTTTAGATGGTAGGTCACAAAAGGTACCATCTCACAGGTTCTCATTTGTAATTCTAAGTTAATTCACTATTTTACCAGCAGCTGCATAAAATACAAAATGAAGTAACAATTAAATAGCATTCACACTCCCTTACCCCCATTCTTTTTTGAAATTAAATATTTGATTGTTATAGAATCTTTAAAGATCTGGGCATATATATATATAAAAAATTCACTTCTTGATATATTGCTAAGTGAACGGAAACAGGTGAAAACTTGCAATGGTCCTGTAGCTGTTAAAAAAAAAAAAATCTCTAAATTTGTTGGAGATTTATGTAAAATAATCCAAACTCGTGAAACTGAGTGTGAAGAGTACAGTCTTTAAGGTGATGAATAGTACTAAAAGACCTCTTTACCACACTGAAGGTAGTTAACTGAGCTGACTGCCTCGAGCATTGACACCTTTAAATGACTTGTTTATCAAGGCAAAGATGGGTTAAATTTGTAAAATATTTGTCCTTCTTCTCCTGCAATACATTAATCCATTAAACCGCGTAATTGTTTAATTCTCTTTTTCTCCGTACTCTGTAAGTGGTTATGAAAAGAGATTAGTGACGAGCTGACGTTCAAGGAAACTAAGTTTTCATTCTGTCTACTGGCAGGTGGGGAGATGAACAGGAGGCTGCTGATTGTCTCCCTCCCATTGGAATACTTACAATAGCGCCTTAAAAGCTCTTTCTTACAGCCCTCCGGGGACTGCTATGTATATAGAAACATATAACGCCCCTGAATCCCACTGAGACCTGGCTGAGGAAGGGATCCGCCCAAAAGCAAGAAGAGGTGGGCAAGATGTTGGGCTGTATAGGCAGAAGCATTGAGGGGATGCAGAGTTGTTGGCTTGGTCTGATCCATGGCCATGCTGGGACCATCCCGGTGCCCGAGCTCTCATGGGGCCACCTGGCCACCTCATAACTCAACATGCTGTAGCTAAGGCACCTACGGCAGGTTAAACTTCTGTCGAGTTTTTAACGACTGTAAAAACCTCCCCTTTGGCCTTGGGTATTATAACTATTTATGAGTTTGACCTTTATTTACTCTCTCATGTAGAAATCTTTTAAAATATGTCTTTGAAACCTTGGCAAATACGGACCTACACAGCACTGGTCAATACCAATATAGTAACATAGTAGAGCAGCTTCCACAAAAGCAGATGATAAAGTGTATTACCAGCAAAGCTGCTTCAAAGGACTTTCCCCTTCAGCTGGGCACCATCAGCTCTTTCTTATTGCAGAAGGGTCTAGGGAATGTAAACATGCAAGGGATGCCAAACATCAACGTGACATAAAGTCTGGAAATGGTAAGAACCATTATCCAGCCGGGGTCCAAGGGAATGATGGCTGTCAGCAGCAGTAGGACAAGAGTGACTGCCATCTGCCATTGCTTTAGAATTTTCTGTTCATCCTCAGTTCAGGACTTGGAAATAAGTTGATGATGTTGAGTACCCAGTGTGAATGTCACGACATTTCTTGAAAAGTAGCTCTAGCAAATTCATTATCTTTTGCAACATGAATGCCATCCAAAGTAGTAATGAAACTGAGAGTGGATAGTTATTAGTTTTGTATTTGACTTACTTGAATATTCAGTATTGCATGACTTTTCAAAAGGACATTTTTAATAGATGTTATACACATGCACTAGCATACGTACATGTACACAAATGAATATATATATGTGTGTATATGTACACACAAATAAAATCAAAAAGTCTGTAATATTCTGTTAAGAATGGTGAACACAGTTGGTAAATATTTACACAGTGTAGAGGAGGAGGTTATCAGTACAACCATACAGTTATATAAAACAGAACCTCATAATCCACAATACTTCATTTTGATTTCAACCCACCTATAACTCATATACATATATTATATATAATATAATATAACTTTCAACCACAGTATAACTCTACTGTTATCATGCAAGTTTAATACTTTATGTCATAAGTATTATGGAAATTAAGAGGGGTTTTCCTATGACAATAATTAAAATCACAGAACTATATGAACACAATATGCATCATCTTTGACCATCATTATACATTATACAGAACTGCCATTCATTCTAATCTGATGAAATTCTAGTACCGGGAGGATGAATCCCAAATACTTAGATTGGATAAAAAGTAAGGATAAAATTAAAAGATTTTTTAATAGTTTTCATTTCCTTATCACTGTAGAGAAAGAATTGGTATGACTACTGGAAAGATAAAGAAAAGTGTCACAGACACTTCTGTGTTGCACAGATTTTGTAAGAGGTTTTACATGCTACTAGTCGCTTTAGTTTTGATTCTCTTCTGAATTTTCTCAGAATTAAATTATTTTTCGTATTCAGAAGAACAATTGTCCTCCTTTAGCCCTCCCATAGAACCTTTTTTGTCATAACAACATCCCGACCAAAACAGTTCCCAGGAGACAAAATCAATCAAAGCCATAAAAGGAGAATGTTTTTGTCATGCCAGGCCCTGCTGCTCGTGCCTTGTAGTTATAAAACCATCAGCAACTAAACTGTGACTAGACAGACCCTCTGAATAGATCTAGCCAGTTACTCTAACCAAAATCAACAAACCTGTTTAAGTGGAATAATTTACAGTTAAAACCCCCTAATATATAGAAACAAACTATGTTAACACAATGGTAATGGTGTCACAAGAGCATAGAAACAGAAAAGGAGCTTAAAAGCCCTGAGTCCAGACACCTTCCCTATGAGGAGTTAATGTCATAGTGGTTTTCTCTTGGACTGCCTCCTTGCCTGCAAATCTGGCACCCGAACTCTTTCTTGGATGGAAAGAAACTAAAACCCCCCAAACTACCTCATAGGCAAACTTCCAAAACAAAAGTCTGAGGACACCCTTGTGAAGAGGTCTAAGGGGACAAGTAAAGAACCAACCCAGATGCTTGAGCAAATAACCAAATGTCTCTTTTCCAGGAACTTTCCCGTTTGATGACACATTTTTTCATGCTGAATTTTGGTTTTTTTGTGTATTAGATTAACTGTGTGTGAAACTAAGAGAAAAAAGTCTTAGGAGAAGAGGCATGGGTTAACTTGAAGCCTACTGTGATGAAGTAGAGTGATAAATCTGGTACTATCCATACAAGGGTTCGTACCATCCTGGACCAGAGGTCCAACGAAGTTAAGAGAGAGAGAAATTCATTTTGACTAGTAAACTTCTGGATCAGCCTCCTTACACTGTGTGCAGCACAGACACCCAGCAGGGGACTGTCTCAGCCCTGCTGGCTTCAGAGCCATGGTGTGAAGCCTTCTTTCACTGCCAGCATGAGGAAGGAAGCTTTCAAGAAGGCAGCTCTGGACACACCACAAAAGCAAGATCCTACCCTCCAGGGCAGGACTGTCTCTCTTTCAGCACTGCATGTGGCTTATGGAGGGGAAAGCCCCAGTTCATCCAGTGTCCTTCAGTGCTGACATCTCCAGCGTTTGCTGCTCCTGTCTTGCCCATCCCCAGTAACAGAGCAGGATACTGCCAGCCCATGTTCCCTCTATGCTTACTGATGGGTACATCGGTGGGAAACAGCCAATACCTCAGGCTCTGGGGGGAGACTTAAGAAAAAGAGCAGATTCCCCTCTGGTTATTTCATTGAGGTTTTCACATCTCTGGAGGAAAAAAAAAAAAGAAAAACAAAACCGCTTTTCATTAAAAGAATCGTTTGAGTCTGTTGGTGAAACTGATACTACAGAAATATACATTCCTGTGTGCTGCCTTGCTGCACTATAATGGCTCTTGCATTAGGGACTGGGGGCAGGGGGGTTGCTGTTGTCCATTTACCTTAGTAAAGATTGCTATTGAATGAAACCTTTAATGGGGTGTTTATGCCCTCACTCAGCTAAGAGCTCGGAGCTTGCGGCAGAGTAGTCTTTCCCTCCACCTTGACAGCTATTAGAGAATCAATACAGGTAATCCCTCAGCTGGCCGTCAGCACCCGTCGCTGTGGGGCTGCCACTGCGGTGGGGTCACTTGTGGGAAAGCGAGACTTCTCCAGGGAGGACTTGTCACAATACTCCCCCCACCACCACCGCTGCACCGGGCCAGTGTCCTCCAAACCACGTGAAGCTCTGCAGCTCCGGAGGGAATGCCACTGACTCCACTTAGATTAAGTTAGAGGATGGACTCTACCCTTTCTCTCTAGGGAGCAGGAGCCTCACAGCTTGATTTCACTTCAGGGATTATCTGTGACTTGTCCTTTTTGGCCAGTATAATCCAAGAAATCATCCCTTTCTCCTTCCTTCATCCCCAGTGGATGTTCTCTGCTCCTGAATTTCTGTTAGTGACCAAGGTATCTCCTACCGGCTCTGCTTAAGTCCCTGCAGTCAAAGAAGGAGGGAGTGCATTTTCTCACTGCTGCTCTGCAGACTCATAATACTGTAGTTTGCAGGGGTGTGTGGCATTCTCGACACTAGGGCATGCAACAGTGCTCTCTACACTACTAAACTGCTGGGCTAGCCAGAGGTTAGCCTTGTGACAAGAGATTAGTCCTGTGAATTTAAGTCTGGTTTGCCATTGCTGCAGTGGAGATGAGCTGGGGTTGCAGGACAGTCCCTACAGCAAGAGCTGCTGCAGAGTGACTGCTGGGGATGGAAATGGAGTAGAGTTGCTCAGGTCCTGTTGTAGGACAGGCAGAAGTGCTGTGATATCTCCCCCCGGTGCTGTCCCCTACCCCAGTTTGTTAACGCCCAACCCCAGGCACCTTCGAGGGACTGGCTTTTCAGAAAAGGCATTCACTCTTGGAGATAAGGCCTCTTTTAAAGGTGGAATCAAACACCATAAATACACAGACAGTTGCTGAAAATCTGGGTATGTTCTACATGAGGTCAAAAAAGAAGGAAAGAAGAGTGCAAGGACACTGCAAGAACAGTCTCACACCCCTCCATGTGCCCAAGGCCTTGCACTCTCTACATAAAGGAGAGACAGAAGGAAAGATGCAAGGGGATGTGTGTGAGGAGAGAAAGGGAAAAGGATGACAGTGTCTGTCGGGGTGAAACACCAGCACTTGCTGTGGGGGTATGTAGGAGACTGGGGACCCAAGCAATGGCTTTCTTAAGAGGTGGACAGACAGTCAGGGCTCCCCTGGTGAACGACCTCTCTTGTTTAATGGACAGTTTTGTTTGTGGCATTATATTCAATTTACTAAGCTCCTCTGTGCTTTTCACCTTTCCTCAGTGGTTAACCACCTCCCTCTTCTCAAGAGTCCCCCAGGGTGACAGCAGGACAGAGGCTGGGGCAGCAGGGCTATGGGGACCAGGTGTTTGAAGAGCAGGGATATGCAAGAAATGCTGGAGGCAGCAGATGTCGGTGTCCAGGCCTTTTGTTCCCTCACACTTGCCAGCCTGAGTTCTGGGACCACCTTTTTGTTTTTGTCTCCCCATTGTCATTCACACAGGAGGGGCTCCTCAGGAGTTAACCTCACAGAGTCTCATCTCTCTCTCTCTCTGCACCCTACTGCCCCAAGAAATAGTTGATTGCCCTTATACTCTGGTTTCTATTTAGATCACTTTCTATTAACATTTAAAAAACCCTGACAGAGTTAATGCAGAGCACTGAAAATCCGCTAGTGTCTTACAGGGCTGGTAAGTCCCAGTGACTTGACTTGCCACTCCCCTCGGAAGGACCACTTTTAATCCTCATTAAGAGAAAGAACAACCAGAATGTACACATCCTTTACTTTAGTGAGAATGTGACTCCAGACAGGGATGTCACCCTGGCAGCTGGGGCTGCCCAGCAAAAGGATTGAGCCTTTACAGTTGGTCAAATATTCCCCCTTGAACTTGCAGTGCAGCCTGCCTCCTGCACCTGGCCTCCTGCACCATGCAGTCATCCTGGGAACCTGCCAGACCAAAAACTGCAATATGCACACATGCTCCCTCCCTCCCCCCTATCTGTGTGTATAAACATCCGAAATCCCATTGCTGGTTGAGCTGCCTGGAGCCGCACATTCACCCGGCTCTTGTCAGCATGGTTACAAAAGGTGCAAGTAGTAAATATGTAAATCCTCGGGGAGGAAAACCTCAGCCCTGGCTGCACACTGGCTACATGTCCACTACAGGAGAACTACCTGGTCTCTCCCAAACCCTGTCTGGCAAGGACAGAAATAGGTTTGCGTTGGCAATCCCTGCATTTTCCTTGCATGGAACTAAAATCTGCTGTGGGCTGGCAGGAGGCTCAGCTTGCCGTCCCTCCTGCTCCCTGCTGCTTCATTTCTCTCCACCCTGCTGTGAAGTTTGCAGAGCCAAGCGTCCGCCCTCCCGTCCTCACTGTCCTCAGCCCCTGCACAGCTGGGACTCGCTATTCAAAAGACAGAGTATGCCACTATAGGGTAGTTAAATGCTTTAGGGTAGTTAAATGCCTTATTTAGTTCTCAATCTGGATCCATCATCTTGCTTGGGTAAAGTGGGAGTGTACTCTATCTAGAACTGAATGGTATCAGCTTTCATGAACTATTGGGGCACTTAAGGCCCAATCCATCAAGACACTGGGTGCCTTTGGCTTCCAATACAGTCAGCTGCTACCCAGCAGGACAAGGACTAGAATTCCCAGTAAGACAGTTTGACTCTGTAATGACTTACAAATGACACAGAAAACACCCTTCATCCATTTGCTGGTACCTCAAACACACAACTCCAGTGCATCTGGAAGAAAACAAGCCATCGCCCATCGGTGTATGTTATAACCTCCAGTAATTTATTTTCATTCTTTGCACCACTGTAACTGTAGTAATATTAATAATTAGCATCAACATTTACATACAAAGGTTTAATGTGCAAGACAACCAGTACAATCACATGTGCAAGTAAAATCCTTCACATACTCTTTTACAGGCAACACATCAAATACTGTAGCAAGGTGCAAATATTTTAGTACAACATATTTGGGGTTTCTTCAAGAAGAAGAAAATGCACACAAGTAAGACCACTACAGATGCACCATTTAAATAAACAACCTTCATTCAGAAGAAACAAAGAAGTTACTTGCATGGGAAGCTAACCGTGCATTTCATAGTACTTTAAAGCCACTCTTAGTCACAACATTTATGTCGTTTTTAGTTGACTTCACCCATCCTGAGTTATTTAATGTACTGAACCAGCAAAGCCTTCACACACATAATTTCCATTTCTGTTGGCCAAGATTCTGTATGCTTGAGGAAAAAGACCTCCTAGAGGCAGGCACCTGTAAGAAAGATTCAGCTCCCCTACCTTTTCTTCAGTATGGGTTTGTAGATGTAAGTACTGTGATAATTTTCTGCTCAGGAGTGAATGTTACCTATTTAGAGGTCAGGAGTTCAGCTCTCAATATGCACAAAATTCAGCCTGCTCTATTATAGTAATATTTGATATTAAAATAAGAAAAATAATATCAGACTCTGATTTTCGTTCCACCCTAAAACCCACATATATATGTACAATACAATTGGATTTGCTTATTTAAGATAGTGCCTAGTGCTGAGCCTCAATATTTTACTTATAAGTGGTTCAATAAATATTTAAAAAATATTTTTACTATGAAAACAATGAGGACAGTGCATATTAAGTACAATAAAACTTACAAAATTAGTGCAAATCAACATATTTATGGATGCAATATCTGCACAATAAGTAAATGTAGAGGTAGCATTTTTCTCAAGTTCTGTATTTAGAGACATTTAAGTTGGTACAAAATAAAACCTTTTCTTATACTTTATGTGCAAGATCCTTATTAATATGGGCTGATCTAGAATACTTAGAAGAGAATATCATCATCCCAGTAACATCAAACTACCTGTGTTCATCAACCAGCTTCAGCATGGGCTTCCATTATCTCTCCTGGATGCAACACAGTCCCACAAACAACACTCTCATATGCACAACCTCCTGCCAATTGTGCTGGCCACTCAGTGATAATAAAAACTTCTACACTAATTACAGCACTCCCTATACTCAGTGGTCCTTCAGCACAGCCTCCTAGTTGAGGTTTCACAATGACATGGAATGCCATTTTGTTAAGAATTTTAAAAAATTTTGAAATTACATGAACTTGAACAAATCACTCCTGACTTTGTCGTATGGCCAGTGAGAAGTGGAGGATGACACCTTCTAGTCCTCCCAAGGAGGCAAAGGCTTTCCTGCAGTCTCGGGGAGGAATTTCACATGCTGAGTTTTATGCTTTGAGTCTTGGCATCACCTATTCTATACTTTCAGATTTTGAGCAGAGGAAAGGAGTGCTGCTACAGCAGTCATCCAATGTAGAGCTAGGAGGAAGCAGAAGACCCACTCTTCATATCAGGACTCACCACAAAGACTCATCTGGCCTGGACCAGACAGGTTGAATGACATTCAGAATGAAAAGCCCCACTAGGGTGACTGTGCCTGCTCCTGACCTGTGCTGAGACCACAGTGAAATGCCTCTGTGAGGCCACCTGACTGCTTATGACACACCTTGAAAGCTCACTGATGTTTCTATATGTTTGGTCCTCTAAACTCTACTGGTTGGTATCTGAGGCCTGCACATCTCACCACACCCTGATTCTCTCCCTCTGGGCTAACCAGTATCCTCTGGAAGAGCTAACCTTCAGAGTCCTGGAGCTCTCCATGTCCCAGTAGTTGAATGAAGAAACTGAAATACCTCTATGTTGGTCCAGGAGTCAGTATCTCTGAGGCAGTTCACATATAAATAGAACATAATTAGAAGATTTACAGGATAAGGGAAAGTAGACCTCATACCTGTGCTCATGTGTCCAAACAAAACAGGTTAAATCAATTTTGAGAAATGCACTTGATACAAACATCCCTCGCACAAGTTTTGATATGGATTACACCAGGAAGTCCACAGCCATGGTGCACTAGAGACGCAGAAGCAGTCCTCACAGTGATCTTTGTGCACAAAAGGTTTTTGGGAGGTAAAATTCTCTCCCGCCTGTTAAGATTAGGGTATGGGAGGAGAGGAAAGGACAGGTTGAGTAATGAATGTTCCACTTCACCCCAGTGTGGCATCAGGGTGTACTCAGAGAACTCCTGTCCCCTGGGCTCAGTCATATGCCTTGGGTCCAGAGACTGGACCTACCCCAAGAGTCACAGCCTGGGTGAATGTCACCTCCCGTGGCGTGCACACAACCATGGACAAACACATACACACAGACTGATACACACATGAGCTGGTCCAGGACATGCCAGCAGGGTTCCCGACTAATGAACAGTGTGGATCTTCATGTGGAAGTTATAATCCTCCTGCTCAGGGAAGTGCTGGCCGCACACTGGGCACGTGCAGCCCTTCTCCTTGCTGTGTGTGCGCCGCACGTGGCTGTCGTGGGCTGCGTGTGAGGCGAAGGCTTTGCCGCAGTGCTTGCACTTGAAGGGCTTCTCCCCCGAGTGCTGGCGGATGTGAGTGCGCAGGATGCTGGATGCTGTGAATGCCTGAAGGGGCAGGGATCAGAAAGGGGATGGAGTTGGAAGTAATTTGTTTTCACATATATAATCCCCACCTTCAGCTAACCCAGACCCTACTAGGAGCCATGTGCCCCGAAAATTAAGTCCCGAAAATTAATCCCAAAAATTAAGCTCACATCCTCAGATAACTGGACAAAAATCCCAAAACCCACAGCAGTGAGGAATCAGAAGCCAACAGCTATTGCTACATAGACGTAGCTGAGTCTAGGGAGATGGAGATAGGTGAAGCTCAGAGAAAGATTTCTGACCAGAGACACCAGTAAATATCTTCTATGCGTCAACAGTAAGAAGTCAATACTGTCCTAATTAGCTTTGCAGCTTCTTAGTGTTTGGGAAATATAATGCAAGCTTTTTTTCAGTTTTAATTTTCTAAGTTAAACCCTTTCACTGGCTTGAGATTCAGCTGCTAAAATTCATCCATACAGTCCACCATACATCTTTCATGGGTTCATTTTCCCTACTCCATCATTACTCTTCCTTCAGTCAGATCTTCTAGCCAGTTCCCCCACCATTACACACACACTTGAGTAGCTAAGTGCACAGTTTCCCACTCTGTCACAAAGATGCATCCTCCATTTGGGGATAAAACCCTCTCCCCAAAACTTGATCAGGAATGTTGCAAAGTTGCCAGTGTTTTCCTCATTTTTTCTTTTCCCAGGACACTTTCACTATGTGCAGATAACATACAAGAAATCCTCTCTAGTAAGTTTTCACAGCAAATGGCAATAGACATAAGACCCTGGATGTATATATCAAAGGGGCCAAAATGTGTTCGAGGGACAGAATGGTGATGCTGACCCAACACTGTTCCTTTAATTTCAAAATGTTGCCCAAACAGTGACTGCTTTGCTTTCACATCAAAGGAGTTGGGAATGCAAAGCCGTCATTAGACCTATCAGGGGAAAAGGGGATTCACCTGAAAAAACCAGCCCCTGGTTTTCCAGCCTCAGAAGTGATGGCTATGTCCCAGGATAGGTGCATCCTGGACTAGTAGTTTAACCTGATTCAATCCACAGCAGTAGAATGGGAACTAACTGGAGGCTGATCAAGGCTCGCTAGAGATCTCTTTACAGTACGACCTGTAGAGCTCTGCCACCTCCTTCTGTGATCACAAGATAAGGGATAAAATTTCATCCTAAACTCTGCCTACAAGTGTTCAGGATCTCTGGGAGACAAAAAAATATAACCAAAAGCAGCATTTTCTAAGGTTCGTTGCTTCAGGACCCTTCAGCTCTGAGTTAGTCTCACCAGTCATAAACTAAGTGTCTCTCTCTGAAATCAGGAGCAGCTGACTACATGCTGATGATGCTTCTGCATTGCATGGACACTCCAGAGCACCTGGAGCCCTACCAGTATTCATCCAGCAACAGCCTGTTCATCTATCCTCTGTCTGCTGGGAGAGCTGTCGCTGCTTTCACAGGGAGACCTCACCTGAATCATCTCTGCTGTGATGGGCAGTAACAGCTGAGTACATTTTTGATCAGTGCTGTATGGCTCTGTCTTCTTTTCCAAAAGAAACCTGCATGCCCAGCTGCACACCTACAGCCCTGTTATTTCAAGGTAAGCATGCACAAATCCTTATTGTGCAGGTTCAGTGTACAGAACAAATCTCTTTATGGCAATCCGGAAGCAGTGTCACTAGTATCAAAACTACCTATCTGATGAAAAAGTGGGATACTGGATCTAGCTGTGTGCCTTGGATGGTATTTGAAATGCTCCCAAGCTTTCATAGACCTTACTTCTGCAGCAGATCACTGAGCTGGGTTGAACCACAAATTCCATGTCAGATGAATACCAGACATTTTTTCTTCAGTCTCATCCAGCCCTATCACTTTAACTCACAACTGCCTAGAATATACGCACTTCCCAGCTTAAATGCAAAGCATTTTCTTGAAAGAAAACAGAAAAGAAACAAAGGATAACAGAGGACAGATGGAGGGATGGGACAGGGCTTTGCCTTACCTTGTTGCAATAGACACATTTGTAGGGGCGCTCCCCAGAGTGAACCCTCATGTGTTTGTTCAGGCTGGAGGACTGAGAAAAGCTCTTCCCACACACAGAGCACTGGGGGGAGAAAAAAAAGGGCTGAAGTTAAGGTAAAGCATACAGCAGTAGAGTTAAAAAGAAAAACCAGGTATATGGATGACATGTGCATGTATTCTTCCATATATTTATGTATATACACATGTTATGTATTCATGTATACATAAACACAGTAGTGATTATAAGCAGTAACAATCTGAAATAGCCAGAATTTTAGTATGGTTTTAAGAACAGATTTATATATATATATATATATATATATATATAAAATAATGCAAAAATTTAAAGTCTTTTATTGTTAGAATAGTTAAATATTATTTTTCATAACATGAACAGACCATATTGTCTTTCAGTAATAAAAAATCTGAATATTTCTGTAAAATTATCACTCTTTTAAAAAATGTAAACCAAGCTCCACTTGCTTCCTAGAAGACAAACATTTAAAAAAAAAAAAAAAAGAATAATCTTAAATTGATCTTTTACAGTAATAACCATTGTTTCAGAAATGTGGAGTCAGTCACAGCACTAGAAAGGAAAAGGGGAAAGGAAAGGGGAAAAGGAAAAGGGGAAAGGGAAAGCAAGGCAAGGCAAGGTGGAATTAAATGGTATTTAACACCTTATTTTTAATAGAATGTTTTAATCTGTTACTAATTCCATGCAGATATTCTGACATTGTAATGATGCCGTTTTAGTTACAAAATGTTTTCTTGAAAAAAAAATCCCATTATTGTAGGATGATCTATAAAAAGGTACTTGAAGAATTTTTAGGACTGATTTAACTGTGCCATCTCAAACACTTAAATTTGCCCTTCCCAAGCTTTTTAGAAAAAGTCTGATTTTCCACTCTCAGTGCTCCTAGAGAAAACCAATGCTAGAGCAAGGTGTTTGCTGCAGATGAGTAAAGTATTTTAAAGACTTGCTTTCATCAGTTGAAAATCTACTCCACATGGAGTGTAAAACTTTTGACTCCTGTTTGGATCAACAGAAACAAATACAGATGTGGGTCAGTTTTCAGACCGAAGGGTGCAGGTGGGGTGTGGGAAACAGTCATGAGACATCACCATTCCTGATCCTGGAGAAGGGAAGCACCTTTAAACACAAGTTAGCCATACACTGTTTAAGAAAAGGAGCAACACCCACATGAAAATATCCAAAAAGCCCAGGAGAAAATTAGTTTCATTGTAAACTCTTATGGACACTGTGGGGCTTGTTTTCCTCATATAAATCCATTAAATGTCTTCAACTAAGATTTGCTGCAGAAGACAAGCTCTCCCTGTACAGGCAGAGCTTCCCACCAGGGAACTGCAGGGAGGGAAACTGAAGGAGGGGGAACATCATCAGCAGCACCTTACCTGGGCCAAAAAAGACTTTTTAATCAGTTCCCCCAGAAGAGCCAGTGACTAAAGAGAGACCCGGGAGCAGGCTCACCTTGTGAGGTCTGTGCTTTTCGTGAACGTGTAGAATGTGTATTCTCAGCCGGTCTCTTTTTTCAAAGGATCGGTCACAGAGGTGACAAGGAAATTTGCGGTCCCCCTGGTCCACGCATCGAGTGTACTTGAGGTGCTTGTCCCGATAGTACTTGTAGGCAAAAACCTTGCCGCAGCGCTCACACTTGAAGCTCTCCCCGGCTTCTGTACAGCAGAAAGGATTACACCACACGTGCCATTACACCACGGCAAAAGGGACTCAGTTCAAATCTGCATCCTTGTCAGAGCTGGGACCCAACGGGGAATTCTAAGTCTCTGAGAGGGTGATAACGGTAATCGGATGCTGGCAATATCATCAACAAAATACACGTCGGGTCTCCTAAGCGTTCGCACAGCTCCTTTCCAACGGAGGGGAACAAACTAGAGCCCACAGTCTGCTAAAATGATTGGTTTTAGCTCCTGACTTCAGCAAAGACAGGATTTCATCCTTGTTTCTCTATAAACAGTGGGCGAACGTGTGAAAACCCAATGCAGAGTCCCACATAAAAGCGTCTCCCCATATGGAACCATTGCCAGGTATTTTTCTTATCAAGCACTGTCCGCAAATTTTACCTCCCACTCCCAAAAGAAAATAATTTGCACACCTTTTCTATCGTTTTCAATTAACTATCGAACAAAATATGACGTTTATTTGGTTTTCTTTTGTATTTCAAACCGTTCACAACCACTGAATTTAGCAACAACACCGGAAAATTTTAAGATGTTTTTACATCATTTTCTTTCTTTAATAAAAGTAACTTTGGCTTAAGCCTTAAGATGAAAGGAGCAATTTAGCGTCAGTCTGAATTAAACAGTTCCAGACAACAGGTACAAAAATTTCCATTCCAAATTTCCATGCCAAATGGCATAAATCTGTTTTCTCCACAACTTTTGCTTTTAAGAACGTCATACTTTCAGTACATTACAAGCAGAAGTTTCCTACCCCACCCTCCTCGAGTAAGTGCATTTGCTACTTCTTTCGCATGCAATATCGCCACTGTGGGATCGGAACGACTTCAGCCTGCCCCATTTACTTAGAGCGTTACTTGCATGAAAAATATCACTTAGTCAGATGTGCAATCCTAAGATGAAACACGGCCAAAAAAGGAATGACCCCGAAAAGCCCTTCTCCCCAAAACGGGACCCCTCAACAACGGCGCTGCGGGGCCGAGGCAAGCTCAGCCCAGGACGACCAGATGTTTTACAATCGTCAGACCAACATTTTTAACTCCCCGAGGAACCGCGAACTGTGACCAAGCTGTCGGGGCAGAAAGGGGCGCCTCCTTGCTCCGCGCTGCCGGCAGCCCTCGGTGCAAGCCATGGGCTCCCCGACGCCGAGGGGAAGATGCTGTTTTGGGATGCTGGAAGCTGCAGGAAGGGGCGGCCGATGGTCGGCTCCCTGAGAGGGCGGGCAGACCGGGGGGACCGGGGCTGCGGGGCCACCGCCACCTCGAGCACCCCCGCGGCAGGGCCGGTCACCCCCTCCCCCTCACTGCTCACCGCAGGGTCTGGCAAGTTTTTAAAATAAAATACAGCTGGAAAAAGGTGATGTCTGTGTTTCTTTACCTCCCTTCGCGCGAATCTAGTCCCTGCCAGGTACACATTCGTGGGAATAAGGGACAGTGTCCCCCGAGGGGTCTTTGGTAGGCTCACCTTCGGGGTGCTGCGGAGGCTTCTTCCCTTCCGACATGGCCTTCAAGCTGATGGGGATGCCCAGGAACTGCACGTAGCAATCACCGTACCACACCAGCAGCTCCTGCTTAGGGAAGATTTCCTTGCAGGTCTCGTAGAAGATTTCCCCCTGGCACTGGATAGCTGTCAAATTCTGCTCCTCGGGGAACCTGGCACAGTTCACCAGAGACATCCAGTTGCCAGCGGCGCCCTTCCCGTCTATGAAGTGGCTCAAGCGACCGTATTCAAAGATCTGCAAAACAGAGAGAACAGGATCAGGTTTGACCAACCCTTCCAGCACGGTCCGCTCGCACCAGTCCCACCACCCACACTGGGTCGAACCCCTCTTGCAGGCTACGGCAGAGGGGCGGCCGAAAGCCTCGCCCCGACCCCGCTTTGGGGGTGCGGGGTGAGCCCAGCGGTGCCTCCGCTACCTCCCACATCAGCGAGTTGTCGTCGTAAGTCTTGATCTCGCTGGTGTTGACCACTTTGCCTTGGAAAGGGCCGAAGCGGATTCCTTTGGGGATGGGATCCGTGCAGAAGACTCCAAGGTGAGACACGTCCCCGTAGGCCACCCGCACCACCGAGAGTCCTGCGAGGGACAGGGCGCTGAGTGCGGTGCGGATGGCGCAGCGCGGACGCGGGCGGTCCCGGCCCTACCTTCGGGTAACTGCAGCGAGTCCCGGTCGAGCAGCGGGGCAGAGGAGTCCGCAGCGCCTGCAGAAGAAGGACACCTTCTTCAGCCCAGCACCGACCCTGAAGGAGCGGGTCCTGCCTCCCCGACAGAAGCCGCAGCACTCCCCGGCTTTTTCAGGGTGTGGGCTCATAACCCAGGAAAAACACGGGGAAATCCAAGGTGCCCCGGCGATGGCCCTTGAGCCTGGTTGTACCTGTACCCCCTCTGGGGGTCGACCCGAACCCCCCCGCACACCCGGCTGCAGAGACAGCCCTGCCTCCCGGTGCCACCCAGTGTCCCTCCCGCCGCCGTCAAAGACCCCGTTACCCGAGCTGGTGGGGGACACCCGGAGCCCCGAGATGGCGTGGAGGCTCCCGGTCGGCTGGCTGCTCCGGAGTGCCCCGTACAGCACCGCGTTGAGCTCCTCCTCGGTGAAGTGGTACCTGTAGCTCTGCCCCGCCGCCCCGTCGGCTCCCGGGCTGCGGGCAGTCCTGTGCGGGGGGCTCGGATAGGGCGGCGAGGGTGATCCCAAGGGCCCCGTTCCGCGGGCCGAGCCCTCGCTGGGAGGGAAAGGAACCGGCAGCTTGGTGTAGAGGGGCAAGGGGAGGCTGGGGAAAGGCTCGGCGGGCAGGGGAGGCGGCTGGGTCAGGAAAGCGGGGACCCTGCTGAAGGTGAAGGAGGGCAGAGGCGGGGAGGAGGGAACCAGCCCGCCCAGGGGCTTCAGGGGCTGGAAAAAGTCAGGGGCCGCCTCGAAGTACTGGGTGGGAGGGAGGAAAGAGGGGTAGTAGGAGGGGAGGCTAGGGCTCATCCCGAGCGCGTCTCCGCCGTCTCCGGGGGGGACCGACTCGCCGGATAGGGACAGAGCCATGTCAGGACGAGCCGTCCGGGAAGGGAAAGCGGGACCTGTCGGGAAGCTGAGGGGCAGACACCTGGGTGCTGCCGGCGCGGGGTCCCGCTGCGGGGCGGGGGAGGGACGGAGTCGCAAGAGCCGCTGCTCTCTGCCCTCCGCCGCCAGGCGCCGTCGGGGCGAGCGGGCGGACGGCTGCCGGCCCCCTGCGGCTATATCGGCCTGGCTACCGGGGTGGGCGTGGGGGGCAGGCGGGGGCGGCCCGCCCTGGGGGTCGCACAGCCCCGGGGCTGGTGGGCGGGGGGACAGGGTGCCCCTTCCCCGGGGCGGAGCCGCAGTTACTCGCGGAGCGGCCGGGCCGCCCCTCTCCACGTCGGGGTCGGAGGTGGAGAAACCTTTAGTTCAGGACAAAACCCCATACAGCATGGGTTACTGCAGAGCTCCCTCTTGAGTAACTCGTTCCAACCTGGGTGACACTACACATGCAGGTCTGGAGGGAAGGGAAAGGGTGGGCTCTGCTGCACTGCAGAGAGCTTGGGGACTTGCACCCAAAGGTCTCTCTCAGAGAAAGGTAGCATAGAGCTTCCTGGGGCACAGGATAGCATGAGTCAAACTGCACACAGACTCAGCTGGAGGTTTAAATGCCATTTCAGTGTATATAAGTGCTGTGCTTTTTAATTTATTAATGCCCCATGTGATCCTCTGTAAAGCATTGTCTTCATCCCAAAGAAGAGATGCACTAGGAAGCACTTGAAGCAGCCTCAGAGAAAACCATGGCTCCAGACACAGCCACTGCCTGCACTTGACCAGAGGTAAAGCCATCCTTTCAAACCTTATTTTTTATCTGGTCTCAGTGAAGTGCTCTGAAATAGAGAGTTTGAGAAAGAATCACTGTCTGCCTCGGGGGAATCAGGGTGCTCAGCCCATACTCTCTCAGACACTGTAATTCCTACCTAGCAGAAGTTTTGATTTGTAACCTCCCCTTATTTTTTTTTTTTTTCACTCAGGACATAAACACTAAAACAGCAAACACAAATACACAACACTATTGAGAGAGACTCAGAACTGACCTTGGCTCCCTCAGTTTCCAAGACCCCTTCCATATCCAGCCCAGCACATCTCTGTCCCCATAGCTGAGTAGGAACATTTATGTATTTTGCATTAAATGTATTTGGCTAATTCTCCTACCTACAACCTCATTCTCCATCCTAACCTGTTTGTAAGACAAAAGTACTGAATACACCATGGAGCTAATAAGCACAGGAGTTTTAGGGAGAAGATAGGAATGTAGCTTTCAGAAACTTGCTTAAGGTAGTACCTTAGTTTAAATTGCCTGTTTTTTGTTTTGTTTTGTTTTGGTTTTTTTTTTTTTTAATTTTTTCTGCATTGTTCCAAACCTCTGTTATTTGTAAGACAGAATTATGTTGCAGTGCTTTAGGAAACAGTTTCAGGAAGGCAGTTTAACATGCCTTTATTGATGCAACAGCAGCATAACACTAGTACTAGCATTAATCTGATTTCCAGGAATAAATCTTTGAGCTCTGATCGCACAGAAAAGTTTGAGTTACATTTAGAATTAAAGCATTGAAAGATAATCTACGCTGTGTCCAGGTGTCAGACGACAGGAAGAGGGAAAGAGACTTCTGGAGAAGACATGCTCACATTGGAGATTCATGATAAATGAATACAAATGCAACATGAAAATTTTAAATTCTCATCATTAGTTAATTGTAGAGATGCCCCGAAATAAAATGTTTCCTTTTTCTGATGACACAGAGCCCAGGAGAGGAAGAGGGCTTGAGGCACTCTTGTCACTATACTGCAGATAAGTCTTAAGAGGCTTTAACATCCCCATAGGGGTTAAAGGCATTTATTGCATTAATAAGTCCCAGCCGTGGGAGGACATGTGGGGGACACAGAAGTGCAGCTGCTTAGAGGCACCCCCAGCAGTCTGGTCAGCCCTGTGGACAGCCCCAGCCCTGTGGACCTCCTCTCTGTTTTTATGTCTTGTTACAAAGTAATCAGAGCAGTCTATTAGCCTCCCTTTCCTGCTGCAGGATTTCAGAGTGTATTTGTTCTCTGCAGTTATGTGGGGATGCATAATTAAGACAAGCACCAAGCTGCTTGCATAGCATTCAGTCGCCTAAGTGGCCTTAGTGTTGTTTCCTTGGATTGATCCAGATGTCTCGATCCAAAAAATTGTATCTCAAGCCCTCCACTCCTCCTCTCAATTTGGACACCAGCTCTTCATCATCACTCTTACGCCCACTGTGCATCTCCCTTACTCCAGACTTCAACCGGTCTGCCTCCTGCACATTCCCAAACACACATCATTACACCTAAAAGCAGACTCTTCATCCTTCAAAGACCACAGCAGACCCTGATGCCCAGCTTCCCACGTGTGGGCTCCCCATGCCCCAGCACTTAAACTGATAACCAGCTGCAGCGTGGACATGAGAATCCCGGTGATGGCACCAGACGCTGTCACGGAAATAACCTGAACTGCAATTTAGATCAGGTCAGAGTAGAAATGGTTTATTGTTATGGCTATAGGAGAGCACAGGGAGCAGAAGGGCAACTGGCTCTGCTGATGGACTATTAAAAAAGGGGAAAACACATTAAAGTGCTTCAACTTCCCTTTTCTAGTACTAATTGTATCTTTAGGTACATCAACATTTTAATGATGTTACAATTAATTCTGTGACTTCGATAAAGCAATCCATTGTTCTCACCCCATTCCAAATACACTGAGAACACAGTTAACTGAAAAATACTGCACAAGAAAAAGTTGGGGAAGCCAGTGTAAGATTTGCAGCAAACCAATCCTGTCGCAGAGATGCAATCCTTTTCCCTTTGCTGGGACAGGCCACTCAGTGGGCACGTGAGCAAGGACAGGAATATCTGTTGTTCCCGTCTCTCAAAGAAACTTTGCCAACACTTTGCAGGGAGCTGAATAAATTACTCCAGTCAGGATCACTGTGGGTCCTTCCAGCATCTTAAGTAGTTGTAGTATGAAGTGATAAAGTGAAGTGTAGCCTGAAACTTGGATCAGAGAGACATTTTTCATGCAATAGAAGAATTATCCCACCTCTCCTGCACTATCTTCTCAGGAACATCTCTTAGGGAAAATTTCCTGAGCACACCACAGAAGTTGGAGCAGCTTCATTGATTTCCTTCTACAACAGGGTAACCCACCTAGTTAATCTAGCAAAGCCAGTAGATATAATTATTTTGGACTTCAGCAAAGCTTTTGATACTGTTTCTCACAGTAGCCTTCTGAACAAATTATTTGGCACACAGCTGAAAACTGTGTAATGTGATGAGTGAGCAACTGGCTCACAGGTCGGGCACATAGAGTTACAGTGAATGGGTTAACTTCAGGTCGGTGTTTGGTCACTAGTGGGGTTCCACAGGACTCCATCCTTGGCTCAGTACTCTTCAACATCTTCAGTAATGACTTGGATTCAGGACTAGAAGGAATATAAATAAATTTCCTGATGACACTAACTTGGGAGGAGCCTTTGACTCCCTCGAAGGCAGGGAGGCCCTGCAGAGAGACCTCGACAAGTTAGAGAGTTGGGCAATCATCAACTGTATAAAGTTTAACAAGGGCAAGTGCTGGATTCTGCACCTGGGATGAGACAACCCTGGTTCTGTGTATAGACCAGGGAATGAGAAACTGGAAAGCAGTGCTGCAGGAAGGGACCTGGGGGTCCTGGTCCTGGTTGAGTGCAAGTTGAACATGAGTCAGCAGTGCCCTGGCAGCCAGGAGGGCCAACCATGTCCCGGGCTGCATTAAGCACAGCATCATCAGCTGGTCAAAGGAGGTGGTGGTTCTACTCCACTCTGCACTGGCGCAGCCTCACTTTGAGTACTCTGTGCATTTTTGGGCACCACAAAATGAAAAAGACATTAAGCTATTAGAGAATGTCCAAAAGAGGGCCATGAGGATGGAGAAGAGTCTGGAGGAGAAGCCTTATGAGGAGTGACTAAGGCAGCTTGGTTTGTTCAGCCTGGAGGAGACTGAAGCGAGAACAAATTGCAGTCTTAAACATCCTCATGAAGCAATGTGGAGGGACAGGTATTGGATCTCTTCACTTTTGTGATCAGTGACAGGACTTAAAGGACATGTCATGAAGCTGAAACAGGGGAGGTTTAGGTTAGGTATCAGGAAAAGGTTTTTCACTCAAAGGGTGTTTCAGCACTGAAACAGGCTCCCCAGGAAAGTGGTCACATCACCAAGCCTGTCCAAGAAGTGTTTGGACAATGATCTCATGCACATGGTGTGATTCTTGGGGTGTCCTGTCCAGGACCAGGAGTTAGACTCAATGATCCTGATGGGTCACTTCCAAGTCCTCATATTCAATGATTCTATGATTCACCTCCCCAGCCTCTGTGGTGTATCAGTTTCCCCAGTCTTCACTACCTTCTTCATTCTTAAATATGTCAGTGGGTGGAGGTTGAATAGTTAATTTAGAGCATATTCAGTATGAACTGAAACATTTAAAGCAGAGTTCCTGCTGCCCCAGTGAATGAGTTTGACCTCTGGCTCTCTGGTAGAAGGAGGGTCTGAATGCTATCTCAGCTCCTCCCCTTGCACAGAGACCCTGTCACCGTGGAATGTTGCTGCTGCCTTTACTACCCAACTTCAGGGGAGGCAGAGGGAACACCACATTGGATACCACTGAAACTGTCACATGGCCTGTCCCCTGTGCCCAAACTACTGTTGTTCTTTAGGCCAGAATCTTTTAATGATCGCAGAAAGATTCCAGCTCCTCAGGGGTGGAGAAGTAACAAAAAACAGGCATCCCATTTGTGCTGGTTTTGGCTAGGGTAGAGTTTGTGCTGAACACAGGGTTGATAATATAGTGATATTTTTGTTACTGCTCAGAACTGCTTACACAGGGCCAAGCTCTTTTCCCCTTTTCCTACTGCCACACTGGCAAGGAAGTTGGGGCTGCATGGGAGGTTGGGAGGAGACACAGCCTGGACAGGTGACCCAAACTGACCAAGGGGATGTTCCATATCATATAACATCATGCTCACTATATAAAGTGGAAGGAAAAATGAGGAAGGGGGGAACACTTGGAGTGATGGCATTTGTCTTCCCAAGTAAGTGCTACTTGGGGCCCTGCTCTCATGGAGATGGCTGAACTGAATTCACTTGCCTTCCCATGGGAAGTGTGAATTAATTCTTTGTTTTTTCTTTTCTTGTGTGGAAGTTTTTTCTTTCCCTAATAAACTGTCTTTATCCCGACTCAGCGATTTTCTAGCTTTTACCCTTCCAATTCTCTCCCCAGTCCTTCTGCTGGGACTCTTAACAGTAGTCACTTTTGCTACTCAAATAAGACATAAACACAGCTGAATCCTCACCTCTTCTCTAACTGGTAGAGGTCTATGTTCACAGGTGAAAGCACACCCTGCCCTGCTCTCTAGGTTCACAAGCACACACAGGTTCATGAATGCCCCGGATATGGGCACAGCCCTTCTGCCTGCCCAGTACCCCTGCCCACATCCCAGCCCTCACAGAGGGCTTTACAGCATAGAGCTGCTTTACAGCTCTTTGATTTGCTAGGCTAGTGCAGCTGGATGCATGAAACATGAGCGCTCACACACTCATCCCTACACGCTCTGGTCATAGTCCACTGTACAATCGCCAGATTTCACCCTTTCAGGCAGAAGGTAAGTCACATTCTGTTTCAGCCACCATCAAATGTTTCTCCAACTGTCCTTTAAGATCCTCTACTTGATCCTTAATTTTTTTTTTCCCCCCTGAGAGTTTCTCAAACTTCTAGTTAGGGATTCTGTTTTTCTTCAGAAAGAAGGTGGCCTCCCTGTACCAACTGAAAAATACAACCCACTGAAATTGGGGTATCTTAGGTCCTCTGGACTCCAAGGTGCTCCTTAAGCTTAAATCCTTCAATGCAATCAAGTGTGCTTTTTTTCACCCTCATGGGAAGTATCCAAAATGAGAGACTGAAGAGAAAAAGACAAAGGTACATGAGTGGTCACTTCTGGTTATAACATCTAGCTTAAGCCCACCATGCTGGCTGAGGTTGGAGTCACTAGCAGCAGTAACAAAGGCTTAGACTAGAACCTAAATTAGGGAAGGATTAATGGGGTCCATCACACCCACCTGAGTCTTTAACTGCTGGTGTGGTTTCTTTTGCACTTGAGAGCTGTCCCTAATGCCTGTCGTGAAGCGGCACAGACCTCAGTGCCCAGCTCTGAAGGACGACCATTCATACATGTTCATTCACACTGTAATTCCAACTTGGACCCTTTCCTGACCTACCTCTCCTAAGGACTTTATTGATTTGTGATTGTTCTTCCCTCTTTTAGCCAGTCAAAGAGTAGGAACTCCTGGTGGGACTCCGGACTGACCTGTATTAAAAGCTGGGATTCAGCAGCCCCCACACAATGCTGGAGCCTACAGACAACCCTCAGCTTAAGTTCCATCAGGGATTTCAAAAAGATAAGATGATGTAAGTCATATATACCAAAGGCCAACAGAACCACTCAGGGCTGCCCTGTGTTCTGCTTTCTTCAGTACAAGAACTAATTTATCATGAAAGTTCCACTGTGATTACTGTTTCAGGGCATGGTCAAGAGGCCACGAAGTACCTGGCACCTCTACCTCCACATTTCATAGTCCAAGAATCGAGGAAGAGGGCAGGTACCACTGGCTGCTCTATTCCTTTGCCACAGCCTGAGCCCAAGCACAGCATGGCACGCAGCCCTCCTTTTATACTTGGAACAACACATGGAGAACCGTAAGCAGTGAGAAACAAGCCAGGGAATAATTCTAAATCTCCAGGCATCTCCGTTTTGTCTCTGTGAAAAGTCTATTCTGCAAGACTCCACGTGCAGCTTACCATGAAAAGGACCTTCAAAAGGCAGCATCACATTTTGTCTCTTCTGCCATGATGTCAGGTCCTCATGTCACACGCACTGGTCTCTGTCAACAAAGCCTGATCCAGAAAGTAAAAGGCAGTACTTCTCTTTCATAAAGTCAGTTACAACAGAGGTCATCATTAGCTTGTCATATTTTGATGCCAGGAGTCTTAGTGAAAACTGTTGTATCTTCTTTTTAATATTAATAAATTATAATAATGTCTAAAGGTAAGGTTCTGATTGGAAACATTTCCCCTCTTACTAGACAGATGTTTTCTCTACTTGCTTCTGACTTCACATTTGGAAGAAACATCCTCCTGTTTTGCTTTCTTTAATGTGGCATTATTTTCCTCATATGCAAAGACTACCTTAATTTTGCTGAAGCCACGAGAACTGCAGGATAAGCCTTGTTTTGGTAGGAATGGTGAAAGGTTACCAGCATTTGAAGGTCTTTAGAATAACTTTAGCTTTTAAAATTTTTTATTTAAATAGCTTTTATGCCTCATCCAGTTCCCAGAGACAGCATAAGGTCATTATGATAATCAATCCTTGTAGTGCCTTTAATTGTTTGTCTGTTGTGTTTTTTTTTTTAATTGATCAATCAAACATTTTCAACTGTTTTAAATTCAGCATTTGGCATAGCAAGAATAAGATCATAACTCTACTCAGCCCCACTTCACATCATTTCAGGTCTGCCTCTGCTGACACTGTCGTGAAAGACACCCATTTCATCCTGACTGATACATAAAAAAGTACTCATAATGAACTGTTCTCACATTAAACCAAGAGATTAACATTTTCAGTTAATATAGCACTATAAAGATAAAAGGATTTGCAAGTAACAACTAGCTGGAATATAAAAAAGCCTGCTACCTTCTTAGAACCTACCAATCTATCTACCCCCTTCAGTGCTTTAGTGCTACATCTTATACCCTTCTATGAACAAATAAAGACACAACAGAAACACGTTGAAATCTCTAAAGCCATGTAAAACCCGAAGGCATTAAAATTTATTAAATGATGCAATAACAACAGAATTCTTTATTTACAATAGCATTATTTAACATCAAATAAGCAAATAGCATCAGCAAAGCAATATTAACTTGCATAAATGTATTTAAAATTTCTCTGAATATATCTACCTTTGCATAAACTGCTAACACTAGAAATACAAACATCAATGCAGGTGAACAAAGTGATGTTCAGAGTCAACTCCGTTTTGAAAATAAATCACAACCTGAAACACTGTAAGCTTTCTCCTGAAGAACCATAGTTTATATATTGCTTAATTTTACCCTTGTATAATCTTTTCATATACACACATCTCAGATGCAACTTCATGATGAACTGTACAAATAAAACCCACAAATGACATAAAGGGAAAAAAATTAAATGACAGTAAATGTTTGAAGTAATGTGTCCATCATCTCTATTGAACAACATAAAGATTAAGTGATGATGCACTTATTCCAAAATTGTACACAATTCACTATACAAATATAATACATCAGACAGCTATGTAGGAATATACAAGACTTAAAAACAGATCTAAGGCATTATGCTAGATTTTAGCATTTTGAGGTTCTTGCACATAGCTTTTACCTGTAGTAAGAAACTTAAAAGATTTTGTTTTAGTCTACAAAGAAACACCAGGGAGAAAATTCTAATTAAAATCAAAGCCACTACAGTAAATTTTCTTTTGTGCAGAGAATGCTTTTGCTCTTAGGCAGCATACTACCATACAAATACTAGAAAACTTTTAAATTCACACCAACAATTAATGGCTTAAGTTGCATTTCAAAACTGATTGTGTATCTTTGGGTTCTGCAAGTGGAGCTGTGCCACCCATTTAATCTGTTAAGCCCATATGAATTTCGCTTTTAAACAAAGATTAAAAAATGTATTGTATAAACTGCAAAAACATTGCTTTTAATTAATACAGGCCCAAAGGGATACCGGTGTGGGACAATATTTTAAGGATCGAGTACAAATTAATTCCTTGTAGCAAAACAGCTCACTTCACTTTTTAAACTTACCACATTACATGAACACTTAAACAGGTCGTACGACCGTGTATATATGCTTATTTTTCACATTATGCGCCTTTCACATTTAGTAATGTAAGTAGAACACTGATTAATTGTTCTGTTAAACGAAATCCAAGTACTTTCTCCAACAAATTTACTGTATACAGGATGAAAAATACTGATAATGAAGGGAATTGATTTGGCTTTTTTGTTTCTATAGTGATCAATATGATCAGAAGATTTCTTCACTCACTTTTCTCTTTCATTACTTAGAAGACGACAAAAGTCACAATGAACCCAAACGGAGCCAAAGTGATAGGTACAATCTCCTTTCTTTCAAAATGGCAATGGATGATGAAGTATCATAATCACTACAGATAAGCGTTTGCAGGTCTGTTGTGAAACAGGACAAATTTAAACTATTTTGTCCACTGTGAAAAAGAATAATCTATCTGCAGAGGTTACAGTTAAGAACCAAAAAAGAATGGAATAGAAAAAAAAATTATTCTAAAACCCATTTACACTTAGTGGTGCATGAAGTTAATTTCTTCAAATTTATACACTTCTTACATAAATATTTTTGTCAGATATATAATGCAAGTTTAACACCAATGTTGTAGCAATGAGGCTGTGGAGTTCAGGGCTGATGGTTACTTTGGTTTCCCATCAGCAGGTCAGAGGATGGTTCAGCTGACTAAATATTCTGTTTGAGTTTGGTAACAGAACAGTGACAGCTGAAAAAATGTTGTTTCTCCAGAACGGTGACACTGCCCTCCTTAGGGACAAACACAGAAACAGCCTTTATCATATTTTCCTCAACCTTAACATAAAATAGCTGCTATTTTATTTGAACTCCCACCTGAATACCAGAACAAATTAAACGGCAACAGAACAAGCCTTTCACTCCCAGAAGGCAAGGCTGATGAGATATTATAAAACACACTGTATTTTACATTACATCAAAAAATTTGTGTTCAGCTTAGAAAGTCTGTGGATTAGTGTCCTGGTTCCGGCCAGGGCAGGGTTAATTTTTGCAGTAGCCAGGAGAGGGCATGGCTAGGACCCTATACCACCTCATGTCATTGCTGGGGGTGGGGGAAGGGAGTCCCTTCCAGGGAGAAGGGCTCTCTTCTGGGTCAGCATAGCGAGGTGGAGGGAGCAGTTTGTCCCTGTGAGAAGTTCGCCTCTTTCCTGTACCCTCTGTCATTAGTATTGTTGCTGTTATTGTTACTGTTTCTCATCTGGTTGCTGTTTCCAGTAAATTGTTCTTATCTCAACCCATGATCTTTACCTTTTGTGCCTCCAGTTCTCCTCACCAGCCCTGCCACAGAGGAGGGGGGAGCTATCTAGCATGGTTTGGAGAGTCTCAGTGGGAGCACTTAACTGGGAAGTACCATTCCTAAGCCATGACAATTAGGAGTCAGCAGAAAGAAAACAGAGGTCAAATCCATCAATTTCTTAATATTTCAAGTCCTCAGAAACTGATGTCAGTATAAGAAAAGATTATTCCAACCACAGTGGGCAAGGAAAAAAACCAACATGCCTTAACAGTGGCCTGCTTAGTAACAGTTTTTCTAAGATTCGTTACGAAAGGATATAAACATACAAAAATCAAGAATTGGTTCCTACAGTGGCTGCATATAATATAGGTTAGTTAAATGATATTATGAGCAGAATCACAAGGTTTAGAAAATAAGAAGTCTCAAGCCTACAAATTAGGTCTAATCAAGGCATTGTGATTCTTTACAAAACACTTTTCCAGGAGACACACACGGCTAAGAAGATATCTAATTTAATACTGAAGTACCTCATTTGGAATCAACTTCACAACATGTATATCTCACAAAAATTATACAAGTAAAACACTTAAGTTTTCAACTTAAATTATTGCTTGTTTACATATAAACTGGATTTTATGTACCTTACAAAACGTCCTCGTAGTTCATACTGCTTTAAAATAATCAGAAACACATGATAGTGGTGAAGTCTGTAGTGATATCTGCTATAGGTATTACAGGAATTGTTATTTTCCCAGCTAAGGGGATGGGAACCAGAAATTATCATGCTTTAAAGCAGGTATCTTAGATATTATGCACCAATTCTGCCACTACCATAATCAGTACATGCATTACCATTGAACTTTGCTGTTCAGCATCCAGTAACTGGTTGTCCAGATTGCTGGAAACACACGTAGGGAAATAACGGAGTAACCTGTTCTTTTATTCTATTAGAAAGAAGAGGAAGATGTAAGAGGTCAGGAGAGCCAAGTTAAAAAAAAAAATAAATCAGGATTTGCTGATTGTTAGGAATTTAATTAAATGAAAATGTAACCCACCTGTATGTTTGAATTCATGACTTGCATTATAAACACTACCACAAAACCCAACCAAAACGCCCCTTATAAACAGCCCTCTCACAGGGTAATTTTCATCTGTTTTACAACTTTAACCCCATTCAAAATTGGTCTGTATAGTTTTCTGCATCAGTTGATCTTCTCTGACTTGCTTGTCAGTGGAACACACTCGTTAGAGGTCTCTGTATGTACCAAACGTTGCTTCTACGCCCTCTTCCACGCCTCCTCTCCGCCCCAAAATGCAGGCCTTAGTCTAAAACACCAGTTTTCAGACAGAACTGAATCCTTTGCACCAGACTGAGTAAGCCAGGGAAAACAAAGCAAAAAAACCCCCAAGGTCTAGAACTAAACAGAAACAGAAGAAGAGCATGGTCGTTTTTTCCTTAAATACATACATTTAAATACATTCAATCTGACATGGTTTATGAAAATTGCCTGTCAACATTTACTTTGCAGGAGAGATCTAAGTTGCACTAAGGTGAATGCAGTGAACAGACTGAGCAACTGTCTGTACGCTAGCTTCAGACTGTCAAAGAAGAGGCTGCTCGTCGGCAACCACCACCCGGCTCCCCCTCGGGAAGGCAGGGCTGAGTCCTGTTGGCAGCAGGCGGCCGCCGCCGGTGCTGGCAGCTCAGCTGGGACACGACAAACAGACGCAGCTCTTCAAACTGGTAAGGATTTGGGGCCATAAGCCCGGTCAGCTGAAGAAAGGAGCAACCAAACCACCCTCAGGGTCAGCAATATTTCTGAAAAATAAAAAAATAAAAAAAAAATTAAAAAAAAAAAAAAGAAAAAGAGAGAGAAATGGGGATACTTGTATTAATAAATATTAATTCTTCCTGCTCACATGGTGAAAACAGATAGGTCAATGAGATCTGGGATGCTGTGGTGCACCTCCCACTGTCAAACATACTTGAAATTTAGTTGGAATTTATAAAGCTTTATAAAGGAATTTACAAAACTATTCTTTGTGTACACAGATACAACTGACCTGCTATTTAATTCCAGTGATATCAGTAGTAGTTTAATTTCACTGCATTCTTAGGTCCTTAATTCATTCTATTTATCATGGATATAATAACAACTTGGGATCATTTCCCTCTTGTAAACTCCAATTAAAGGAATGTTAATAGGGTTTAAGAGAAGTCTAGTTCTTGGAATATGTGCAAAGTCTCTATGTATTACTGCTGCATCACACTCAGAGGAAACAACTGCCTTGGTTCACTTTTCCTTCCAAGATGCATAATAAAAAAAAGGGGAATAAAAAAGTAAAACCAGCTTCAGCTACTGATCCCTAGAGATGTTCTTTACCTCATACTTAATACCCTTGCAAGGTCTTTACACAAATACAGTACAAACTGGTTTCAGCTGAGTTGATTATCTTGTACATTCTTACTTAAAAAAAAACCCTGAGGAAGTGGTTTTCACAGTTGTTTTAAGACTGTCCCTTCCAGTGGCTGTAATCTGTGCTTCTCTGTCTTCCTTCCCTTGCAAACGCCTGCTCCCATGGGGTGCTGTGGTCAGTCAGGTCAGAGAGTCAATCCAGCCAAAACCCATTTTCCTTCTCCCCTGGGGTTGCTTTTCACTTGTATCCTGTGACACTGGCAGGGAAGAGGCTCTTTCCTTGCAGCCTCCTGCCATGCCTGACGAAGGCCCCGTTTGCTCGGGGACAGTGCTGGTGGTAGGCAGCTTTCTCACTGGTCCACGTGCATGCTTGTCGTGGCTTTGCCCTGGCTCAATTTGCTTTTATACCCCCCATATAATTACTATCAGTTGAGAGAAGGTTTATGCAGACAAAAAGAGACTGAATTGGGAAAAAAAAGTATGAGCATTTATTATTAACAAGTTAAAACTAAAGAACTATATCTACAACAATTCTACTTAAGTAAAAGATGCTATGTATTTACAGAAAAATACTTCTCCCCCCCTCCCTTTATATCAGTCTAAGGAGGAGAAGCAGTTTCTGTTTCCATTCTTGGAGTTCCAGCTCTTTCTCTAGCAACTCTGCAGCACTCTCGTCGCAGCTGGAACTCCTTTATCTCTCTCTCATTCTGTGTTGGCCTCCAGGGCTGGGCCTACCCCCCTCCTGGGCTAAAACCGAAGGCTGGGGGTTACCCAGGTCCTGAAGGGTTTTCTTCCATAGGCTTGCAAGGGGACACTTGCTTACTATGGATCTTCTTTCACAGAGTTACAGGGGATAATGGTTTAAGAGTTCACCCCTGTTTCCCTATGGAGGTCCCTCCCCATGGGAAAACAGTCCTTGATAGACCTCTCCAACATGGTCTAGCATGGATCCCACACATGGATCCCAACATCCCTACCCGAGCCGTGTTTTGCTCCAGCGTAGGTTCTCTCAGGGTCACAAATCTTCAGCACCAGCAACATGGATCTCTCACTGAGATCCCAAGCTTATCCGAGCCGTCCTTGCTCCGGCATAAGCATCGTCCCCTTCAAGGGTCACAAAGTCTTCAACAGGACTCTGCCTTACCCGAGCTGCTTCTGCTCCATCATAAGGCTTTCTCTCTCTGTCAAAGTCACAAATCTCTGATATATCCACAAGCTCCTCTGTGAGCCGCATGGGGGGTTTTTTCACCCTAACAAACTTATACAAGTGGCAGGGATTTTATTTTTCAGTCTTTTCCCTGCTGGAGGGAGGGAGAATGAAAGGAGAAAGAAGCAGCCCTCCCCCCTTCGAACCTTTCTTCTCTCTCCTCCGACTGCCAACTTTGACCTTGGAGGTTCCTTATTTCTTCGCTGGAATTTCTTTGCAGCGGTTTCTCGTCCAAGCAAGTAGTCTTCTAAAGTTGTTTTTCTTCACTCTCTCACAAGAGAGAAGGGAGGCTTCAGTGCTGCACCTGCCCCCCTGCACCGGCCCAGGGCCGGGGGAGGAGGAGGCCTTGGCCCACTTCAGGGCCCACCACTGCCTTTCCTACATGGCTGCTTAATTTCAACTGCGCAACACAACCCTTCTGTTCCGTTTTCTTAAAGATGTAATTAGCAAAGGCGTCACTGAACTTTTTGATTGGTTTTTTGTCCGGAAATCACCTGGAAAAAAACATCCACAGCCCCAGGGATGGGCTGGTGGGCAAAACCACGACAATGCTGCTAGGCTGCCTTCTGGAAGCTGCCTACACCATGCTTTTGATTTCACCACATTTTCCTCTGCATTGACACAAGGCCCAGAAATGTATCTTTATTGACAAAGTCAGTGTCACGAACTGCCCCGCAATTCAGGAAAGCAAAGTCCTATGTTTTGTACATCCACTATTCCCAGCCCAGCTGGTGCCACTGGAGCTATTTAGGGCAACCAGCTATAGGCAGCAGAGTGAGTCTTGATCCTGGCTCCTCCTTTCTTCATCACAGCACAGAGACACTGCACTGACATCCCTCATGCCCAGACTAATACGGACAAAGCAACCTTTGACTCCTCTTTCAAATATGTCGAGAGGCATCTCAGGGACCCTGTTTACTGGTTTTTTAAAGACAAAGTGGGAAACAAAAGTGAAAATCTAAAGATGTCCTTATTTTTGAGGAGGACATTTAGCAAACAGTATCTCTAGAAAGATGCTAAATAAACACTTCCACTGTGCCAGCAACTTGGAAAAAATTATGCATTGCAAAAATTGCATATCGATTCTCTTCTCAGTTTTCTAATTACACAACTTGAACTTAAAGTTACATAGAAGTAGTTTATAGCTCAGTCACATGAAAAAAAGTAGCTATTTAACCTCTATTACAGTTCAAAGTTTAGTAAAAGGTATAGTGCATATAAATCATCTACATTTTCATTGACAGTCTAGAGGTACATTAGTAGAAAAAAAGGAAAATCACACAGTGCAGTCCAATGTACCTTTACAAAATAATTCAAGGTTTTTAGAAGTTCCTTTTCTTCAGGTGAGACAAAACTGCTTCATGCACGGCTACTGTCCATCTCATTGTCACAGCACTGACTCCATTTTGTTAACTTTACACCCCAGGGATTCCCTGCCTGAAGTAATGCCACTCATTTCTTTCCACCTGCACTGTGAATTCTCTCCATCCTCTCTTGTACCCTTTCTGTCACGTCCACTCTATTTTCCTTCTCCCTTCAACCATTATTTAAAATCTACCTCCTCCTTTAGTCTGTTTCCGCCTCAACAGCCTTATTCCCTTTTTTATCTCAGTGGTACCTGGTATCTTCTTATCTGACAGTTGGGCATCTTTTAGGACATGAAATTTAACTTGTTCGGGGAAGCACTAAGTAGGAGATCTATCAGCCTCCCAGTACCTGAAGAGGTCTATAAGGGACATGGAGAGGGACTTTTTACAACGGTACGTAGTGACTGGACAAGGGCGAATGGCTTTAAACCAAGAGTAGGTTTTGATTAGGTATTAGGAAGAAATTCTGTACTGTGAGGGCGGTGAGACACTGGAACAGGTTACCCAGAGAAGTTGTGGATGCCCCAATCCTGGGAATGTTCAATGTTGGATGGGGCTCTGAGCAGCCTGGTCTAACGGAAGGTGTCCTGGCTATGGCAGGAGGTTGGAACTGGGTATCTTTAAGGTCCCTTCCAACCCAAACCATTCCATGATTCTGTAGAAACACCTTGGTATATGACAGCTTCTACAAGAGCAGAACACTCTGCATCATTTTATTAATCATCATAGTGATCAAGAAATAGTTGCAGATGAGACTTTTTATGCACAGATCCCCCACTCTTGAAGACAGATACTTGTATGTTTATATGAACCACGAAGGTGTGGAAAGGGATGTTTTAAATATACACGTGCATACAAAAAAAGGCAGGGATACAATAAAACACACGTACAGCTACTTCCACCTCAGTACTTTCATATTCTTCACTTTCATTCATGTTGATAACTTTTCAGACAAATCTTCCTCATTTCCCCTATTATTCCAGTTCCTTTTCTCTGAAAGCAGAAAGCCTTACCAGGCCCATGACCAGGAGGGCCTCGGAGGAGTGGGGGCAGAGGCGGCAGCTGCAGCTATGCAGCTAGATGGCGCCTGCCCTGCGCTGCTCCACGCGGCCACCACTCCCTCCCTCCCTGTGCCTATGATGCAAGCGGCTCCCTCAGGTTAATTAATATTTCCCTGGGGCACTTGTAACCCTGCAAGTAAAGAGATACCGTATCCATTCCAGCCCACCGCATATTCATCGTTCTGTTGCCTCTGTGGGCCATTTCTTACCCGTGCTGCATCTCCGTCCTGCTTTATCATATCCATTCCAGGCAGCTGGTTAGGAAAAAGATTGCCTCCCCTCATAGCAGGATCATTAACCTATTGGTAACAAGATATTAAGGAGAATTAAAAAATACACTGGGAGGAGGTCTGGGAGTTAAAAAGAAGCATTATAAACCACTACACTACTTGCATATACCAACACCCACTCCTGAGATGATGCTGAAGTCAGGGAAGTGACTGTACAGCCGAGCACCCTCCTTGCACAGCATGTGTTTGACTCATATTATTCTGCTTCACAGTCAACAACAAAGATTTCCTTCCTGATACTATGACCCTTGTGCATGTTTTACAAAGCAGGCTCCATAAATTAGGTCAGTGTTATCTGAAGAAGACATCCCTGCTATGAAAATTCTGAAAGTAGAAACATGTAACTGCTTTCCTAACCTCAATAATACAAGGCTTGGCTGCTTGCAAACCATCACACAATTTTTTCAAAGCCTGATGAGATAACTTGTAGGCTAAATTATACAAACTATTGACTTAGTTTTAATGACACTTTTCTGTTTGTAAGCAATGGGAGAAAGCATTAAAAGGGAAAATGTGCAGTGGCATGCCTTCCTAAAGGGATGGTCTCCACAATTTTCTGAACACAGTCATGGGAAAGAACTGAAGCTGTGAATTTCCGCACAACCAAAGGGTCTGTCATGCTTAGTTACGTGGAAAAGAGTGGAAAATGCTTTTTATGTGGAAAAAAAATTGCCAAATTTTCAGCACTGCTTTCTTAGTCAAAGGATTCATCTCACCATGTAGGAACAGGTATAAAATACAAAACAGAGCCCTTCAGCAAGGTTCTGAAATATTAGGAAAAAAACAGTTTTCCTTAGAAGTTTTAGGGGGAGAGAAACATCTTCCACAGTCTTTGCTGAATTGGTTCGCTGTTGCTTCTCTCATAGTAGATGGATGTGATAACAGTGAAGATATGCCCCTCCAGATTTGCTGGAAGGAAAAAGATGTTTTTTCTGTCACCTGCCCTTTAGGAGACTTGTGTTGTGAAGGAGAGGAGATTCTGTCTGTGCTCCACCTCACTTCAGCTACAGCAACCTGCTGCAGTGTGGGGGAATCACAAAATCAAAGAACGGGTAAGGTTGGAAGGGACCACAGTGGGTCATCCGGTCCAACCTCCCTGCTCAAGTAGGGTCATCCAAGAGCACATGCCACAGGCTTGTGTCCAGATGGTTGTTGAATATCTCCAATGAGGAAGAGTCCACAACATCTCTGGGCCAGTCTTTTCCAGTGCACAATCACCTGCACAGTAAAGACGTTTTTTCTCATATTCAAGTGGAACTTTCTGAGGACTGTTGCCTCTTGTCCTATTGCTTGGCACTGCCAAGATGACCCTGGCTCCATCCTCTTGACACCCTCCCTTCAGATACTTATAAACATTAATGAAGTCCCATCTCAATCTTCTCTTGTTGAGGAATACTGTCTTGATTTTATCACACCAAACTCTTCTCATTTCAGGTCCTTCTGACTGTTGTTTCTCTCACTATTCATTTATTTTGAAAAAATGCTGCAAAGCTAAATGCAATCACATGCAACCACCTAATGGAGGAGTTTCAAATGCTACCAGAGAGAAGACCACAATTCAGTGGGTACGGTTAAAAATTTAAAATATTTTTGCCATAGGAATTTCAACTCTGAAGAAACTCATTGTTTAAGTCCTGCAAGCCTCCTAGTGATGCTTTCTCCTTCTTAGTATGAGTGAGCAGATTTTTGAACCTGAATGTGAAAATTTAAATTGGGAGGGAAGAGAATCACGTAATTTCATTCATTCATTCATAAAGAAAGAAGACAGCTTTGCAGCTTTATCTACATGCATTTGACTAAGCAACAGAATCTATGTTTGAAAAGTGTTTTCTGTTATTGATCAATATTTATCAGAATACACAAGCACAGACGTCTTTTCTGATTTTTCAGCAGACAAAGGGAGGTAAAAAATCAAAAGCAGAAATAAGTAAGTTGTATATTGAATCAATGGCAGTTTTGGAACGAGAAGATGGCTGCATGATTTGCCTCGTGGCACTTAGGACAGGTATGGAAAAAGAAGGTGGTTCCAGGCTGCATGCTACAAAAGTAGCAAAGGCATCCCGGAAGTTCCTATTACACAATCTCTTTGCCAGTGATGATGCAAGAATTCTGACTGACATGGTATCAGATACCAAAAAGAAAAGTACTATTTTGTTATATAAATACATTTGCTTCAGAAGTCCTTAAAAGACCCCACATTCTCACGTTAACTTTTCTGACTGCAATAAATACTCAATCAGAAAAGTATGGGGAAGGACAGAGAAATGGAAGGGTTTTTATAATTTCCTGAAGACAAGTCAAGCAGTATTATCAGATATGAAACCTGACTAAAACAAGAACAAAGATGTTTTACAATTCCTTAGCAATTAAGTGTATTAATACAGCCTCCTGCTAATAAAGTAGAATTATATACAAGGTGTCTAACAAGAAAAGTTTCCTGCCATTCCTCCTGGATGAGCTCCTTTCATCCAATATGCTAAAACAAAATCAAAATACTGTTTCAAGATAACTCTTCTTAGATGCCATCATAATTTTGGCCTGGAGAGTACTGTCATGAAGACAAGAACAAAGGAAGATGTGTGAATGGTGGAATACCAGGAAGGTTTACTTTCTTGATGCCTGGGGAAGCTGTTTTGGACAGAAGGAACCTGCAGCCCTGGCAGCTGGCATTTCAGCATTCCTGGTAGCAGCCTCCTAGAAAAAACACTAGTTAAGAGCAGCCTGAAGAGCTTTAATGTAATTATGAGAAGATGATAATGAGACAAGGTCTCATTCCTCAAATACATAAAAAGCCATTAAGTATCATTAATAACAAGTCCATTTTGAACATAATCTTTTTATTTGGTAATGCTGAGAGCCCAGATAGTAAACAAGAGAAGATGGAGATACACAAGTGTGAGCAGAAACTTAGTATTTCTGAGCTCTGGCTACATCTCTATGATACAGCATAGTGCCACAATGAGAGAGGAGACAGAGCCAAGCAAGCATGTTTGGTACCAAAGGTAATATACCTGCTTTTTACCAGGTAAATAAGTCCAGGCACAGCTTTTCACTATAGGTAATATATCTTCTGCAACTATCCAGTAACATTGTTGAGTTTTTCTCAAAAGCAAGAATACATTTGCAGTGTAATCAGTGTTACTCACTGTGGTCAGAAACAGACAAGCATGTGAAGTTCAAATTATATACTATGGAACAAAAAATGACATTGAATAAGTAAACAGAAGTGTAGGTGACAGCGTAAGAAAAACCCAAATAGTGAATGAAATAGCAACAGTCAGCAGAATTACAGAAAACGCAGTCATTTTGAAAGCCACCAGTGACAAGAAAAAGTCCAGCACAGTCTAGATAAACTGCTAAATAAAGATGTCAAATAGTAAAAAAAAACCCTATGCCCTAAAAACAGAAAAGTGTCAATGTTAGTACTCAAATATAGAATTTTAGCTATTCATGTCTCTCAGGAAAGAAAATGTAAAGCAGCATGGCAAACACTCCTGAGGACTAAAAAGGACCGCCTCATGGCCCAGAAATGGCCCCTCAGCTGTCAGTTGGCCACTTCTGACCTAGATGAAGCAGAAAACATTTGCTTGCAGATGACACAGTGCTGGGGTGGTAAATCAGAAGGAAAACAGGTTACTGTTACAGTATGAGCCGTGGCACTTTGCTTAAACCAACTCCACCTATGAAATGCAATTTCATGGAGACAAAAGGGAGGCAATACATTTGGGAACAAAGAACGCAGGTCTCATCTATAGAATGTGCTGAGGAGAACTTGGGGATATCATAAGGGCTTCAGTGTGACATTGTCATCAACAGAACCAAGACAACTCATGGTTTGGATTACAAGCTGTCTCTGATTACTCTGTTCGTACTTCTAGAAGGAGGTTACAACAATGGAGTTTAAAGTAGATCCACAAAAGGGAGTGATGGGCTGAAAAACAAATGTTGAGATGGATAAAAAATCCCCAGCCTATTCAGCTTACTGGAAGTTAGGTAAATGTTATCTTGAAACAAGATCTTGTAGTCTAACAGGAAGGAAAAGCAGTGCGACAGCTGTGCCTGGGGAAACAGTAGCCTGCATGGAAATCTTTGAAACAAAATCAGATCTCTTTCTACAGTGCAGTTTCTCAGTTCAGGTTCTTAGGAAAAATTATGCAGCATGGGTATCCTGAGAAATCAGAATAGGTCATCACCTTTAAATCTCCACTCTTTGTTTTTGTTTTACTACATTAAATGTGCTCAACTCTATGCACTTGGGAACTAATAATAATAATGATAAAAAGTCTGATATAACTGGGCTTAGCAACTGGGAATATCAGAGAAGGTGACAGATTTGTGAGTATCAAAATGACTTTCGGTCACCAGTATGTAGCAGCTGTAAAAGACAAATGTGATCTGCAGCTATATCTGTCAGAGTATTCCAAGAGAAACAGGGAACAACAAGTGTTATGCACATGGCTCTGGTGCTTAGGAAATACTGATGCAAACCAGAACAGGTGCAGAAAAGGAGAGGGAATTTAAAGCCTAAGAGACTGAAAAACTTCGGTTTGTTTGGCTTACAAGAAAAATCCCAACAAACCCAAACCAAAATAATCCAACAATCTCAAACCAACAACAACAAAAATCACATTGATAGAATCTTTCTAAAACACAAGACAAGAGCTATTTAAGGTAAAGGACAATACTGGAAAAGAAAATACTCTGTTATCAAATTTAGTCTGGAGAAAGGACATACATTAACAACCCATTAATATAATCAGCTTTAAACTGGAACGTTATCGTATCAGAAAAAAGATTTGTGATATTGTCTGCCATAGAAGGAGATGCTGCCTGAAGACACAAGGGGTACTTTCCCGCCAATATTTTAAAGAAAATTCCATAATTTCAAGACTGTGTTTTAAATAAATTGGAGTTCAGCTTTGAAACAAACATATGAACCTGTTAATTAAGAGGATTTGTTTGTCAAATAGTTATTAATGTACTGTGTGAGCTTAACTGCAGGTTAACAAACAGAAATGTTATTTTTTCTTATTTCAGATACCCTGAGTAGCAGTCTCAAGTAAGAATGAGTCTGTAAACATTCTCTTGGCAGAAAAGAACAGGTTACTTACCTATTGATTCAGCAACCTCTTTTATACGCACCATGTTACAAAAAATGTGGATTTTGTACTCATGAAGTTGCCAGACAGATAGTTCTTGAAACTGATTGCCTATTTATTCTCTGGTACTACACTGTGGCAGTCGAAGCATCTTCCACACCCTGCCCATGCCAGCATCTTTCACTCTTTTCTCTAGGAAACAGCTGCCTGCCATTCAACTCCTAGCCTGAATGTGCTATGGAAACTTACTCACCGAGAGCAGGAGCTAGGTCAGCATGCACTTTCTGCTGAAGTTTGGGAGCAACTACATGTGCTGGCTACAGTGGTGCTAGGTCAAAACAGGAAATTCAGATGCAAAAAATGCTCTCTACCTCATCGGTCACCTTGGTTATTCGAGTGCAGAGCTAAAACCAAAGCCCTTTTAACATCATAATTTCTCAAGAAAACTAGTAAAAGAAACATAATGGCTTACAGCAGTTACAGCCCATCACAGCGGACCTGAAAAGCTACTGAAAATCAAAGCAAATCCTCTAGCTGTCATCTCACATCCTTAAATTCTCACCTGCTCAGGACCCATGGAGGACAACCCTGATGTAGGCACAGAGGTCGCTGAGGTCATGCTGATCTGCCCTGTCATCTGGTTCATGTTGTTCATACCACTTGTGTTGGTTGCCATGGATACACTGATGTTCATGTTATTGTTGTACATGCTGGTGCTTGCTTGCTGCCCAAAATGTGGTGGGGACTGTTGTGAAAACATGCTACAGCAAGGAATGGAAAAAGCAATGTGTCAGACTTAGAATGCTGAAGCCACTAAGAAACTGTTTTCTTTTTAATAAATTTTAAGCTAGAATTTGTATATACTGCCATTTATTCCAACTTCAAAGGAAAAACTAGTTTTCAGCTGCATTAATGTCCGTGGAAAAGATTTTAAAAATTTAAGGTCCCATGTCTGTGCACAAAAATGCATGCCTTTGCGTGTGAAACTATGGCAGAGTACAAATCTGTTATGCATGTGCAGTAACAGCCAATTAGCTGTCTAAATGTGCTTTGTCTGTATTTTAAAGTAATTTTTGGAGGGAAAGGAAACCAGCTTTTTTTCCTTCCAGTGTTAGCACAGCACAGGACTGTTGATCTGAAATTGGAGCTAGTATAATAAACATTCTTTTTTGCAAAATAATCTATTTGCATGTATGAATACCAGATTTGTACATACAATTATGGGCAAGTGGGCTCACAAATATAGACATGCAATTGTGCAGAAATTTATTTACCAAATCTTAGCATCAGATTTTGAAAATGTGCCACCGTAAAGAAACAACATATAGTCTAAGACAATTATCCTCTATGTTCCTTTAAGGCCTTTCTGAACAACTTAAGGAGGAGTAACTGTGGAAGATCTCATCCCACATTTTACTCAGTCAAGTGCTTTCTGGATAGTATCTTCCTTCCCGTTATGTTGGAAGTTATATTAGAGACTTCTTTACATTTCCTGAAATGCACTTCACTGTTTACATACCAGTCTTTTCTACTCTTCAAGCATAACCCAACAGTCAATGAAGAAATTATTACTGACAATAATTTAGAGGATCTGCATTAGACTGAAAGGCTGTGGAAAGGCTGCTGTGTGTCAGATGGCACACGATAACCACCTCTGTATCCATGGCTAACTTTTAGTGCCACGTGAAGCACTGCTCCCACGGCTGAGGAAATCTTTCAAGGTTAACACTCAACCTTGCACTTGGGTACTCCATTAGGCTATTGTTGTGCACTGTGAGACTTGGTGGAGTGCAACAGCATTCCGGGCACAGGACCAAACTTGGAAAATCCCACCATTCTCTTCCTTCCAATTCCATGTCTTTTCAGGCCACCTAACCCCATTTTTAAGTTGTTATCTGGATGGTTGAAACAGTACACTACAGATCATTGTGAATACTCAGTGGCTTGTGTAAACACATTTGACATGCCTCCACTGCAGAGCTGCAGTTTAGCAAAGCCAACCACTACTCTTATCGAGCTGCCCCTGTGCCATTTTTGGCAGAATCCAAGACAGTCGCAGCTATGCCTCCCGCAGATGCTTCAGGAAGACACTGAGGATGGGGTATGGACAAGGATCAGGATAAGAGATAAATCAGACGCTTTAAGGGGTACTTTATTTGGACCAGCCTCATCAATAAAATACTGGTGTTTTGGATTTATTAAATCTTTATCAACCAGTGGGGAAAAGATTTGTGCCTGGGCTAGGACAGTAAGAACAGCCTGAGAACTTCAGGATGATAAAAGCACAGTGCTAGAGACAGCTGTGTGCACCCCAGTGTTAAGTGATACAGGCTGTACCTGATAGTTCCTTCCATCTTCCAACGAAAGGCAAAGGTCACTGCCATCTGGAAGCTGCCTACCGATAGTCTTCCACATCCAGCCCATTTGATTTGGACAGACTGATTGTTAGAGCGATACCAGCTGGGGCAGGGGCCTCAACTGAAGAGGTGACTGCATGCATGAGGCACGCTACGATGCTGTCAGGGAATTAAATTATATGCTAACCTCCAGTATGTGCAAGCACTAATGGGCTGAACCTAGTTACACTCCAGCATTTAAAGTGGGAGGTGATAATCCAGTCACTGCAATTCCAGAGCAGTAGGGAATGCATAGGCTCTGGCTCAGCTGACCCAGCCATGTGGAAAGCAGTGTGGGAGCAGAACATGAAAACTGTATGCAGAAGAAATGCATCCACACAAATGTTGGGGGCTGTTCACTGTGCAGCAGAGGTGCTTCTTAAGGACACACAGTGTTTGATCAGTTACCACAGATGAAGCAATGCACTGCGTGGATGCAGGTCTTTTAGCTATGCACTCACTTTGCCTTGTATGAAGACAGAATTTAAACCAATTTGTCAAGCCAAATTGAAAAGAAATCTCTTTTAGGATAGATAGTTAACAACAAACACACTAACAATTACATAAAACAAGCCCATAAATACATGTAGACTGTAAATGACCCCATTACTCTGTGTGTTGTTCATTTTGGTTTTGTTCTGGATTTACCTGTTACCACCCATATTCCCTTGTGCCCACCCATTCATCTCCGTAGAGGACTGATAGGCAGGATTAGCCTGAGACTGCTGAATCATGGGGCTTTGAGAGTGAGCCAGTCTTGGTGACATTAGTGGACTCTGAGGAGTGGTGGCCCCTGTGAAGCCTGGATCGGGCTGCTGACTTATACCTGAAGAAGAAAACAAGAAATTTACCCACTGAACATTCAGAGTTAAAACATGCCAAGAGCTCATACCCACTGATATATCTTTACACCTGTCAACATGCCTAGTCACACAAGTGGTCTCTCCTCTCTACAGACTGAAAGGAAAACACTAGTGACTCCCTCCCACCCCCCAACTGCATTCAGAACAACAAATAAAACATATTTCTTTTCACCAAAATCCATTTTGGTGAAAGTTACGCATGATCCATTGACTGTATGGCACCACCTTTTAGCAGTTAGGCTATAATTTCCAATTTTTTCTAAAACTCCTAAAACCTCAGAATCTTTGTTTCTGTGTCCCTGCAAAAACAAGCAGTGCCATTTTGTGCAAGCATTTAATGATTCTGTAAAATAAAAAAATCATATAGATGCAAGGAAAACCTAATTAAGGTTGTAAAATGCCAATTGTGTGCAGAACTTTTGTTATAAAACAAGTCACTTTAGTCTTGTTTAAGTTCATTATAAGCAGCATACTGAACATAAACAAGCCATTCAATGCTGGGGTAAGGATAAGGTATTATGAAATCTGTTCTTATATTCATTGGTGTAACTTAACTTCTCTGTATTTTGGGTATATCAAAAATGGGAATAATAATGTCTCTTCATTTTCATCAAGCAGTCACAAACACATGGAGTGAAAGTACCATTATGAAATGTTATTAGTGTTAGAAACTGGCATAAAGGATAACAGATCACTAAGAGTAGATAACAAATTTAGAATTGGATGGGCATAATTGGTTATAGCAGCAGAACTTTCACATAACATACTATTTAATATAATTATAGTATAACTTATGCAATAGATATAAATAAAGAAGCTATAAAACAATAACTGTATGGAGGCAACTGCCCAATGCACCCCTAGAACAAAGTGGTACGCAGCTTTGTGAACCACATGAAGAAAATGGTATTAATTACTGTATTTACACAGGTTTAAGGACAGGGAGTGGAACGCCTTATCTAAAACTAATTTATATTAATAAATTCAATAATTAGTTGTTAATTTTACATTCTAATGTACACTTGAAGATATTTTTTATTTTTTTGAAAAATATGTCTAGTATTTAAGCAATATCTCATTAACGACATTTAAAAACTACATACAGCTTTGCTTCTGGTTACTTTATGGTGTTCATCAATACCTATCCACATCTTTTTCTTCATTTGCACTTTTATCACGTATACTGGTTTGTTCAATTCAGTCAAAATTCAGAGTCCGTCAAGCAAATACATACACACGTATGAGTCTGCGTGTGCACACCCACTTTTATCTGTATGTATCTATATATAAACAAACACACGCATCACACTTCCACTATTGCTCACAAAAAAGAGCGATGCTTGGAGAATAAGTGGTACTAGGGCTAGGAAAGTGGAAAGGCACTATGTTCCATTTAAGGACTCCCAAGGGATCCAAACCCCCACTGTTCCCAGGGAGCCAGGCAAGAGCCTGTGCGAGGAGGGCTTGGATCCAGCACTGAGGGGAGCACGGGGGAGTTAAGGACTGCCAAAATGCACTGAGGTGGGGTGGGACCAGTACCGTAGTTCGGAGGAAACGGAAACTGCTGTGCATTGGCCTGCGGGATCCGCGGGTTGCTCATGGTTGCCGGTATGCCACCAGTGGCCACCATGCTGGGGGTCATGCTCAAGCCTTGCCCTCGCATCATCAGCGTCCGCTGCTGCACCTGCTGCTGCTGCTGCTGCATCTGCCGCTGCCGCAGGTGTTGGCTCAGGATCTCCCGCTGCCTCTGTGCCAGCATCTGCGCGTTGATGGGGCCCTGCAGGGAAAACCCATCAGCAACCCCTCCCAAGGCAACCTCACCAATGGAGGCATATCTACCACAGCAATCTGGAAGATTCCAGCTTTCCCCCCCCCCATCACACAACTAATAATAATATGAAGAAGGAGAAACTAATCCTATTAATATACTTCTGTCAGGAAAGACTTCCAACACTGCAAGAGTCACTAAATGAACTAATACCAGTGTGCTTAAGGTTGCAGCAACTTGTAATTGCAAATAGAGCAGTTCATTAAAAAACCTGCATCTTTAGGAAATTAGAAGCTTGGTTAAAAATGGAGTTATATCATATCCTTAGGAAACAACCACCTGTCCCATGTAAATATGGGAAACTCCCATAAATAAAACAGTAAAGTATTTCCTGTAATGCAGAGTGCATTATTTGTATTCAAACTGTATTTGCTGTATAGCATTATTACTATACTATATGAAGGGAAGAAAGAAAAAAGAAAGTGACTTTTTTTTTTAAAAAGGTATTTCTCTCACCTGTGTTGGCACTCCAGGTCTCAAAGATAGATTCATATTGGAGACACTGCTGATTTGATTTATCAGTGGCTGCCGATTCTAAAGAAAAAACACAAACCACCCCAACAACAAAACCCAAAAGTTTTTAGAAGGAAAGGGAAAAAGGGAGGTGTTACATACAGAGTTATACACATCTACTTCCCCGATTGGTTGGTTTGTAGACCTAGTTTTACATATTCAAGCAGGGACTAATTGTTCTCCACAAATCCTATTATCATGCACAGTATGCTGTTTCCTAAGGAGATAATACACCAGAGAAATAATAACACAGGCACTAAGATGTTTATACCAAACTTCCTCCCTTCACAGTTCCTGTCAATTTTCAGGTTGGGACTGGACTGTTGAAGTTTACTCCAAATTAGACCTTCTCCTGATGTTTGAAGGCACACATGATCTTTCCTTCTCCAACAGAAAAAGCACTGATATCTCATTTATAGTACTATGAACTGATATATTTAAAAATCAAACAAGAAAAACAACCTAAAACAATCCTCAAAAGTAGACCAAAGCCAAGGGGGAAAAAAAGGAGGTAGGTAACAGGCAGCAATAAAAGCAGTTAGATTGGTGGAAGAGTCAAGATATAACAAATAGAAAAAGGTTTGTGTAACAAAAAGCACCAGTGTAACCTTGCTCAAAGACTTAGTGAGACCTAGGCTTAAATACTAGTCACATGTATTATAGAAAGAATAACGTAAAGATGCCAAAAGAAATCAAAAACGAGAATCTGCAAAGTAATGTCCTGTCAAAACTCATCGTGACCGGTGTTTTTACTTTAAAAGTGGAATTCAGCAAGATCTGGTCTATTTGGAGCAGGCTGACAGTATGTGTCGCCCAGGAGAGGTGTCTGCGCCAGCGTGGAACCGGGCGTGGAAGGGGACGTACCTGCTGCGCCTGGAGCCTGTGCTGCAGCTGGAGCCGCAGCTGGTTTGGCTGGTTCTGCACGATGCCAGCGGGCCGGAGGCCGGGCCGGGGCTGCATGCGCAGGGCGGTGTATCCCGGGCGCTGCCCCATGGCGTGGAAGCTCGGGTCCTGCATGGGTGCGTAGCCGCCCTGCGCCATCTGAGCCTGCGCCGCGTACTGCTGGGAGAACACGGGAGCCTTCTGCTCCATCAGGATGCTGGACTCCTGGCTGGGGAAGGACTCAGGGTCGACAGCTTGGCTCTGCAGAAATACGGGAACAATAGGAACAGTTGGTGAGACGCAGCTTTTCAGAGGATTATATGAGACTAATACAGACAGCCTGCAAAAACAACCTTTTGAGATGTGAATGTTTTTAAACAGAAAATTACATAAGTTTGCTTTACCTCAATATAAAACTTAAAAATAAACATAACTGTATTTTTGACTATCAAAACATATCCATGGAGACAAGAGACAAATTCCTCCTCTCTTTTTTCTTTTTTTTACACAAATACCCGCAATCTTTCTCATGTTCTTAACACAACCATTATATCACTCTGCTAATGAAAAAAAACCTGAAATGACAAATGTTGGATCAAAATCTGTAAGTGAAGTGATGGCAGCATATTTTTGCCATTGAATCTGGGATAAATTCACATACTTCACAAATGAATAAGTAGATTTTTTTCAGTATCCTTAAACAAAATAATGACCTCAAATAAAGATGCCTGAAACTATTACAGAAGTTAATGTGAATGGAGTGCCTAATTCTTTCAGGGCACTTTTGCACTAACTGATTATCCATTAGCATAAATAAGGTAACACAAGTCTAAACTGCATTCTAGATATGCCCTTAATATTTGCTCTAGCCAGAATAATTTTATAGCTTATTCCACACTGACCTTGAAAATGAAGTTAATCTAAATTTGTGCCCTCATGAAAGAAAGTCTTTAAGCTGCTATAAAATGATCAATGGTTATTTTAAAAAATATGTTTTAAAATGAGACAGTTTTCTTATCTGCAAAACTCTTTCACTGAGGTATTAATTAAATAGAAACGTATTTACCACTTAGTTTGAAATAAAATATTATTCATATTTTCTGGTGGTGGTATTCCAAAACCTATGTAATATTGCATGAAAGTTTCACACCGCAAAATTGAAGTTAACCAATAAAATGTATCTCCAGCTTAACACCTCACTGAGTTCTGTGTTGCACCAAATAGGCTTGGAGATAGCTTTATGTTCAAAGCAGAATTTCATTGGTCCTATTTCGTATCTAAAATGCAGACATAGTTCAGAAGTTATGTCCAGGGTGCTGATGAGTGCTGGAAAATGAAATGGGTATTCTGGGCTCCTCTGAGAATATTAAATCATCATATAAATATGTACAGCTGATTTTGGAAATACAATTCTTATGCTAGAAACATCAGGAACTAACTTCTCCCCAAAATATTTTTATTTTTACTGTATTTTTTTGCACCATATAAGACTTAAATGGACAAGAACTAAGTGAAAGCCACCAAAACTAACTGTCAGGGAAAATGGATAAAAAAGTATAGAACAATTTCATGCTACAAAGTTTAGGAAGTATGTTCATAATTAAAAAAAAAAAAATTACAGTTTAAGTGCTTGGAACGAAATCAGCTGCTTAAGATGAAACTCATCTCTTAACACCTATTAATCAACTCAGGGAAAAACTACGGGTGAAATGAAACATTACAGGTTTGCTAATCCAAAAGATTGTTGCCCCCATCTCACAAAAGGCTTGATCGTGCTCCTAGGTTTTTGTGTTCATATTCTCCTCTTTCCTATACTCTGTTGCTGGTTGTCATCTTACCTTCCTTCCCCACAGGTGTTATTCTGACCACCATTTTTTTGTTTTGGTCAGTTTACCTGCATAAGGGAGGTCAGAAGGAGATCTAAATGAGGGTGGCAGGGGAGAGGAGGAAACACTAAACCTGGGGCTGAAGGAAGCTCTTCAGGCGACACTGACACATTAGATAGACTGTCACCAAAAGATGTACCTCCGTCCTAGTTTGCAAGAAGTGTTTTATAATCCTGTTTTTCAATTCCACCTCGACAACATATGTTTTCAAAGCAACTACTACATGCAAAATGCCATGTCCCACACTGTATACCTGGCTCACTAATTCTGGTATTCCTAGAGCCCTGTCGATTTCTTCTAAGCCATCAAAATTCCTTAATGCCATGTAAAGCTGATCCAGGAGAGCACCCTCATCACTTGGTGACTCTGATGAAGGATGATTACACAAGAGATCATCTGGTGAGCTGCCAAACGGTTGCCTGTGAAAACATGAACACAGCGTTGGTAAACAGCTGCTGAAAAACAAGAAATAATATCAGAGGATTAGTACTCAAATTGAACTAACAAGTGGAGACAGAATTCTTTTAATCACTGCCAATTTTGTTTAGAAAATTATTCTGGATGAAAGTTATGCTACCCAAAGAAGTAACTAAATAGTGTGATTAATGCCTGTCAAGACCCTACAAGCGTGGTGTATCTGACAAGCAAGAAAGCACACCAAACTTACGCCTGAGTGCTGATATTATATTACAGGGTCAACAGGGGAACAGAGAAGTCAGTACAGAATATAGTCAATGAAGATAGAAGGCTAAATAATTGTGGTTTTTTAACTAACTGTAACTTTGAATTTCAGGTGTCAGATTAAGCATACTATCACAAGTAGACTCTACTCTTAGCTGGTTTTCTATCTAATTTTATTTTAGGCTATCTAATTCTATTTTAGGCTAAGCAAGCTGAAGAGGCCACAGAGGGCCATGGATTGTCTGAGCTTGCAAAACTGAACATCTGGAAGAGCTGGGCAGAAGCATGAGGGAGCAGGGAGAAAAGGACATTCTCCTTTTTGTTTGCAGCAAAACACGGCATCAGCTCACCCTGTCTGCACACCCCATCATCAGCTCACCCCAACTGCCCACTTGGGTACCAATTTATACCACATAAAACCCACATAACTTGGTTATGTGCCTTGGAAGGACATCAGCAAGAATTTGGATATTGTAAGGCAGAGTGTGGTGGCTCTACAAATCCTGCTTACCTCACCCCTAAATTTGTATGCAAAGCACACTCACAGTTACAAAGGCAGAATAAAGGTTTGTTCTAAACCCAAAGGACAAAACTTCCTAAGAAACAAACTAAATCTGAAGTAACACCTTATCTGCAGGCAAATAACACATTTTTGTTTTGCAGCTCACACACCTGCCCTGCTTCATGCACGTTACTACAAGATTACAATAGCAAATACAAAGAGCAAAGCATTCTGCAAGAAGGGCAGCTACAATACGGGCATCATGGAAGAATCTCATCCCAGATAATTACTCGGATACAACAAAAGCTGTCACACATAGAGGGAGGAAAAGCACTATGTATGAACCCTTTTTACATGTCTGTTTAGAAAAACAAAGAAACATGTTTGTGTATTTAGTTTCCATAATGAGATATATGGTTGCCATGGAAGTCTAATCTCTATGTCAAAGCTAAGCAGAAGAGCTGCATCGTCAGGCTATACACTGAAAACACCCAAAGGATGGTAAGCAGGAAAACTAACCAAAATGTATTCTTTTTAATTAGATCACAGACAGTAAAACAAATAACAGGATATATATGACATACCCTTAAAACATTGCAAAGTATTAATCAATCTCATATATATGTTTCTGTAACTGTCACAGATGGAATTATAAATCAGTAAAGGGAAAGAAAAATTAAAAAAAAAAATCCTCTGATTCAAATTGCTTGCAAACTTAAAGATGACCTATAAGAAGGGATCTATGATGTGGAAAAACAACTGATGAGGCTAGCAAAACAAACCTCCCTGAAATTGCAAATGGGCATGAACATGCATGATAAGAAAAATTTTAAAAATTTTGTCAAATCTGTATGTTAAACAATGACAATTACTTACAACTACAATTTCCCCGTTTCTTTTATATATTGGAATAATACTTTTAATTTTTTTACGAATTATATTTACTCATTTAATACACATGACTGTAATCAGATTACAAAAATACCAGTCTTGGGGATTAATAAAATAAGAAATGGCAGCACCAACCAATCCATCATCTCTGGGTGTAAATGATCAAAATATGATTACTTTCAAAGGCAAGGCAATGGGAATTTTTTTCACCATCTTCAGTTACAAGGGAATTATGAAAAATGCAAAGGTAGAAAAAATGGAAGAATTAACTACCTGGCTTGCTGACCAGACACAACCCTATATTTTATTTTAAGGTGTAATTTTTAAAGTTAATAATTCAGTCATGTAAACAGTGCATTTTCCTTAAGTATACCTGAAGAAAACACCAGGAAACATCTTGAAAAGCATAGAAAGTAACAAAGAAAATGCCACATATATTTATGGATAGTATTTTCAGACATCCTAATGAAAATTAACAGAACATAGACAGAAGATTAACATTTTTTCAAACATACTTTTTCCCAGTTGTTTCCACTTCCTTTTGTTTTCATTGATCCCCCCATTTGCTACTGAAAAATATCCCAACTTATGCAGTTGAAAATATTTAAACATTTTGCACTTGCTTGTCCATTTTTCATCACTGAGACAGTCCATATATATATATGTAGATATACAGTTTCTATAAAGTAAGCTGCAAGCCTTTTGGAGAAGATATGGCTCTTTTTTAAGAAGCGTAAACCACTTATCATAGCTTTGCCATTATTTAAAAAGTCTTAATAATGAACAAAGTTAACACATCACATATGAGTTCACGAGTGGTGCTCAAATTGTAGTTCTGATTACCTGAGAAGGAGCTGACTTCAGGAAAGAAGCAGCTTTCCTTTCACTTCATCTTTCCTTCCTCATCTTTTACAGAATTTAAGTCAATTAAAAAAAACCCAAACAAAATATAGTTAACCATGTCCTGCATCACTTAAGATGCTACCCCACTGCAGAAAGAAACAGCTATCTTGTAACTAAACAGTTATGGCTACTAGTACTGGCATTTTCCCACTTTAGTGATAAGTATAATTATTAACAATACGAACAGCAAAATCAAGACAGAATCATGCCAACGTTAATGCTTCAGAGCTGCAAAATGGTGCAAATACCTGAAGTGTCTGGCAGCATTCACTGTGACACAGAATTTTCAATTCTCTCAACACATTAAAGGGCGAAGAGAGCATTTATAAGTATTACTGGAACACGCATACATTTCATGAGCATAAAATACTGTAAGCATTAAATTGATGTACATTTGGTGAATATTTTATGCAGAATTTTGTTTCCAGGAGGTGTATAAAATATAGGCCTGTAAAATCTCTCTGTGTTCTGATGTGAAACCAAGACTCACCTGTTCTGATTACCAAAAGTTGCCTGTTCTATAGGTAAGATGCTGTCTGGCCATGGTGCAGTCTGATTTGGAGGTGCCTGTTGTTGGTTGTACTGAGGTCCTCCTATGTTCATCTCCAATTCGGATGGCCCTAATCAAGAAAAAATAACCATTGAAATGATGCTACTTTCATGTTAATTCTTTCCATTAAATTATCTATGTTATGGTAAAAGCAAATAAAAACATTAAGACTTAGTAACATTACAGTTAGGAGCATCATTGTTTTTTTGTTAAAGTTTGCTTTTAAAGTTTGCGAAAACATGAGAACTCTGAAAGTGGTTCAAAATTACAAAGTAGCAGATACAACATCACAGATGCAAAACTTTATAAGACAAGCATAAAAAAAATAGTATACAGAGACAGTATCATAATGTACTTGCTTTAAAAGTGACCAGAAACACTTATAACGTTCAAAGCATTTCATCTAAAAAAACCTCTACAGTCTTTAGTGAACAGGAGCAACTTCATATCCTCTTTCTTTGGCCATACCACTGAGGAGCTATAGAGTAGCAGGAACTGTCCATCTCAACACATGCATTAATATGTAGTGTTTTAGACACCTTCCTTCCCACATCCACAGGAAATTTTCGCTGTGAAATATGGTTCTCATCAAACCTATAACTGAAGTGAGTATTTTTTTTCTTTTTTATTCTCTGCCTTATCTTTAACAATCCAGCATATGCCAAAAAGGAACAATTCCACACGCGCCCTGACTTACCCATATTCATGACCTGAGATGGAAGCATCTGCCTTGGGCCAGCCTGGTTGCTGGGTCTCAAGGGGATGCTGGCCGTGGGGTTGCGGATCATGCCTGCCTGCACCGGCCTGTTCATGGCGCTGGCTGTGGGTGCACAGCTCACCCTCACAGCAGCAGCCTGGCTTCCCCAGTCTCCAGAAGTCATGGCAGGTCGAGGGGCATTGCCACCGATCATTCCTGCGCAAAAGTCAAACAGACTTAGGTACCAGCACATGATTCAGAACAGGTTTAGCACTACTGCTGCCTGATGAGCTGCATTTTTAGCAACAAAATTGCAGCAGTTTCACTCAAAGCACGTTGTACTGCAACTGCCCATCCAGATGTGCAAAGCTACAGAACGATGCCTTAGTCAAGGGACTGGAGATTGTCATACATTTTACAAGAGGAAGATCCCCTTATTATTTCCAAAATGCTGTTCAGAGAAAGTGTTCCCATATGTAGTCTGCAACAGGTGCTGAGGGTGTGTGGATAGCCTTAACTTCCTTCCTCAGGAAATGAATCACGTTTTCTGATTTGTATGTCACTGCTTTACTTTCCAAGTGCTAAATGAGAATGGAGACTTGCTAAATGGAGAATGGAGTAACAATGTGTTAACGTAAACACGCTTACAAATTAGAAGGATTGTATATAAATTCACATTCTGCAAACATCTTTTGGTGACTTCCTTCATTTGGAACCTAGAGCCTTCTTAGCTTCAAGGCTCACCCAGATAATCTCGCGCCAATGTACAGTGCAGGGAAATTACTCACAGGAACTTTCCGATAGGTGCTGAAGTTCATTACCGTTATTTTAGGGGAAGTCCTCCCACATCTACTGTAAACAACTGATACAATTTATTTACACTTGGATTATATAGAATACTACACTCTGACAGTAGCCAAAAAACCTCAACCAAACCCCAACACAAAAAAAACCCCTAAAATCCAAAGATGGGCATTCATAGTATTTATACATTTCAATTTTAATCAGTCAAGAGAACAGGTAAAACACTCATTTCAGATTGGACTACTGGTTCAGATTTGGTTTTCCAGTTGCATTTTGCAATATCCTTAAATGAATACTAAAAGCCACACAAATAATTATTACTCATCAGTTCAATTACTCGGTGACAAATAACTAAAGAGAAAAACTGCCTGAAGAGGGTCTCTGTTTCGTCTGCTGTACAAAATTTGCTTTAGTGTTACATCCTCAGGTTTGTTCTGTTTGTGTACATATTCTATCAGCTGAAATATGTGGCGTGCTTGAGCAAGGCAGGAACACAATAATAATCTCTAATTTGTACACGTAAGATGAATGAAATCCTCTAATATGTACACAGAATATGAAAGTAATAGAACACTTAAAAGAATACAGGTTGAACTGCTTATAGAAGCTATTTCATTACCTGGCAGCATGTCTTTTTTAATACCGATGTGAACTAAATATAAAAGTTTGACACTGAACAGCCACCTGAAAGGACTTACAATGCCCATTTATTTACTCAGAGCTGTTATAGCTGTTGTTGCACACCTACACAGTCTCAAGCTGCACATTAGTTGAAGTAAGTCCAAAAGCCAGATTTTTCTTTTCAAATATGCTATGACACCTTTGTGCATTATTAAGTGAACATGCTGTAACTGCAACATCCGATGGTTCTCAAAAAGGTTATGTGTCAGAAAATGATGAAAACATCAGCATTTCTTTAATTTGAGAATCAAGGCTACTAAATAAAGGATAATCGACGGCAAAACCAAGTCTGTAGAGATACACATTGTAAGGGCAACAGTATTGCCCACAAATTTGTTTTGAAAGACCCATCTCTACAGACTAGTTGTTCATTTGCTTTTTTTGAGGCAGAAAGATTGGATTTTTACCTATCTAAGCCTCAGCTGAATCTGTAGTATTTATGTGAACAGACTTTAATTGCCATTCCACTGTGTTCATCTAGAAGTTTTCGGGTAGGTGAGAAGCAGTGCATAAGGGTAGGACTAAAAATATGCAGACACAGAAATTCAAAATAAATATGCCAATACACATCCTCCCATAAAACACGATTTTTCCCAGATTTTTTGGAAAGTAATAACCTGCACTTGTAATAACCCAAATGTTAAGTTACACATGCTACAGCCTGTCACTCAAGTATATTAAAAAAAAAAAAAAAAGTCAGCTTACCTGTGCTACTGTTGCCTAAAGTTCCTTGACTTCCTATCATCCCTTCATTCCTGCCCATCAGACTCGGCTGAGGTATCACTGAGTAAGGGCTACTCGTCCTTATGGGTGGGAAAGTTCCTGCACCTGTTGGGTTCTGCAGTGTGATGTCAAGTGGTAAATTCTGGTTTGGTAATAACCTGCCCAGTTGCCCTGCTCGTGGGTTATTAAAAGCTAGACAGGAGGAGCAAAGAAAAAAAGTTACAAAATGGAAACTTTACAGGTTAAAAAAAAAAAAAAAAAAAGAACCCAGACACAATTAAAGCTCTTGGGCTGAGCTATTTAATGCTGCTTAATATACCCACTCCTATCTGTCTGAGAAACATCCCTTCTTGACATTTTAATGTAAATTTCAAAATGGAACATTCTGACACTAAACACAAACCAGATATGATGTATATTTTAAAAAACTTCAAATGATGCAATTTAACTGACAGAAGAGTCACTATAACAAAATACACCTCTATGTGATGTGCACACTACTGCCAATTAATCTTACACCTAGTAGGACTGTAATTGCACACAGATGTCATCCTGAGGCAGATTGTTAGGAATTATCTCAGTTTTGAGTGTTTTCCAGCACAAGCTGTGCCCCTGAAGAAGTTATCAAAATTAAGGGCAGATTGAGTCTATATTGGATCCCACAGCCCCATTTCTACATGTCCCTCTTAATTACTTTTATAAAAAATTTCTTTCATTAATAAAAATAAATACTTCCATGATTCAGCAACAACAAATAACTAGTCCAGAATTAGAGCTGTGCCACAATAATATTCTGGTAAAACAGAAAGTTCCTCGATGGTTACTGTCACCTTTATGTAACTATTTTCTTCTGGTCTGTGCTTTTAAAATCAGCCTCTGCGAAGAAAACTGCCTCAGAAAAGTGAGTTTCAGATTATGATTGGCAAGCATCTGGCTCAGCTAGTCTTTGGGCAATGTTCCAAAGCATAAAGGCATCTCCTGTGTGCACAGCTAGTTCTCAAACATGAATCGAACACTGACCTTGTAGCTATGATTCCATTTCCAATCATACCCACAAAATACATACAAGTAAATTATACACTTTTGTGAAATTATTATTTGCAGTACTTCCTGATAGCTTCCCCTAGTAGAGGTTCTGATATAACAGCATCCTTTAAGCAACTTCTGCATTTCTGTGTTCACCACATTTCAAAGAAGTTAAATAACTTCTTTCTTATTTTAGATTGAAGTAGCGCTACTTTTGAATTTGGAAACTTAGATGAGGTTTAGTAAGCTTATTAAAAAGTACAGAAACATTCTATTCCAAGGGTCTCTGACTTTTGTTCTTATTTTATAAAACCAGACTACAGGAACTCAATATTCTTTTTTTTAATGTAAGTTCTCTGCCAGGTGAATTTGCTTATATGCATGTATAGGAAAGACTTCACATCACATACAACTAATTCTTAACCATGGGATCAAAATTTTGTCTTCTGTCTCTGTTCAAACAAGCAAACAAAACTTACTCATGAAACAAAAATTACCTTCTCAAGATTAGAGGCATCATCAAGTTTAAGGACTGAACCAAAAATGAACTTAAGTGACAGTTTCAGAATAGTTTGTCCCAAAAGTTTGAAAAATCACATAGATGAGTGAGTTGTTGCATGTGTGGTTTTGCCAGCACCCCCTGATCTTACAAAAGGAAAGCTGGAAATGCAGCACAAAATAACAACACAGCTGATGAACTGTGATGGTGATTAGATCACATATTCTGGTCAGGATGGGACTTAAGGAGGCTCCCTGTTCCCGTGTAACAGACTCAAGAAATATAGCAAATCTAGCAGCTTTTTCTTTTAACAGATAAAAATATTTTAAGTATTTTCATGTAAAACTTGTAACATGAAAGCTGGTTATTTCTTCAGAAAAAAAATAGTTAAAAACCCCAAACCTCTGTTGGAATTGTATATGATTTGACATTCATTCTACATTGCTTTTCTGTGAGCATGAGAAGCCTCTCACTATTTCTATGCACCTGTTTTCTGTGTGTTCTTCTACTGAAAACAAAGCAGAAGTTCCTAGGGAGATCAGGCACAGACACAAGACTGAGCCAGGGGAAAAGGTTTTAGGGTTTTAATATAGATGGGAAACAGGATGCTGCTTTTGCAGAACTGCTGCTAACCACCAAGTCACTCTCATTTACAATCATACTGTTACTGTACTGTCAGTAGCTCTGCAAGCAGATTTAAAGCTAGGTTAACTCTAGAAAGCCAAAAGGCTCCACTTGAAGGAACCAACAAACCTTGCTTCAGGAAGAATATACTAAAGACTTTACATGCACAGAGATTTTCTTCTGATTTTTGTGCTGCTGCTGTTAGTACGCCCACACTTAGAAAAATGAGTACCTTAAATCCAAGCATCTTTCTCTGAGTAACATGGATAACAAGTGATTATTAAAGGATCTTGAAGTGCCTTTAATATGAATTTAAACACTAATACTTACTGATAGAGTATTAATATTTATTTAAACATTTCCAAGTAATTTGGGTTACTTTGAAAGTGGCTCGGTGTTATTTTGATATTATAAGAACATCTAAAAATATTATCTAAAAAGTTTTATAAAAAAAGAAATCAGTTTACATTTAAGGAAGTAAATAGATGCTGCCACCCTAGCCAACAGGAGTAAAATATGAAGCAGTGGTTTTTTATGCTATTTTATTCAACATTAGTTGATAAGACTCCTGTCCTGCTTGCTTTCCATTATTCTATGGTGGTAAACCAACATTTCAATGCTGATTTGTTAGCTAATTAATAGAGTTAAGGAAAGCTGTCAGCTGGAAGGGACTCAATTAAAAGCCACAATTTCAAATTAAACTTGGACATTCCTCTTTATCTTCTGTCCTTCTATTAATCTTGTGGTTTTAGAAGAAGACTCTCCTTCATTCATCTTCTGTCCCTTTTACTGCATGAGCTGCTGGAAAGGAGTGATCTGCATCACAAAAAACCACTCTCTATGCCAAAGCCCTCCCAACGGCAGCATCAGATACAGCAGGGGACGTTTGATTTATTTTGAGGGTACCCCTTAAAACTCCTCAGAGGACACAGACTTCCAGGGTGAACTCGGTGCGAATTAGATTTAACCTCCCCGTGTGTGTTGAAACGGGACGACCGCAGGTGGCGCTGTGTCATCATGCAACACCAGAGCAGGACAAGGAGCTGCCGGCTCCTCCCCCAGCCGACCCGGGGACACCTTGACCCCTGCTCTGGGGGCTCACAAGCTTAGTGCACACGTGTGTGGAAGGGGAAGCGGACTCACTGCTCTGTGAAATCCTCATTGCTGGTTTCTGGGTGGCCACCGCCGCGCCAGGGCTGCTGTCACTGGTGAGCTGCATGAGGTCATTGATGATGGCTTGCTTGTCGACCGAGCCCGCTGGCGCGCCTGGGCGGCTATCTGGGAAAAGCTGTGGTAACTGGCTGTTCTGCAGGTCATCCAGAATCTCTTCCAAGTTATCCAATTCACTGCCTGGCTGCAACAAAGAAAGCACAAACCCACAGTACACATCGCTGCTCGCCTGCTCTTGGCATCCTGCTCATACCAAGCCAGGCAGCCTGCAACTGTTACACCCGCACCGGTTTTGGATGCATCCGGCAAGATGCCCGATGTGGAGGAAGCTCATAAAGCTGTTGAAGGCAGGCTTCCCAGGGCTCATCTGCCTTGCTTGTGGGGAGACCAGTGTGGCACTGGCACCCCTTCAAAAGCCCAGCATCAAGATGTATGATTCCACATGGTTCATACCTCGGGCAACAGGGAGACTCTCCCTGTGCACTCGGTGATCGGTGCTGACAGCAGGAATAATTTTGGCAGGAGAAGAGATCCAACAGTGTTGAAGATGGGGGTTTACATAGGTATAACTAATATTCCTTTCAGCACAGTCATATTTCTAGTCTCTTTACGACTTGATTAAAAGCATATGATGGAAAAGTTGCTTCATGGCTAAAACAATTACCCATATGCTTTTTCTTTGTCACGTTCAAAATCTGAACACTGAATAACTCTATACAAGTTAACTGGCAAGAAACACACATTTCAATAAAGTTCAAGAAATAAAAACCTGAGAACTAGTTACTAGAATTTGGAATTTATTTTGCTCACAACTTCCGAAATAATTGAAAAAAACTTCTCTAGAGTAAGAAAAGAGAAATCTAGTTACACTTATTTAAGTAGAAAATTATCATGAATTAAAGCTGGAAGAAAAATTAAGTTCATCCTATACTAACATAAATATTGACCTGCTTGTTTTTCTTAAAAAAGTTGATTTTTGTAAACATTCTTTTTTGTCAGCTTCTCTGTCTGTAAACTCTAAGAATCAGAATACTTTCATGACTGAAATGTGGAAGTCATCACAACTATATTCTCCAATCCCAAACCTTTGAATAGGGTAAAACTTGGGTAATAATTAACAACAGGGAGTCCAGTCTCAGTTACCAGCAAGCTGCACAGGAAACATATTATGACAGTATTTACAACAAGTATCTACTCAAAATCAGCATCTTCATTAGGAAATGTGCAGTGATGGAAGAGAGGCAGAGTGAGCAGCCAGGCGTGAAGGACAGGGAACTGAGAAATAACACCACAAACATGCACAACTGAAACAGAATTCTTCCTGGGTTTTTGTCCTTCCCCATATCATAGAACTTCTGACTTACTGACAGCAAGCTTACAGCACAGATCACAGGATAACGTCAAAATACCTGAGAAAGTTTTAAACTAGCTACAGAGGCCCTTGCAGGCTAGCTAGGAAGCACTGCACATTGTACACTATGTACAAAACTCCTGCTGCCACATCTAACCTGCTCCTGGGAAGCCCAGTTATTTTATTCAGAGGTAGCTAAAATGCCCCGAGGTTACACCACTACATGCCTTTTTTTGGTGATTGGCTGCAAATAAACATGGTATTGTTCTTTACTCCTTCTACATCATCTCCTAGTCTTACAGATTGGAGTATATGGTGCAAAAGAGGAGGGAGTTTACTCCATTAAAAGGCATCCTGTGGGTGATCTGGAGGCTGGTGTTATTGGCAAAATGGTAGGAAATCACAGAATCAGAGGAAATTTAAAACCTCAAGGTGAGATCAGTGTATGCCACTCCCTACAGAAGTTCATACAGCAGCTTGTTAAAACCATCCAGCGACAAAAAATCCACAGCTTCCCTGGGGAACTGGTTTCAGCACTCTGCCATTCTTACTATTCTTGTGGGGTTTTTTGTCAGTCTCAATGCAAAATCTCTCTCACTGAAATTGAGGCCTTTCCTTCCACTTGTATTTTGAATCTGAGAAACACATTGTGCTCCCCTTTCTTTTTCTAGCTTTTCTGTATTTGAAAACACATGCCCTTTTGGGTTTCAAGGTGAAATAAATAAACAAGCTCAACTTGTGAATCTTTGTCAGCATATAACCTGTTTTTTAGACCTCTTATTAGTCTTGTTACTCCTGTGGATTGCCTTCAGTTGATCCACACTTTTGCTGAAGCCATGTCCGGAACAGGACTTAAAATGAAGCCTTACAGCTGCTGAGTAAAGCAGAAAATTTACTCTACACATGGTATGCTTTGATGGCGTTTTCCAGGAAAGCTGTAATTTTTAAAATTACTTGACATTACTGACTCAAACTCACCTTGTACTCACTATGATTCCTAGACACAGTTCTGAAAAAGTCCTATCTAGTCAGTTGTTCCCTCCTTTTTTAAAAAAAATCTGTGACATTATCCTTGACTATTGATAATAAATAGCATTTATTCACCCTGAATGTTCTAATACATTTTCTCTATATCTCCTCTTTGCAGTTGAATTTGAATTCTGTCCCCCAGTGTGCCTGCAGACATTCAAGTACCACACACATCTTTACTAAGCATACGCTCTATTCTCCCATCAGGTCATTTAGGTTAACTAAAACACCGAAAAGCTCTAAATGCTGCATGAGCTCCAGCAGCATCTCCATCTTGACAGTGAATCCTTTCAATAACTACTGCGTGTGTAATGATTTCCAAACAGCTTCCTACCCACTTACAGCAGATTCATCTTGACCACGCATCTGCAACCTGCTTATGAGAATGCCAGAAGTAAAAGGGCCAAAGAGCCTTGCTCAAACCTAGGCACATGGCACACACTGCTTCTCTTATGTCAACAAGCCCACTACCCTCTTGCCAAAGCAAAAAGGGTTGGTCCAACATTACCTGTTTTTGACAAATCCCACTGATGACTCACTACCTTCCAGGCAATTACAAGGAGCTGGATGGACACAGCACATTGACAAAAAAGGCTGAGCCAGGAGGAATCAAGTGTGATTTTATGAAGCCTAAATCATGGCACAGACAGGGAATAAGCAGATTCAAAGAGGTGCTCCAAGAGACAGCCATGAGTGATGTTTATAGGAGCTGCAGTTTGAGTGATGGGAGATCTGGTACAAGAAGACTGCAAGAGCCAGAGGAAGAGACTGATATTGAGTATCATAAATTATAGAAGGATGATTCAATACTCTTTGGGGAATTAAGACATATGGCCTTCATTAAACATATCTGAGACAACAGTGAAGGGAAGTTTTATATGTTGTAAGGGGGTTTTTTGGTTTTGTGAGAGATTTTGTGTTGCTCTTTCTTTTAACATTCTGGCTACAGCAAATTGTTGTTTAAACATTAGGTGTTAAAAATAATAACAACCCCAAACCAAACCCAAAACAATGCCAGCGAAGAACATATTGATCCAAATGTGTCAGAAAACAGCACTCCCTAAAATGCTTTTAATTCCTCTCAGGAAGTGGGAAAGAAAGGCCAAATACAACAGATGTATTTCAACAATACAAATACATAATCTTACCCTTTTTTTTTTTTCTTAACATAATCAATATTATTTTTGATGAGGGTTCTCAACTGCTACAGAAGTTCCAAGATAGGTTTAGAAGTAAGACCAAGCTATGATGTTAACCTAAGTCTTTCCAGACTCACCCTCAAACGGCACCATATGCGCAGAAACTAGCATTAAAATATTTACTTGGTTAGTTTCATGGGATTTTTCTTTTATTTACATTCTATATTTATTTTGTTAATGGTCTAAGTTGAACTTTATGTAAACAGAAGGCACACCCTAACCTCCCTGCAAAACAATTATTTGTCATGAATTGGGGAAAAAAAAAAAAGGCCTGATAAGGTGGTAAGCACCACAAGAAAGTTTTTGTGCATGAATTTTCACTATTTCTAAGCAATGCAATTACTACAATGACACCAGAACTTGGACACCAAATGCCAGAAAGCATAAGACAAATTATTCTTAGACATACTTCTGAATTTGAAAAAAGTACTTATTTTATACTGACATGTAGAGAAATACAGATTAAAGTCAAGTGCTTACAGAATTTTTTCAGCTCTACTGCAAGGCAGCTACACCTCAACATGAAGTTTGGTTTACAAAACTTTCTACGTCAAAGTCTAGCTTCCATGAATAGTAAAGGGCTGGATAAGATCCTCAACTCTCTGGAAAACTCCTTCCTGCCAAGGGCAATGCCCATGGCTTACCCTGAGACCCTGTATTCTAAGGACTGACAATAGGATGGCTTCTGGTGGGGACACAACTTCAAACTATACCTTCAGTACATAAATTGTAAGTTAGCTCATCTGCTACCTCTGAAGCGTGGGCAGAGCAGTTGACCATAAGAGGTAAACAAAACCAAATCCCTGCTCCAAACCAGTGATAAATTAAAGGATTATAAAAAGAAAGGAAAAGGAAATTAGAAGTGAAATCAATATGGTATTTTTCTCAGTGGTAACTGTAATAAAGATAAAATTGGTTAAAAATCCTATTACATTATCAGGCTACTCTACAACTAACTTTTGAAAACAGAATTCTAATTGAAAGACATTCAGAAAATGGAATCCCCATTCTAAGGTTTTGATAGAATTTCAGGAAGAAACCAATGCTCTTCATCAATTTAATGAATTTTAGACCATTAAACAAGAAATAGGTTTTTGGAAGATGAGTGGCATGTGTAAAGAAAATATGCTAGCCTTGGGAAGATAATCATTTCCAAATAAAGCAGAGTTGATAAAGTATGTGTGGAACTCCAGAACAGTTTCTGAGTTTTAGGACAAAAATGTGTATGCTTAAGGTGATTTCTGGAACAGCACTGGTGGAGACTGTTGCATTGTGAAGTCCCTGTGAAATAGGCTGTCTATATTGTCTACTGGCTAAAAAAGAGGAGAGTACACTTGTGAAAATTAGGATTTTATTCCACAATAGCCCAAGTGATTTCCCAGAGAATAAGCTACTTTAGCAAGGCAATACCTGACACTGTTCATCACGTTTCTCTGACATCCCCCTACACTTTCACTCTCCTTTCCCCCTGAAGCTGTCAGCCAGTCCTTGCCACACTTGACCGTCTCCTGAGCACTACATGGGCTGCTCCTGGCCAGCAGCAACATGTGCTGTCTGCAGCCAGAAGCACAACGAGGGGTTTTTCAAGGGACAGCCTGAGCAGTGTAAATGGAAGGTGTAGGGTAAAGTCCCACCTTGCAGCCACACAGTAGCCAGTGGGCTGTCAGGGAGAGCAGGAGAAGGCAGGCTTACTGCTGAGGGATACACTCTTCCCTTTTTAACAGTGGCATGAGCACTTGTGCTCAACAGCAACAGCCCCTGCTACAGCTGGTCCTACAGGAAAAACTCCATTGAGCGTCCCCAGCAGGTCTCTCTTTCATACTTTTCCCTACAGCTGCTGTAACTTGAATAACAATCAGCCTAATAAAGCCTGTTAACCATCATCCCACCAAGGAAGGGAAAAAGGTAGGGCAGTGCTGGAAATACTCTCTGCCATTTGAGAAAGGCTTCCTGTCAGTTGCTGCTCCCTGCAGAAGTGTATGTTTAAACACACTACCTAGAAGACTGCTATTTTTAGTGCAGTGGTGCACTTCAAAGCATTTCCTGCTCAGAAAGTCACACCAAAAGTAAAAGGAGAAAACGCAATTGCTCTGCTGCCTCCCAACACACCCATCTCCCTTGCAGAGGCCATCCCACTGCTGGTCTACTGCAGTTTCCAAAGAAACTGCACACTCCAATGACTAATTACTTAAAAATACAACATTCCTCGGGGAGGAGAAGTTTTAAATAAACCTGCAAAATAGGTAACACAAGCACATGGCTAATTTTTACATATGGAAGGAAGAAGGAGGGGGAAGGATACAGGAGGATGGAAGAATTTAGCACAAGAATCTGTGTTCTGGTCTTATACTAAATAGTTCCAGCTTTGATCTAAATTTAGGCAATGACCACTTCCTGTGGGAGACCATCTTCCAAAGCTGAAGAGTTTTTGATGCTAAATATTTTCAGTGATATCACAATTGGGGTAAAGTGGCTATTTGTTTAAAGGCCTGGCCTTCAGACAGTTAAACACATTATTCTATATTCCCCACCATTTCCTCTCCTACTCCACTCTGGACTTCTGTTTATTCAGCTCCAGGTTTCACTGCATTTTAAGTCGGTTTTAAAACTCTGTTTACAACCACCGGGAGCAACAAAAGCCCTTCTGTCATTATCCAGCAGTCTTCTGTCACAGAGATGGGACTGGCACCTCTATACCTTGGTGATGAGGGAGCCCTTACCACTTTATCACAATTCCTGCACAGCTTTGTGGTTTTCTGAATAAACCTAACTCCTGGGCCTTTTCTGTACCTCTGGTTTCCCTCTCTTGGGAGACAAACTCCGTCTTCAAATTTTAAGAAAAGGCAATACATTCATAGTCCATACTTCAACCCCCTCAAATCCCTCCCCAATCTCAGGAACATAAAACCTAAAAATAAAAAAAATGAATAGACTATTCACTTTATGAAGTTCATAACTCCGGAGAACCTGATTTTCAACTGCTTGGCAGTGCTTGTAGACACTGAAGTCTCTGTAAAGCTGGTCTTAAAATTAGTTACATGTTTACATTTAGGGTGAGACCACTTCGTATCTTTAGTCACGAGAAAGAAAAGCCGCTAGTTTAAATTCTTCATCTGTGCTACCACTTGTCAGTGGCAATATCACTAAAGAGCAGCTTACCTTCTATATTTTAGACACATGATAGGATAAGATAAAAAAATTTGTGTAATATCTTTCTATTTTTCCATCAACGATAAAAGGAACTCGTAGGCCTACCTTGGACTAGACAGTTAATTTCTAGAGGGGACAAAACCTGCTCTCTGAGAATGGGTTTACAAACTAAGATGTTCACTGTGTATTTTGCAGAGATCATAAAAGAGGATACTTGTATTTTTTTAGAAATTTAATTCTTAGGGAATAAACCATTTAAAGGCCATGATTTTGATCTATGGATGATGGACATAAATTTCTTGGTGATAACCAAATTCTACGTTCTCGTCCAGTACCTAATACAGAGGACTAAAGATCCCTGCCTTCAATGTAATCAATGTATAGGATCTGAACTAAAAATGGAAATCTACCAGATACTTTTAAAATAGTTGATTTTTGCCAATTTAGCTGTGATTTTCTTGAGATCTGTGTTTTTCTAGCCTAATGAAGCCTAAGTTTTCACAGAGAATCTAAGACCCACCTCTACAGACACTACAAAATAGCAGTTTCTATTCATCCAGGCTTGAGGATAAATCCCTGTAGAAATTAGTGTAATTTGGCTTGGTTTTCCCTAAAGCATGGGAAGGATTGAAAAACTACAATTGTTCCTACATAATGGCAATAGTTGTCAAATTCTGTTGAAACAGCAGAAGTAACCTTAGGAATAGCCTGGATAACTGACATTTTAAATGCTGCATCCACACTGTAGTGGTGTGTTTGGCATCTGTGTTTTGTGGTTAGAACCACTGCTGAAAGAACTGTCTACTAGTTACAGACTGCTGAAAGGGCAAATAAAAAAAATAATAATCCAATGCTGTGACTTGGGGCTAAGAACATGATGTCTATTCCTCCTCAGCCTCAAAATACAATATAGAAAATATAAAAAAGGATGTTTATATATACACATAATAAAAAAATACAACAGATTACAAACAAACAAGCTCAAACCTGGCCCTCACGTTAAAAATACGCAATATTTTTAAATCCAATATTTTAAAAATGAAGGATATGGCTGTGACTGAGAGCCACGAACGTTTGCAGAGTGTATGATCTGATCATGATTTACAAACTAAGGCTTCATGCACAGGGCTGCCTGGGGATTAATGACCAGCTGTGAGAGCTGATAGTGTAGGACAAATCTAAGGATCATTAACTCCAGCTAGTTATAACCTTCCCCACAAAATGCCTTATATTAAAATTGATATTGTAATTACCCATTTTATAAATAAAATAAACATATCGAAGTAGCAAATTGCTTTTGCTGCGTCCCTTTTCCTGCAAAGCTCTGAAAACTGGAGCATTCTGGGTGAACTTGGTGCTTTTTAAAAGTGAATTCTGCCTGAAAGCCAGTGAAATAACACTTTTTAGCATAGGTCCTAACAACACAGTTTATTAGCAGGTTGGGCAGTAGAGCAACAAGTAATCTTGCACAGAATGTGAAGAAATTCTGAAAGTAAAATAAATTCAGGTAACCTTGCAGAGGGAGACATGATCTCTGCACCGAACGATTAATCAGGCACTCGGGTTGAATATAAAGAAGTTTTAAGGAAAAAAAAAAAAACGAGAGAACAAATCCTCCCAGTTGGCACAGAAGTCTACTAGCTTTGATTTTAATTTGCAGGTGAAGTATAGCACAAAGACCAGTAACACAAAGTTGGTATCAGTCCTTTGAAACAACTCCTGTTCTTGAGCACAAACCTGTTTTCCACAGGAGGAGTGTAGCTGCTATGCTGGGCCACTGGGTCAAGGACCTATTTAGCACACAGCAGTTCAACATCAGCCTGTGGGAAAAGCTGTCAATTAGTGAGCACTAACCAACAGTCATGAGTATTTTCTCTTTGCCTGACTACCATCTGGGAAAGGTTCCCCTCATTATCCATCTCCTCCCAGGCAGAGTCTGTGCTTTTAGACAGTGATGATCACAACCTAGTAACACCAACTGGAAAAATGAGTGAAGACTGGATTTCAAAAGACAGATAATATTTTCCTGAAGTGCCAAGATACTACTCTTAGAGGAAGTCATATGGCAGAAATGCAGGTCTAGAACACGTCATTCACATGGAATGCAAAGATTAGCTTACCTGTTCATTAGGCTCAAAGCTTATCTCTTCTTTTTCCGTCCTCATAGCTATTGACTTTGTGCTACCGGAAGGGTCTGTCTTACTGTCCAACCGCTCCAGTTTTGGGGGTATGTCTGGTAAACCAATATCTTTAGTATCATCTTTATCTAGCAAGTAGCGAAGTAGTGCATTATTATTCTTCTTAGGACTCGCCGGCTCCTGTTTAACAGTCACCTCTGAACCAGGAGCTGTGCTACTGGACTCCTGATTCAGTTCTTTGCCTGTGGCCTCTGCTGTGAGCTTGGCCAAATCTACAGGAGAACTACTGTCCTGCAATAGTCTGTGCAAAATTTTATGCTTCTCCTTGAGCGAGGTTCCATGTGCTGAACCAGACCCAGGCAACCCTCCCGTGGAGTCCTTGCTAATGTCTCCCATGGTACTGGACAAAGGTGAAGGCTCCATCTGATCTGATTTGGTGGTCAGCAACTGTAAGAGCTTTGTCTGGCTTTTTCCATCGTGCAGTTTATTTTGTCCATCAGGTCTCTCGCCACTGACAACCGGTGGCATGTTGCTATCGCTGTTATCTTTCTGTTCTCCTGAATGGCAGCTGCTCTCTGCTTGTCCAGTTGTACCTTCTGATTGCTCCCCGTATATTCCAAAGCAGTCTTTAGAGTCCAGGCTTCCCATCTTGCTTAGCTGGGGAGGATTCATATTCACAGGGGAATTTTGTAAATTTCCCATTTTTAGGTCAGGTGAAGCCAACGACGATCCTAGAGAAACTCCATGGCCCTCGCTGAGGGCCTGAAGTGCGTTCAGGGAACTGTTGGTGTAGTTATGGCTATTTCCTGTGCTGCTGCAGACTCCCACAGGTGAATGTAAGCTTCCTGCAGGCGAGAACTGACTGGGTGGGATGCGAGGACTTCCTGCCACTCCAGGGCTCACACGATGCCTTGGGGAAAGCATAGAGTTTGGCTGCCCTGGGTTCATGACAGGGCTGCTTTGTGAGGGGCTATTCATTTTTAGTGCATAGTTACTACCCTGAGGAGTGGATGCTTGTATGCTTGACACATGGTTCATTCCCCCTGAACCACCAAACCTGCCTGCTGGCATGCCCATTTGTTCCTTTGGGCCATTTATGGCAAAATTTATATTGCTACTGATGGTCATATCCTGACCTGGGTTCCCACTGCACATGGCCTGATGGGCAGGGCTGCTGGAACTAATTGGGTTCAATATCTTCCCCATTCCTTGTCCAGTCAAATCCTGATTCATTCCACAGACATTCTGCTCTCTATGTGGGAAGGGGAAGAAAACCAGCCTGTTAGCTAAAACGACAGTGGCCAAATTGCAATTACTTTACAGAAAAAGAAGCAAACCCCCAAACCTTGCTTTAAAATAACACAAAACCCCTACAGTCAAAAACAAATCAACAATTTGACAAAAGTGATATGCAACTCTCAACATGGCAGAACATTACCAGTATGCTTTTTCAGAGCCTCATTAAAAAATCAGTGGAAGAAAAAAAAATAATAATTAATTTAAATGACAGTCATTAGAAATGCAGATAGGTCACAATTTCAAACCCTCTTCCTTTAATGTATCTTTCCTCTACAATTTGGCAAGAGTTAAAACTTCTAGAACTGAGAGAAATCTCATCTGAAACATATGACCCAACAAATACATGTTTTACAAGACAGCTGTGGACAGCTGTTTGCTGGAGAGTTTTGAACTTCTTTGAGATAGCCTCCACCACAAGGCTGGAGTGGGCTATTTGCCCACCAAGTTCATAGTGAAAAGAAAGTTGAAAAAGTCACATTTCTACACTGCCAGAGTATTTCAATACTGCTCCAAAACAGCATGTGAGCCAAGGGAACTACTGGATACTGCTTCAGAATGAGAACAGTCTGTTAGCAATCTAGTCCTGCACAAGCATTTAGGAAAAGGGAAGAAGGGAAAAAACCCCAAACCACACACACGTGAGCTGAAACTCATATTTTACAGGCTGTAAGACAGAGGAAACAGAACAGAGAGAGACCTCATTGCCAACACCCCCTCCCAAAAAAAAGCTCTTGTGAGAGCACTTGAAGGTCACTTCTCTTTTCCTCAGTAGATTTTAATTAGTTTATGGGAAGACGCAACATACTTTTTACTTCTGTGCTAAAACCTAATTCAGAAAAATCAGAACAGAACATATTCCCAAATACTAAAAGCTACAAAAGAGACAGAGTCAAGTAGCTTAGAAAGAAAAAAAAACCCAGAGGTTCTGACAAAAATCAACTTTGGACTTCTAAAAAGACATACTCATTCCTAATATGCATTTTCCATGAGATGAAAACCACTCCCACTTGCACAGATTAAGTAAGTGCAGATATACCTTCCCATTTTGCTAAAGCATGACAAGTGAAATAACTGAAGAACACAGAGTAGTGACCCTTGTTATTCTGTATTTGTTACCTTACATACAAAGGCAAAGGTGAACAACATTAACTATAAAAAATGAGCTGGATTTTTAAACCTTATTACAAGTACAATAATATCAGCATTCTACTAAAAATAAAAAAATAGGCCAGAATATATGCAAGTGCAATTTTTAACTTAATGGTGCTTTCTTAAATTTAAAATTTAGCACTTCATGAAATGCCAGGTATATTCAGCAATCCAAAGAAAAAAATTTCAGACAGCTTCTTGTCATGTCAATTTGCAAATCTACAATTTCTGTAAAATCGTTTCCGTTGTAATTACATTTAGCAGTATTTTCTTCCTCTCAAAAAACAACAGCAAAAAAAAGATACTGAGGATACAAGGAAAACAGCATTGAAATTATAATCAGCCAATACATCTGACACAAATAGGACATGCAGTGACTTAATAAAAATTGCACGGTGAAGTTCTGATACTCATCCTTGCCTTTAACATATTATTGACTGTGCTTTTTAAAAAAACCCACAAACTAATAGTGGTGGCATTTCTCAGGATTGGACATGTGAAAGCCACTACTCCAAGCACCAGAAAAGACAAGGAATTAAGAATCAAGGAATAAAACATGCATTTTGCCCAAAGTGCGGTCCTAGTAATTATAACATGTTCTTTTAAGAAGACCCAGCACCAATGTGTGATAGACTGTGAACTACAGAAATTGAATCCTTTAAAGTTTTCTAGGTTTAATTATATTTGAAAAGTTTTTTGTGTCTACTGTGCAAAATATAGGAAATTAAAATACTGAAATTAAGAATGTGACATTAAAGGAAATTTTGTATGTTTAATGGAAGATCTTGATGTGAAAATCTAGCATGCCATTTTTAAATCCTGAAATAATCTTACAGTCTTTTCCTGTTGCAAGCACTGATTTCAAAACCTTATGCAACCTTGTACTTTCCACGTCTCTTTGCAGGGTGTGGATGTAGCAAAGTGGCCAGGATTACCTGTGAAGCATATGCAAGGAGATTACAAGCTGAGGTTCATTTGTCGTCTGAGAACGGATGAGCTTGCTCTTCGTTTGGGCAGAAGCGATAGTGCCATCCGACAAGGAGAACCGATAAACAGGACTAAAAGCCAGTCCCTGCCTCAGCACTGCGAGCAAGCAAAATAAGAGAATTAAATTAATGAGAAACTGTAGTACAGGTAGCTTAGCTGCTCAGCATCTCATGTTCTAAATCCATCAGCACTGATACAACAGATACTGTGTTGCTGAAATAAAAAAAAAAAAAGAAAAAACCCTCCACTTTTGAAAATAAATAGATGCAATGCACATAAAATTAAGGATCCCACATACTTCAGGGTGACTAAAAGAAAATCTATACGGAGTGACAGCAATAACAGGAAGTTACTATGAAATACAGTATATTTCAGGAGTAAACAGGAAGTTCCTGATGTCCATTTCACTCTTCATCAAATATATGTCTTAATTCCTTTTGTTCCTCATACATTTTTTCATCTGTATCATCTATACCATGATGATTAATATAAATGCCTTTAGTTTTTAGATCATGTTTCCATTAGCCTGTATCTTTTCCTCCTTATTGCCTGCTTAAATTGTCTTGTACCAGTTACTTTCACTACATCTTTAATTTAAAAAGTACATAAGTCTCTTACATGGGAACAACTGGAAAGAGAAAGTTTTACTTTTTAAAGAACAAATAACAAAGATATACAACTCAAAAAATGACAAATACAATCACCTAACCTAAAGTTTGGGCTGTCCTACCTTTTCCTCAGTGTTGACTACATTTCAGGTTTGGTGTTTACTTCACTGTACATATTCTGCAGCTCTTTAAGTTTTCAGTGTAAATCTGAACTTCAAGAAATTCAACCTCTACAAATACTTTTAATTTGCTATTTTTTTACACATATACATTTTCTGTGGGTTTTTTTTTTAATTAATAGTATAATGTGATCTTAATTTCATTGCTTGTCCTTCAATATCTCCTGTTGTAATGAACAGACTGGTTTTCCAAAGGTGGCCTTTATTTGTCTCATCTACAGAGCTACCACATTTTCAGCCTTGCAAGACTGCGTATGATTGCTTTCCTTCCCTGTCCCCCACTGTTATATATTGTTCTGCAAGGTTTCAAAGTATTATTTAGGCACTGAGAAAACAGGAAGCACAATTTAAACAACCAGAAGAGTTTTTTTCAGAGTAAAAATGTAAAGAAAAACAAAAACCTACAACTGTGAAACAATACAAAGCAAAATTTCACTGTTAGGTATGTCATTGTTTCAGTTTAACCTTTGGGCACCAGAAGGTCCAAAGCTCTTAACTTTAGCATATACCACATCAGGAAATTCCAGTACTCAATGCCAACAGGATACAAGTGAAATCTCTACTTAAATCATTTTCCAAACCAATTCTTTAAGCAAACAAGAATGTTTCCGTATTCCTCCTGAGGAAATGCTGTTTTTCTGACTGTGGCCAATAAAAACTTACCATATATTCTACATTTTATACTGACATTTCATTTCAAAATGTGGGTTTTTATTGTTTATCAAGCTAATACTGCATTTTTTTTCCCACTGTAACACTGGAGTACTTGTAGGAGACCATTACTTTCTTTGCTTCTATTCTCAAACCATAACAGCTTAAAAAATGCAAAGGGTTTCTCAGTCAAGCACAAAGATGCTATGGCCTAAGATATGTCTTGTTTTTCTTCTCCACACTGCAGGACAGGGGAGAGAAACACTTCAGCCATTATTCCTCTCCAGTGCTGTATCCTTTGCAGTAAAGCAATTCCAGAGGTTTTTCCTCCTCCTCTTATCACTCACTCTCTTCAATTCCACAAGAAGAGAAGAGCCTTCTCATTTAGACTAATTGTACAGCTTATACCACAGCCCGAAGCCTCTCCTGCAAAATGATACAGTGTAAACTCCAAAGTACATATATTTTCATCACTTCACAGATAGCGTAGAGAGGACTCATTCAAACCTTGGCACTAGGTGTAGGAGCTGCTAATGTAGTCAGGAATAACTGGAAGAGGACTGAAGTAAGCAGGAGTGGGATGCTGTAACTAAATCACCTTTGGTGCAGATGAGTTCTTACCCGAAACTGCTCTCCAAACCCTTGGTGTAACTTTAATTGCACACTACCCTCTTCAATTCTGTCTGAAAACAGAGCATAAGGCTGCGAACTCTTAGCACTTCTACTGTATATACCCCAAAAACTGTTATCCAAAACACCACAGTATTTCTGTGCCCTCACATTCCTAAAACGTCACATGAAAGTTTCATGAAAGCACAACATATTAAAGACTATTTAACTAATGTCTCATGACTCAAGCTCTTTTTCTGTGTGTATTTGGTGGAATAATTTGATATTTCAGTTACAATTTGGTTTCCAAGATGGCATGCCTGCTGCTTAATGACCATAGTAACTATTTGTTACAGGCTGGCTGTAAACCCTGTTCTACAAACGCAAACCCAAAGAATGATGCTCCTGTACTGGAAATGTTCCAGTTATTCCCCAATGGTTTTGAAATTACTTTCCCATGGACTAGAAAGGGTCATTTGTTTTTACTAATTTGGATCTGTGCTACTGGAATTAGCAGTATAAGGGTTTTATCAAAAATCCCCACCCAGTCACTGCCACAGAAACCTCACGGGGAACCTTTCACAGTTGCAGTATTCTCCTACATCTTCCCTACCATAATCTTGACTAAATAGATGTGCTTGTGGTATATTCTATAACACTTATCAGCTGGATACAGTGCAACAATGCAGGTTTGTAAAAAGTCCAAGTGTTGCAGCTTTGGCAATTCACACTGAGTGTTTCTCACAGGAAACATGGTAGTAGATGTCAATTTTTGTAGAGAAAAGGAATATAGGTCAATGATTTGCAACGTGTGAGTTGAGGTTCTGAACTATGATGGGCAGTGAACATTTCATTGGGCAACATGCAAGGGTCTTTCTTTCCAAAATAACTGACATTTTGAAGCTTTAAAGCACATTCCAAGGTGGCACAGTTATAACAAGCAGGCTAAAACAAATAGGGAGAAAGGTGCAACACCTGTACAGAGAGCCATCAGTATGTTAGGTAAATCAGCTTGAGAAGGGTACTGTCAGTAGTCCTTGATTGTTCCATGTAAACATAACAAAGAGAACAACAACTAAGAGATACAAATGACAAAGAGTTTAAATATAGAAAGTGCTAAAAATATGAAACCTAACCTTCCTGGTGATGCCTCTTGGCAAAAGATATTTCTCCCTCGTGCTGTGAATGAAACCTCTGAATGCATCTTCTCACCAAATCCTCCCAGCCAGGTTTCATGGCTGCTCGCATGGTACTTGTGTCCAGTGAAGTTATTTTGCCTGGTATTAGATACATTAGAAAACACTTGTTACAGCAATTTCCTATTGAGGAAGAGAAATTAAAATTAAAAACTCCCACTCTTGTTTCACAATACCTTGTAAATCCTGGCGTGTAGTAAAGCTCTCTGATGAAGGAAGAAGTGATCTCTCCTTCATTGGTGGCGCTCTTCTTGCAACACAAATTAAGCAAGACTGCAAATCTTAAAGAAAAATGTTATTTTAATTTTTATAGAAGGGGAAGACTTCTGTTTACACAAAGACTTCAGAAATATTTTTAAAAAGATACCTAAATCTATTTGAACCAAAAAATATGTCTTCTACCAAAAAAAAAGGACAGATAAAACTCAGTGAGTTGATATCTTCATTATTTCCTACAATATTAAACAAAACAGAAAAAGTGGCTTTGTTTTCTCTTTTTGAAGAAAAATTACCAAGGACTCCAGCACAACCAATAAGTATTGGCACATGTTTTGCATATACCTGTAGTAGCTCAACCATTCAGGACAGAAATTAACAAGATTAATAAACAAGAATACACTGCAGGCACAAAGAGTCCATTTCTTCAACACTCACCGTTTCATACCTTCTAAGCCACATTTCCTAAACATGCCCCAAATGCTTGCTGTCTCTGAGAAAGCAGCTTCAAAATAACCATTTGTACTTACCTGAATACTTATAAAACAATCTGAGGAAATTTACCTGCTGAAGCAGTAAATTGTAAAGGAAATGGTAAACCACAATTGTCTTCAAATTCTAAGAATTCGAAAAATTGCCCTTCAAAACTTTCTTCCCAGTCAGCTACTTTCTTCTTACAATTGAAGCAATAATAAAACTAGGATATCTCTTTCAGGTAAACAGTTTCTCTCAATTTCAACTATATTGGTTTAATAAATAGATGCATGCAAGTGTATACACTCATAGCCAAGAAGAACAGTATCTTTCTACAGTTAAACAAAGAAGGAAAAAAAAACTTACAACTTTTCCATTTTTTTTTTCAGGACTTAGAGCTCACTTTATCAATTGCCCCAAAACTTCAATAACATAAGTTTAAAGTGGTAATTACCTTCACCGTCCTCCTTGAAGGAATTTGGCTGAGAAACAGCAAAGCACTGCATAGTTTCATATTTCTGATGTGCTTCCTGGTTATCATGGCCTTCTTCAGAATCAGTAAGAGGCTTCACCAGCATCCGACAATTAAAGGTATGGCTATTACGCCTAGGAGTGTCACCAGACCAAGATCCCCCATTCACTGAGCAAAAGCAAAGATTACATAGTGAGATAAATCTGGTAGCAGGCACTTCTGCTGCTTATCCACAGGAAATTAATCAAGGTGCTTTGCAGACTGGTTGGGAAACAAGATCATTTAACAATAACAATCTAATTTTAATATTAAAGTCCAAACCAGGACATAACAAGGTGATTTACAAAATTATCAGATTTTAAGAGCACTGCTAATTTGTTCAGCTATCATGTTTTTTTCAAATGACTAAGAATGACATAGTAGAAAAGCAGGATAAAAGTCCAAATACCGGTGCATGTAAAAGTTATACAGTACTGCATAGATCAAGTTAATCTATAAGTCTGGAAAAAGATAAGGCAGTATGTAGGATCTTTCCAGTGAACTTAAAAGGAATTAATACAAAAGAGATGTCTGCATTGTACAAAAATCTGTGTCCAGATTAGAAAGGGAAAGAAAAGGAACTCATATGCATTTATAAAACCAGGAAGCAATACAATAGGGAATATATTGAAACACAGTCTCAGCTACAGTGGGAAAGACTGGAGGGATGAGAAAGACCTGGGTGGAGTGATGGATAAAATTAAAGCCTAACACAGTGCTTAAGACAAGTAAAAAAAGAAACAAAATCCTGAGATGCACAAATATAGGTACTGGACATTAGAGTGAATTAATGTAGCACGACATAAGGAAATAGTAGGGTCATACTTAAAATACTCTTCACTTGCCCTCTTGAGTCATAAAATGCAATAAAGGCAGTAATATATTGAGTTTAGCCATTTACATTTTTGCTTCTTCAGAGTATATAAGTACACTAATAAAATGCTACAATGAACTGCATGATGCTTTAAGAACTGCTGTAGGTAAGTGAGGCACCCAGTATTGACTTTCTCCTTCTTTTCACCTCCTCCAAAATGCAATAAATTAAAACTAATATTAATATGGATCAAAAAATGGCTTCAATTAACAAAAACAGGTTTTGAAAGATAAGCATACATCCTGATGAGAATAAAAACATTCAAATAAAAATTCTAGTATAAGGAGGTTTCCAATTTTTCTTTTATATTCCCCCTTTCCTGGGCCATTCTTGGAATAACCAGCCTAGACAGAGAACTGACAGAGAGTTCACACAGCTAATGCTGTCTTTTAGTAATTCACTCTGGAGATCCATTAAAAAGTATCAGCTAACATGAGTTACTAAGAGCAATTTTAACAAAGAAAAATCTGAAAAGAGTGGAGGACACTTTTGAGAATAATATTAATCATTCATAGTCTATATATACATTAAAAATATATAGTGTATATGATGAAACTGTAAGTAATAGAAGGACATTAACTTCAGTTATTGAAACACTGACTTATAAGAACAAAGTTAAATAAGTAATGGTATGATATGAGGAAAAGTTATGTACCTAAAGATTTTGGCAGCAGGATTTTGACAAATTCATTGTGGTCCCCTACATGCAGGATGCTATATATGCTTGTGTTCATCAGCTCTTCTTGGTTGTACCTCAGGTACTGTGTCACATTCTCAGAAACAAACACAACATTACCTTCTGGGTTCACTACGAAGAAGAACCCATCTAGGGCCTAAAAGGGGAAAAAAAGAAAAGCAGAGAGAGAGAGAGAAACATAATATAAAACAATCACATTAACAAGACACCCAGAAAATAAATACTCCACCCAGAAGACATAGCAGAATCTTTCCACATCAACCCTAGTTCTTACATTATTGTCTGTAAGAGCAATGGACGCATTTCAGATTCAGAATCTAATCTTACTTATATCAAACTACTGTTAAAGCACAGAAAGGTGCACACCTTGCAAAATAATGAAACCCACCCACAGAAAAAACCAAATCTCCCACCCTAAGCAAACAAACATAAATAATGGAAGAGGTTGCTATCTATCTGCCTGCGTATGAAGTAAGAAACCTGGACCAGAAGATGGTTCTGCTAAACCCACTCCATGCAGTACAGGAAGACTGAGCCCAGGAAAATACCACAGGACATGCTGTCACAAGGCAAGGAAAACACTAGCAGAAAGACTCTCTCCCCATCCCCAGCTTTGCATCTTCACAGAGGCGAGGCCCGGTGCAGCCAGGAATGTGAGGGATTAAAAGCAGAGAAGGGCAAAGGGAGCTGAGAGCAGGCAGTGAGCGGCGAGGATGGGGAGTTTTAGTCTCTACTGCCAGGACTGCTTTCATTTGTTTTTTAATTTGACACCAGTTTAATTCAGTCCACACATGATCCAGGGAACAGGAACCAGACTTTCACCTCTTCAACTCAGCTTCATGGTTTTCCAAAGGATTTAAAGTTTCTGTGAGGAAGTGTATACATTAGTATTTTCTGCTGATTGGTTTCCCCCCTTATCTCTTGTGACAGTGACAACCTAGCTGCAACATTCTTTCCAAGATACCTCCCCTATGCTATCTGAAGCCTAAGCCAAATACTACATCACTTCTACCCAATGAGGATAATGTAAAAATTTGAGTATTGGTAAGAAATTCTCATGCAAACTTTATTTTTCTTAAGATGCAAGCATGACTGCAGATGGTAGAAATGTCAGAATACATCCATCTAACTTTATCTCATAAGAGCAGATAAAGGGGGGGATACATTTAAACTTAAAGCACGAAAGCATTCCACTAACAACCTACACAGACTTCTTCAGCTTTACCTGATTTATTCACCTCTCTAAGGATTGGCAGGAAGTCACTAGAAGAGTTGTGAGTTATTGTATCTCCAGAGACAGAAAGAAATCAGAAAAGTAAGCAACCCATAATTCATTTTGGGTCAAAACCAAGTGGATCTATACTAAATCTGAACACAGCTCACTGCAAAACAGCCTAAAAAGCAGGAGCTGCCACAGCAAGCATGTGGCATTTTTGATATGGTCACATTTGCAAGTGTACAACTTGTGTGCTGGTCTTAGCAGGCAGTTCTCAAGTCCTCTGATTACAGAGATGTTAAAAATATTGTACACTACTGAACAATTAGCAAATCCAGACAGTAAAAGAGAAGCCTAAGGATGGACTTTACTCCTGTCTTCAGCCACCTAGCAGAAGGCTAAGGAGAAGACAGAGCCAGGCTCTAGTCAGAAGTTCACAAGGGAAGGATGAGACACAACAGACACGTGTTGCAAGAAAAGAAACTTCACGGAGATACAAGGAAAAAAAATTCATCATGAAGGTGGGTCAGATATGGGAAGAGGCTGCCCAGAGAGGCTGTGAAACCACACTCCCCAGAGATATTCAAAACTTGGCTGGACTTGGATCTGGGCCACCTGCTGTACTTGGAACAGCTTGCAGTGGGAGGTAGGAATATACAGGCTTCAGAGGTTCTTCCCAAACTAAGTTAGACAATGATTCTGCTCCAGGAGAGGGATAGTTAAAGCACAATGCTCAAGCAGAGCGGCTGAGGCAATGGTTGACACACACTGTTTTGTTCTATTTTATATTACAACACAATAAAACCCACAAATAAATGTACAAGCATATACTTTTCCTGACTGTCTTTAAATTAAGATAAACTAGGTCTCTTTTCCTCCTGTTTTCATAAATTCTAATCTCTGACTTTGTTTTTTGCATTGCCTTCTTGTTTCTGATAATTCTTGGTTTCTCCTGTTAATTTACTTTCTTTGGAGAGCTCCCTCCTTTCTGTGTGCTTTCTTGACATTCATTACATTTTCCTACTGAATACTATTTAGTTTAAGTAGCAAAGATTTAAAAATTATTAATAAATTGAGGCTCTAATATAATTTTCTTTTAGCATCTCTGCTATGGATTAGGGTTTTAGACTGCATTTCACCACCATCTGAAACCAATGTAAGCATGACCTCTTTGATTTAGTCCTCTCTACATGATGACAGCACCCTGTACTGTGTGAGGATATGAAGAGCTGGACCAGAGAACTGAGCTGGCTGAAAACTAATTGAAGAAAAAAAAGATGCTAGCCACATCAGTCCCCTAAACTGGTTCCCCATCATGGAACCACACGGAGTTTAGAGCTGGTAGAAGGGTGTGGGTTTGGCTGAACCATTCTGCTAGGCAGTTGTCCACACATCAATTCAAAGGGATTGCAAAACCAAAGCCATCACAGATGTTTACTGGAGTCCTAAGGAGAAAATTTTCAAAGGTGAAGATGGCAAGCAAGAGATTTTGAGAGTTATTGGTAACCCACAATAATCTTCGGTTTTCCCTACTCTTTTCTAGAGTGGCAACTTCTTTGGCAAGGAAGTGCTCTGTGCTGTTTTCTCACAGATGCTTCTTGGGTTGACCACAGAAGTGGTCTTCTGGGCCTAGAATAACAAAGGGCTTTATATTTCAGTCTCCCATTTCTTTCTCTTCTATTAATAAAATAATCTTACAGATAAGCAGCAGCAGGTTTTTGAGCAAGTGCACCAAGTTACATAAATATTCTAGAAGCTTCCACAATTGTAATAATTTCTTAATTCTGTGTCCAGATGTGAGCGAGCAAAATCAATAACTTTTCTTCAGAGCTATTGGGACAATGGGTTAACAAATAATGGACAACGTGATGGAACAGAAACCAAGAAAACAAATATTGTTCTAGATGACATATTGGAATGGAAAATGCATTTGTGTTCTTTGAGGTGTTGTCAGTTCTCTCTTGACTACTTTTCCACACTTTCATGCTACCTACTTTATGCTTTAACCAAGAAATATGTTAAAATAAACCTCAGAGGGAGCTGCTGCTGACTATTACTCACTTTCTTCAGCTAAAAACACTCGTTATTTTGAGGATTCTTCAGTTTTATTCTTTAATAAAAACAGACTAAATTTCTAAACCAAATCAACTAATAAACTGTTCATCAGCATTGCTGCTTTTATTTGGTAATGAAAAAGGGTAGGTTTTTTGAAGAGGTTGTATAAAGGGGTTTTGTAAAGATGAAATAACTTAATTACATTTCCTTAAGGTGATAAAAACACAGAGAAAGTATCTGTGGTCTTTTCACAGAAAACATGTAACAACTTTCAGTCCTTTTCAAGTTTTTTGGTGCAAAAGGACCATGCTTCATTAATCGAATTCCACAATCTTTCACTGTTAATAAGCAATGGTTTTAATGCAAAGAAAAACTAAATTAGGTGGAATAATGGAATAAACAGGTGATTTTACATGTCATGTTTGCTGCAATAGCCAATCACGCAAGATAAGCCAGGAAAAATACTGCCTTATTCTTATTTTCCCTGTGATTAAAACAGGTCCTTAAAATAAATTAATAGAAAATTTACAGATAAATTTTAACATAGCAATGTAAGAAATGAATGTTTAACCTTGTTTGATAGCAAAACCAACAACATTCAATTCAGTGAGTACGCATCATAAATATTAAATTAAATCAATCTGTTAGCCCCACTTTTCGAAGAACAATGTTTTTGATCCATCCAACCTCTCTAATCTTTCTTATGTTTAGTACTCTGTATTTGGAGCCCTTATTTCATATGCAGTATAGAAAACTATGTGTTTATTTAACAAATTATGAAAAATAACTGGCATATTGGTAAAGGGTTGGCAAATAGTTAAAGCTGTTATAAATGCAGTTAGAAATGGTCAATAATTATGCTTGTGCCAAAGTTGGTTCCTTTAGCTTGATTCACAGTTTGTGTTTTATGTTATCTAAAGTAACATTTATTCTTCCTTACAGATAAAGTCCACAGCCAGAACAGGAATAAACAGTTTGCAAGTGAGCTTAAGCAGATAAAGCAGTAGTGCCAAAGGACAGTAGCCTATGACATTAGAATCCCAGACAATATACCTACCCAACATTACTATTAATACATTTGGAAGCTAGGTTTTACCCACATAGCCTTTCGAGGTATCAAAATAACAGCTAAAATCAGATAGAAATCTTAACCAAACAAACTGAAATACACATTTTTAAAAGCTCTCTAGATTATTTTTATATTTTAGAGGGAAGAGTCCTTCAGTAAGTGCTGAAATGCCAAAATATTAAAACAGTATAGCAATGACATGCAATTCCAGAGGAAGCATTTTTCACTTGTATACTACTGTATATATAAGTTAATGTTTAGGTACAACAGGTCTTCTGCAGCTGTTGTGGTTTAGAACAAATAAAACATGCACAAGCAGACACCCAAGACTTGCCACCAGCTGAAGCCCCTCAAGTTGTCTGTATTCCAAAGAAGCAGAATTCTCTTCGTCTGCCTCTCCCCACCCCAAGTTAAAGAGAGTTGCATCACTGAATCCAACTGAATTATGCTGCCTGTTCTTAAATGACAATCCCAAGTAGCCAAGATGGCTTGTCTCTCTTGACCATTTCCTTATGGTGACCTCTGACTATACCTTTTCATTAATTCATCCTAGGAGGAGCAGAACTACCTCAAAAAAAGAAGTTTTGTGCCCTTTACCTCAAGCATCATTGGTCCAAGTGCATCCTTGTCGATGACACTCTGACCCGTAGATGATACATCTGCTTTTTGCACTTCATCTTCATTAGCCGCTGCTGCTTTTTCTGCAATAAAGAAAACTATGTCTTAAATGACAGAGCAGTGATCTCTCAGTGATACACCAAGAGCCCACAGAGAATTGAGAACAGCTATGAAACGGTTACAGTGCAACAGTTCTGAAAATGAGATTAAACAGTCTTCCAAAATGATTAAACGGAAACATAACCACCCTATTTGCTTCTCAGTTTTCAGGTTTTATGACACAACTGAAATAATTTCTGCTGTTTCTCTGCTAGACATTTTACTGAACTACAAAACTCAACACTGGGCAAAGACAAGGGCCTTACATGAAGATGCAATGAGCAAAAGCCAGGATCAAGGTGTATTAAAAGACTGATCTAAAACAGCATGCAAAGCTTACAGCTGCACAACTTTTCCACGACTGCTATATTTAGAAGGAAAACCATAAGTCCGCAATCTACTGTTTCAGTACTGAGAAACAGCCATCTCGGTTCTGTTCCCATGCCTCCACCCACGTTCTTACTATCACACAATTTTCATACCACCTTATTTACCAATATGTTATTAGAACTACATACAATTTCAAGTGCTGTATTTGAAAATAACAGGCAAGAAAATAATGATCGAAGGTTTCTGGAACACAATGCCTGACATTACAATGTGTTATATAAAGCATCACAGATCATACCCAACTCCAAATGCATGGGATGCTCATAGAACTTTCAAATCTAGTGGGTTTACAGTTCATATCAAGTAATGGACTGTATTAATTTTTCTACTCCAAGAATGATTCTGGTGTTTAAGGGTGAAGTAATAGTAGTAATAAAATCACTATACAAAATACCTATTCTAATACATATTGTACATTGTAAATTAATGAAATTAGTAACTTTTCGTTGCTAGTTCTATACTCAAAACATTCTTTTGTTATTGTCAAGCAGCAGCTATGTAAAAGTAAGGCCACCCTGCAATCTAGAATATTAAAAACAGTTAAAGATTTCTTATTTTCAGTATGATGCAATAGATCATTTTAACAAACACAAAAGCACACTGAAATTACAATAATAAGAAATTATGCCTTCTACAACAATAAACCAGAAGATGAATTTAGGAATTACTGAAAGTACAATGTATGGATGGCACAAGAGGCCTTTGGAAAATCACCTTTAGTGAAAATTAAAGCATCAATCATAGAAATTGAAATGTATCCAAAGGTACAGTATTTTCTGCTATCTGTAGATCTGCAGTACTACAGCCAAAGTTCCTCTGAACTTTCCTTGGCAAAGGTTATACAGTCAGTGTGAATATATGCTGGTCAGACATACAGTAAAGAAATTGCTTCTGAGAACCCCTGGGTGTTCTCCTATCAGCGATCACCCACTGGCAGTAAGGCTTTGGTCACTCGTGCTGTCTCATCTGAGATTTCTACGGTTTCTTGCTTTCATGAAAAGAGTCATGAAAATCTTAGCTGTCTTCTTAGGGTATGTCCTTACACTAGATAACACCATTGTGAACAATGATGAAACAAAATTGTTCTGAAGATGGACTGTTTCAACTAATGGACTAATTTTAAATCACTCTTATTAGCATAATCTCATGGAAATAAACACACTAGAAATAACTATTAACATTTCCTCTACAACTTAAATTCTTCAGGATACAAAATTAGTATTTTTGGTTTAGACTAGCAACTGCAGTGAGATATTATATATAAATATTTTTTTTCTCCTTACCTTTCTTCTTTTGGCAAAAAGCAGAAATTAGGTGTAATGGGAAAACAATTGAACAATCCTTCCCATACTACAATACAGCAGTTGGCACCATATGATGATACAAAACTGAAAACATGTTCTAAAAATTCTAAAAGGATTCTAAAAATAGAGCTGAGCTTTTAATAAAGTCAGTGATGATATCTGTTTCCCATCTGTTCCTGGTAGCATAAAGTGATCTCTAGTTTCACAATGTAAAATGTTATAATGGATAGGGATATCAGCTTCCTGCTCTCATCCCTTCACACTGCTTCAGCCATTGAGATAATCTTGATTGTTTTTCACGTAATACAAAATATTTGCTGTGATTTTTTTCACTCTTACAACCATGGAGTTCATACAAACCACCAGTAACATCTATTAAAACAATTGTTGTATTTTATGCACACTGGTGGGGTTTTATACAAACGCAAAAGAGAATGTTTCTAATTAGTATAATGGTAATCACCACAGAATCTGAAATACCAAGGATCTCTCAAACCTCACATCCAGTTCCTGAGTGGCTGCTTTGTTCTCTGCTTTCCCATTTCTCCATTTTGACTCTTTGAATCCTAACTGCTGGTTTTATCACCAGCTGGCCCTCACAACCATTTGACCTGTCCATTTTCTTTTCCCTTTGACATTCTTTTCCTCAGAGGGCCCAATTCCTTTATGGGATCAATAAACACAGTGCTTGCTCAAGGGAAGAGTGTAATGAACGGAGAAAATATGAAAATGCTATTTAGACACAAATGTTACCTGTCCACCTCACCCCAAGATAGTGACAACATACACTGCATTACTGATGACATTCGGCGAGGCATTCTGAAAAGCATTATAAATCACAAGTGCTCCAAAATGATGGACTTCATAATTGGATCTGTAACTTAAACATGTAAGAATTCAAGTAACTAGAGAGCTTAGAAGAGGTTACACGTTCAGGCCACAAGCCACACTTATTTAAGTGGCATTGTATAGGAAACCACAGCCTCAGACAGCCTCTGAGTAGGACCAGCTGTAACTCAGGTCATTGTTATAAACTGCAGCTACTGATAATGTTCAACTGTGCAATGAATTGTCCATTTTTGACTGAACTACAAAGCCCTCATGAAAACTCTATCAGCACATACAGGAAAAGTAAGTCCAAATCCTGTCAGCAGTGTTGTCCTGACAGTCAGTCATGGGGAACGTCTCGAAAAGCAAATCTTTCCTTCAGCAACACAGCACATGGGGCTAATTAACAACGAAAATTTGTTGCAGGAAGGTTGGAAAAAAACAATGACTGATACACAAATTTTGAATGCTGACAACACTCATGAATTATCACAAGGCAGTATTTTTAATTTTTCTTAACAGTTCCAGCTTATGGTGTTAAGTAATGGTGTAAAAAACGTAAAGTTGACTTTCCCTTTTTTACTTCTCCTATGTTTTCTAGGTTCACTGGGGGCCCTGCAAACCAATAAAAAATTATATGATTTCCACACAAGATTAACGATTTCTGAAAGTTAGGGGTTAGGAAAATATCTGTAGAGGTCCAACCTTGCAACGCCTCTCAGAAGCCTTTTCTCCAGCCCCATGGGAATTGCAGGTATTGCCCTGTGACTAACCACAGCTGCTAGATTTTTCCACTGCAGCCACTCACATGGAGGGTGGGAGCCAGTTCCCCGATCTCGCACCTTCCAGCAGTGCTGCCTCCTGGAACAGCCACGTCCCTGTTCAAACGTCAGCAAAGTGTTACCAGGCATCCTACGGGCACAGTGGCCAAAGCAGAGCACAGGTCTAGTGTGGAAAGAGAAATACAGCCTTGTGTTGGTGGAGGAAGTGAGCTGGGAGGAAAGGGGCTTAGCAGGGCTTCATCAATTCTCCACTGGAGAGAGAGCGTTCAATTAGAAACTGGTTCCATCCTTATGCATATGGCTACCAGGGATCAAGCATATTTTATCCAAATTATAGTGCATGCACATGAAATATTTATTATCTCTGCTCAATTAAGAGATTAGCCTACGAGAGAGAAAAATTTAAATAAAATAGAAGTATCCCTGAGAGAGATACTACAAAGAATATATACATCCAATTATGTAGTATTTTAGTGATGTTTGTAATTTAGACTTTAAACTGTGGGTATGTTTACAATTGCACAAGCATTAATATACTAAAATACATATGAATATTTTCAATTGGGCATCTTCTTAGTGATCATTAACTGTATTTACTTTTCTACATTTAACATGCAGAATAAAGAAGGAAAAAAAAAGCCTCAAAAATATTTTCTGACAAATTTATGAGTGGGAAAGCCTCAAGCTTTATTTCAAGCTCATTCCAGATTCTGAAAGCAAACCTTTGTGAAATCACATTAGTTTAACAGAAATTCCTAAGTCAGAGAAAGAGAAGCCAAAAGCAATAGCTGGAAGTCTCCTGCTACATTTTAACTTAGGAAGTCTTCCTGGTTTTCCATCCTCCCAACTCAAGTTATGTTGGTTCTCTCTGGATTTCTGACAGCAGACTCAGAAGTGCTACTGATGGGCATCACCTTCTCTTGGTTGTATTTTAAACCCTATTTTCCTAGATGTGGACAGGCAGAACCAGTTGAAACACCTAAGAGGCTGTCTTTGTCTGTATTCAAGCTCTGCTCCAGCTTCCTTAAGGAAACCTGCTACAGAAATATTTCCCCCTTGATGCTCTTTGGAAAACCAAGATGCATTTTCGAACTGAAGAACAAAACTGTAGTCTCTGCAGGAATTTCAAAATAACTTTAAAGAGAAAATGTACATCAACACACATTTAGCTTGTTTTTCATGGGAGAAACACTTAAGGTTCTTCACAGAACAAGAAGAGCAAAAAAGAGATGCTGGTGAAATCCTCAGCAGGGATTATACTCTAATTATACTACCAATACTCTAAAAACTGCTGAAGAAAGAGGTTAAGTAAAAAAACCCCTGTAACAGGTAAAATCAAATTTATTATCCAGTATTGTTTAAAACAGGTTGTCTCAAGTGTCCTGCATATAATTCCTGCTTTTCATAATTTTCTGAAATTGCTCTTGAAATGTCACACCCATCTCAAATCACATACTCTCATTTGTATAATTGGTAAAAAAATAAGCTAAGAGATTTATTACATGGGATATTAGAAAGCTCAACTCTGCACATTCAAAAAACCATACAAATCAAGATCCTTGTAACAGTAACAGTAAATTTACTTGAAAGGGAATATAAATGCTATACAAAGTTTTAACATGAAATTAAATTTTACACAGAACTATCCTGAAAACAACTTTTGTTCTCCATTTTTTTGTATGCATTAGCCAACTACTTTTGTCTTGTCTCATCCATATTTGTAAATTTGCCATGTATGATCCTTCTGAATTGCTGAGAGTAGTGAGTTTCTGTGGCTGGGTTTTGGTAGCAAGGGGGCAACCGGAGCTGTGACCCCTGCATCCCGTGGTGCAGACCATGGTGGAGCAGCTGTGCCCCTGCAGCCCATGGAGGACCAGAGTGCAGAGACCCCCTGCAGCCTGTGGAGGAGCCCATGCTGGAGCAGGTGGATGCCTGAAAGAGGCTGTGACCCCGTGGGAGCCCCATGACGGAGCAGGGTCCTGTCAGGGTCCTGCAGGTTGTGGAGAGGGAAGCCCACACTGGAGCAGGTTTTCCCTGGTAGGACTTGTGACTCCTGTGGGGAACCCATGCTGGTACAGCTCATTGTTGAAGGACTGCACCCCATGGAGGAGTGACCCACGGGACAGCAGTTTATGAGGAACTGTTGCCTGAGGGATGGACTCATGCTGGAGAGGTTCATGAAGGACTGTCTCCCATGGGAGGAACCCCACAGGAGCAGGGGAAGGACTCCTTTCCCTGAGGAGCAGCAGAAACAACAACTGACTGTAACCCCCATTCCCAGTCCCCCTGCACCACTGTGGGGAGGAGGTAGAGTCTGGAAAGAAGGAGAGGTGGGGAGAAGGTGTTTTAAGATTATTTTACTTCTCACTCTTTTGCTCTGATCCTGTTAGTAATAAATTTAATTAATATCCCCACTTTGAGTCTGTTTTGTTCGTGATGGTGATCAGTAAGTGACCTCTCCCAGCTCTTAAATCATGAATCCTTTGCTGTTTGTTGTTGTTTTGTTTGTTTGTTTTTGGTGGGTTTTTTTGTTTTTGTTTTTTTCTCCTCTGTCCAGTTGCAGAGGCGAGTGAGAGTGGCTTCAGTGGATATCTGGCATCCAGACAGGGTCAACCCACTACACTGTGCAAAAACAACATCCAAACAAACATTCAAGGAAACAGCAGAAGTATGTAACTGTAGATACAGTATTAAAAACTAATGCTAACATACAGTTATGTTACATACCTAGGCTATGCTATATACCTATAGTTATGCTATATACCTATATACCTAGAAAGTATACCTAGGAAAAGGCTACACTTTCAGCTGACCTTACAGTTTTGAATATTAGATTAAATAAATTTCAATTATTAGCTGTAATAATATCTGTGTGTGACTATTGCTAAGTAATTATATTAACTGTGGTAATGGACAGGGGGTTTTTAACATGAATAGGGCTGTATAGAAAGTGCCTTCAAATTTATCAAATTGAATAAAAACAGAAAAAATTTAAAAAGGGGAATGAAAGCTTGTATTTGATAACGAGTAGTTTTGGATCACAGCATGTGATGAAGCAAGGCTGTAAAGAACGTGTATGTTCTTTTGATGGTTGGCTAACCACAGGGAAAGCAGTTCTGCCTTGTAGCTGTGTAATTCAAAGCACTACAATGCGTGGCTCACATGCAACTTGATATCCCCATGCACGTTCTTACCCAGTTCCCATTGCCTCAACACAAGTTGCTTTTATTCTCTGAAAGCAAGTAATTTTTCAAAACACCAGTGCATAAGAAACAGCAACTATTTCAGCAATCAATTCTAAGACCAGCTTATCCCATCGCTGTGAATAAAGTTAGCTACTATTTTAGGGAAGTGATTATGTAGTGAGGTTGCTCTTTCATCACACAGCACACATCTGTCCAGAGCAAAGAAGCTATTAGACTCTTGGATACGTATTTTCCCCCAGAAACTATAGATCAAGTATTACGGGAAAAACTATGCAACATCTCAGGAAGGTTTTAGGAGGTAAAACAAGGGAGAATTATGCATCTGCACCGAACTAAAATTAGAAAAGCTGCCATATGGCTCTGTGAAGCCAGCAGCACGTTCTTATTCATTAGGAAGCATTCTGCTAACATAAAAACACAAGGCCTTCCTGTGCTCTCCAAATGTGTTTATCTTTTCAACATTAATGCATGATATATCATCAGGCTGCTGAAATCTCCTACAGTGCATATTAAAAAAGCACAGCTGCACTTTTTCTCAGCACGTTTATTCACTGAGAGTAATCTAAGAGCTCAGTTTTGCCCACCTCCCTGACACACAGCCCTCTTGTCAGCCCAGCTCCCCTTTGGTTGGAAAGGGCTGCATTCCTACTGCACGCTCGCCAGCCCAGCTCATCTCCCTATGCTCTGCTCAGCTCATCACACCCACATGGTTTAGCTTCATATTTACTACTGCTGGTAGAAGCACACTTAAATGGTAAACGACCCCAGGGCTTAGGCTAAAAGCCCCTGGAAAGCTGTAAGCTCAATTACTTGCTCAGGAGTAACAGCACTTACAACATCACGGCTTCTCTTCTTTAGCGTTTTCAACTTCTAACTTCTCGCATCCCACACATACCTGCCCCACTTTCCCACAGAAAAGAAGCATCAGTGAGGCACTAGCTCTACAAAAAGCTTTGCATTCTCACAAAACCATTGAATCTAGATAAACTTTCATGGAGCTCTTCAAGTTCTGAGTGAAGTCCGCCCTTAGAAAATTCAGTAACAGTAGCCAGCATATAAAATTTTCATGGACACTGAAAGTAAAACAAACACTGAAAACCCATGATGGATTTAGGAATAGCAACAAATGGAAGTAATAATACCTAAAATTAATACTAGTTTTATGTCTCTTAATAATTTTCACATTTTGCCATCATTCTTTTCTTGTAAAGTCAGCATTTTTGTCACTCATACAACTTCTGTAACAAGTACTGCCTGAGAAATAATTGCCCCCAGCTCAGTTAAACTGGAACAAGGACAAAAATCATGAAATTCAACTTACCAAGAATAATATTTAACTGCTGGAGAGAAAGAAGCCTATTATCTATCTCTGTATGTATTTTTTTACTTAATACTTCAATAGGCATTTTACTACCTTTTCCTTGGTTTCTTCTCTTCCCCTCCCTCTCATTTTGCCTGCCTTTGCTGTCATCACATCTATGACCTCTTTCTCTTCTCATTATCACAAAACTCAATGGTTTACTTCTTGAAAGTGAGGGAGAACACAGGTGGTAGCAGTGGAAGTGCCCACTCCTTGCTCCACTCGCCCCAGGAGCCAGTTGGCTCCAAGCCCCATGAGCTGAGGTCTCACAGTGCTGCTTCCTGGCACATGCCCCCATTCAGGACACCAAGGTGGAATCTCACCCCTCTATAAGTGCACTTAAATAACTTCTGTGAAGATTGCTTACCTTGGATTTAACAGTGACACCTGAAAGTGATGTCACTTACATAAATTTGTACCTACTATTCCCAGATTTATCTACTTAATGCAGTAGCAGAGATTATTCTCACCTGAGATTACCTCAGAAGGTCACTGGTTTCTGGTAAATTAAGGCCTGGGGACTGAAGTAAAATCCAGAATAACAACCCTCTTGCTGCTGCTTAAGTAAAGAATAAAGCATCCTGTCTGAGACCCCAAATTTTCAGTGGGTTGATCCACCCCCAGCACACAATGAAAACATGAAGCAACTCAGTAATTAAAATAATTGCTGATATTATTTCTAGTATTTTTACTTATCAGTAAAGACACAGAAGGACAACTGTCATGCTACCCTTTAAGTGAAATCTAAACTGTCATGCTACCCTTTAAGTGAAATCTAAACTAAGACTAAAAGGAACCTTGGATCCAGAAAGTGTTTCTCACTCCATGCCTTATTTTCAACTGAGAGGATATGTCAAACTACCACACTGTCAGTGGGAAATTGTTTTTCATCTCTTGAGCACAGAAATAAGCTTCTATCCATCACCTGTTGAATCCCTGGACATACTGCAACATTAACCCTTTCCACTAAGTTTAAAAAAAAGTGGAAAGGAATATAACTGGGTAGAGTTTTAATCCTGATGAATTTTTAGACAGGCCTTAGCTTACTAAAATATTTGAAAATATTTAACATATACTTTATGTAAAATGAAAGGGTGTGCTTAACTTGCAAACTGAAAAATCGACCGTGCATGTATATATCACTATGTTTTACAGCTGTATTCTTTCTCTTTTCTCCAAAAGACCACCAACACTATTTTTCCAATGTATACTGGAGAGTGCATAAATAAATTAATCATCAAAGGTGCTGACTGCCCAGGAGACTTCCTTATCAAAGGCCAAAATCCAGGATGACACTGAGAATTTATAATATTCACTGGTTTAAAATGCTGGGGTTTCAGGTTCTTTTTTGCATTTACACTTCCTAAGAATGTCTAGTAACCAGTATAATCATAAATCTCTGATTGATTGTAGTGTAATTTATTTAATAACTGCCTAAAATACAGTACTCAAATAGTAAAGGAGTACACATGACAGATTAAGTACATTGGCTATCAGTTCCTTACTCCAAAATATCCTCAATTTAATCAGTCACTTATTATTCTATGCTAAAATCAGATAAACAGACTCAAATATATGTATCTGTAGGTGCAAACAAAAAGTTTTGCATCTGTTGCTATTTACATGATTTCAAAACAGTCACATAAACTGCTCAACTGTACGTGATAACAAACACCATGCATCCATCAGCACTGACTTAAAATCTTGTTACGTTTATACGGCTGAATTTCAAAAGAAAGAGCCAAGCTAACTGACCTCTGCACTGAAATACTAGATACAAATATTTGGCATTGCTCAGTTAACAAAGTAATTATTTTCTTTGGTATGTATTGAATTAGAATAGAAAATTTTACTGTATTTTTTGGCATTTGCAATTTTATAAGTGTTAGATATTTACTCAATGAGTAACCTCATCTTATTTTGATAATTCATCTCTCAAAACAACATAAATGTGAATGTCTAAATGGTGGGAGCCCAATGTTCTTTAACATTTTGGCTGAGACAATGTTTTCAAAGACAAGAAACATGGCAGGATCTGATAATTTTGTTCAAAACAGGGCTCCACCAGGGTCTCAGAAATAATATATTGCTTTTACAAATGTTAACAGCTCTCCAATTGGTTCTTTGACACATAAAAACACAGGCAAGATTTTTAAAATAAAGATACAAGGGTTAACACTCTTTAGACTAGACTCTGTAGATGTAACTGCCAAGCTAATTAAAGTTATAGGTTTTCAAAACTTAGGCCAAAATAACATACTGGAAAGAAATATTAATCTAGCCAGAATCTGTTTCTTGAAGCCTTACTCTTCTGTAGTCAACCAGCTGCTAAAAGGAAACAGATGACACCCTTTATTCGAATGTCACATCGCTATGATTACAAAATATCTGTCTTATTTTGGGATGCTGACGATAAATCTTTGTGACACATCAGATCATTCACAACAACAGGCAAAGATCTTTTTGCTTTTATAAACTGCCATTGACGACTGCAAAAGTTTTCAAGAGACCTAATATGGTGCACCAAAAAGAAATATGATGGATCATGGGCTCCCTATGAGCCCACAAAAAGAAGTTTCCACAATAAAGTGTAGGCCAAAATGGAGCACAGATAATTGAAGACAGCTAAGGGAGAACAGAAACAGTTTTAATTTAATGTGTCCATGCTAACATGGAGAACAGGGCTCCTACTGCTTTTAATGGTCCAGACTATGGTAGATAAATCTTTTACAAAAAAACTCTAAATCATTAAGAACAAGTCAAGTTTTCTTCTATAATAGCCCAGTGTTCAGAAATAGAAGCTTGGGCCTTTCTTCTTGCACCATCACAGGCCTCGTCAAATTTTTAAGTCAATTTAGAGACAGAAACATTCCTATTACTGGAAGAAAAGCACGAGGAAAAACAAACACTTCTTAAAAGAAACTGTTTACTTCTGCATGTTATTATTTAAAGGGATTTTCTAAATCCAAATCCTTTACAAAACTGTGTTTAAGATTAATTTCATATATTTCAATGGCAGTTACATTACTTCAGGTACATTATGAATACAGTACGGCTGTTTGAAGAATGGTAATGATTATTAACATGCATTGTTTAAAATATTCTCTAAAATTAAAAGATCTTTTTTCATTACCCTAGGAAATCTTTGCTTATCTCATTGCTAAGATTTACATCCAGACAAAGTCTCTTTTAACCTCAATTGCATTAATTTGTTCTGTCACACATTAATTAGCAGACATTTTAAAATGCCTGCTAACAGAACTGATAGGTACAAATGGGCTCCCTTCAACAGACCAAACCATACTTAAAAGTTAATTAATTATGTGTTACCGTTTCTGTTTCACTAATTCAGATTCATGAAGCAGGGATCAGCATCCAGTCTTAAATAAGTCTGTATCATCCATTAACAGAAAAATGATTAAACACTAATTGTTTTCTCTATTTTCTCACTGAGATTTATCAGTTTTCTTCTTAGAATAAACTTCTGAGCTGTCTTAACGATTCCCTTAACCACGGGCAATCAGCATCTCAATGGGAAGGACACTCCATATTGTGCCGGTGGGTGCTGCCACAGCCAGCTCTGCAGTCTTGCTGCTCTTCCCCAGCCCCAAACTGACATGGCACAGGTTGGGAGTGAAGGGCCCCCGTTTGGCACTTGTCACACTGAGTAAGCTGAACAAATGTGGCTTTAACCAGGAAATGCTGAAGATGATGGTCTGGCCCCAGCCATGTTCCTGCTCGGCTCAAAGGCTGATAAATGCAGGTCTGCAGCCAGGCCCGTGCATCAGGTCAGAAGTGATAATCCAAAACCATTTCCTGCACTCTGCAATTTACTTCTTTGCTTGCAAAAAGAACATGGGTGCTCCTGCTCCTCACTTCACCCATTAGAGAACCAACAGGTGAGACTTTTTAAGTAACAGTTGTTATTTCCACAGTATTACAGGTCCACCTCAGCATAAACATTTCAGGATATTGGGTCTTGAGCTGTTTCTAAATTCTAAGCCATTGGTAGACCTAGCCAAAGTCTTTATTAAATAAACCAACCAACTAACGAGCCCAAACCCAAAAACAACAGAAGAAACCATGCCCCCTCCTTTGGAAAGGATTTAAGCTGTTGAAATACAGGATATATGCTCCTTGTTGGAGCTTCAAAGAAAGAACGAATGGCAATGCCCATGACTACCAAATAGCTCAGGGAAAGGAAAAGTAGTCTTGTATGATAAAGGTTTTACAGACTGGCTTCTCTGTCTGTATCGCTGATACAGAAAAGGGAAAAAAGCTTACTGGGCATCTTCACATTTTAGATTGCCAATTGCAAACACATAATTATATTTTGAACATTAAGTACAGTTGCTTGACAAATTTGTATTGCAATGTTCACTTAAAATCAGCACCTGTAGCAGCTAAACAGATGGTGGCTCAACTTTCAAGCTCAATAGTAATCACAATAATCCTTGATATTCAGCAGCGTTACACTCAAGGATTCATTAGTAAATTCTGTCACATCCCCTAAACTATTTGTAATTTCTTACTGCAGCAACTAAGGGTAAAAACAGTATCAGAGAGACAATAGTGAATGGAATAAAACTGTTACAGGTATGGTGTTACTGGTCCTAAAAGTATGGCTAAAGCCACACCGAAGGCAAGAGACGGCATAACTGGGAAAGAAGAGAAAAACAAATCAAAGGCCAGTTATTGAAGAGAAAAAGGCAAAGGCTTAAAAATAAAGCCCTTCAAAAAAAAAGGGAAGAAATATGGAAATACACAGAAAATCCATTTGACATTAAAAAACACTTTTGACAGTTAGTGACAGGGAGCATTGCATTCAGAAAAGTCAAGGCGGATACAAAGAAATAACTGAAGGAAAAAAAAAACCAACCCACAACAACCCCAAACATCTAAATATTTATATATCTAAATATCCTCCAAGACAAGGAAGAATTTTCTGTTACTGGCACAAAACACCTTTGTATTTTTCCACTAAACACCAAAACAAACAAACCTGGAAAAATCTAAATGGGGGCTCCTCTGAGTATTCCAATCCATATTTAGAAATTACAACCTTGATATCTTGATCTCTCTTCCTCTTCTGTGTTTTTTTTTTGTTGTGTTTTGTTTTTTTTTTTTTTTTAAACTTTCCAAGTGAATGAAACGTTATATTTAAACACACTTCCTTTTCAGTGTGGAACATAGGCCCAGACCTAATCTGATGTAAAATAACTTGTCTCTGGGAACATCTTCCCCAGAAGAATCATGGGAATTGCAGGTTGTTCCAAATCTTTCTAGGAAAGAGCGCCTCAGGAGAAAAAGTACCAGTATAATGCTAGTTCTTGTCATGCTCACACATTGTAAGATGACAAGGGACCATTCTACCTGTCTAGTTTCACCAACTCCTGTATCATGACAAGAACCTCCACCAAATGTTTTCAGGACCATTCAAATCTCTTTGGGAGGGCTGACAGAACCTACCAACCTCTTCATTAAGTTGCTCCAAATTTCAGTTAACTTTCCACTAACAATTTGCACCTTATGTATGAGTTGGCTTTGGTCACAAACTGTTAGTCTGTATCCTGTTTCTGTGTGTCCTCTGTGGCAGGCAAACTGTATAGCTCCATTTCATTTTGTGCCAGTAAGCAAAGCAAGGTGCAGGGTACATGCCCTTCTGCTCTAACGAGGGCCTCAGTGAAGGGAGGTATCACACTGCTACTTCAACCAAATATGCATACTATTTCAGACAACACGGCAATACCTGGAGCATCTCCAGTTATGGAGTATCTATTTTGTGGATTTATCATTTATGGAATTATGGAATTATCTACTTTAGCAGAACCTAAACTTCTGTACTTCTCTGTCTTCACCTTCTGACATTTGCTCTGATCTTGTATTGAGCTAAAGAAGGGAAAGAAAGTATGTGTGTGTTTAAATGTGTAGTGCACACACCGGAGTACCCCTTGTCTTGTAAAACACATAGAGATGTGCCAACACACTACAACAACGAAAAGAAACAGAAAGCATATATGTCTTGGATCTCTAACTATTTGTCTGAGGATGTTCACTAAGAGCTCAGCAATGTTCATGACAGAGAAAGCAACTGATCATTTGCCACATCATCCTTCAATCTTCAGTCTGTGGTTTTTTCCCAGTTGCCCACTGTGGGTTTTCATGAAAAAACCCAGATAGCTGAAGTAGCAATTATTTTTCATATTTTTGGTGATTTCACATTCAAGGCCCCCTATTTCTAACTAACTGTCCATACACAAAATTTTCTACAGCAATAACAAAATGCATGACTTAGAATAGATACAATTATCTTGGTTTTAGTTTGAACACAGGGGAGCCTTTCATCAATACCTCTTCCATGTGCTGTGAATCCACGGGTTGTCAGGATTCAAACGTGGTGTGAAAGGCATTGCATCCTATTGTGAGTAAATATTATATTATTGCTTTTCAGGCTGCAGTCTTTAAAAAGAAAAGATAAAAGCTGGGTAACAAAAGCTAGATTCCTTATAATAGGTGATCTTTTTCTGACTGAAGTATCATCACTACTCTCAATGAATAAATTTTACTTGCTTTACATGCCACTGAGATTAGTACGTTGCATTCACTAACCTAAAGCACACAGCAAGATCTGGTGTTCTACAGCCAGTACCTTTTAGATGCAAAAGTTCTAGTTGCAAGAGATCACAAACACAATAATCAAGACTCGAAGGAGAAGGTTCTAATCCTTCCCTAACACCTAAGCTCAGTATTTGTTTTTTAGCACCAAAACTCAGTATTTGTTACTGATCAGACACCTCTAAAGACAGAGCAGCTGGTGAGAAACACTAGACTCAAAAGCTTAGTTCATATTGTGAAGGGCTGGCTGTCAGTCTGCATTTCTGTATTTTATTTTTCCCTCTAATTAAAATTCTAAATGAATTTATGATGTTTACAGTTAATAAGAGATTACATGATTAAATGCAAAAAAACTCCAAACAAACCTGTAAAATTTTGAGGTTTAAAGTGTTCAATGACAACTTAAATGAAGTCTGAGAACAATACATTTATCTAAAAGGAGGTAGCTTCCAAAATGCCAATTTTCAGGAGGAGATGTCTCCATTTCTCTTATGCAAGACATTTTTTTATGCTCTCAGGAGTACATAGACCATTATATGATCATTAAATATTAAAGTAACTAACCCAAAACTTTAATGAAAATATTCCTGGAAAGAAAAAGAAGGAACACTTGACACATATGCCCCAAATCAGACTAAATATAGGAGAAGCAGCTCAATCCTTTATAGCATTCCCCAGCATTGGTATCACAGATCACAACCACTTACACCACAATCATCTTTGCAGCTATAGAATACAAGGTAAACAACCATGCTCTGCTAGTTTGAATTCTTTTTTTTCTCTTGGACATTTAGAAGTTATGAAAGAAAACAAAATAAAGATCAAAGACAAGCAAAATACAAGTAGGATGCAAAGTAAACACGAAAGTTATCCTATACCACCTGCCAACAGTGACTATTTCTACTTGAAAAAGGCCGCTATCTTAACAGTTAAGAATAACATTTAGTTCCTCTTCAACTTTGAGCCATAACTTGGAGTCAAAGCTGACATTTCTGGTCTAAAACTTCAAGGAAATTCTCTCTAGAACAGAAGTCATCCACCATCGACAAAGTTCAAGTATTTAGATTTTACGCTGGTTTCACAATTCCGATTGCCAGTTTGATGATTATTTTTGTCTGTTTTCTTGAAGCAAGAGAATCACAGAATCACAGACTAGTTTGGGTTGAAAAGGCAGATTTAAAGATCACTTAGTCCACTCCTCCCGCCATGGGCAGGGACATCTTTCACTAGACCAGGTTGCTCAAAGCCCTATTCAACCTGGTCTTGAACACCTCTTCATTGTAAAAAATCCTTACGTCCAATCTAAATCTACTCTCTCTCAGCTTAAAACCCTTGTCCTGGCACCACAGGTCTCAGCAAAAAGTCCCTCTTTATCTTTCTTCTAAGTCTCCTTTATATATTGAAAGGCTGCAATAAGGTCTCCCCAGAGCCTTCTCCACTCTAGGTTGAAAAATCCCTTTATCTTAATAGTTTGAGCCCAGTGTAGACACAGCTTTAAGTCGTAAAGATGCCTTCAGCTACTTCTTTCATAAGTAATATTAATTAAATTATAACACTGCTTCCACGGGAAACTATTAGAATAGTTAAAATGCCTTATGTGTAGATGAGGCCTAAGTCAACTACTTTGCATGCAACTCCAGTAAAATAAGTAAACCCCACAAGGTTTCCCACTTGATGGGTCTGCTGGCTAACAACCACTTTTCATCAGAGCCAGGAAAGAAACTGATGGTCTGCACTACCTAAAACCAGTTTAAATTCTTCAGTGAATCAGTAGTTCTCTGGAGGCATGCAAATAGTAAAGTCAACATAAACTGGATATTTAGCCAAAAAGCTTTACCAAGTACAGAGGAAGATCAAAGACACTTTCAGTGCATCACTCTCAGCTCTAGGTAGGGGAGACAGCAAAGCAAGTTCAGTAATAGATTTCTTTTTTAAAATACTCTGCATAAATTCCTTGACTTCACAGCACAAATTACTCTGACACTTAATTCAGTCTTAAAATCCTATCAGGTTGAAAGTACAGAATATACAAATAATGATAGCAATGCAGAATTCCTTGGAAAAAAATAAATTAAAAATTGGCATAAAATTTAAATAGTCCATCTCAAACAGGATTAATATAAAAATATAATTACAGTAACATTGACCCAGTAAAATATTTGCAAAACAAAAACCAACAAACAAACCCCAAATCTGCATATGCTCTCTTGTCTTAATATCCTGATTTGGTAAGATATTTATGCACATAATTTTAAACCTGTAAGTAGTTCCACTGACTTAACAGGGATTACTCATCTGCTTAAAGTTAGGCAGTTGCTTAAATACCTTGTGAAATATAGATCTAAATTCACATCTGACAAATTCAAAGTAGCAGCAGCCAAAGCAATACTTCATTACAGCTTTAAGGCCAGGCTGTTTTCATTTAGCAAGCACTTTTACCTGCATACTGGCGCTGGAGGCAACAATAGACTATCTGCTGGAGCGACCCTGTGATTACATAGTACTGCTACAGGGAAGCCAAAACTGTTTAAGCTATCAAATGCGAAACCAGAAAAAGAAGACAAATATGATTAACAACAAGCCTTCTGTAAAAGTTCATACAGGTTCCACAGCTCTTGAATGTCTCTCTTCATCAAGTACTTCTCTCAACATCATTTAGCTTTCATATAGTGATTCATTTTGTCCAAGGTCTGTCTTTTAAGGCTATTCTGAAAACTAGATCTGTCAACTCAGAAGCGTACACTAATAGCTAGACTGATATTCACCACCCTGATATCCCTTCCCTGAACTACTGAAAAGCTGATCTACACAACACAAAACCTCTTCAGAAACTGGTGACACATGAAAACTGGACTCTGGAGAAAAACGGAAGTGAGATAAAATCACATTTGAGGATCCTTTAACACAGTAGGTTATATCCCACCATATGTGAATCTAAATGAGACAGGTGGATGCCATCTCAAAAAAAGGCTACAGAATACAGGCGTGGAGAGTAGAAGGAGAGAAATATGAGATGGAAACCTAGAGTTTAATAAAAGGTACTCAGGGGACTTGAGAAAAAAAACCCCAAAACCTGCCTTGTACTTGATGTCAGGACACATTCTTCAGCACTCCAACTGAAGGGGTCAGAGGAGACTGCTTAGCTAGAGAAACTGCTGAAGAAGCTTAAGGTGATCTTCACTATCTTCTGTACCTACTGCATTGCTGATATTCAAAGAACAGAGTAAAAGCACAACTAGATAATGAAGAAAAGGAAGTCTCAAAGCCCAAATCAGGAGATGTTCAAACAGTGGAATGCAAAAAATAGTCTCTGCTTTAAAATGTGAGCTATTTACCTGCTGAGACTGAGGCTAGCACGACAGACAAAAGAAGCTTTAAAATACTTTAAAATAGGGCAATAGTTTAATTTTTATAACCTGCTCTATACTCTAAAGGGAAAAAAAAAGAAAACAAAAGAAAACAGCAAAATAGAGACAAAGCAATCAAAAAATAACGAGAAAAAACCCACTAACGTAATGAGGGCAGTCAGGTAGGTGACAAGGAAAAGGACTACTGTTGGAATAAAATCAAATGAGACTGATGTGAAACAGTTCAACTGATTGTCAACTAAGAAAGAAGAAAATTCAGATGTCTTTTATTTGCTGTCAGGATTTTGTTGTCTTCAGATATGAGAAAATAATTTTAGCAGTAGTTATACAACTGAAAATAATGTCTTAAGTGCTGAAGTTTCTTCTTAAAATAAAGCAGGATTCTAAAATCAATCAGATACTATTTTACTAAACATACTTCTTCTAATTACAATCAAATGTTTATAGTTCCTTGGGTGTCTGGCATATAAAGGAATATTTATTCCCAGTGGTCTTCAGACTTGCCTAAAGCAAGCTTTTTAAATTAAGCACGTGCAGATCAGAACTTCTGTGCTTGTACACATCTGTGTACACTATGAACACACCTGCAACATATATGACTATTACTCCTTCAAAGTAACTTAACACAGACTGAAAATAATAGGAGAGTTTACACTTCCACGACTATGTAACACAACCATAAAATCACCATTTCATATAACTTTTATACTTTAAATAAAAAACTGAATGTTTTCCAAAGCCCTTGAAACACAAGTCTCAAATCCCCACTGGAAATATCCACTTAGGATTTACATGAATATAACTTCTGTTTCATCTTCATACTAAAATCATAATTTTTCATCTCCTCTGGACATTCACAAATCTCTATCCAATCAGTGTAAGACAATATGATTAAAGTCCTCAGTAGAAAATTTTGTAAAGGAACCCATCGTCATTTTCCCAAGTACTGTAAACATTTCAAACCCAAGATTAAAACTGCATGCAAAGGTTACATCTACCAAATATCCTTAATTCTTTTAATGAATTCAGCTGTACGCATATATTTATAGCTTGCTTTCAAATTGTAATAAACTGAATCTCTAACATACCACAATTTAGAAATCTTTGAAGTATATACTGTGAGAAATGATGTAAAGATAACAGATAAAGTATTGCAAATATATATTTGCATATAAAATAGATTAGGATAACATTATACTAAATTATAGAGTATTATTAAAGCAAAAAATCTATTCCTTTATTCAGCTACCAGCCCAGCAAGTTTGGCATGGGAAACAAATATTAATCTGCATTTTACCCTTCCTTGTTTTCCTTCCTAGAACATAGAATAGTCTCATTGTCAAATCTCAGTAGCAGGCACAAAACTTGTTGCTTTCAGTGGCTTTACAAGGTATTTATAACAGACTGTGCTTTCGTAAGTACTTAAGACTTTCATGTGCAATTATATTTATAGATGAAAAAGAAAATTAATGAAGAATTTTTAGCATTTATTTTAAAAAAACGAAACTCTTTACTAAGCCTTCTAAATAATAAAACTGTAAACTAAGGTTTCACTGTTTTAATCTAATCTGCCTCAGAAGAAATGCTGAGGAGACCCACTGTGCAAAAACTGAGCCATCTTAATTTGCCCATGTTAGTGTAGAATCACTCCAGTTTCAGAACATTCATTTAGTTTTCTCCTACAGGTATTCTGCATAACACTAAAAAGCAACAAAACATCTTATCTGTAAGAAAATATTATTTTTAACCTGAATTTCATGGCACTTCTGTGCAAGTGTAGTATTATTTTGAAGACTTTTGTTTTAGAAATACATAATACAAGTGTTTGACCATTGTAAAGGTGTTCTAATGGGTCTTAGCAGTGGAAAAGATTTGGAACAACCTAAAAGTTAATAATTTAATCATGAATATATATAAGTACAGGATTCCTAATGTGAGGTGATAAACTACCTATAAAAGCCTGAGAGAACAATAGCAATAGTGTCACTAGGTCTTCAACCTGTTTGCCTTGCCTATGTCAGGTTTTTTGTGGTGCACAACAAAAGTATAGGTGTACTGTACCATTCATGCAGTTTGGGCATTTACTATATGTAAATGTTGATGAAATTCCTGTTCCAAAACTGTATTGCATTTCAGAGAATGTCATTTTTATTTTTCTTAAAAGGAAAAGCCTTTAAAATTCGCTCTTACAACAGAATTAGCTTTATGTAGGAATAGGTATCAAACCTAATTTTAAGTATTCTCATCTTTGCATCTAGACCCTGAGATGCTATTAATCACCACCTTGAAGGTCTCAGTATTTTGTAATGCCCCTTAAAGAGGCTTAAAGTCAACCTGTATCAGCTATGACCTTTATGCAAACACCCAAACAGTTACTAGAACATCTAATTATTCTCAACTGCAGAACCTTGTGCAACAAATCAACATCATGAAGAGTAATTTAGTGTCTTTATTGCTCAAGGATGGCAAACTACTTCTACTTGTTGAAATAAATTCATAGCATTTAGTCTGTGTTTACAATCGTATATTCAGTTGTTTTTGCAATAAGACTTTATGAGCTTAAAGTGCACATTCAGCTTCGGTACAATTCTGGCCCATGATGACTTCAACAACTTACATGTAATCTGGTCTGATGAGTGAATATTTTATAACAATATCAAAACCATTTTCATGATATTGAACTGAACAACAAAACCCTGGATTTGACAAAGTTATGATTACCTAGAGCCAGATTTTCAGCCTAGATTTTCGAGAACTGCTGACAGAATGACCAAGTGGACTAGCAGATTTTAATTTCTGCACCCACTACCCAAGAAAACACAAGGTTTTTTTGTCCTTATCCCTTTCTCAGGTAAAGATAAGAAGTACGTGTCTCTTGGTGACAGCAAAACAATAATTTAAAAATAAATCTGAGAAAACGATGAAGAAAACAAGGTGAAAAGAGTATCTCAAAAGTCAGCAAGGTGCAAAACGATGACGGACATTGTGCCAGGTTAAGAAGTATACTTCTAATATGTGGCATGGCAACATCAATAGAACATCCACTTCAAAAATCATAGCAACCTAATAGGAATAAGAAGAGAACAAGCTGAGAAATAGGAACACTCTAAGATTAATCAGTTAGAGCCACTCTGGAGGTAGCTGACTGACACTTAGCTTTGAACAGACTAATGTCTAAAACTGGAGATCTACTTATATACTTGTTTTAAAAACGAATATGTATGCAACATGTAATCTCCACTTTTATAACTTCAGGCATTATTTTCCCACAGAAATCACAGAATACTGAAAAAGTGAAAGATGTATAATGTGTCTGAAAACCAAAGGAATCACTCTAAACACAGTTTACAAAGAGATAGAAATCTTCTACATTAAAAGAAAAATGATGCACACCTGCTTTAAGAATTTGAATCTGCCCCAAACACCTGCAGTGCTATTCATGCCTGCCCAGACAGACCTGTGCCACAAAAGCCACTTCCAAAAATTTAAAGTTTCTGGAAGATTTGGGTTTTCTCTTTGAATAGGAAATTTATCAAAAGAAAAGAAATACAAAACTAATCTTCTAGACAAAGAACAGGAAGAAAACTGTCACGTTCTCTGGTTTACATTTATAACAGGACCCTATCTAGAGATTAGAATAGTTTCAAATCTATTGTAGTCGAGGATATGATGTCATCATTTAAAGGACGCAGATAATTTAGTCCACAATATCTATTCATACCAACAAAAGAAAGCAAAAAGAGGTATGCAGAATATTTACATACCCCACTCTCCTGGATTATTTCTCTTCTGCATGGATTCATCATCCATGCACGAGTATGTAAGTAGTCTTTTTTTTTTCCGAAAGCCATCTGCGAGTTTAACTTTCGTGAAAGCACAACTTATTTGAATTCCATTAGATACACATATCAGACTGATCGATTTTCTCTCTTTCTAGGCAATTTTCAGTGAAGGTTATTTTTAAAATACCGAATGTGACACTTAACAGACTCCGTTCACATGACAGTACAGCATTTTTCATTACTGATTAATAAACAACATGAGAATTTGCTAAAGAAAAGCTGAAGAGACTATCAGGTTTGCCAAAAATAAAATCATAATCAACGCAAAATATTCAAAGTCAATTAATTAGTCTTCTTACCTTGTTCTTTTATCTGACGAATTTGCTTCACAGTTTCTTTCAAGATTGCACATTTGTCAGGTTTAACGTTAAAGTTGTCAATATCATTAAAATTTGCAAAAATCAGCTCTGCAAGTTCTTCTATATATTTATTCTCTTGCTCACGATTGCGTTTCTCAGTGCTTCTTTTAGGGCTGAAAGAGGAGTTTATGAAAATCTTGTCTTTAATGTCAGTTTGCCTGCCTTCTGGCCAGCTCAAAGATGATTTCAAAAGGTTTGACCGTAGTTTAACAAAATCAGAGACAGAACTGCCCTCTCTCGCTACAAAAATATAACTTACAAGTTTTTCTCAAGCAGAAAAGGTTTCCTCTGGAGCAAGGAAAGGAGTACTAGAAAAGATGTTACTTATTTTTTCCCAGCAGTCATGTTTTTGTTTCAAAGGAGACTTGGGATTTGAAATTCAAAACACACGATTAATTGGGAGGTGTAAGGTGGGATTTGAAAACTTACAAGTATTCCCCCCATGGTACTGAGAATCCAAGGAGTATCATATAGTGACAGCGCATGAAAAAATAAAACAGCTTAAAAAGTTAAACCAAGCAAATCCATACTACCTACCTCCTTGTAAATTTATAAGTCATAAGAAAAGATGATGAACGAGTGGTTATCCTTTAAAATTTATGTGTGTTAGCAATATAACTTCTGTAAAACTGAATATTTTCAAGGCCCTGATTATAATGTACAAGAGAGGTAGTAAAAAAAAGTAAATCTCAGATTGCCAATATGAGTGACTGAAGACTCCTTGAACTGATTAGTAAAAAAAAAAGATTTTTACATATCTCCTAAATGGTCACCAAAATGCTGCATTTTGGCATGACACTAGATTCAAAATAAACAAACAAATAATAATGAGAGAATAGTCCCCATCCCAGAAGCAGTTTGGCACTGACTTCTCTTTGCAAGAATGTTGTTCATCATTTTCTAACTGAAAAATATATGCAAACCTAAAATTTTTGAACTCTTTTTTGTTCAACATGTTCAGAAATAAATGGTCTAACCTGGGTCCAAGCTGATCGGGATCCTTGCGCTTTCTTGACTCTGGTCTGGATGGGTCAGAGGAATTTTCTCCCATCCCACTCATCTTGAACACATATCAGCAACTAAAAGGAAGAAAGAGCAAGAATGGGTTACAGTGGAAAAAGTCTTGAGCTCTTTGTTCGTATTTCCAAGATTCTCATTCCATGATCAGCTCAGATTTTACTTGGCAAATCTATCATTTTAACAAACAGAGTTTGTTTGAAAGGTACCAACAAAAACACTGTGTTTATGACTCCAGAAAATGCTACATAAAAGTCCTTTGGAAGAAAATTTGTGGTGGGCAAGCAAAGTGTTATCATCTCTTTGATTGTTACCAGTTGTGCAAGAACAGATAAGTACGTTTTGTGCCTGGATTGCTGAATTTTCATGGCAAATTTGCAAGGTTGAATGAGGAAAGACAAAGGAAAAGCCAACAAGAAACACAACAGAACTGAAATACATGAAATAAAACATGTGTCCCAGCTACATAAAAAAGCATCACAAGCAGCTTTAGTTAAAAACCAGAAGATAATGCTTGCAGAAGTACATGTACAAAACTGGAGAAACAAAACATCTGTCAACACTAGAAACCACTGAGGAACTGATAAATATTTTGTACACATAATCTACCTCATAAGGAGAATAACTTGTCAAGCTATCATGTATTAAAACAATAATTTGTGCAATAAACAGCCTGTGGAAGTCCTGCCCTGCTCCTGGCTGTCTGTTGTCCTATGCACCATAGAAGCACATGAAACTCGCCTACCTCAGGTTACACGCTACTCAGTAAGTACCAATATTCTGGAGGCAGAAAACACCATTTCAAAGGACAAGGAAGATGATGCAAACAATCAAAAAGCAAGACAGGGCGGTCCCAGATCACCATATGCCTAGTTGCTGCCAGTTTTGAAAGGATGATGGCAGAGAAATGTTGCCAGACATTTCTGAGAGCTCCTGTATGGTTCAGGATTAGCAGAAAAATAAACATGAGGGCCATGAAGGAGGTGAGTGTACCCAGGAGGTGATTCATACCATGCTAAACTATGAGCTGGAGCCTGTAATTCTATGACTACTTCACACTGGCATAAAGTGCAAATCAGGTATCAAAACAAGGGAGTTCACCACCTGCTTCATGACCTTCATTTCTGTCCTACCAGGTCCCTTCCCTCTGCTGGCCTGGTCAGCTGTGCACTGAACTTAATGAGGGAAATGCTGGGGATTAAAGACACAGTCCTCTTCCTTTTTTCTTTTTGACATTTTTTAAAATCTAACATCCAGTCTGTATGTTGGTAATCAGATGGTCATGATGGAAATCTTAGTTTTCCCAATGAACCGACTGAGTGAAAATATTTCAGAGACTGGCAGAAACAGCCCAGACATTAAGGTCCAAGTAATTCTTCAGGGATGCTGAGAAAGGCTTCTCTTTGAAACCTGAGCAAGCAAATGAAGATTTGGAGTCATCTCAGATTCAGGAATGATCACCAGCTAACTTTTTCCTAAATTAAAAATAAAAATTGAAAATCATTTATCTGTGCTGCAAATACTTTTTTAACCAGTTGGAGAAGAAAGTGGAGTAATTTTCCTTTTTCTAGATAATGGTCAAGTTCCACAAAACAGACTGTATGATGCCTAAAACATATAGCTTCCAGATGGTCTTTGACATGGATGGTATAAGATTCTATTTAAAAAGTATCCAGATTATCTTTTTCTCTACCTAGTCAATACAAACATACATATACCTACATGTACATACATACTGCCATTATTTTGAGAAGAACCCACTGTGAGAAGGCCCTGGTTCTGTGGTGGAGCAGAGCTGAGCTCTAAAAGGGAAGATGTACCATGACAATGCCACACCAACACCAACCATACTGCAGAGCGCGAAATATCTACCACAGTCTCCAGTGTGGTCTGTGACACTGGCTGTTCCTTAAGAACTACGTATTTTCAAAGATTTCTAGCCCCAGAAGACATTCACATCCTAATTTATACAAGTACAGGAGTAGAAATACACATTCATCTATTAGGAGCTAAGCACTTTCTTGAAAATACACAATTTCATAAGTATCACAAGCAGAGCTTCAAGGAAGAAGCAAGATGTTATTGAAGGAAACTGTGACAATAATTAAAGAGAAGCTGTGAGGAGACAGCAGTTCCACGTCTCTGTCCAAGGAGAGCTGGAACTGTCCCTGAGGCTCTGTTCCAATGAGAAAATTTTTCACTGACCAGGGCGAGAAAAAATCATGAGCATGATGAAAGCTGTATATTCCCAGATCTGATCTCCGAGCCAAGCTCAGAGGGTGATCTAAAGTTCAGAAGAACAATTAGGCTGTGGAATCCCTTAATTTCTTATGCTTTCCAAGTAATACCTGAGAAATGTAGATCAGCTAACTATTTTTCTTGAAAAAATCAAGCACAACAATTAATGAAAGCCTGTCAAACGCTCAATTGACGTCATCTCACCCCTCTTCCTCTCTAAGTAGTATGAACATTTAGAGTGGACATCCCCCTCCAATTCCCCTTCCTCCCCAAGAAAGCATATAGTAACAGTTACTGACAGCTTTCCCACATACTCTGTCAGACTTACAGAGGGAAACTGTATTTTTGTGGAAACCAAAGTTTAAGCAGTAGCTCTACCAATGCATAGCTCGATTCTTCTTGCATTCACACTAAATGCTATCCTGTAGGAATTCCACTAGGCCTACGTTATCAGCCTTTGGAGGACACCCTAAAACTCATCTCCCACCATAAACTCTAAACTTCATCCTTTTTGTACTGAAGGGAACCAAAGTGGTATCATAATTATCAAACTAGCACCTTCTTCTCTCCTTATTAAACATAGTAAGTGGTTGTAAACAAATAATTTATGCATTCGTTATATTTTGTTTGCACTTAAAGGCTATTATGTCTTTGTCTCAGCAGCATTATCAGATTGTTCTTAGAATGAGTTACCCATTTCTCTTTCACTCATCATAATTTATTTCTGGAAATCTACCACCTACTAACATGTTTGCTCTCTGTTCTCCCTTAAGTCTTCATTAAAAATCATGTTCGAAGACCTGTATAGGTTGTGCAGTTCCTATGCTGTTGGTGCCTGTGCTCCAGAGCAGAATGCAAAATCCAGAGTTAGGTGTCTTGGAAAGTGGAGAGCTATACAGATGATACTAAAGCAATCTACAAAATCTCAGAGGCTACAATGACTCACTTCTCTGTATCTAGTACAAGGTATTAAAATCAAAAGGATGTGCCCCCAAACTCTCTCCCTAGGAATTCAGGGGCTGACTGGGATAGTTAAAGTTCTGCTATTCTCTTGGGATTCAGAAACTGGAATCCACTCCCAAGTTCGGAGAAAGGAGGAGAAATCAACTTGTAGAAGCTGTGGATAGACACTTCAACAATACTATCTACCAATTATAGCAGCCAGAAACTGGGTGATGGAGATACAGTTCGCTCTTCACAGAGGGCTTTCAAGCCTGTATTTATCACCACATGGGACAGCCTCCTGTGTGGCAGGCTGTCTGCCTGCCAAAACTGGATGTTTATGAAGCAAAGAGGGCAAGGTTGATTAACTCCTGCAGTGCAGGAATCTTTAGGTGTGTAGTTCATACCACTAAACTCACAAGTAAGTAGTTCAAACACTGTATAATAACACAGGGATTGAGGTTTGAGCCCCTCAGGCTGAGGAGTGTAGCTTCTCTCATCAATGACTCTAACAAGTCGAGTCAAAGAGGCGAGCACTCTCCCAGCTTCCTCATGTCTTTTAAAAAAGAAAGCAGCTGTTTTGATTTTTTTCCATGAGCTAATTTACATTCAAGAGCTATGCTAATTTACATTCAAGACCTTCATAGAGATGAAGATCTCTAGAAGGTTTAGGTACCTCTACAAATTTAATGTGGCACAAGCAAGGAACTAAACCCATATTTTTCAGAAGAAAGTACTTCTGGGCACATACAGTACCAAGGAACAGGCCCCTAGGAAACTTCCAAGCAACAAAGGGAAAACCTTATGGATTTTGATTGAACTGACTGATGAATTTTAGACACAGAAATAAACATCTGTGGGTCAGGAGCAGCTACACTGCATATAATGCTTTTTAGGTTCTATCCTAACTCCCTCCGTACCCACTAATTTATCTATATCAAAATTTATTGGTTATTACAGTTTCGTAATGCACAAATATTCATATCAATATTTAAAAAAGATAATTTATGAATTTTAAAAGTTGTTCTAAATATTCTTAAGTTCCTGAAACACTCAGAAAATTTCTCAGACCAAAAAATAAAACTCCCACATTTGAAGTCTGAATTTTTCCAAGAAACATTACAAATCAAAACTAAAGCCACTGCAAGTAGAATGACAAGTCAGAGACTCGAAGTTTTACTCCAGTAAACTTCCCCTTAAGGGAAATACCTTAGATTAGAAAGCAATATTCATTCTGCTCCTCTGATCTTTTTATACATCTCTGCAGGAATTTTCAGAAAGACGAAAGATAAAGAAACGGAACATTTCAATCCATTTAATGCTCTAGAAGAAATGGAAATGTAATATCAGCTCTATCATATGTCTCCTGATACAAAAATCAAAAAATGTGCATCAGCATGGCACAAATGTTGTTTAGCATGGTACAAAAAAGAGGATTAACCAAACTGGGAATGAATAAAAACAAAACCAGCGGTAATCAGTGGTTTTGAGGAGAGAGAGAGAAAAACCCCATATTTGATAATGGAAAAAAATGGCATCATATATGTCAGATACTGAACTATTTTTAAAGAAAATGTTTTACAAAGTTGAATTTGAATGCATCTTGCAGAATGAAATGTCATGGAAGATCAGGCACTCCCTTTTCCATTGTGTAAGTTCCTTGAGAGTTGTACTGCACTCCAAAATGCAAACATAATGCCTCACTGTAGAATTAGTATTTGTCTTCAGTGATAGTAGGAGATTTTTCTTCTCAGTATATATTACGGTTTTTTCTATTTGTCTTAACCACAAAAAACAAACCCCTCAAAAAAAAAATCCCCAAAACCAAACCAAAACCCAAACAAACTAATAAAACTGCAACAAAAATTAAGAGCTGAACTTCTAATGCTGACTCAGATGCTACTCAAGCTTCAGTTCCACTGGGCATGAATAAGCAACAGAGTAATGGAAAGATAAATACACTCACTGCAGCATTTTCCTACAAGGAAGGAGATAATTAGAGAAGCAGAATTATTATTACTAAAAATACCTAAAAAACTTATTTTAGTCTCCAACAGATGACCCATTCCAACAGGACATCTCAGGTAACTTAATACTTTCTTTCTCTTTACATTTAGGACCAGAGGTGTATTTTCCTTCTTTCTCCATTTCGCTAGCGTAGGCCTAAGCATTCAAAACACTTGTAGACAAAATCACTGCCTTATTATTCCAACTGTTAAATGTAAATTGAAACAACTGAAAATTTAAATTTAAAAACTCTAAGGTAGTATACGTTAGGAATTACATTTATTGACACCTAACCACTTTTTACCAGATGTTGGGAGACTGAAACAACAGAGGCTGAAATACACTTAAATTCTTTTTTTCTTTTATGTGTGTGTTATCAGCAATAAAACAACAGTCTCTGCCCTTGTGACGGCACATCCTCCTTTACATCCTCCGCCAGCAACCGCTCAAAGTTGGAGTACACAGAGCAACTTAACCTAATTATAAAGCAACAGCAAACATTCATCTTTCAAAGGGGAAAGAAAAACAGAGGACCCTGAAGTGGGAGATAAGAAAATATTTAGCACAAATATCACACACAAACTGTGTGAATTTGTAACATCTCTTCTACTCCTCAAACGCCATGAAGGAACATGGCATGCAGAGTAAGCCTTCCAACACTGATCCTCAGCATCACTGAATTGAGCTAATCATCCAGAGTCAATGTAGAAGAAGATAATGTGCATTTTATCTCTTATCAGAGCAGGCCATCTTCCAAACAAGGCCTTTTAAACTGTCAGATTTATTATAAGCCTAACAAATGCAGTTAAAGAATAAATGAGGATTACACCTTCAAAGCTGCTATTTCAACCTGAAAAGTAGCAAACAAAAGGTAAAGTACCATACAGTGGACAATCAGGTAGCAGTACTATACTACCACTCTTCCATCCCATCAACACATCCAAGCAGTATATATACAACTGATACATATAGAAGCAGTTCATTAAAGTCAGTGTTTTACTGAGTAACAAACAGAAAAAATATCGTTTACTGACCAAAAATACTACAAGTCAGTGAAAAGTTTGGCAAAAGTTTTCTCTCTCTCATTTAAAAAACAGCTCATACTTCTGTGGTTAATTGTTTACTCAAACATACAGCCATTATAGTTCCCCCTTCTTTCCTGTGAAGTTGTCATGACTAGAAAGCTTTCTTGTCTCGGTTTCAGAATTACAAATGTTCTCCACATAGCATTAATTCTGATAGAAGCCAGAAGAAAGTTGGAAGTCACATACAAATTCTAATTCTTCACATTTTTTCCTGCTTATGAACTCTTTTTGTCACTGGCTCCATTTCAGAATCAGAAAATATTTAATATTGGTACATACTGCAATCTTCAACTCTTTTAAAGAAGGTGATACTGGCCAGTCACTTTCCCAGGCCTCCAAAGGAAATTGCTGTCAGAGGCGGAATAAGATAATAGATCAGAGGAAGGCTTGCTTTAACTCCTAGCACATTTCGTTGTAGCACCTGTCAGAATCCCAATCAGTGAGCTGAGCCCGCCTGCCCCACACCACACTGTGCTTGGAAAAGCTCAGCCATTTCACAGCAAACTTGCTCTTGCACAAGTATTTTGACAAATCCAGAGAGACATGAATAAAGGTTTGGAAATTAATAAAGAAATAAGAGGTGAAAATCACAAGAAATAAAAGGAGCACGGGGGAAAAAAGACTACATTACCTGGTAAAATTAAATTAAGGCAAGAGATCCACTGCTAAAAAGTTTGACAGAAAAGAAAGTTAATGATAAATTAAACCATCCTCCTGAATCCCTGGTGTACATAAGCCAGATGTTCTACAAGCAACTTACTGTACCTGTCCATCACCAAACACCTGGAATTGGGATATTCTCCAAACAAAACAATGCCAGTCAGCCAAATCTTGGTTGGTGATGGTAATCTGATACTAAAAACATAAACTAATTTATTTAAGGGTATGCTTTTTTCTTGAAACAGCACTACCACTTTCACCACAGAGGAAACTGCCCAAAATCTTTACCACCCTACACAGTGGTATAAAGTAAAAAGAGAAAACAGAGTTTCTACAAAGACAGTGGTAGCAGCAAGATGAAAAACTCTAGTCACCTTTAAAAGACTTGTACTAAAATCTGACATGCACCTGTAGCCTCTTTTATCTGAAAATAACACTTCTTACTTAGACAATACAACTTTATTTGAAAGAGCCTATTACAGGTAACATTAAAAAAAAATTTTATAGTAATATTTACTAAACTTTATTTTATTCTTCAACTCCACAAACTAGAACTAAGAAAAGGAACATAATTTACTTGCAAATGCCATTGAGCCCATGTATCAAAGAACTGAAAACTGGCTCCAACACCTACTACTCACACTTTTGCTCAGTCTACAAAATGCCATAACAGACTATAAACAGACATTTAAGCTGAAGGCTCCTTCCTCAGTCTTTTCCCTTACTCATGTGTAATGGCTTTAGAGTGGTGTATTAGACAGTAAGAAGATGACATATTCCATTTGCAACCTGAAAGCCAATAATGCTCATGAATTTTTTACCTGACAGACACTTCAAGATGCCACTGGGAAGATTGTCTAATAAACACATTAGGCTGCAAATGGGCGGTAGCAGCTCTTTAACACATGCTGTAACAGTCAAATAAATGGCTAACATTAATGTTCAGTGTTACAGACTGGTATTTAATATGACTTTTCTGTAAAATCTATCTACATCTTGAAGGAGAAATAGGTTCTTCTCAGCTACAGAAACCCACAGCTTTGAGAAGCCCCCAGTCCAGCTTGAGACTGCCAAAACCCCTCCAGACTGACCCCAGAGCTGATGGCTCCTACCTTCTGTATTCCCATAGGCTAAGGCTCTTAACAGAGCCACTCACTCAGCTGCTTACGGATTAGGTTACGTCAGCACCTCTAATATGCCCAGGAATAGCAAAACCAGGCTTTAATAAAACAACAACAAAAAAACATCAGAAGAAGAAAGTACCTTCCCCCCTATACCCCACCCCTCCCCATAATATACAACAGATTTGCTTAATTTCTGCTTTTAAAGAGGAGAGAATCTGTTTTCACCAAAACTTCATGACTCTGTATTGCAGTTTCACATCTGGGATTCTATCTTCCTAGTTATCAACAACTGTTTGTGATTCTTAATAGTCAAGGACCAAAGAAAAGCTTTCCTTAAACACCAGATAAAAACTAATATACAATGCTGGAATACATATATTTGTATATATGTTAGTCATTCTTACATCCTTTTGTTTGCATTGGGTGGGTAACTAAGTTTAAAAAAACCAAACCAAACCAACAAAACCCCAACCACTTATTCTATTTGGCCTTCTATGATGTACTTTATAAGTATTAAACTATGGTTGCAAAAAATATGAAGCCTGAAAGTATTCTCACTAGAAAAGGAATCCAAATTCCCACATAAGATGTTTATTTAATCTATATTTTTTCTTATCGTTCACAATTATTAACAATTTATGAGACTGATTTCAAAGCCTAGTATTTCAAATCTACTGTGATTTAAAATAAAACTTTGTGAACAGCACAACAGATAAATGAAGCAAATCTAACAACACAGAAAAGGATAATATTATAGAAAACTTTGTATTTAAACAGCTTTCATTTTCAGTTGATGGTACTTCTGGAACAGTGAGTTAAGCATGTTAACTACCACTGAATCCTCTCTGCCAATCTCAATTTCAAAAGTGGTATTTATCCACTTAAATACCCACATCACCTTTCTTCACCAGAAATCACTAAAAGGCAAGGGGAAAACCAGACTTAAGAGAGCGGAAGAATGAAACAACTCTTCTCACAAGCGTAAGGCACCGTGGAAAAACATCCAGGAACATTTTCTAATCTCATAAATATAACTGACACAAATGTACATATTTACTTACAATACCAATAAGCTTATACAGTTTGGTGTGATTTTCAAGATGCCTATCTTAGCAATGAGAAAAATATGACGGATCACATAAACAAAGGCATTTACACATCTCTGTGGTGTGGGCAGGCCTACATTAGAATTTCACTCCAGCTAACAGCCTGTCAAACACCAGTCTGTTCACTTCAGATAAAACATGTTCCATTAATAAAAATCTCAGGAAACTGCATTCTGTATCAGTAAAAAGTAAAAAATGGAGGGCAAGCCAGAGAGAACAGCATGTTTCCACATCAGGTGTATACAGGACCCATACACAGAGATATTAAACCTATCATATTTGAATTTGAGCTCCACCACTTATCAACCTGAGTTTCAATGACTGCACACAGTTAGAGAGGTGTTGGTCCTCCTGGTCACTAGGATCAACTTAGATGTCTTGCACTCTCAGGTGCAATGTGATTTGCAACCCAAGTTCGCACTGGAGCCTCAGCAAGAGATGTTTATGTTGCATGCCACGTTTCATATCTCTAACCTGGCCATCACAATAATGTTCCTTCAGTCCCAGAGTAGATACTACCTACTGAAATTTTTGCTGCACTTCAGAAAGTCCAACTCCATGTATCTTCTCTGGTGCCCAATCACAAATTGAACTCATGTTTTCAATTTTCACATACTTGAGGCACCACAATATGGTCTATTTTAACTTTCTACTCAGCCACTTATTACTAGGAAGTATGTTGAAACTTCAGGCCATTCTTTCAAATGCCGAGAACTGAATTAAAACTGATTTGCAGAAAATGTACTTAAACATCATCTATAACATTTCTATATACCTTCATATTGTTATCAGAGCAAATGAATAACCCACTGCGCACGTATGTACAAGATACATAATCCACACTTTCTTCTAAACTACTGAGATGCTCTCATAAAAATACATTTTGTTTAACAGTATAAAATCACAAACTTTCAATTTAAGAATCAAGAATTCAAGCTCCTTTGTTCCAGAAGGTTGCAAGTTAACAATAAAGTCACACATACCTATATTCAAGTTAAACAAATGCCAGAACTCAGCTCCACAAGTGGCCTAGGTCATAGTAACTTTAACAGCTGAGGTGAATTGGACTTCACTTTGATGTCCTCTGTCAGTCAGGGATGTGGTTGGTTCCTCAGCAGATTTGGAATGCTGTACCACTTTTTGAAATTGTATACTGAAATCATCCTGTTCAGTACGGTGCTCAGTACAGCTTACCCATCCTCTGCCTCTGAAATGCATTTAGAGCATCTGCCCTGGGAAACTCAACATCCTCCTCAGCCTATGGCTTGACTCAGCCCTGGTCCCAGAGGGCAAGACATGGTTCTGGGTGTTATGGGAGAGACCAGATGGAGTTTGGCCTCTATTCCCATCCTGTATTTGTATGAACAGGTAGATCCCCTCAGTAGATGCTTCCTGTTGATGCTGGGTACACACGCTAGTATCATCCATTTATCCTGGAGCAGCAGTGTAAGGAGTTGGGAAGCAGAAAAAATTTTATTACATTTTTTCTTATTAAAATTGGAAGAGCAACATGCTTTTTGAGAGCTCTATCGTGAAAGATTGTACTTGTATCACCCCTCCCAACATGCAGAATTACAGTTTTGTGCTTAAAACAGATGTATGTTAGATGGACTCTCAAGGGCAAAGTCATTGAGAGTTCTAACTACACACATTGTTACTAAGCAAAAAACCCAAAACTAATAAATTATGTCAGAGCCACACATGAGTGTATTGCAAACACTCATGAAGTATGATTAACTTCATGTTCTTAATATATCCACAAGTTTAAAAACTTATCTGTGAAGATAACAATTACTAATTACTTCTAATTTCATGTCCATCTTCAATTTATTTCCTTTAGTAAAATACTGCCACCAGCAATAACAAAAGAAGATGGAAGTTTGCCATTTTAAGGCATTTAAAAGGAAAACACAACCCATAAAAATGCTGTTGCCCTCCTTAGTCAACTGCTAAGGAATAACAAGCTTTGTACCCATATAGATACAGACTGTGACCAAATAAAACTTACATAGGGATGGTTATATGAGTCAAATGGAAGAGATATTAGTTAGTGACTGGTCTACATGGAAGCTAATAGCGGACGTCTTGGAAAAAGGTCCAAGGCAGCTGTAGAATGATCCTTCCCCAAATACCTCCCCACTTTACATCTGACAAGCAGTGGTACAAGCTTAGCTGCAGAATTGCTGTGCCTCCTCCCTCTGACCCTATATGCAATGGTGCCTAATTCCTTCTTAAATCCATTTATACTTTTGGTCTCTACAACACTTACAAGCAATACCCCATAAGCTTTAGTACAGCTCCCTATAAGCTCCCCACCGTAGAAATAACTAAAAAATTTGAGCAGTTCTAAGGGGATGTTATGACTCAACTGAAATAAATCAGAATTTTATCACTGACTTCACTGAAGCTTCGATTCTCCTCCTAGTCTACTAAAGGACGATGTCAAACTGCTATTTGTCTCTTTACTGAGACATAAATCACTCCATGGGCCTGAAAAAACTATGTTTGTATCCTGCAGCCTGAGGAAAACAAGACTACTATTAAAGCTGAATGTTCATCATGAGACATTTTATTCTTTTTGTAAAAATAAATTGAAATTAATTTTTGTTAATAATGAAAATACTTATGGTAAAGAAGAATCCCAAGTGCTAAGAAAGAATTAGTGTCTATTCCAAGTATTTTTAATTTTGGATTTAATGGAATATAATTACTAAAGAGAGGAACATCAACTACATTCAGAGACAGAGTTGACCAGAAGCCTGCAATACACTGCCTCAAAATAAAAAATAACATAACATAAGACTGAACATTTGGAAAAACTTCAGGAACAGGATAAAAAATAATTTTATTTCATGAAGTTCTAACAGAAGTTTCTTCATGAGAATCTTGTGATAGATGGTTGTTTAATCACAACAGCCTATGCTATCAGGAATGCAAAACAAGAGTAGTCCAGTATCCTGATGAAGTTTGTTTGGGGACAGTGTGCATAGGAGAAAATTAAATGGGAACAGCAAAGAGGAGATTAACGTACAACACACACTGCAAATTAAATGCATTTATCATACGCTTTTAATTCTTCAATTAGATTTTCATAAAATTCCTGCACTGTTCCTTACACTCTGTATCTTCACAACCCAGCCAGCCCTTTCCAACACCGCACTGTCCAGCTTTAGCTGCCAGGAAAACTACCTGCAGGGACAAGCCAGACACCCGGGTACTGAGCACAGCCCACTTCTGAAAGACAGGCTTTCGCATCTTACACCTCAGCTTCAGAGAACTAAAGTTTTACCTGCTAATAATAATAATTTTTAGTCCAATTCAGGCATCCTTCTAGGCCTGCCACAGCTGAATGTAAGCAGTAAGAGAATCTAAGGAGGAATGCAGGCAGTAAGATGACTCCATCAGGATTTCCTCAGAGTATAGTGATTATCAACTTACAAACACCCTTCTCATTTGCTTAGCTCTAACAGTTTGGCTTGTGGACCCAGTCCTCAGTCTTTAACTCAGTTTTCTTGTTAGAATTATGGTGCTATTATATAGTAATGTGTTAACAAATTTATTCCACTTATTAAAATAGATTCTGAGAATCAAGGTTGTTTTCATACTTTTCATTCTTTTCCATCACTAGACTAAATAAATAAATGGCACTACAAAATCTAATCAGATAGTTGACTTCTTAATGACATTTATTATTAAATATCATTCTAAGAACTCTGGAGTGAAATGAAATATTTCAAAGTACACCTCTAGTTCAGACTTTCCAGTGTGGTTTTTTTTCTTACAAGATGGTATATTTTGCAATGCAGTGACACCTTCCCTCCTTCCTTGCACAAGAAATTTCCCTTACAGCACAGGTGACAACAAAAAAGGGGAAAAAAAAAAGAGAGCAACAGTTTTTGAACATTACCAGTGTAACCTTGTTGACTACAGAAGCTTGTTGACTAAAGAATTTCGAAAAGTGAGCAAACAAAATTACTCTGGTCAAACACAGTGTTTCAAGTTTTACATATGCTAGATACCATACTCATATTAAAAAATGCTTATGAAATAGAACACCCCATCTTGAGCTTTGTGAGAACATGAAGCCACCTGAAGAACACAGTATAAACAAAAGGTTGATTTTATTCAAATTTCCCCCCTTATTATGTCCTAAAAAGGCACAGCAAAAATACCGTAAAAGCAACTAAAATCTATTTTGCTACAAAACATAGGTGCCAACATTTCAGTAAGCACTGCTTGGCCCCCACTATCTTGTTAGATCTTCTGTAATGAAATAAAGGAAGAAAACACAAAAAGCACAGAGGAAGTTTCATTGTTCTTGTGGCTTCGACATTTGCTGCCGTGAACGTGACAGGCTCTCAAGCCTCTACTCAACAGCACCCCTGCCCCAGGCCTCTGTACCAAAATGTTGGTATACTGCAATTAAAACAATCAAACCGAGACAAAAGAGAACAAGCAAATAAATAGTGCTAACTTGTTTACATTTCTGGCTCTGCCTTCACAGTATGAAATAAAGTCTCTTCAAACACAAACTACATTAATTTGAAAAACAATAATATTTTCCTTTCTCCCTCCTATCTCAAAGTAGCACGAGTTTTTCAAAGTCCTAAATAAAATAAACTAAGGCATTTCCTGTATGTATTTAGTTAATCATTAAACGGATTCTAAGCATGATAGTCACCACTGCTATTTCAACATGAATCCAGGAAAACACACTTTTAGCAAACTGCTAGTGCACTGCAGTAATGACTGATTATCTGCATCTCCTCAATCCTGCCCTTAACTCTGAAGGCAAAATTCTAAAGAAGTGATAACCAGCACTCCTATACAAATCCAAACACTTAAATTTTATTTTTTTTTTGGTCTAGGATTAGTGTTACTGCTGTGAGGTAAAGAGCAATGCTGGGCTTAATGCTGTGTACAACAGGAAAGTAAAGTCAACAAGCCTGCAGTAAGTTCCCAAGCAGGGGAGACAGCATACTGTATTCACTTTACTATGAGTAACTACCTATAACCTTTTTCAAGGGATATTATTAGTTAATTAATCTGCAATATTAAATGCTGTCCTCCCAAGGTTAAAAGAAAGGTAAATACTGCCAAGATATTTAATGACATCAGCATGCATAACCATGAGATAAATACGAGGTCTGAAGATTAACCGAATGTCATTCTGTTTACAGGATCATGTACTTGTAAAGAAAACTATTAAGATTAGAGAATAGAGAAAGTTATATAAGGGCTACCAATGTTTCTGTGTGTTTTCCCTACTCAAGCTATTGGTCAGAAAGAGAAAGCTTTATTGCAAAAATGTCTCAGTACTTTGCACTTTTTCATGTGCACAGAAATTACTGAATATTGAACAGTAATTACTGCAATGAAAAAGACACTCTCAGGCTCCACCTCCTCTTGACAGTGGGAAAATACAGATGGGTTTGTGTATTATTCTGAATGCCAGAAAACTTGCTTACAAAAATATTTCCTGTGCACTGACTAAGATATATTTAGCCTCATAAACCCATAAAACTGTCACAGGCAACCACAAGTACACCTGTAGCCATTAAAACGGGGGGCAACAACAGAAACCGGAGAATAAAATTCATATTATTTCTTCGCATTTGTTATTTAGGAACATTATCTTTAAACTCTCTTACTCAAATAGAAACTAACTCTTCCTCCCAATCCCCCAAACCAACATCCCCTTGCCCCCTTAAACCCCTAACATCCAGACACCTATGATGCACACACAGAGCACACATACATGCAAAAAGAAAGCATTAACAATGAAGTCACGGCACTTCAGAAACACACCTTGTCGTCTTCCAGCCTTTGCAGTTGAAGGCAGATCTTACTAATTTTTCTGCGTCTTCAGATCAAGATGTAGATAAATCCCCCATCCATCACACTGGTTTTTTATTAAAAACGGGAGGGGGGGGGAAGATACAATTACCAGTAAATTTACAGCCTTAAAAATATCAGCTCTCCATTATCCCAAACCAGTGTTATGTCTTGATGTAAACCAAAGCACATGCTGAGTGAGGACGTGCGCACACAGCAGCTTATCATCTCTGTCATCTGCTTCTAATGACAGCTGACAAACTGGCCACGCTAATCCTTCCCTAACTGCTGATCAGAGAGATCCCCCTTTGACAATCCAGCATGGTGGAGTACTCGAAAATTCCTCCTGCTTCTGTTCTGTTGCTGCTCTAAAAAGCAGTTTCCTTTTCATTGAGATAATAGCCTTTTCTGCAGTCACGTGGCGCCCGGGCTACATTAGCAGAGCTTGATGATAACAGAGTAACTCCCCTCCCTCCCTCCTGCTGATGTTAAGGGTACGACTCCCGGAGAAGCCCAAACCTGGCACACTTGAAATCGTTTTGCATCTTCTTCTACCAAAAAGCAAATTGTGCTGTTGATGGAGAAGAGGAATAGATGGGCTCTCTCTACTTCTTGCACCAAAACCAACTGGCGAATACATTTTTGGGCGGTGCCTTTGTTGGGGCACACACACTAGTCATAGACACGTCATATGAGACTAAACTGAATACTAAGCATGCTTAATATACTGAGTGCCTCATGTTAGAATTATTCTTTTCACCCTAGAGTACTTTAATTTTTTGCCTGTAATTTTACTTCCACTGCAGTAAATACTCTTCTCTCAGCAACACCCTATGGTTCGACTCCTCCCAGCACCCAACTCTCCCACAAATGCAAAAAAGCACAAATAATAAATGATTCACATTACAAACTCCAGTATCAGTGTTTCTCTCTTTTTTCCTTTTTTTTTTTCCTTTTTTTAAAGTGACATTATTTATCTTACTTTAACTTAGTATCATGACAAACATCTTAAGCATTTTTGTAAATACACTGCCCAGTGGGGAAACCTACCTAAGCTTCAGCTTTAGAGTTCCCTCCTGAATGCCAAGCCCCAGGCAGGTTTGCACCTCAGCATTCAGGTTTCCTGCTTGTAAAAGGCAAAGTACACATACAAGCACACTGCTCTCTCCTGCCTTCACTGAAGTAGTTCTCAGACTCAAAGAACAAGCAAGCCTTTCCTGTTCCACACTAGCACACCATTTCCCTGTTACCTTGGCACACAGCATAAAGATATTCAGTTTATTCCCCCAGCTCTGCCCACCTCTGACAGCACTGGGCAGTGCAGGTGGGCACAGATCAGTGCAGCCTTACCCAGACATTTTAATTGCTGGGATTCACAAACCGTTTTAAAAAGCTGTGGATGAAGCACTTTTAAGTAATTGTCAAGGCCACAGAACAACTGTTGCAGTTTTCTACTTACTCTGTTTCAATATAATCCACAAACACCATTAACTCCTTTTTCCTTCTATTCCCATCTTTTCCCATTACACCAGATCATTCCTCTTTAAGACAACATTGATCATAAACTTACGGTTTCTCCAGAAACTGAAAAGATTTGTGTAAAGACTGCGGTTGCACTTATAGGAAAATAAAATGAAAATCATGAGGAAATAGTGACTATCCTGTACACACCATCTTTGACTACGCTGCCCTGTCACACTTTCTGTTTACACCACTCCCCAAGGACAACTCCACTCAGGAAAGCAGCCCTGCCCAAGACTCTGGGGAAACCCTGCTCCAATGCTACAATCAAAGCTGAGGCACAACATTTCTGCAGCAGAAGCTGAAAATGGAATGGGAATGGACCCCCTTCTGCAGCAGCACGAATCCTCTTTTCTTCTCTGCCCTTTTCCATGCTTTAGAAAAAAACCTCTGAGAAGGATCCTCATTCCAGGAGGAAATAATCTGGTTCCATAAGGAGACTATATATTCAGCAGAAAAACATATACACACTAAATTGGCGTGGTTTATTTTTCCCAGTCTTTTCCGTGAATGTCCTTCCATCTCAAAGCACCACATTATACAAGGTAAGCAGAATGAACATCATTTAGAGCTACAAACAATTCAGCCCAATAGAACAAGAACTTCTTTGCGAACTTAACTTCCTTTTATGTCACTTGCATTTTCCATATGAATTCCTTAGTTGAAGAAGAAGCATCCAGCATACTGGTTAAGTTGGAAAATGATGCAAATGCAACAAAAACTGAAGATTACAGAGAGTATCTCTGATATTTAATAAAATATATTAACAGACAAGTACCAGAAGAAAAATGAGCTTTCACAAGGACACACACACAAAACCCTTCACTTGTGAAGTACTAATCTAAGGAAAAAATAAAAAATGGGAGCATCCCACTCGGGCATCATAACTAGAACTGTACTGCTAATATTTACAGGAATCATTAAATGAGAAATTCAAACTCAAAACAATATGGTGAGCACAAACACAGTAATTACCACGTTAAGGAAAAAATTATGTGTAAATAAGAAGGAGGTAACAGAAAAGAGTCATTGTAGCTATAAAATAGGAGTTGAAGGCTGAAAAAGGAGTAGAAGTACACAGATGTTGTTAAAAAGATTGCCTAGTGAAGAACAGCGTACAGATAAAGCAAATGGTAAAGAGGGGCTATCCTGCAGTGCACAGACTCATTCTAGACAAAAAGGTAAAGAAGAAATAAGTGAAAAATTATTCCTGATGGAAAACACTGCTCTGAATGTAAATAAGAGAACATGCAACAGCGAAGAAGGAAAGGCTGCAAATAAATGCTTCCAATGGAAATTGCAGAGTTGTTGCTTCCTTTTAAATAGTTTCACAGGAATCATACACATAATTTGGGGATGAGAAGGTGACCTTCAAAACTAATTCTGGCACTACAGATTTTTTCATGTTAGGATAAGACACAGACCTTACACAGCAGAAGAGGTTCGTCTAAGTTTTCTCTAAGAAATATATTTCATTAATATTTCATTTTTTTTTTGCCCAGTCACAGGTGACATTGCAGTAGACACAGGGAAGCTACACCTTCACTAAAACATTTACAATTTATATTCTAACAGGATCAAATAATTAAAATTGATTAACAGAACACTGCTTTCATTGCATGCATTTCAGTTTTCTTACATTTGTGTTTTCTCTTTCTTCATTTTTCTTTAGAAAGAATGAATTGGGCAGAGACAGGACATACCACAGCACCACCTGTGGTATTTAAAAGAAGTCTGCCCTTTTTCTAACATACCCATATCTGAGGTAAGGACTGGCAAAACAGTCTCAAAACATCTTTTCAATCTTTTTAATCACAAAACATGATTTCTCTCACCCTCTAAACCATATTCAGGAGGATCCAACCCCACCCTCATAATCCCTTCAATCTTCTCAGTTTTGAGTACCCAAAGGGGTACCCTAACTGACAGCCATAGTGACAGCCCTCGTTTGCATGGCAAAATAGCAAGACACTTCAAACTGTGTTTGAAAGATTACAAAGCTGACTCACTAGGCTTTATTCAAGGCAAGAGGCCACTGACTTTTAGGAAAGCTGACTAGGCAGCATTAAGTACTCTTTGTGAGAAAGACTGGAAGGGCAAAGCCCACACCAGCACAGAGAACAACAACCAGAAACTATTAGGACTGGTTGCCAAGATGCACAATAAGGATATTGCTGCTCTGGTCAAGAACAAAGACAGTACAGTGATTTATATGTTATATTTCAATAAATGTAGCAGAAAACATACAGTTCTCAAATATTAGTTTTGTGGGGGTTTTTTGTTTGGTTTTTTTGGGTTTTTTTTTGTTAATTCCTCTATCTGAACACTAACAAAAACATTGGGGTTTTCATGTCAAAACTGGAAACCTATTGACTTACATGGCAATGACATCAACCTTTTATCAGTTTAGGAACTCCTAATTCACCAGTACTTGAAAACTAGGATTTTTTTCCTTTTACCAGCTGAGGAAAAATAAATAGGATACTGTAGACAAATCTAGTTTTTCTGACCTTTGCATCTCCTCTTGAGGGGCACAGGAATCATATCAAATGTACTTCCACCGGTATTTGTAGCACTTGGCATTTCTCACAGTCAGTCTCTGTATTAGCAGTACATACAACTACAGTGCTAAATACATTTTGACTTCTGTCCGTACAAGGGCAATGAAAAGACACTCCCTCCTCTCTGAATCTCTTCGTAGTATGGAAATGTCCATGCTTCTTGAAGACAGCTCACCAAGGCTCTCATAACTTCCTAAGTGTGCACCCAGCCATGCACTCAGAGTATTCTGTGTGCAAGTTTCTGCAACACCAAACTGGATAATTCAATACTGAGGTGTGTGCTATATATAGCAATTAAGTTCTGTATGGGCATGTCCACTGACAATACTGTTCTCTTTCTTTTCTAAAGGCAAGTTTGATGACTATGGTTAATTGAGATTTTCCAGTAATGGTTGATAAGGTTTTTTTGGTGGTTTTTGTGTGTGTGTGTGTTTGTTTGTTTGTTTTTGTTGTTGTTGGTTTTTGTTTTGGTTTTGCTTGGTTTTTTGTTGTTGTTGTTTTGTTGTTGTTTGTCTGAGGTTTGTTTGTTTGTTAATATTTTTCATTTAATCTCTATTGCTTCACTCCTTTGCCTTTCATTAAGAAAGGATACAGGATAAGAAAAAGGGGTTCTTTCTTTGCAGTCTGGAAACGGTCAGCTCCTGGCTCAGGTCTTTCTCTTCCTGGAACCTAAAAATGGGTAATGTTACCTGCTCAGAGCCTTTGATGCTTCCTGGTGCTCTCTAGGGGTTATACATAGAGAGATGCTCTCTGGTGGAAATGGGCCTTAACCCACAGAGAGACAAGTTCAAGATGGTGAGTTGCTTCCCTCCGTGCTGACGGACCACGAGAGGAATGCAGCACAGGAAGTTGAGCAAGCAGAGAAAACCAGAACCAGACTGGAAACACTACAGCATTGAAAATAAATGTTGCACTAACACAATACATTACATAGATATAATAACACTGAGTGCTAACATGCGTTTTTAATAGAATGTAGTTAAATTATGAAGAATCCATGATTTTTTAAAAAAGAAATTTCTTTCAGCTCTACTGAATATGCCTTCCAGTGAATATATTTTTAAAATCAGCACAAACTCATTATTTTACCTCACTCAGAACAGAAGTACTCATCTGGGAAAAGACTTCTAATAATAAAATGTTCCTGAAACGTGTGGACCGACAGCTAGCAAGATTCAACAGCTGAGATTTGAATTAGACAAGAGTTAAAACTAGACAAAAGTCAAACAACAAAATGTTTATTATTAATAGAAGAACAAAATCATACTAATTCTTCCAAAGATAAGGTAGGGTTTTTTCCTACAGTTTTATCTATAAATAAAATATTTCTAAATGACATCATGACTCAAGCAAGGCAGAGGATTAAAGAAATAATTTGGCAAATTCAAGGTTTCTGATAACCAGGCAGGGCGGCACAGTGTAATGCCCCATCTGGCCGTAACAGCAACACTGTGTGAACTCAGTAAGATTTGATACATTGCCTGTGGTTTCCCTTGAAACAAAATTGCAGATGTGTTTAATGCAAGTGGGACCTCTACCTCTAGTTCAGGATACAGCAAATTACTCTGGTATACCTGGTGACGAATATGAGGGTCTCTGCACCTAGACCTCATTTTGAAGAGAAAGCTAACATCTAGGAAGTCATAAAAATCTCAGGTCTTGTCTATGTTCAGCAGTTGTCTTCTAACTGCTGCTGGTTTGCAGGCATTGTCTTGTATTTGAAAAGCCGGTTCCCACCAGCAGCAAGGAGGAAACACAGAAGAGACTATATCTTGCAGATCCCGAAATTCTGGGCTTTCAGAGCTCACCAAGAGACCTCACTGAAGAAGGGAAATCTACTGATTACAACTAGCAACACATATGGGAGGCTGGAACACAAAGACAGTTGCTCTTTAAAAAATTGAGAATAAATAATAAGCTAATTTATGGTTGCATCATCCACTCAAATCTGACAAGCACCTGAAGCAGCATTAAGTCAGTGCAAATGCTGAGCGATAAAGGCAATGAACAGCAAACATTGAGTACTGACCTCCTGCCTTAACCATTCAGAATGTGGTACACAGGATCATGTTCCAAATTTTGGTACTATTAAACATCCAAATATCAACAGATGATATGAGGTACAGAAGAGAAACTGAAGAAAGCCAGGTTTTCTATTAGGAGTTTTCAAGTGGTAGTTTCTATCAGTATTAGACAGAACCATGAAAAAAGCCCTGTTTAACTGGGTTGAGCCAAAGCATAAGTACTCCTGCAAGGGCTGTCAGTGCTGAATGAGAAAACCAAAAGCCAGAGGCTGCAGCCTATCAAGCAAAACAAAAAGTGAAAGGAAAAGTAGAAGCCACTGGAATTAATTTGGAATTTGACCTGCAATAAAACAATTAAACACTCTGCTATGAAATAAAAATCAGCTTTAGGACAATTGGTCTGCGCTCCTTTTTATAATGATGTAGATGTGACAAAATTGGGATTTAAATGAAGTATTCTGAAAAATCAACAACTCCAAATTTCACTTGTGAGAATAAAACAGGGGAAAAAACCCTTTGTGATAATTCAACAGCAATCACTGAATGTAGGCTATTAAGGAATATTTAACATGACAGTCATGTGTTCAACAGAAACCAGACTTACTCGCTTCTTATCAGACAAAAGTGCAGGTTTGCTACAAGTGCCAGTAATAACAAATGGCAGCCATAAAACATGGAAGACAATACTAATTTCATTTAAATAAAGAAACAATAAATTTTAGGTATGCAGGCAAATATTTGCAGTAGAAACAAGACACCACATTCTTACAGAGACCTAATTCTGAGCAGAAATACTATATAATCTCAAATAACCCCCAGCGTGGTTAGTGTTGAATATTTAAGTCTATGATAAGACGAGACATGTCAGGACTTGGGTCTACTGCTAACACTTAAAAAGTTCAACACACTGAATTCCAAAACAGAAATCTATTTTACAACTTCAGCTGGTTCTACTTTTTTCCTAAAATGAACTGCAAAGTAGGTGCATATATATGACTGAAGGAAAAAGCTCAGAAACATTAGAACAGCTACCAACTGCAAATAGCAGGTCCGACAGGTCTTCCCTTAATGTAAAAATAGTGACCCATGCCATGTTTGCAAACTTCAGATTTTCCACAAAAGCAGTCTCAAAAGTACTACTTTAACAAAAATATCAACAATATGAGTGGTGCTTTTCATTTTCATAAAGATTGCACTTGAGCATGTTATACTGAAGCACAAGAAGATACAAGGTCAGTTAAATGGGGAGAAAAGTCAAGTTTGGAAGAATATGTGGCTATTTCATTCCTTTTCTTTTGGCCAAGAGACTCACATTTTTATCTTTCAAAAACATGGTTGTCACAACTCTCATCTTGAAACAGCACTACTTGACAGTTCACAGAACTATTTCTTAAAACCATTAGCAAATAACCCTTAATACGAGATTTATGAGTTATTTAGATTTTTACAAATTGCCTCCCCCAGGTTCTTAAGAACCTACATTTTCCAAGCTTCGAGTTAATAATGTAATAATAAATAACATTGTATAAGCCATTTACCTTGAGTGAAGCAAATATCCTTTTAAGAAGAAATCAGTCAAGTCCCTGAAATTAACTGTCCTTTCTGCTATGCAATTTTCCCCCCAAAACTACAGAGAAAATAGGTGGGGCATGTAATGCATTAAGACAAAAAGGCCTCAAAGAGAACATTTTGCTGGCAATTTTAACAGCAGTATGGTAAAAGAAGACAAGAGATGATCTGTGAAATAATCTGGACGTAAAGTCATATTTTACTTTCAAAAGTCAGAAACTCAACCACAAGCCAACAGACACCCAAAGCAACGGTGAGAGAACTGATGTGTTCTGTGTTTCCAAACTAGACCTCCACCTGAGGAGCAGGATGTCCCACAGGGCCACCTTAAACTGCAAGTGTATGGCCACCACTGTTGTCCAAAGGCAATCTAGCCTTACTTGCTGAGTAATATTTCAAGACCATCTTGCGACTTTGTTCTATGACGTGCATTTGCATCTACGGACTTACAGATGACACTTCAGTGTTAATTTGGACTGATAAAGCCTTGCAGGGTCCTGAACACTGGAAGACTGATTTTTTCTTTATTGCATATGTGACCAGCAGGTCAAGAGAAGGGATTCTTCCCTTCTATTCTGCACTCCTGAGATCCCACTTGGATTGATGCATCCAGGTCTGCAGCCTTCAACACAGGAAGGATGCAGACCTGATGGAGTGAGTCCAGAGGAGTACCACAAAGATGATCAGAGGCCTGGAGCACCTCTCCTGTAAAGACATACTGAGAGAGTTGGGGTTATCAGTCTGGAGAAGAGAAGGCTCCAGGAAGGCCTTACAGAACCTTCCAGTACCTAAAGGGGGCTTACTGGAAAGCTGAGGAGAGACTCCTTACAAGGGCACGTAGTGACAGGACAAGAGGGAATGGCCCAGAGAGGTTCTGGATGCCCCATCCCTTGATAAGCATATTTGACACTGCATGTGCTTTCTGATGTTACTGTTCAGAGAAAGTTAAGGTATTAGTGGGCTGCTGAAGGAATTCTTTTTCCTTGAAAGGCTTTTGGAAAAAAAGCCCAACTTTTCCATGTTTTTAATTTTACATGGGAGGGTGCAACATACAGTGATGACCATCCAGAAATGTAAGCCCTTCCAGATAAAGAGGAAAAGATATCTAAAGTAAAATAAATTTTAAAAACTATGAAAAGAAACCTACAAATGGCAAATCTATGTCTCTATCAGCCAAGAGTGATGCAATTTCTTAAATTACCTGCTGCCTGGAGACTTTTGATTTAATGTAATTCTGAATATGCTGGCTGTACAATACTATATATAGGCACATAGAGTTGGCACTGAGGGGCACATGTAAGAACAGTTTTTTAGAGGGTCAACAGTGGAAAGCCCTCAGTGGAAGTAATGAGTGATGGGAATTAAGTAATAGGGTCAGTTGAAATGCCTCAGCTTTAGGAAACCAGACAATACGAGATTACAGTCCTGGCTGCAATGCTGTTCTTCTCTACTAAAGCAGGGTTTAAAAAAACCCCAAAGAAAACAACTGTGGTTGCAACAGTATTTTATGACTTTAAATACAGCATATTACAAGGGAAAAAACATCAAAGAAAACATTGAGTTGGGTATCCCCCCACGTAACACTGACACTAACATTTGTATTTGCAATGGTGATTACTGAGAAGGACACGGAGAAAGAAGAGGAAGTGGTAAAGTAGTCATTTAGGGTTTTGGTACTTAGGAAGCTTCCATGACAGAGAATTCCTGCCACCTTTAATACATCACACTCACTTAATATCTATGCTATATGTAAATTTATAGATGAATTACCTTTGTTAATACACAGCCTGCAGTACCTCAGCCATTCTTAGAGTCAGAGCAGTGGATAGATAAGAAAAATGAGACTAGCCAAGACCTCAGATTCTACAGCTGTGAAGACGGCTAGATAAAAATATTCATAAAATACAAAGAACATGTAAAACAATGCCTAAAGTGCAATGGAAGAGGACCAAAATGGAAAGGAACATAAAGGGAAATACTTCCAAGCAGACGGCTCCTTTTAACATGTCCATTTTACTATGGTCTTAACATACAGTCTTCTAAACCAAACACACTGACATGTAAAGGTAACTTTTCTTTGAACAATTTTCTGAAAAATCAAGTCTAACTTGGGCCTAGCACTGCTTCCCTTCTCCATCACAATTTGTCTTCTACTAACATCTCCCCAGTCTTTTCAACTGGACATGACTTCAGCTGTAAAACTGCCCTTCATCCAATAATGCTGTAGAAAACCAAACCTAACCAGGAGTTTGCTATCCTCAGAGAAGTTTTAAAATCTGTGCAAGAACCCTCTTGCCTCTTTTGTCAGTACTAAAAAGAGTCTGGGTCTATCCCAAATATTTAAAGCCTCTTCTGGATTTAGCTGGATACAAATTTGACCTAATATTTAGACTTGGAATAAAGGCCGAGCACTTTAGATTTCTGCTAATGTCACAGATCTCATTGCTAGGTAAGTAAAGTGTGCTCTGTTGAAGACCCTTCCTTACACTCTTTCAGAGGCCAAAACTGATATAGAGAAATGTAATTATTAGTAGCATGTATCAGCAAGAACTTTCATAGTAGTTCTTCAAAACCTGTACTAGTTGCCCACTGATTTCTGAGTACAGTTGAGAATGTTCATGTTGAAGAATAAAGGCTGAACTGACTTGCATATGCCTATTCTTGCTTTCTGTATGTTTTATATCAGTATCTACCTATATACATGTTCAAGATAAGCCATATACATAGACACACATAACACATAGCTAAATTAATAAAATAAACAATGTAAGCAGTAAGCAGAGAACACAACTTTTTTGATGACCAGTAGGGTCTACAACAAATCCCAGCAAACATACTAAAAGACAAATCAGTTTCTTTAAATCATACTGCAGGCATGTCAAATATCAGAAAACAGATAATGGCTACAAGTATTAGCAATCAATTGGAAGTCAAGTAATCTGTTACTCTGCAGTAACTCTACCACAATTCTGATACCATGAAATTCTGATTTGCTTACTTCACAATTCAATCTTTGCCCCACCTCTGACTATTCTTTTTGGTCCTCTCATACTCATTCTTTATTTTAAAAATGTTTATTATTTTGAAAACTGCATTTGCACTTGTCATAGGAAGCTGGATATTGACACTCAAAACCGATTCCTTGAAGATACCAAAGTTTCAGTATTATCAAACACTCATACACATAAAATGATATTAGACTTCATATGACAAATACTTCTTTTTTAAGTAGAGTTTTAAAGGAATGACTTTTATTCTCAGGGGAAAAAGGAACAGACAAGGTATCTATAACCTTACGGTCCACATGCTGTGCATGTCATGTAGCAATAAATAATTCATATTTTGACCTTAGTGGATATCTTTTACTCATGGATTTCAAAGAGCTTTTGCAAAGGTAGATATATGTTTTATTAGCTGAAGTTTATAGATCTCAGGATGAACAGAGATATGAAATAACCTATTCAAGGTCATTTAGTAAGCCATGTGTATTTAAGTGGGTAGTATCAGGCATGCTGCCTTTTCAAATCAGGTTGCAACTTACAGTGATACTATGAAAACATGCAGATACTGCCTTAAAATTCAGTGGTACCCACGAGAAAGCATGATAGATGTTAGTTCTTTAAAAACACAGAAGTCTAAACATATTCCTGGGAGAGAAAGGAGGAAAAATTTCCAACTCTGGGTATGTGGTAGCAGGACAGCACAGAAATTCTCCAGAATAATCTTGTGCAAGCACTCTGGAAACAGCACTGGATCTACAGGAGGAGCTGTCAGGATCTGCTAAACAGGGATCAAAACAAAGCTGTCCTCTTCCACAATGAGATGTTCTTGGACACAACTTTACCAGAAGAAGATACACTAACAGCACTTAAATTACGTAAACCAGAACTGAGCTACAGTAAAAATTCTATGAGATACTATTTTTTTTTAAATTATTTTCATGGGTTAAAAAACAAGTGGTGTTTCCCCAGTGTTAATATTTCACTATAAATTCTGAAAAATACTTTAAATAAAAAATAAATGTGCAAAAAGCTTTGTATAGAAAACTGTTCTGTTGCAACCCCAAAATGATACATAAATATAAGAACATTTAGGAGAATGTAGGATTGGGAAGACAGTTTATTTGTTAGTTAACACCACAGCCATAATGCTTTGGATTAAATACTTAGTCTTGCAATTCTCTGAACTGTCTTACCTAACATTAAGTACAGGGCTCCATTCATGGCCTTAACTGTAAAGATTACGTGTAAATGCTTTCTTGAATCAGGCTCAGAATGTTCTTACTTTTCAGGATGGAGTCCTTATGTTGTCTCAGACCGCTGAGAATTTAGAAGCACATAACACGCATAAATTATCTGTTCAGCTGCCCTCTGAAGTGCAGGAGTAGTAGTAGCCAAGGTCCTTATGGGTTAGCCAAGATAACAAAGAAACAAGCCTTGGGTTGTTTCTTTGTTTTGCTTATGTTTGTTTCTTTTTCTTTTTCCCCAGAGAAAGAAGCTACTATAATCTGCCACAGAGGGAGATTACTCTGTTCAAATAACATGATTTTTAAACAAACCAAAGACTTTTACTTTACAGCGGGAAGAAATTATCACCACTGGCTTGCAACAATTGGTAGTGAAACACTATTTCATAAAAGGTCAGCATTTCAAAGCTAGATTTAACTAACACAACCCCTGAAATGTTTGCTTTACAGAAAACTAGGATTCAAAAAGAAAAAGGAAGTCACAAAAAACACACATGTCCTTATTCATCATTTACTGAGTTGAGGTAAACCCAAAACCTCATTACTGATACACCAAAGTATTGTTGGAGGAGGAAAAAAACCCCAATCTGACTTGTCTATGTAATCAGAATGAAATGGAGTTTAAAGACGTACAGCATGCACTAAGGAATGACAGATTTGCCAGAATTTTCCTGAGATTAATTAAAGGGGAATACTCTTAAATCCTTCTCTTCTTCCCAAGCCTCTCCAAGCTGAATTTACTTCATTTAGGTAACACATGCAAAGTAGGCAGGGAGGTATGTGCTATTTTCCAATCAAGTCATCTGCAGCAAAGCACTCTGGTTTAGAGAGGAGAATTTTTTAAGCTTTCAAAAGACAGTCATTCCGAAGGCCAAACAAAATATATTCCTCTGCACAAATCAAGTCCTTCAGATAGTAAAACGAAATGTGAGCGTGTCATCAAAAATTTCCTGTGCAAGATCTACGAGAAACCTTCTGAAGTCTCGACATTTATGCCTAACTGCAAAAATATTTGAATGTAACAGAGACATAAGTAATGCTTCTTTTCGGAGCTCAGTCTCTGATTTCGCTACCCTACAGCTGTCATGTAAACAGGAGTATCAGCATTGAGGACCGGGATAAACACAAGTCATGGTGCCAAAGGTAAGGGACAATTATCACACACAGCACATGTTTCATCACCACTTGCCCCATACCTTCTCTGTGTTTAAGCTCCTTACCTTTTTTTTTTTTTTTGCTGCTACTTTCACCACCTGTGCTTAAGCAGAAATTATTATAAGCTTATTAGCCGTAAGTGGTCACGTCTACAAACATGGGAAGGGTTGGTGCCTGGTGCCAATCAGCTTTCACTAATCTGCACCCTACCAGTGATCCTACTGCTCCTCAGGACTGACTGTCAGGAGGTCAAAACTGCCCCTGAGCCACGAGGGGCACAGATGCCATGTTCCCTCCTCCCCTCCTTTTACTAAAGACATATATTGATCTAACTTCCATGTCTTATGGAAAACAAATGTATCTAGTTACTTTTTCATTTTGCAGTATTTGTTACGTCACATACACTGTGCAAAGCCAGTGATCTTCACAGCCGAAGAGAAGAAAAAGTTGGGGAGAAGAGAAAATCTCTCTCAGAAGATCACATATCTCAGGAATGGAGATCTACGGAACTCCTCACTCATTTACAAATGAAGAGAGCCAAATTCAACACTTTCTTGTAATAAATATTTTATATTTTAATTTTGATTCTTTATCCAAAAGACAAAACCAAAACAAACAAAAAACTCCACCCCCCCCCAAAAAAAAAAAAAAAAAAAAACAAGAAGAAGAAGAAGAAGGAGGAAGGAAAAAAAAAAACAAAACCAAAAAAACCCACAAACCAAAACCCCAAACTCTAAATCTATATCTTGTCTACCTTTCCACTAGCAACTTAAATGTATCAAGAAAAAACAGTTCTTTTAGCTGGATCTGTATAGGCAGATTACCACTTTTATCCTCCAGTTGTACAGCCAGCACTTAGTTTGGTAAGCAGCATGAAAATAACTGTGTTATAATATACATTATAATTTATGTACTAATTTATTTGTAATGATTATACAATGGTTGATTGATAACTGAAAAACTTCTCAATAGCCAGAATGAATACTCTTGTGGCGATAATTCACTTGTAGTAACCTAAATACTACTGGTATGGAGATGATGGTGCCCTCTCGCCTCACTTATTTCACAATCAAGTCCGGCCAGATTCTGACACAGGTCAGAAACGCCTCAGTATGGGACAATATGAAAAGATTTCACCAGCTTTGCAAAGTTGTCTCCTAGGAGCAGAAAAAGTCCATCACATTTCACTTGAATCAGTATCCAAGGTATGGTCTAATAAATTACAGTTTTTGTCAGTTACTCTTTCAGAGCACATAGAAAGGAAAACTAAATTAGGTATTTAGATAACACTAAAAGGAAACTAAGCTTACCTGTATTGCACACAGGCATTTCACCTACTTACCAAAGGGTAGATAAGAACTTTTTGTGCCACTCATAATGGAAACCTTCATACTTAGCTTTGAACAATATCAGAAGAGTCATTTTAACTATTTTATTTCCAGCAATGATTAGGAAATATGAACATCTCTGTTATATGGTGGCAAGAAATAACGATCAAAATTAAAAGAAGAATATGAAAGCACTATAAAGCACACAGCACTGTTAAAGCTTTAATATATTGCTCAGTTTGCTTCATGTGTTAATATGTGTCACATTTTAAAGCAGAATTCAGGGTATTTATTAAGTAACTATAATTGTTGGAGAGATTTCAGGTACTGGAATACAAAAACAAATAAAAAATAGCTGTGAAAAGTGCACATCCTTCAATTACATTTCTATTTTAATCAGTGAAACTATGACAATAATCCCATTATATTTCAATAATGTTTCAATATTAACATTTCAATAATAACATTACAAGACCTTTCAGGTCATTTCAATACCTTTTTGTACTTAAAAAAGAACATAACTAGACCAAACTCAGAGTATTCTGTGATTCTGAAAATCTATTTCTTTCCCAAATATGAAACCCACCTTTTCAGTTCATTTCCCTTTCTATTCCATATTATGAACTTTTTTTTCCTATAGAGTTGGGTTTGGGTTTTGCATTTTTCAAGTACAACAAATCCAGAACACCTCTAAAGTTGGTACTTACGAGGTACGAAGCTGACAATAACTTGCCCCTATTTTCAGGTGAAACAGCTGTCATGGAAACAAACCCCAGCTCAATAAAGTCATGAACACAACAGACAACCACTTCACACTGAAAAATTATGCTACTACTCTTAGACTAAGGTTACTCAACCACGTTTTAAGGAGGTCTGTGGGGTAACCCTGCCAACCCACTATCGCTGGCAGAGGCCACTGTGATGCCCACAGCCCAGGCTCGGCAGGGAGCACTGGGCAGCACTGAGCCTCCTCTGACGAGGTGGGACATCAACAGGTCCAGACAAATTTTGAGTGCAGCTCAATCCTGGCCATCTGAAAGCTGCTCATCAGTAAACGAGGGGAACGCAGGGGTGGGATTTTTAACTGACTTAAAGTTTGTTTCAGTGGGTTTATTTTGTGCGTGTGTGACATGGGTTATAAAACTGAAGAAGGAATTAATCTACCTTAGTGTGTGCTGTTTGGCATTTAAGGAGAGTAGTTTTCATTTCACTGTATTTTAACAACCAGGAAAGTTTCAAAATCTTGTATGACCATATCAAACTCATGCAGTGGTAGTCACTGAGCTGTTTAAGTGCCTTAAAGCTTGCAGCAGCAGCTCTTTGCTGCAGGTACAGGCATGGCTAAAATGAACACAAGTTGTCTGCAAAAAGAAATGGAATTAAATCCAGCAGTCTATGTACAGTGCAAGCTTCAGCATGATTTAAAAGAAAAAAAAAAACAAACCAAACAATCAACCACCCTTTACTTTATCAGTATTTGAAATTTCTCCCTTCCTCCAAAGAGTACTTCTCCAGTATCTTATTTAGCTTACTACCATATGCTTGCAATTTCTACTCCTCCATAGAAGTCATTCTGAAAAACCAAAGGAAAATTTTTGTGAACCACAAATATAATAAAATAACCCCCTCCATGAAACGGTCTAAAAAGCTTGGATTGCTTCTGCTCCACCTCCCCACATCTGGCACACGCATCAGATTACAGGCCAGCAGGCAACGCAGAGACAGCAAGAGAGATAGTGGCTGGATCACAACTAGAAGGAAGCATGCCTTCTATAATTCAGACTCTCCTCAAATGCCTATACGTCAAAGAATATTTAAAAACAAACCCACACAAAAAACAATTGTGGGAGAAATCTACACACATATATAACACAAAACACACAAACACCCAAAAGGCAGTGAATTGCACAAAATATGCTCAGATGACTTCAGAACTATCAGTCTGTCCCAAAAGTGCAACTGGGTTTCTGATTTTGTAAGTGACAAAGTTTACAGGAAAAGGGCAATCGTTGGTTTCTAATTCACAAGACACTTTCACTTTTTCTAATCTGCCATGTATTTCATAGGCACAAACAAACCCAAAAGCCACTGAATGCCGTAGTATTGTCAAATAAGAGTTTATCAATTGGTCTTTTTGATAGTTTTAGTTTTGTAAACTTAAAACTCAATGAGGAAGATGCATGCATCTACACAAGGATCTAAGGAGCTGGTTGGGGGCCTTGTTTCCCAGACATCCCTCTGGAACCACATTCTCATCCCTTCAAGCCCACATCACCAACACAACAGCATAAAACTTTCACTGAGTCTTTTCTACCTTAGCAATAAATCTATACTGCAATGCGAACTATCAAAATCATTCAGACTGTTCAAATGACTTTTTTCTGTTCCAAATGGACTTGGCACGCTGGTCAGGAACTCGTCCAGTCAAACATAAGCAACAAAAGTGGAATTCTTCTTGCTAAGCTAATTGATGGTCCTACAAAAACGAAACGCAACTGCATATTCAAAACTTTCAAAGACGCACTGTATTAGAGTCACAGAGCGCCTTCCCCTCAGTGCCTGCTGTAATATGATCGTAATTGCTGTGAAAGGGCGAGAGACTGACTATATGTTAAATCCTGCCATCTGTAGGTGCTTTACACAGTTCCATTTGCTGCTGCCGGGTCAAAAGTTTACCCTATTTTCGCTTGTTCATAACCAATCACACAAGTCTCTGCTATGCGTAATCTTTGACCTACTCTCAAAGCAATTTTTGTATTATACAGTCATATGATTACACTGAAAAAACCCACACATTTTATTAAGAATACACTTCTTGTTGGTTAGCTTAATAATTATTATTATTTCCATATTCAGTAAGCATACTGTACCAACCTTGTTTTCTTCCCAGTTAACTCCCTTGGAGCACAATCACAGCGCCATGAATTCTCCAGCATTTCTGACTAGCTGCAATCCAGAACCACATGCAAAACACGGCTGGAAAGCATTTACACTATCTGTCGTTTTAAAAGTAGGGGGAAGGAACTGCTCACTTTGTCCTAACAGGGAGAGAAGACACTCTGTAAACATTTAAATAATGTTCACAGTGAAAACGAGGAAAAAAAAAAACAGTTTCTGAAACTTATTATTGTCATAAGAATATGCCTGTATATTTAGTTTAAATATTAAATATGCAAAAATATACTGCATGGAAACATTTATGCTACTGATAGTATTATTATTAAATATCTAAGGAACAAGTAGTCCCATGAACAACAGAATTAATTAAGCCTCATCTCCCACAGATTTATACCTCCTGATTGGTTGACTTTGGTGTCTAGAAAGGTGAAAGCTTTGAAGGAAGCATTTCCCACCGTTGGGACATTTGTTTAAAGCCTTTCTTTTCCCATCACTAGGATTCCCAGGCAACTAATATGATTATTTCATGCTTCAACCTTTCCCTATGTCAGGGCACCTTTAGGTGCTTCCATCTATACTCAGTTACTTATTTTCATAAAACTTGTGGGATCTGAATTCTGAGACCTCCACTGTGCCAAAAAAATGTGATCAGAAATAGGTTCAAAAGATATAAAGGGGAGATAAAGGGATGTGTGTGCATGAACACAGATGCAAGGTGTGACCTCATGAGCCTTGTTTGTACAGGAAAAGAGGTTAAAAATAAAGGAGAATATTTGACCTTATTACTATTTCACAGAAAGCTAATTTAGATGGGCCAAACTAAACATCTGGCTATACTAACAGATCACCTAAAAGTAATATCACAGTATTAAAATCCATCTCGTACATTTTGCTAGACAGTTTTTAAAGAAAAACAGACACATGGGTGCCATTTAGCCTCTAATAGGAGATATTAAGAGATAATTTTCCACACATATGTATTTTACTGTAATCTATGATACGTGATAGATTTGTGATACTTTAAATTTATTTAATATAGCATTTATGAAAGTGTGTTCTGTCTTCAAGAACATAAACACAAGTCAGCACTCCCATGAATAGTTATATTGCTCCATTTCACATTTGACCCTTGGTTGCTAAACCCTTCGTAAATGTAGCAAGAGAATATAAGCCAGCCCATGCCAATGAGACCAGTTAATGTATACCAGTGAATAATCAAACCCTTCTAGGTATGTCATAGAATATGCTCACATACAAAATTCTAATAGTTATGAAGTTCAATAATTTACTAAAAGACAGAATAAAAATTACCCCAAACAAATAAATAAAAATACAGATTTTGAGGCCAAAATAGTCCACCATCTCACCTATTGTACAACAAAGACCATAGGATTTTACTTAGCAGCTCCTACAGCAAAGACCAAGACCTTAGATCTGCAAGTACATCTCTTTAGAATGCTATACATGAAGTCTTACAATACTTCCATCACATACTACTTCCATAAACTGATCAGTCTTACTCAATGAGATGTTTAGAAAACAGAAAAAGCTACTGATAATGTTGTGTTTCTTTTAAACAAGTAAATAAAACCCAAAGTAAAACAGATATCAACATTTTAAAGCAATGGAAGAGATTTATCTAACGGGGAAACATGTTGGCAAATGTTACCTTATATATAAATCTAAAAGGATTAATTATGAAATTATTAATACTAACAATTACATACCAGATATTAGCTATTACCCGAAGTTCTATACAACACAGATGTTTGTTATAAATACTACATACATAAATACAAAAAATAAACTGTGTGTACATTTACACACAGCATTTAGACATCTGTTAACATGACTGGTATCACCTATGATCCAGGCCAGGAACAAGTGAATAGTCTTTTGCCCAGGGGAAAGAAAGATGGATGCTGTTACAGGAAACTTACTCCACTCAGTTTATCAGCAGCAAAATGAACAGCGGAAAAAGCCTGGTTTAAAAGAAGAAACAGAGAAAACAAGGCAACAGAACTGACTCTTAAAACGCAAAGAGGAAGGTATCCAAAGGTATCTACAACATGTCTCAACACAGGGAAATTTTTCATCTTGGCAGAGAAGTCTGATCTAGAGCAGAGCTCAAACAACTGCAAGAAGAGTGAAGAAGTGAAGCTGAGAACTCAGGAAACCTGACTCAAACCCCAAGGTGATCCAGTAGCGTATAAAGGCACTTGGTAATTTGTGCAAGTTTGTGCATCTCTTCTTATTTTTCTACAGTGCAAAAAGTGATTTTAAAAAGTTTGCAACTGACTGTGAATTTATACTATTTTCTGTATTACTGGGGTAATTTCAAGAGTTGAACACTGATCTTGGTAGTGTGGTTAGCTGACTCATGAGGGTCCCATTCCTGATAAGGAGAAACAATCTGTCTCCAGCAAAGAGATCTTTCATGCCAGAGCCAGAAATTTTGCAGGAGCCTAATGAGGTTTAGGGGAATTTACAAGTACCTGGATTTTATGCCGGTTCATCCCCATGATGGAACTGCCCTGCAGGAGAATTTCTTTCTTTCAGTTTTAAGAACAACAATTCTGCTCTACATATTAGAGATGAGGCCAATTGTAGTAATTCCTTACAAAAATGCAGATATTGCCCTATTTGACTGTATTTGAGTTAAGCAATCCAGATTATTTGTACAAATACACATACACAAAAGTAACGAGTTTTTTCTATCATCAGCTGAAAGAACAAGTTATCGTAAATTGAGATCTTATAGCTAACACCCAATTTGTATATGATTTTTCTATTGTTTCATTTTCATCTGAACCATCTTCATTAGTAAAAGAGCTTAATGGTTTCGTAAGCATGAAAATCCTTAAAACAGTGAATCCGGAAAGTTACCAAAGTTAAAAATTATAAATCTTATAAAAATCTAATTTAGTATTTAAACTTATGATGACACAAACACACAACCAAGTGTGGAGATTATTGTTATAGGCATTTGTTTTGGATGACCTGCACAGACTAAAAAGGTATTCATTGTTCTCACATAATGGGTACATGTATTATCTCAGGATAATAAAAACTTTATATACTATCACTGCATACCAATGAGGAGTGCACATACAATTTTAAGCATTTTACTAATATTATTATGTTTATATATACAGAGCTTTTGAGCTTCCCATGGTCTTTTCTGGTACAGTCTGCTCTAGGTACAGTCTCAAATTAATCTTGCAATTTTCCTAAAAGGTAATATAAAACTATAATATCAAAATCCAGTAAAAAAATTAGTATTTATCTTCTCAAATAGAAATTAGAAGTTTGAATTTGAATTACTTCATATGCAAATAAAATGCTTTTCATATGGCATGAGAGTTTGTAATTCATAAGGTCATTTTTAATGCAGTGTTTTTAAAGGATATGATTTTCTATTAAAAGAGGACACTTATTACAAGAGGTTGGCAATTCCATTTCAGTAGTTTGATGCAGAACCTCCCACCAGCTAATTCTCACAGACCTCACTTCCCAGTCTTTGGGGCAGTCACGAACCTGGCCAGCCTGCACAAGCCACAAGTAGCTACTCCAGAAATATTGTCAAGATTTCCTCATGGAAACAAAGTTGGACCACAGGAGAAGGGAGACACTTCCACTCCCTTGGAGACAGTCCTCTAAACTGGACTGTAGCAAGCCTCAAATATAGTCCAGTTGCTGGGCAGCATTTGCTGCTGCAAAGCTGCTCTCCATCTCCTTTGGTAAAAAGCAGAGCAGATGGAAATTTCCTGTAGGCTGGTCTTGGCCCAGAGACTACTGTTTGGACCATACTCCTCCAGGAATAAGAGCAATCCATTCATTGCATCAAACTGACTGGCCCTACTGTCCTCTTTTACAACACAACCAAGCTCAATCCCTTAAGTCAGTGATAAAACACAGCGCAATGAGAGCACATTTCATCAGCTGTGCCTGGGCTAGGAACTAAGCCATGAAGGAAAATATGGCCATGTCACGCTAAGCAAAGAAATACATGAGTAATTCTGGCAAGCACCTAAGATAAGGCTCTTCTGAATGACTGATGGTAATGTAATATTGATGCTATAATAAATTATTACCTACAGACACAGAGTAAGCAGACACAGCAGCAGAAGCTGTACAACCATCCTCTTCAGAATGGTAGCTGTATGTTCTCTTAAAACATTGGAAGACAAGAATAGGAAGAAATCCTTTATACAATTAAACATGTTATAAACCTGTTTTTATTTAGAATGAAAGAAACACTTCAGTATATGTAACAATCATGGGGCTTTTTTACAGGATGCAAAGGAGTTCTGACTTTCATTGGTCCTCCCTTGTCTCCACTGTTAAATCATAGTCAAAACCACTAGGGAGCTCAAAGCACAACTCTGTCCTGACTTCTGTTCCCTTTGCAATCACTGTTGGATATATCTTGGCTGTCACAAAGAGGCTGTTTCTTCTCTCAAAACTCCATTCAGAAACAATAGTCAAGGTTCTCATCACTGATGTAGCTCTTCTGGTTCTTCTAGTGACAACAAAATGGGTTAGCCAGCTTTTCTTGAAGAAGTGAAAACCTTGGGACAGGATAAAATAATCCTTTTAAGGACTTCTTTGGATAAAGACAAAAATGGTCACTATGAATGTATGATATTCCACTATTTATCTGACAGTTGAAGAGGACAGCTAGGAAAGGGAAGGGAAATGTTCTATATTATGTTTAAGACAGAGTAATCTTTATCAAGCTCTGCCTAGAGGTTTCTCACAGGGATTTGCAAAATGAAGTGATTCCTAATGAAGGAAAGGTCCACTGTCAATTACCGTATGCAGCAAGTGCTGCAGCTTCATTAACCAAGCAGAGTTTCCCTGGAGAAACTCTCCTGAGAGAGCAAACTTGCCCTGGAAAGGCTCCTCAATGGCTCTTTCCAGCCAGAGTACATGGGGAGTATTCAGTAGGTATTTGCTGCTCAAGTGCACGATATCAGCAGAGACAGAGAAGTGTGACAGGCATTTTCTGGATGAAAAGTTAGGGCTCTCCTCAAAGGCTCCCCAAGCAGCCTAAAACATATTTGAACCAACCCGAGAGTGTACGTGAGCAGAAGAGAAACTCTTTCTTATCCTTTTGTATTCACGCTTTTCTGTCACACTAAGTGCATGAGAAGAGTCAAAAGCAGGATGGGTGAATTAACTCAGAAAAAAACCGTCCAAAAAAGCTGAGCAATCAGTCCTCAAAAAATTAATGATAAAAGACTTTGAATAAAGCCAATTTGTAATGGAATGTAAGAAGGGAAGTCCCTAAAGAGAAAAAACTGTCTACCAGCTCTGCAGCAGGTTTTGCTGCCCCATGCAGTTTACCATGGCAAGATGCCAACTTGGCAAGGCTCACTCTTCTCCAAGGAGCCTGGCAGCGTGCCAGCCACACTCACAGGTCTCATTGCTGCTGCCAAGCTCGAGGGGCAACTGAAGACCCTCTTCTGTAAATCTGCAGATCTGGTTATGACTGGAAATATTTGTGTTTTAAAACGTTCTTAACCAAGTCAGGTTCCCTCTGTGTTTATATAGTGACTGAACAGGCGAAACAGAATACTTAACTGAGCTAGAGAAAATGAGCCACAGATTGTTAATTATATGGCTATTTGCACTTTGACTGGAAGAGGAAGTAAGCTGGTTATAACTACTTTGGGCTTTACTCCTGCAACTGCATTGAAACCACATTTATGACAGCTGAAACTGTGCAATTTTATATAAATGTGGGTGCTTCCTGTTTTTGAAACAAGCCCTTGTCTGCCTGCCCTTACCTCACGGTAACGTCACTAGAACCAGAATGTATTAAATGTGCTCAGTTTTACTGACCTTAAGACCTTATTTTACTGTTTTAAACGTGTAGATAAAATGCATTTATTGGACTACTGTTGCCAAGCATCTCTATTTCTAGGACCTAACTGTACTCCTTGGGCATTAGGAAACACATGTTTTTCACGTGTGAGACTGAAAAGCCTGACTATCACCGGGGCGTGCTCAGTCCCTGGTGACGCGGTCATGGTCACTCTCGGATGGGGAGGCAGGTGCATTGCACTCCCCCAGCAGGCAGGCTGCACTCCGGTTAACACAGGCAAGGAGATCTGTTCAATATGCAGCATTTCAAGTAATTTGTAATAGCAGCATTATTATTTTGCACAGTATAGTATTCATTCTTCACTGGGGTAAGTGTATGTTCAGTCTTATAAACACTGAGCGTGGGGAGTAACACAGTCCTCCTTGCATAAATTGAAGAAAATCTCAATTTGACTAGAAGATAATTTTGAAAATATCATTTAACAAACCTAATAAGCAGCAGTATATGTTTCCTGTCCTTTTCTCTCATTTTGCTTATTTATGTTAATTGGATCTCAAAAACCAAACTTCTGCAATGAGTACAATTACATAAATCAGCACCCTGCTTTTCCAGTGACAGTCATTTTCCTACAAGGTTACATCAGGAAGACTGATCATACTGTTCAACTGAAAAGCAAATGCATATCCAGTAATTACGGATGATAAAACATGATAATTTTTACCAAAAAAAAACCCCACCCACATTTAATTTACAATGTACTCCTCCAGATTTAGTTTGGGACATGCTGCTTGAGAGTCGAGTACCTCTATATGAATGCATGATATTAACTGTCAAGACCACAGAGAGAAGGGGCAGCATTTCTACTACCTTTGTTTGGCTCTTTGAGACCACAACCTCTTATTTCAGACCACTTGATCCTACCCTTTAGCTATAGGAACTTGCCACCTTCACAGTGCTAAGAGAAAGTGCTAACAGAAAGTAAAACAATTACAGACCTCTTGATATCACACTGAAGGAAGATTAAATAAAGGTTCGCTTTAAAAGGCCTTGTGCAAAAATCTTCAACTAAAAGAAATACTAAAGCTAAAATTTCAAATTCAATTACACCTGATTCATTGATTTCTCTCAACTTTAAAAGTAAACAGAGTATACAGTTTAACTCAGGCACTCCTTAGAAACACTTCCCTTGGTTGCATTCTTCCTGTTTTAAGTCAAGGCATGGTTTGGAAGCCAATTTACAACTAAAAGAGGCTGGTCCTGCAATCCCTCACTTCCAGGCCATCAGCAGCAGAGACATTTGTCAAACTCTGCAGTTAAGAAGTTCAAAGAGTTCAAGAGCCAGCCAAGTGACCCAACCAAAAATGCAGTTAGCTGGCCACTGGTTTGGCTCTCTGAGCCAGCTCAGCTGAGAGTTGCAGCTGCAGCAGCACTGGCACAAAGGAGAAGGGGTAATACCTCAGCATAGAGGGTGCAATCCACACTTTTGGAAGCTGTTGGACCAATGCTAGCTGTGATGATGCTGTATTTGTGGCATCTCCACAAAAACTGGCCCCATGTTCAGCCCCTATCCTCCAAACAAGGGAGAACACAGAAAAATCCAATTCATGAAGTGCATCTAGAGCTGCCCAAATCAAAGGGACTCACTGAGCTACAAAGTCTCAACTCATGTTCTTTTTTTTTGACTGAAGCCTACTGTTTCTACATGCAAGTGCTCAAGTCCAGATCTTTGCAAAACTTATTCCCCAAAGTAATGTGAGCATTTCTAATAAGCAAAAGTAAAAAAAAAGACTTAATGAAGGCAACCCAGATTAGCTGAATGACACATCACAGTGGAACAATTCTGCTGTTAAAGACCATGCAGATGTTATGATGGAGGCAAAGAAAGTCTTTCTTTAGCTAAGCACAGCTGCTGCATACGACTTCAAAAAGACTTGGCACAGGATTTCAGCCACAAAACTTTCCCCTCACTTCATTTCATGAGCGTCATCTGCAACTTCAGTGAGCTGCACCAAGGACAAAAACAACACACAGGGAGTTTGGAACATCTTATCAGCAACAAGGCAGCTTCTTGCACTGCCAATGCTCACATGCACCTTCAGAAAACTCAACTACACATCTCCATTCCTCATCAGCCCAGCAATCCCTCAAAAGCAATGATGTCCCACACTGTTGTCCCTCCTATTTATACCTCCATTATCTTCTGTTTTAAAAAAGACAAATGACTACATAATTAACATTTATTAAAGCTTTAAAAATAGCCATAATTAACAGATAATTTCCTTTACTTTTTCAGTAACACTAGAAAGTATTATCAACTTCCGTTCACATCCCTCATACACTAAGCTACTCTGAACAGACATCCTGACCACAAAGCTGAAAATGCCATAGCTTACAATCACATTGAATCCACATGCTTAATGCTAGTCTTGTATTTTTCATGTAACATCCGTACTACAAAGAAAAGATATATTCACTGTCTAAATTCAAAGTTCAGCTTTCCCTTTCAAATGTGTCAAAGTATTACAGTTAGTTATATGTAGTACATAAGAAAAACTTGCATTGATTTTATATATTTAACATAAAGCACACAGAAACTTGACTGGCACTACACCTGTGATTTCCTTTCAGTGGTGATTTTGTTAGGAGATGCACCTGAGAACTTCAACTGCTTTAAGGAGCATGTATGTGTATGAAATTAAATTAGAGCATTCCTGACACATGGGAATAGAATCTTAGGAACTGTTTTTAATTTCTCCCTTCTTTCTTCTTTTATTAATTCATATGACATCACCTCGCTGACTCTATAACATTCTTAGGTATTTACCATGTAAAGCAATAAACTGCTTTGTCACCTACAATATTTTTTCCACAACGGTGAAGCTACAAAGAAATAGTCCAAATGAGAAAACAGCAATAGAAGCAACTAAAATTCTGTTAATGCTCAAACTTCATAAGTAAAACAAAGCAGAAAAAATGCAGAAACAAAGAAATACAAATAGAAATGCACTAGAAATAGAAATGCAATTTAAAAATTGCTCAATTACTTCACTATCAAGAACTTGATACAAAGCTGGAAATCCACAACTTTAAAGACTATTAGTAATATTTATTAAAAACAGTGAAGAAAACTCATTTGGGCAAAGGTAAAGCTTGAAATACTAGAAATATTAACAACACTATTACCACATTCATGAAAATATAACACTTCAACATGACCTACTTTAATAACAGTAAAAAAATTAAAGAATATGGACACTAATGTCCTGACTGTACTGATCCAGTAAAATACCATCTACTTCTCAGAATCAGTAACAGACTCACTAAACTGAACCAATTTGTTCAACAGATGGTTCAGTTGACTGAAAAAAATTTTACTTTCCTGTTGTAGAAATAGAGTGCACTGAATAAAATTCCACTATTATTAGCAGGATTCACAATATATTAGCTCATTATTAGCTTCCATTTCCATTCTTTCTCTCTTTCACACAACAGAAAACATTTTCCATCCTGGATTAGATGTGACAATGAAATGAAGTTGGCACACTGATAAAACAAGTCACCCTCCTCCTCTCTGCTCCCACCCCCCCTGCGTTTTATGGGATACACAGGAACGGCAGAGTTTTTATTTTTCTTGGCGTTCCTCTCCCCACATTAGCTGATAATCTCCCCCGTGTAGCTGTGCCAGCGCACTGCCCTGCAGGCCCACAACACCCCTGCTGTTCCAGTCCCATGCTTTTCTCCAGCGGGCCCTGCAAATCGTGCGATCCTTTCGAAATGTGTGCTATTGCGTCAGTCTAATTGCAACATCATTCTCAATGCTCTAGGTAAAGCAAATAATTTCATTTTTAACTTCTGCTCATAAAACACAGATTGTCCCCCCCACCGCCCCCGCCGCCTTTTTCGTTTATTTTTAAAGATTTAAAGAAAGATTTGCACAAACTGCACAGCAGTAGTCAAACAAAAATACCTTATGTTTTCTTAGAAAGCAGCACTTACATTGCTCAACACCTAAAGCATTACTGCAGCCTTTCACAGAGCCATATGCAGTAGATCCCCTGTGAGCAGGCTAGAAGGGGAATGTACAATCTTACTCTGTGTATTTAATATAATATTCAGCCATTATCAAAGCTTCATAGTTTTTTTTTTTCCCCCTCTCTCTCTCTTCCCTGCAATAGAGAGTAACAGCTTATCTGGCAAACACACTCACTATGTTTCTAGTTTTGGTTAATTCATAAAATCTGATCTAATGCTAGATATTTTGCATTCAGTTTAGCTAAGTTAAAACAATATTTAGCGAACCATGCCTTGGCCAAAAAATTCTCTGTTATCTGCTGATTACAACAGCATTGTAGCTAGCTGTGGACATCACACTAGGAAAATACAAATCCTGAGCCTGAGGAAATGCAGATGAAATTTTGACCTCAAGCCACTCTGATAGTGGGCATTACAAACACAGTCTACTTAGTATCTGATACAATAACCAGGCACAAGAGGCATGTGCCTGCAACGCATGATGAATTTAGATGTCATTTTGGTTTTATGTACATATATTATCTGAATTGACAGCATCAAAAAATGCTGTGCTTCATTCTTGCACCCCAAATATCCTACATCATACAAACTAGTCTCTAGAGGCAAGCACTCACAGAAGGAAATAGCAGAAGTTAAGTTTCAGAAAGCTTAAACTTTGCCTTTGTTTGCTTTCGTGGCATGGAATATGTTGCAGTTATGTCATACTATTTCCACAGCACCTCTTCCACGTTCAAGAAATTACAAAATTACCACTAATCTACACAATAATCTGTTTAACTCTTGGCATTTGGCGTATGGTCCTATACCTTATTTAATGCACACTACTCAGTTGTGGGGCTTTTTTTTGGAAGACGGAACAAGTGATTTTTTTGTGAATTCAGTGGTACAGCTGGGTGCTTCATCAACATAATGGGTTAGTCTTACCATTACTCTGTTACTCCTAACTTAGAATAACTGTGTTATTCCTAGCTGCCTAACTAAAGCAGTGACAGCTTTAAGGTCAAAATGATTCTCCAATTCTGAAGACAACTTTGTCTCCAGTTTGGCATAACTCAGACCTAATTTTTTCTCAGTACTTAGCATTATGTTGTGCTTTATATAGCACTTTCAAACCACAGCCCCCACTGCCTCACTCCCAGTTACCAGTGCTCAGCACTTTTTCAAGTAAGATCCAAAGATCTCAAGTCATCTGCAAGACAGTAAGACACATACTAAAGTTAGCAAAGACATGAGAAAAGTTCATTTTCAGCAACTTACCTAGCATCACCTAGGAAGTCTGCAGCACAGCCAGGAAGAGAGTCCCGCTCTCCAGGGCAGCATGCAGCTGCACAGACCACCGGAATGGCTCCTGCCTCCTGCAATCCCCTGCCTCGCCCACCACGTGCGTCCCGACTTCTGCTGGAAGTGAGGCAGGGGTACTACAGAGAACAGCCTTCTCCAACGCATCAACCAGATTCATTCCCAGAACAAGTCCATCCTGTACACAGAATGAAGCAGGGGGCCTGCAGAGAAAAAAAACACATCAGCACACGATTAAATACCATTAAATTGAGGGGCTTCCTCACAAAGGGCCAAATAAAAATTGGTTGCAAATGTGAAACAACTCTCTGCATGGAAATTAGCCAGAGGTGATGGTTAAAAACATTCTCAAGGAGCTTCTACTGAAATCAAAGAGTATTTACTTAATATTCAAAGATCTCTGGACCTTCCAGAACAAACTCCTTTGCCTGTTTTCCTCAAGCCATATCCTCTAACCCACCTTGATTCAAGCCCTGGTCCTTCTTCATTCCTACCTTCAGCACCCTTGCCAAGTCTCTCCTTACCCTCACTCCTCAAGGTTTTTCATCTCTCCTGGCTCAGTCACTTCCAGACTTGGCTAGCAGTGCCACACTCTCCCCCCTTGACTCTCCCTATTTCCTTCATTCCCCAATATTAACTCTCCCTCTCACCCCAGGACTGTCTCCCCTGTTCACAGGCTATGGTATTTTGGCACCATGACCTCACTAGGGTCCCATGCATGTCAGTGTCCCAATGGGTTCACTTCTGACTCTCAGGTACTGAGGTAAAAGGCATGGGTTTTGTCCACCAGACCAGACTGCCCCCCAACTTCCAGGCCACACAGCTCTTACATGAGAGAAGTATCATGTCTTTAAAAAGATACAGTTTGGTAAATCTGAGAATTTTGCAGTGCTGACAAAGGCAAAGCTGTGACTCATAATCTGCTCTTCTTCCCCAGCGCCTATCACCAGTGCTTCCCACACTGCCATCTAACTCCTAGCCTCTGTTTCAAAGGGAGGGACATAGAGCATTTACAAAAAGAGGTTGTTGGTGTTGTTTTGTTTTTTTCTTTTTAATCTTCAGAGAGAAATAAGTTTTTCCACACATTCTCACAGCTAACTACATTACTGGGGGGGTGGGGAAGCCAGAGGCAACTGCCTAGCCCCAAAAACCATTTTGTAAAGTTATTAAAAAACTCTGAGGAGCATCCTACACTGGGAAACACCAGGTAGCCTTCCTTACTGCAACTACTGGCATTCCCCTTTCAGTTCTTAATAGCTTAATTCATTCAGCTCGCTGAAATGAATCCTAACACCTGAGACCAGTGGTCAAACGGAGGAGGAGCAGCTGCAGATGGACAGTGCTGGAGTGAACCCCGTGCCATTGCAAGCCGCCTTTGCCTTCACCACCAGTTTTGTTGCATGCCTACAAGCAGTGTCCAAATAGCACCATCAGACAACAGCACACAGTCCAGCTAGCATTTCTTTGGATGCTGTTGTTTTCATCAGAGAAGTGATCAATGACTGCCTGAACAGCTGTAGCTCTCAAAAAATACTTCTAGGTCATGAAGACCTGAAGTAAAATGGGTGAAGGTCACACACAGCTAAAAGATAATTTAAGCAAATCCATCTTACTTTACATTTGCACTTAATTAGGAGCAGCCCTTTATCAATTGCAAAGAGGAAGGGTAACTGCATACAATACTATTGCTTGTGATCACCTGCCCCTACCTGGATGGGAAATAGCCTTCTTGTATGAAATCCAGGGAAACTTTTTCTTTCCATTTCTCTAATGTAGCAGTTATTTATCATAGCTTTATCTTAGTGAAAAACAAATGCAGCACACTGTCAAGTAATATACAGAAAAAGGAAAACCTCTCAAAACAGGCAACACATTATTTTAGAGCAAAGTCCAATTTACAGATTTTTATACTGAGCTCTTAATAGCAAACAGGACAACAATTTCTCAGTGGCTCTTGTAAATACTCTGCACAAACGTGGTCCAGAAGAGCAGACCAGGAAAAAACAAAAACATTCTCACATGCTTACACACAATGCAAATCATAATATGGATTAAATGCACTATGCCATTTATTTTTCAATAAGAAATAATCATTTCTAAGGAATGACTAACTATTCATGTGAGATCCTATTTAGTCTAGAGATATCTGATCTATGGCAAAAAAAAGTATGGGACCCACATGCAGACTCCTCGAACGTTTGTGTTAATTCTTATGAAAATAAACCGTGAAGCTTCAACTTCACTGTGTAAAACAAAAGGAGCATTAAAAGCTCATTTCCGTCTTCAAAAATTACTAATAAATAATTTAATTATATCTTGAATTCAATTTAGTAATGAAACTGGCTATCAAGCATCTATATGTATTTTTTAAAGGCCAGAATAATTATCTGTTTGCAAGTTACAGTTAAGATGGAAAATATAATTAGGTTGAATGAAACTTCAGTAATTGAATCACGGAAACTACACAAAACTTCTTGCTTAAGAAACAGAGAGCAGAATTTCATGCACTATTTCATTTGGCAGAGCATAACATTTGCTGTCGGCAAAGGACTTTTTTCAATGAAGAAAAAGGAAAGGAAAGTATTTCCAGTCATATAGCATTGCCCAAGTGATTAGAAGTATCAGGCACTGGTAACTGTCTCTCAACTGTAAGCAACTGCAACAGATTTTGCTCCTACAGGCTACCATATAGTGTTCCTAAAAACTCATCTGAAGTCCAGCAGACCTCCAAAAAAGCTATGTGCTTTTTTAACATAAGCTAACCTAATTATTTTGTCATCAAAATCAATATTTATAGGCTACAGCACTACATCAAGCAGGAAAGCTTTAATGTAAAACAAATCATAAAACACTGATAATGGAAATGCTTGTAAAGGCTCCAGGATTGCAAGCATTTATGTAAGATTTGTGAATGTATAAACACTTGGTCATACATGTCAAGAAAAAGGTGAGTCTCGATGCAGTGAATTAAACAACAAAAAGACTAACCTTCCTTAGGACAGCGTATCCTACAAGGACCTAAGACAGCTGGCTGAAGTGTACCAAACATCTTATCCTACAGCAAAGACTCATCCAAGACCATAAATTCATCATAAGGTAAGATTCCCTTTTTCTTTTTGTTTCTAAGTAGTTTCAAGCATTTTTGAAATACAAATTATTCCTTGAAAACCTTCAACAGCTTTCTCTTACTAATACAATTATCACAAAAGCCACACGACAATGCGAATAGAGTGTACTTGCTATCATCAACAATACTGGCATCACTTGAGGAGGGATTCTTCTCTGTATGGTAAAACTAAGTCTGTTATTAAGCCTGTTTAGGGAAGCTCTTCTTTAAATCATAATTTCCTACAATACTAGAATTTTCAATTATCAAAAATCCCCAAATTATTACTCCTTTCTAATTTCAAGAAATATCTTGAAAAATTCTATAATTCTATATAACTATAAAATCCTATATACCAGCATCAATACAAAAACTACTTCATGCATTGATCAATATGTATAGTGTAGTTTACTCTTCTATTTCAATCTGTTCAAGTAACATGATACAATGGGTTCAGTATAAAACCTTATGGCTGTTATGCAAATAAACAGATTCCTACATTAAGGTTACTGCTCCACAATACATTGCACACAGATGCTCACAGCTTGCCCTCACACTGAAAAATAGGTGAAAATAGAAAAGCAAATTTGTACCTGTATTCCATTGATTTTACTGACTTTAGGCATACTATTTAAAAAAAAAAAAAAAAAAGAGGAGTTACCAATACTGACCAGCATCTACATCTTCCAACTGCTGTGGCACTGCATCCTTAATTTTGTGGTTCACTGTCATACAAAACAAAGCCCTTGTCTTGGAAACCCAGTAAAGCACCATAAGTACCCACAAAACCAACCCTCTGCTAACCTCATCCCTAGCACCATCATGGGTTAAAGGTAGTTCTGCTTAAGTTAAATATTTTTAAGGTCAAATGACTTTTCCATTCTCTACCAATTATTGAGGGAAACACCAGGTCCAAAGTGAGTCAAAGTGTCACAGCTCTGTGGAATCAACTCACATCTCCCAATGACTTTTTCTTAGGATTTACAGCAATTTCCAGCACCTCAAACACTGTTCCAACTGACCAAAGCCTGGTCATTTCATAAGCACTTCTTTTAGACCAGTATTTAAGCTCAACTCATTTCATGTACTCTACAGGAAAATTCATTTTTCTTAGTCTGTGAATGGCAGTGCCAAAAGAGCTACAGAGCAAACAGTAAAGGGTATATAGTAGTATGAAATCCATGTGCTATCTACTAAAATAAATCTACTTACAGTCTGTTATGTTTTCAAAACAATACACTTGAGTCTCAGATTTGTGAAAACCTGGAAGATATATACTTACACCTGATTTAAATTTTGAAGTAAATCAGAGAGTTATAAAAGTAAAATTGAGCAACAGCAGGGATACAAGAATATATTGCATAGAAAGCAAACAAAAAGTCCTTAGAATAAATGCAAGTACACCTCTAGTATTCTCTGGCCATTGAACTGGCTCTTAGGACATATTTCAGAGTGAAGATGACTGCTGGCACACATTTAGCTTGGCAATGTACCAAAGCAAACCTTTTAAAGTTATCCCCCTCTTATTACTGTGGCTTGGAAAAGAAATACACTGTGACCATTTATTTTTGTGAGCAAAACCCCCTTTTTGATACAGGGCTTTATGACTACTTTAAAACTATGCTTTAGTTTTCACTAAGGTCATATTCAGAAATCCAAAACTACATGATAAAATTCATACATTTGCTAAAGACAAAAGAAAGTTCTACATAGAGCAGAGAATTAAAAAAATAGGAGAACTGAGAAATATTATTCCTCCTAAACATATAAAAATGCACATCATGCAGTTTCCTTAACAAAATAATTATCATTAAAAGCTATTATAATGTTTGCACCTAATTTGTGAGATTATTTGAAAAAAAAATATCCTTTTTTACACTACTTTGCTATTCCAGTAGTATGCTTTGCTCCAGAAGTTGTAGACTTTGAACCTGAAATCCATGATAAGCAGGACATTTTCTAACAGATGCTGTGTGATTTCTACTCTACTTCCTGGGCTACATTTGTAAAACTTAATAATCTCCCTTTTGAGATCTCTTATTTGAACCCACAAATCCTTCCTCTCATGGAAATACCCCAAACACCACCACATTACTCTGGATAGAAATGCTCAAAGCGTGCTGTCACACCAGAGCACTGAGCCAACCTAACAGCTAACTACTATTAAGTTCCTGCGCTCCTGTCTCCTTTGCTTGTATTCATCCCATCCTGCTCAATTTATCCTGCCATACCAAACCTTGTCACTCACTCTTTGATGCTTCTCCCCCTTGCATAGATAGATTAACACTTGCTAGTCTGGAGAGTAGGAACGAGGCATGTTTGCTGGCAGGGGAGTGCATCTGTTTAAGCTAGACAAACCCTCTGAACTGTGTAACTCTGTCTCTGCAGCCTGATGAGATTATTGCCATCTCCTGTCTCTTTCCTCCCGAGGGTAAAGAATCTCTGAATTCCCCAACCAGCAGTTTCCAAGCTGTAATGCATGGTTGATAGCCACAATAAGTGCTCTATAGCTAATCCAGCAAAACTATATCATAGACCATAATTATAAATGCCTAAATTTCACAGATTTATAGTAGTAACCAGTGAGAAAATTTAGGAGTGGTAAAACATCCTCAAAACTTAAGGAAGCACCTAGTAACAAAGCTTGCCTATCTCAGGTCCTTGTGCAAGAACTGAAGAAAGCCCAGTATGGTCAACAGCCAGAGCACCCTCCATTCCTAATCTATGATACTTCTCTCATCTTCAGCCAGCGTGGCTGGCCAGTAGGCACCACACATTTAATACACTTCAAACTGGACTGTGCAGCAGTTATGAAAGTTTTGTTAAGTTTTTCAGCAAAGAAGGAGAAAAAAAAATCAGCAGTAACTTCAGTAGTTTAGTTCAAGTTGAGCTGCCTGGTTACTATTATTTTTCTTGCCAAGCATGCCTTTTTTTTTTCCCCCTTTAAGCCAACTCACCATCAATTCACTATGAAACCCATATGAAGGAACAGCTTCTCTACCGCATAATCTCTCCAAATGTGAAATGGTTTTAATGCTTATATCCAGTGACAATTACAACACAGAACCAAATAATTATTATATATTAATTCCATGAATTTCTGAGTCAAAAAAGAACATATAGCATTTAAATATAAGTTTTAAATGAGATAATTATACTCAATTTACTAAGCATACTACTATGCATATGTATTTATATAGATATACACAGATTATATATAAAAATATAAAACATACATAGCATATATACAATTTTAAAAAAAACTTCCCCAAAAAATGCTACTCGGTTCTTCTAAAAATCAAACCAGTTCCAATTTTATGACTAAATTCAGTGACTCATTTTTTTCTTTGGTTCCAGAATTTTTCTGCAGACACCCCCAGAAATGAGAAAACTGCTTTGATTCCTGCTGAATACAAATGCAGTAAGTTGCATCTCTCAAAAGAAAGAAAAATTTTTAATTGTTTCGAGTGTTCATTAAGTGCAAGTGGAATCACATGGAAAAGCTGCCGTATCTACAGCTCAGAGTAACTTTAGCAGCTTTTACCAAGTTGAAGCAATGCTCTGATGCAAGGCAGGGTGCAAAGAAATTCTGACTACATATAAATTAAAGGAGGTAAAGAGAGCTTTACACTTTGCTACAACCATCAATCACGCTCATTGCACCTATTCAGATCACTCTGAACACCCCCATGCCACCTTTCTGTCCTCCTTTCTTTCACAGACTATTGACCCACCTCATCCACTCCTTGAGTCACATGCGCCCTCCTCCCTTCAGCCCCTTTTTGGGAAGCTAAGGGTCATTAATATGATTGCTACCTGACTGGTTCATAACCAGGCAGGCCAGTTTTACTGCTGTCTTAGTGACTGCAAATGAGACAACTGTATTTTCCAGTTTTTTGAGGAGCCACTCCAGCAGGGAGTGTGTAGAAACACTGGTACACAAACCTGTCCATGGCTCTGCAGACTCCCAGCTCTTGCACCACACTGGTGCCATACCCTTGGTGTGGCTGGTACCACTGCACATAGGCAGGGCATCTGTGCAGGCAAACCAATCATCTTTAGATGTAATTTATCTTTTTCTCTCTAAAAAGTGGCCGGCTGGCATGCCTAACTCTATTTCTCCTCTTGCACCTCAGCTGGACAGTCAGCATCGCATTTCTATTAACAGCCTGCAAAAGGTTTCATAAACCATCCTTCAGTAGCACCAGGGCTTCCTGCCTCACATTTCTTCCACCTCCCCTTTCACCCTACTCTCTATACACCCCAAATCCTCATTCCCATCTATCTTCTTCCTGTTCATGAGGTAGGTCTTTCCGAGTGCCAACTTTCTGAGCTGCACCAGGAGGATGGGCAGAGAGGGAGCTGGGGATATTATGCTGAAGGTGTTAACGGCCACCATCAAATGGTTCTTTGATCTCCCGGCAATTACAGAGCTGGGCCTGCTAACCAGATGCAAGGGGCTCCCTCTTTCCCCCATTTCTTCCTTCTGCATCCCAGACAGACAGAAATGGCATCAACTTGAATGCAAGGCCCTATAAACCAATTCTAAGTTTATTTTGAATTTAAAAAGAAGAAAAGAACTATTTTGCTATAATAGAAGATGTCAGAAAGTGTTTGCAAACCAACAGCATAATTCTGAAGGAGACTCTTGTAACAACTCCCGTCTGCTTAAGAGCTGTCTGAAAATATGCAATTTGAGTGCTGAAGTTTAACAACAGTTGAAGTTCTCAGAAGTTCTTATCACAATCATATATAAAAAAAGAGAATTTTTAAAAGCTTCAAACACTAGATGAAAAGCATATGAGATTGGTTTAGTGCTTTCTACTAATTAGTACTGCTTTTATTATACAGGGCAAAGAAATGACAATTTTTTTCCTAAACTGGCAGTGAACAGCCAATTCAGTAAGCTGCGTTTTTGTTTTCTGTGACAGGGCAGTGGAAAAATCTCTTTCATTTATTAGGTCTGCAGAGACCAAAACTGGCTGGGTGTCAAACCTGCTTTGTAAAATCCCAGATCCATTCAGCCATGTGTAGATTCCATAATTCTTTATGACCTGTTATCAGTATCAACTTCACAAAAGATGAAACTTCGGTGTCTTCAACGAGCATTACTGCAACCCTTTATAAAAGGGAGCAAAAACCTGAACTGGCAGTTCAACACAGAAAGGAAAAAAAAACCCTAATGGCAGTGCCAAATTAAATTATTAGATTTTTTTTTTCTAGATGGGCTTTGCATAAAGATACAGAATTAGGTTTCCTACAATGGAGAATAAGCTGTGTAACTACGTAAATTTTAAAAACTCCCACTGTTCCATGTCCCACTGCATACACCTATGTTTAAGTGCCAGTTTCATCACCTCACTAGTGATTGCATAGTAGCCCGAGTTTGTCACGAGGCTGGCCTTAAGTTGAAAGGCCTGATGGCAACCTGAGATAGTAAAACAAACTTTTTTTAGAAGGATGGGGCTTTCATGACAGATGAAAACCAGCAGGGTGGAGTGATTGACTTGCTTTTAGCTACAAAAAGGATAAATTCCTAGATGGCTTTGATGAACTGAATAAAATGTGCTGCCGTGTTAAAAAGTCACTTCTAATATCGAATCAGGTGCACACTATATTATATCCAGGGGAAAATATTAAACACACCCAACATCACATTCTTACAGTTTTCATAGCAGAAGTTTATGAATAACAGCACTCACAACACTCCTTCATCTCAGACTTTGAATCTGAATTAATCATTTTATTCAACTGAAATATTCTTGGCTATGCTAAGATTCCTCTGTATCTGTCTATACTGACAGCATTTGTTTGAATTGCCCTTTTTTTTTTTTCAGCAATGCCTTCTATTGCATTCTTTGAAGTAAAAAGAACTGCAAACTAACTCACAAATGTTTCCCACATTATTAAGTACTGTAAATAATAATTTTACCATTAAACCGAGGAATTCTTGTGAAACATTCCATACGTTTCACATATGCTAGAAGCCTAGTGTCCTCATTCCGTACTCAGTTTGCAATCTTGCATCTGACACATATGTAAACATTAGTAGTCTTAACAACACCTGTCCATGCAAGCTACATGTATTTATCAGTACAGATAAACATGCATACGAGCACGTGATTTTCGTCTGAGTTTAATAAAATCTGCAGGGTCTTTAGGTCGTCAAAAAGTATGTGTAATTTTTATCACCACCACATAAACAGCCTTCTTTAATACTCCTCTCTTCACTAGGCAGTCTGCAGATCACAGAAGCACAGAGATTCTGAACTAAGTTTCAATTTCACAAGAGCACAGGGAATGTTACACAGCATCATTCCTCATACAGAGAAGAAGGGAATCTGTGCTCCTCACACACAGGTTTGCTACAATTCAAGCTTCATCCATAATTTGCTGATAGTTTGAGGGTAAGGAGTAAAAATTTTAGAAGCAAACAAACACAGCATTCATGAATACAACGTAGAAACAATTTAGCACTGTTTTAGGAGTACGATGTTCAAATACGGCTTATTTAACATTTCAGAAATCTGCTGCAAAACATTAAAACTCTGTTCTAATCTTTGTCCCTCGCTCAAAGCAAAACAGCTTTGTGTTGCCTCTAAAAATAGGGAGGGAGCAGTGGGGGATGGGAAGGGGAGAGAATAAGAGGATAAGTGGGAGTGATAACTGATACACCACATCGGCAGTAATTTTAAAAAGACCTGGTATTCTTAAAACTATGGCTTTCCTAACAAAGTCAGGCACATTCTCAATTATCAAATAAAAAAGGTCATCCTGTACTTTTTATTTTGTACATGCACATGCAAAGGAAAAAGGGAAAAGTTCTGTTTCATCTGTTACCAAAACCATCATTCTGCAGTCAACACTTTTAATGAAATACAGGCCAAAGGATTAGTCAGAACAGATTCATGGAAAAACAAAGGAAATCTGTATACAAATACAGGCCTACCACATAACTAAACCCAAGAGTAAATCCTGCTCAAGTACCTCCGAGTACTGTCCTACAAGGCTCCCTGCAATGGCTTCCATCACCCCAGCAATTAGCACCAACTGTAGCAGCCACTGCCCTGAAGTTGAGAAATGATACTTATATCATCATTAAAGCACTGAGTCAAGTATTCGAAGTATTCAATGTGTCAGCAATACAGTCCGTGCTACAAGTCTTCAGAAAATTCTTTTTTTAGGGAATGGGCAGACAGAGGCCTGGCAGGGAATACTATAGGGGAAGCTATTGGGCCATAGGGCAGGTTGACGCAGAACTATTGACCAGCTAGGAAGGTAAGTTAATTGAAAGCTACAGTGTAACAAACAAGCAAAGAAAGTCAACTGATTGTGCCTATCACAGAAAAACACTGTTGTGATGAGCCAGAGGCTGGCTGATGGATGGGCACGAGCACGGAGCATCACCAACACAGAGCTGCAGCACTGGCCCCGGAGAGGCAGAAGCAGCAACTCAACACTTTCCATGGCTTAACATTAGGTCAGTCTCGGCTGGGGCTTTGTGTGAGTAAACATGACTCTAGGAGGTTTTTTTCAGAGGGTTATTTTTAAATACCTGACCATATGAGCTTCCTTGGAATAGGAAAAAAGGGGAGGCAAAACTAAACAGTCATTACATATATGTTTAAATATAACATTAAAAAAACCCACAAAATACTTAAACTTACTAGAAATGTTCACTTTCATTTTAATTTTAAAGTTGGCAACAGACCTGGCACAAAAAAAGGTTATATTCTGACTGAGATGCAGCAGTGTGGAATTTCTAAAACCAGTATTTAAAACATATCATAAGAGGGGAAAAAAAAAAACTTGCTTAGAATCTCTTATTTAGAAAAGCAGCAATTTGGGTTTGAGTCCTTGCTCAGAGACAGTCAGTCACTCAGAACTAAAAAGCTCAAATGGAAAAGGCAATACTAATAAGTGCACAACAGGAGTTTGTGGCTGTACAGAGTTCAGTTAACAACAGCAACATCAACAAATAAGGTCAGGAGATTTGACCTACAGTTTTCTCAAAATTACTTTCCCTGCAAGAAGCATTTGCACTAATGCCAAAAAGGCACTTATAAGTCTTTATCTACTTCTGTTTTAAAATATAGACATAAACACATCTAGGTCTATGTAAATCATCTCAAAAGATGCAGTGGGATACTCAGAGGACACAGTTATAAGCGTTAAGCATTATCAAGAGAAAAGGCTGAGACTCAGAAAGAAAACAATTTCATCTCACGATATATTTTGGGAATACTGGTACTATTTGACTGCTGGAAATCTAATACCAGCAGTACCTATTAATATATTTAGAATCAAATTCCGTAACACTACCTAAAATTACAAAGCCAGTACCTGCTTGAAAACATGCTTTCAGTACACAGAGAGAAGCATCTGTATATCAATGAACCTTAAATCAACTGTCCCTTCCTGTTTCCTTGGGATTCTTTTGGCTGTCACTATCAATAAATGCATGCAAAAAATTGCATAGCTCTGCCAAAGTTCTGGTTAATTATCCATTTGCTGAAGTTTTTCTGTTTGTCAAACAAAATGTTTTGACAATGAAACAATAGAATTTGACAATGGAACAGCAAAATTTAAATATTAAAATTACATTACTTTATCTCAATATATGACACTTAAATAGCCATTGAAAGAATGTGACTTTCTCCTAGCATGCACATTAGTTTTCATGGTTACTTTAACTGCTTACTCTCTCATCTTTCCTTAGTTTTCTAAGTTTGGACTTTTATATCACTTCAAGAAACTGATTTTTTGACTTCAAGGAAAGTACACTCACCCCATATCACAAGACTGGAAAACAGAGAAATGCCAACCCTTTTTTCAAATAATACACCCCAAAAGAAACCCCTCAAACCAATTTGTTCTTCGCCTAAACCTACAAAGAGATGAAAAATACCAGAAAGACCCAGCCCTGAGTGATACTGGTTAATACAGGTTTACTCATTCTAATATTTGGATATTCAACACATTTTAATTCACTATGTGTACATCTGGATTTCTCAAATGACAATGCTTCTCTTCACATGGCAGAGCACTAAAAAAATTCTGTGCTATCTGTTCCAGACTGGTTTCCCTTCTGCTACATACACACCATATACTTGAGATGAACTGATAACCTACTTCTGGTTTTGCACAGTTACTGCAGCTAATGAAGTTGTTCATTGTTTATTGGAGAGGGAAAGAAGAGCAACATCGGCTTTTAACCAAACTCTGTGATGCTGTATGAATCTTTCCCACAGTGACCGTTTTTTAATGTTTGTTTCAGTTCCAAAGCATCAATTTTTTTTATGAGCTTCTAGGATTTCTCTCAAAGTACACAACTTTGAAAAAAAAAAAGAAGAAGAAAGGAAGAAAGGAAAAACACCCCCCCAAAACAGCATGAACACTCAAACCACATGTACCATGTGTGCACTAACCATCCACAGAGACAGAATAAACCCCACTATTTCATACACATTTGAGTATCAACAAATTGTGCACTTACTTGTATTTGCAATACCCCTACAGGTCCTAATCACATCTAAGAACCCTTCATTTTAACCAGCATTTAGGTTAATGGTTGGACTTGATCCTCTTTGAGGTCTTTCCCAACCTAAAAGACCCTATGATCTCTGGGTTCGCTCACTCCAAAGAGTTGATGAAAGGCTGAAGGCAATGAACAGAGACTGACAGGAAAATGAAACAAAACATGTAATATTTACAAGGGAAGATTAGGAGTTCCAACCATAAATTACCTTTCTTCATACTTGTTTTATTCCTTGGTATTTATAAACAGTTACAAGATAATAGTTAATTTGGCATGAGTGTGAGTGAGTATCTGCAGGAGACTAAAGCCATTAAAACCATCTGCAGACATTAAGTGATCCTTGGGCTACTTCTTTCTGCTATTACACTGTTGCCTTCCCATCCATATAAGACTTGTCAGTGCTCAACAGAGCTAAGTTATAAGAGCAAAAGAGGAAAAAACAAAAAACTCCCTCACAAAATCACTTTGCACCATCAAAAACAGGTTTCACATGACAATAAGGGTTACAATTTCACTCACTTTGTTTCATGTAAGTGTACCCCAAAACAACCCAAACAACTACAGCACAGGAATAGAAAAATGAAGCTCTTGAGTTAGGACCTAACTGCGCTTGCCTGAGCAAATTGGTCTCCTCACATGGATGAATTATAATGCATCTAACCACACACATTCCAACTGTGCTTCCCTCTGTACTTCACCATAATATTCACTGTATTCAATGCTTTGTCGTACTTCCATTGCCCGTTGTACGACTGCCAACACCATTTGGTGCAGTATTCAGAAGTGTTCAGTGTCAGGGATTATTTTCACAAGAGACCTTTCTATGAAGTTCAAAAGTTAGTTGACCTGCTTAGCTTACAGTATCATTTGTGTTTAGGATCAGCGTTATGCATCATGCTTTCAACATGAGCAACAGGCAGCATATAAGCGTAGGTGATTATTATGGTAACTTAGGCCCTTATTTTCCACAGTACTTAGGAAACAAATTTATTTAAATATTCAAACCACGTAATCTCCTGACTCAAAGTACAGGTTCTCCTTGAGAAGACTGAGAACTCAGCATTTTTGCAAAGCAGACCAAAGCTGAGCATGTGCAACCAAGATGCGTACTTGGTGCTGACCTCCTAAAAAGTTGAACAACATCCGAGCATCACATGGGAAGCTGATGGCAGAGCCCAGTGCAGAATTCAGTTCTTTACAGCTACCTCAGTCTGGAGACTATTTTCTGACTGCAATCCTTCTCTAACTCAGCGTTAACAAACACCTACCACAAAAACTTGGTGAAGACAGAAGCAACTGAAAATCAGATTTCATATTTATATTGAGATTGCTCAGCATACATTATACTAACAGTTTGGCTTTAAATATTACCTTCTCCAACTTTCTGCCCTTTTTATGTGGGTTGTCAGCTTTGGAGGCCACAATTTTTTATGCATTAAGTTTTATTTCTACAAATATGTATATGTTTCTACCTATATATGTATTTTATACATAATCAGCTTTTGGGATGGGGAATAAGGGAGACAATTTTATAACTTAAGCAAATGAAGGGTGAAAGAATCAAGTATCCATTTGGGGGGAAAAGGGTCATTTGATGAAAAATTTCTCAACTAAATGTGAAACAAATTAAAAATACACTAAGGCAACTCCACTTTTTTGGCATCATATTTGTTGCTGAACTCTTCATTCATGATCAAGCACAAGTTTGAAGAAAAACGTAATGTGTAAAATACATAGCCCCAATTCAAGATGTCTGTGAAGTAAAAATAATAAACTAATTCAAGTCTCATGAAAAGCCAGATGTTTACCATGCTGGGGAAATCAGGATTTCATATTATAACATTTTCCACCTTCCCTTTTGGGTTCCCTTAGGAGGAGACTCACACTATTTATGTGTGTTGTAAGCAAACACCTGATCCCATTACAGAGCACGGATTAGCAAACCAGAAGATCTATTGTGATCTACTGCTCTCTCTGTGTATTTCACTGAGCAGAATGACTAGAAGAAACATGGGCAAAGAGCAATAGCAAATGTAATTTATTATTTTTTAGACTAGAGAGTTCTTTTAAGAGAAGAAAGTCCTGATTCCTACTCATGGGTCCCAGGTCTATGTATTTTTTTTTCCCCCCCAACGGCTCTGGATAAAAAGAACAAACAAAAAATATTTTTAAAAATTCATAAGGGAACATCATATTGTCCTTGCACAGTTACTGCTCGGGAGGAGGAAGAGCTGGACAGCAACTTCTCCACTTAATCACCTACAGTTTATCTGAGCTCTGTTTCTTGAACACATTGTATCTTAGAATATGACATGAAAACTACTAATTGTTCCTCCAGAAAAAAATCAGATATGATCTTGTCAAATAAACTATACTGGCTAGCATTCATTATATTACTGTGTTTTAATTCCTGGGTAATCAAGTCCTTGGTCAGCCTTTTCAAGATTTTATTTAGGGTTGGAGTCAGGCTGTTAAGATTAAAAAACTTATCCTGCCAAGACAATATTAAACTTCTTGTCAGTATATCTAAATTTTCCACACATGACAAGTTTGTGTGAATGTGAGAGTGTGAAATAAAAAAGAGAAATCTACATTATCAGTACAGGTAACTCTGCAGATAATCCCACGAAGTTATGGACAGAAGTTGACAAACTAACCCACTATACTTAACTACTCTGCTGTTTCATAGCCTACTGAGACAGCACAGGAAAGGCAAGTGTTTCATCAGCAGCTCAAGACCTCAAAACAGAGTAACATTTTTTCATTTTTAAACCAAAATACAAGAGAAATACATTTTTAATTTTCTGTGTTGTTAATTCCAAAGCTACAGTTTTTTACTTGGGTTGCTTTGGTTTTTCATTTGTAACTTTCTACTATCAAAAGCTTCTGATTCAGATTCATCTTCTCCTCTCCCACCCCCCACCTTACTTTGATTTGTTTCATACCATTCCCGAACTGCCTTAATTCTCTTCGTAATATTCGTGGTTTTCAAACCATCGCTTTTAACCTAAAGTGTTGGTTTCTCGTTGTGTGTTTTTTAAAGCAATTATTTTTCAAATCATGTGGTTTATCATTTGTGTATTTCATACTTTCTGTATGAAAATATACACTAATTTATGGGCACCAAGCTTTAGAGATGTACTTTCCCCTCCCCATTCCAACTAGTTCAGACTTGATCATGCCTTGAAACTTACAGTACTTTTTTTTTTGATTGTGTGCTCAATTTTCCACAACGGGATGTAATGCCTTTTTTCCCAGAGTAGGGTGCAAAATGTCCTTCCATCTTCTTGCCATCTCTATATTTAGAATACTCAAGTTAACGGTACTACCAGAGGGAAACTTAGTATGTATTCCTTAGCTTGAAATCTCCCATGATATCTTCCTCTTTTCTTCTCTTACTCATCTCTTGGAGGGTCAACTGCTCTCATCTGTAGTGTGACTTTAGCAGATCTTCATCTTACACATTGCCACAAAGATTCAGAATCGTTTCCCACAGGATTGTCCGAAAAATCATGGCTAATTAATGACACCATTTCTAACAAAGTCAGATGTCCTCAATATGCTTAGGTCTGTTTCCATTTTTTCCAATCATAAATCTCCACGAGGTGGGTTTTTATATATGTTGTTCACTTTTCTAACACGGGGGAAAAACCTCATCAGCCTATACATACTTTTTTTTTCTTTGCTATATATTTGTATATGGATCAGATGTCCATACACTGGAAACAACACTCTAAAAAGTCCACAATGACTTCCCAAGAGATGCCTTAACTTGAACCTTGACTCACTTTCATCTAGCTGCCTTTTGGGGAAGTAAGTTTACTTCCTTCACCACCATCTTTATTTCATTGGAATAGAAAGTGAACTGAATGGAAACAGGAAGATTCCAACCACAAAGAAAAAAAAATCTACTTCAAATGAGAAGCAGAAAGTGGCAAAACTGGAGACTACAGTATGTTGCAGCAAAAGTTAATCACAGATGTACTCAAATTAGCACAGCTACAGAACTACCATCTGCATATCAGCACGCAGGACACAAGAACTCCATCGCTTTGCTCAAATTAAAGGCTGATGTTGCCAAAGTCCTCCAAAATGACTTTACTCTGCTTTCGAAGATACATTAAATCCCTAAATTATGTCAACATTCATTGAGGAATGTGATCACAATTCCATTTAAAAAGCGGATGGCTTGGTTTACTGAAGACATCAGTTAGGAAGGAAGGCACTTCGTATTGGAATGGCTGCCACCCTGCATCTCTGCTCCAGTTTATCTTAACCACCGCCAGTCTTCTCCATCATTACTTATCACGTGCACAAAGATCTGCCATTTGTTAGAGGGTATTATTAAATTAGTATCATAATCTGTCTCTGACCCATATAACTTTAAAAAAGAAAAATCAAAGTAACAACTTTATTTTCCTTATTAACAAAGTGAATAAAACAGCAAAGAAGAACAAGGAAATAATTGCAGTCCACAGAGACATAAACAACAGGAGCGTTACTGATCCCTTTCATTAGTCAAGTAGAGATGAGAAATAAGGAAAAATGAAGCTATGATCTCAAAGTAGAAAAAGATCATTTTGAAAAAAGATAGTTTACTATAGCAGTTCGAAGACTTTTTATACATTTTAAATTTTATTAAGATTTTTAAAATCTAATAAAATTATAGAATCATTATGGTTGGAAAAGATCTTGAAGATCATCCAGTCCAGCTGTTAACCTAACACTGTTTTGTTCACCACTAAACCATGTTCCCGGGAACCACAGCAACATATTTTTCGAACACTTCCAGGGATGGTGATTACACCACTTTCCTAGATAGCCTGTTGCAATGCCTGACCACCATTTCAGTGAAGAAATTTTTCATAATATCCAATCTAAATCTCCCCTTGCACAACCTGAGGTCACTTCTTCTTGTCCTGTCGCTTGTTACCTGGGAGAAAAGACCAAGCCCCACCTCACTACACTCTCCTTTCAGGTAGCTGAGAGAGAATGATAGCCTTTCCTGAGCCTCCTTTTCTCTAGGATAAACAGATCCAGCTCCCTCAGCTGCTTCTCGTAAGACTTGTGCTCCAGACTCTTCACTAGCTTTGTTGCCCTTCTCTGGACCTGCTCCAGCACCTCCATGTCTTTCCAGTAGTGAGGGACCCAGAACTGAGCATAGGACTTGAGAAGCAGCCTCACCAGTGCTGTGTACAGAGGGACAATCCCTGCCTACTCCTGCTGGCCACACTAGTTCTGATACAGGCCAGGATGCCACTGGCATTCTTGGCCACCTGGGCACACTGCTGGCTCACGTTCAGCTGGCTGTCGACCAAAATCCCCAGGCCCTTTTTCAATGAGCAGCTTCCTCACCACTACCCCAAGCCTGTACCATTGCATGGGGTTGTTGTGATCCTAAAAAATTGTAACTAAAAGCAATAAGTATCAGTTTATCACTTTTGCGTTTCTGACTGACCTAAGAAATGCTTTAAATTAAAACCTTCCCAAGGTAGTGACAGTGTCAGAAACAGGTATCAGACAGTTCTGAGACTTGCCCAAAAGGCTTCATCCCATCACACAATAAATGAGTCTCTGATTTAATAGAAAAACCAGCACATTTGCAGGCAAAGAAAATTCCACTTCTTTCCAATTATCTAAACAAACAGATAACATTACAAATATGAAGCAGTAGTCTTATGGGAAAAAGCAAACAATCTCCTCATTAAAAAATGCCCTTTGCTAAGCACTTTTACATACATTAGAAAAGCGACAAGCCTGCTGATGCCATTATGCAGTCCTTATGCACATACACAAGTTGATTTTCATATACAGCAAAGCATGATAAGATATTATCAATTATCTAACTGGTATAAAGACTCAAAGAAGTCTTCCATATGTTCCCAAACAGAGAAAATAAAGACATCAAGTCACTCTGCAGAACAGAGATATGAGAGATTTAGCTTCATTTACCATCTGTAACTGTGATGCCAGACTGATTCTTCGCAGAAAGCTGAAGCATCTTTTCCCTAAAACTGCATCTAAATACTTTTTTCACTACTGTATAAAGAAAGAAAACCTCTCTGATCTGACACCTTGACACAAGTTACTTGAAAACTCTTATTAGCAAAAAAATTAAACCACTTATATGAAGGATTATACCCAAATAAGAGATGTTTCAATCATTCTACAGAATGGCTTTCAAGGAGTTCACAAAATAACATTAATAAGTAAACGAATTTGCAATCCTGTTCTGAATTAACTTCTGTTCCTATCAGCTCTAGTCCATCATCTCAGACTATGCTTTGACTTTACTAATGACAACGTAATGTAATGCATCTTGAATGCACCTCTGAAATCTAAAATAAAATTATCAGTTAATTCAACATGCACACTATGAATTGCTGACTTCCATAGTCACCTTGTTTAACACAGATTGCTTAAGCTAAAGCTACTTGTAAAATACATGCTTGCTAAATAGAGTAATCCAAGAGCACTATGACTAACAAAGCTTACTCTACTACAGGTTTGTGCCATGTGGTTGGTTGACTTTGTAAAGCTGTTCCCATGCTTTAGATATTGATGAAATCACCCTCACTCATGACAAATCCATTGGTTCTGACACCCTTTCTTCCTCAGTTCAGGTACTATTAAAGTCTCTCTCCTTTATTTGACTTCATGTTGCTATAAATGTCTTTGAGACATTTATTCCTCTTTCCTTTGAGATATTTGCCAATATTCATTGAAAAGGGCTAATAATTCAAAACTAACAAACATTGAGACCCTGAGACAGGCATACAACCTAATGTTTAATCATAATAATTGCTTTAAATGCAAAAGCAAGTTTAAACACTGAATTTCTAAGTTTTCAATAGTCACTAAATCCTTTCTAAGAGAAGGGTATAGTAATAGGTTGGAGATGAGGAAGAATTTCTTCATAGAAAGGGTTGTTAAGCATTGGAATGGGTTGCCCAGGGAGGTGGTAGAGCCACTCCCTCGAGGTGTTCAAGACACAACTGAACAGAGCACTCAGTGCCATAGTCTAATTGACAAGGTGATGATCACTCAAAGGCTGGTCTTGATCTCAGAGGCCTTGTCCAACCGAAATGATTCTGTGATATACAGGGAAAGCATAGTACATTTTATCCCATTTGTATTGTTCTACCCCCAACTCTCAAAAGCTGATATGAACAGAAGCTGCACTGAATCACATAAAGCCCAAAACCCTTGTTTTTTCTGGAAATTAAGAGTGATGTTGGATCTGCTACCTGTTTTGACCTAATTAACTCCTTTCTAAAACTTTATTGAAAGCAATTGTTCTTCAAAAGGTGCTAAAACCCATAAGTTAATGCTTAAGCTTTCCCCTAGACTTTAACTCCATTAACCAGCAGTGTTAATTAGACTGAGCTAGGTAAATCCATCAGGGTCACACCTTCAAAGCCTGGACTAGACAAGACCCAACCCTAATATAAATTGAGTGGATAAATTTATTAGCATGCTTATTGGCATAACCACCTAGTAAATATCCCACTAGGCTTGTAAGCATCAATGGCTATAAAGGGCAATAACATAAACAGACTAAGTGTTTATTGTAACAAAAGAGAGTGGCAACACTTCCGTTGGGCTAAGTGAATACATGCCATTTAAACTCAACATACACTCTGCCTTTAACTGGACACAGGGTACCATCTTCCAGCATCACTTAAATGATAAAGGCCTAGCTTTAACAGCTCTAGATGAAACCTTCAGCAACTTATTATCTGCAAATGGCTTTGATTCTGAACTGATGACAATTCTGTAGCAGAGCTAAGGTCCCTGTAGTCACCATGTGTGTACACCTGGTGTACAGTATTGCACCCACAGCTCCCTGCATTCATTGTAAGATGTTCTGGCTTTTTACTGAGGGATCGTCATCTATGCTGTGCAGTTACCACAAACAATGACAAGAGAATTCCCTTTCTCCAGACTATACAAGACTTTAAAACTAATTCTAAGAAGAAAGGGCAACTCATTATTCCCAGGACACTTCAGCAACATTTGGGTGAGCGGTTCTAAGGAGAGGTGCAGGTGGATGTCATGCAGGCAAAAACCTGCATTCTCCTCTTACTACAGCTTCAGGTTCAACAATCCCAGAACTCCAGAATGTAAGAGCATCCACAGACTACTTCAGGAATGATTACGAGGAGGATTTAATTTAGTATTTCTGTATTTAAAAAAGCTGGATAGAATAATTTCTGATTACTTTCCGCACGAGTTCTCTAGCTTTTTGCAGTTGTGCAGTTTTATTTCGGGCTATCACACAACTGGGAAATCTTGCTGCCTGAAACTCTGAGTAGATTAAAGTGCTGTGATTTTTCTAGAACTATCTTATTGGAAACAATCCTTACATTCAAGCCTCTCTGAAGATAGTTAAGCATGTGCCAAGCCCCCTATTTCAGGCTCATCTTTCATCCATCTCCCTTATAAGGGTAAAGTTTTTCAAGTGTGAATCAATCCAAAGCACTGGTTATATATTTAAAATGTCATGCTAAAATTTTAATTAAATTATTGAACAATTATTCAATTATTTCCCCTTAAATTTAGCAAAACAATGTGGGTTTCAGTCTCCCTCAACCCATACTACCACCATTCACAGTATGAACCAGAACTAAATGCAATCACCACACTACACGAAGTTTAACAAATGCATACTTTAATAGCTTTCTATTTTTTCCTCATCCAACAAGTAGTCCAAATAGACTACAGATTTTAAAGAAGGAGAATTTTCACTGGACTACAGAAAACTATGTCCTGATAGTTCTAAACTACATTTTAGAAAAATCAATATACATAATAATTTTCCTGCAAATTTACTTCAATATTGCATAAAATAAACAGAAAAGAGCAGCATGCAAAGCAAAAAAACCCAAACCAACAAACTAATTTCTACACACTGGCCTTCTCTTATGTGAGTTAAGGGCAGATACCAATTGTATGCATGGGGCTTCTCACAAATGATGTAACCGACAGCAGAATTCCAGTCTTATCAGAGACTTGAATGCTTTCCCACAGACAATGTACTTAGTTTTTCTTACTACTGAATATTTCTTGCCTTGGCAAGTCACGAAACTTTGGCTCAACCTTACGAACGCCCAGATTTGACAATATTTGAAAATACCCAGATTGTCTACCATTGGCTATAATATCATGATTCTTATCCATAAAGCAAAAAAATTAAACAAAATTAAAAGAAAGTAGCGCAAAAAAGTGGAAAACAAAACATTTAAAATGCACTATACTCATCACCTTGTTATTCCTTCACAGATTTTATATCGTTCTAGAAAACTTAAGAGATGCTAGATATGCAGATCTCATTCAAATAGCAGGAGGCACACATTTCTCACTCTAATTTATAATCTGAAGCCTAGTAGAGTTTTGGGGTTGGGACAAGGGGCCATTGGTATTTTGGTTTGGTTTTTAAAATATTGTTCTATAAAGTAAAAACCAAACAAATACAGCAACCACCCCAACCCCAAAAAACCAAACTTGAGATCCTAAAACAGCAAGCATTTTCCATCCCTGACTACATCCCTGAAATAGCCCACCCTCACAGCCTCCTGCTCTTCAACATACAGAAACTGTGGTTGCAGCTAAAAATTATTTAAGTCAACTGAAAACCAGAGAAGCGTTCTGCTGTATTTTTAATTTGGCTTTATCTTTATGGCCAAACTTTGCTCACAACCTTTGCAAGTCAACTGTTTCAAGCAGATGGGAAATCAACACAGTACTCAAAATAGAGACCAAAAAAAAATTGTTTTTAAGGCAGTGAAATGAAGAAAGCATTACTTTACTGAATCTCACTTATGTTAGAGCGCACTTTCTAAAGAACCCATCAAACATAACCTAATGACTTAAAACCTGAATAAACAAATTCAGGATATAGAAGGATAGCCATCTGCCATTTTGTAGAATACTTAGGAATATTAATTTCCCAATCTACTTCCAAAAATTCTGTCATATTCCAACTCACCTTTTTTTTTTAAGTTGTCATCTGATAAATTCACTCTTTCAACATTTGTAGCCGCCTTGCCAAATGAGAGCTGTACTTAACTATTTAATGTACCGCTTTTATGTGCAAAATTTTGTTCTATATTTTATAGAAGAAAAAGTTTGAGTGAAGATACTGGGGGTTTCACTCCCTCTGAAGGAGAACGTAGCTGGAAAAACTACAAATGCTAGGTTTTTTCATCATTCTGCAGAACTTGGGGGGCAGCGGAGCAGGCAGGGGGATGTATGAGCAATACTAAAGAAATTCCAAATTCCTTTTCATATTAGAAGTTTATTTGAAAAAGCATTTTAGAACCACTGTATAATTCCTTAAACCTTGCTGTTGCCTAGTAAACCTGCAGAAAACAAAGTTTTGCCATCTGTCTCAAAAGCAGACAACAAATACATGTTTCTGGCCTTTTCTCACTTCTTTGCAGGACTATTCCCTATCTCCATCCAAGAAAGTCAGATTGGCACATTACAAAGGAATGTCACTGCTTAACTGCTTAGTACATCTCTTTGTATTTCAGTCTTCATGGAAACATAAGTTCATCATGCTAAAAGTAGATGACTTTCCTGTGAAGAAATGAGGAACATACAGGAGACATCCCACAGAAGTGTCTGTACACACACCATAATGACAACAATCCGCTCAGGAATGCTTGAAAACCTGTAGGTTTTGATCTTTGTATTTACATTTTTATACCAAAGGATATAGCTTAGAACATGGAAATACACAACAACTACCTAAGAATCAACATGGAGAGACAGGAGTTAAATTGCAATATCTCTCAGGCAAGTAACTATCATGTTCTAGACAGGATTAAACGTTTTTCCGCAGAACTGAACTATCCACATTCTTCTTGAAATCATATTTGAGGAGCTGGTCCTTAATGCAGCTAGATATAACACGTCAGTACATACTAGAGTTTTCCAGGGACTCAATACTTAAAGAGGAAGACCAGAGGTAAAGAAGGAGACTAAATTATGCTCTCAACCAAGGCAGCATCTTCAAGAGATACTAGGGGATATATTTCCACAGAAAACTTTTCCTCTGGACCCAGAAAGAGTACCTTAGGACCTTTCATTAAAATCCAGCATACCACACAGGTATTTGACTTTAAAAGTTGCATCAACATCACTTCAGTAAAGTTATCTTGCTTTTCAATAAGCAGTCAAAATGAATTTTCTAACAAACACAAGGACTGTAATATTTCAGTGACATTAACTGCAAATTAATAAATCTTTCTCTAGTCTCCAATGCCAATTCTGCCCCACCCACACTTCACTGGGAACTTAGATAAACAAGCCAAACAGGCAAGAAAGTCTCACACATTTGAGCTTGTATACATTAAGTACACTTTACGGCAAACATTCTATTATGTAAACATTTATGAATAATTTCTTTGTATTTAAATTAAAAATTCAAATGGAAGTACAAGGCTGCATACCCCAAGGATTGTTTTAATTAGTGCAATGAAATTAATTCCTGTTTAATGTCAGCCCATTTAAACAACCAGAACCTGTGTTTGTTTGTGGGGGAAAAAAAAAAGCTATACAACAGTACTGGTGACAAGCAAGATGCCCATATAAAGGACACCAAGAAATATGAAGAAGTGTACTACAAAAACACAGTTGCAGTTTTAGCAGTGTTTTGGCATTGGTGGAAGTGAATTAGCATTATAGCAAGCAAGTGAATTCATCTGAAAAGCAAAAAAAATTTTAAAAAGCTAGACATGTAGTCTTTATTAGCAATGATACATACTAAGTTGTTCCAGCAAGACCTTGTCATTTAGAACAGAATATTTTCATACTCCAGCCACATAGATCCCAGAGACTCAACCCACATTTCCTGATTTCTACAACAAAGAGTGTCATTAGCTACCAGCATCATCAGGAATGCAGTACTACAGTAACCATACTTAAAGAAACCTTTCATCTAGTTTGAGAAAAACAAAAGTATGGTGAGACTGGTATGACAAGTTAATCAACTTTTAAGCTATTAACCATTAGCTTCAAACAAGACAGCTCAACTAGTAAGCTCACATGTACAGAACCTGTGCTGAACTCAAGTTAATACAAGTACTAAATGTTCAGTTTAGTCTGCTTACTCCAATTCATTACTTCAGTTTAGTCTGCTTATTCTAATTCTCTACTTCCTTTTGTTTTCATTTGATTCACATATCAAGTAATGCATAATTTCATAAGATTTAACTGCTAAATAAAAGACTCAAAGGGGGTTTTCTTTGCTACACAACTCCACCCCTGGATTCTTATTAAGAGCACAGATTCAAGAGTTACTTGACTAATATGCTGCTTCTCAAAAAATCAGTGCTATTGGGTTGGGGTTATGATTTTTCTAGGTCTTATCTTTTTCTGCAAGTTGTGTTTAACTATTGATTTTAATAAAGCATTAAAATGTTCTTCTATAGTCACACACAGTTGAGTCTTATAATTCCTGGTAATCTTACGACTTTTAATTCCTTACATTCCTGTATGTAATTTTGCTATGCCACAGCCAGCCTAGCTGCAATGGGAGCCAAGACTTCTGTATACAGACCCTCTGACTATGCCTCTTATTGTTACCTCCTTCGCTATCTCTGTATGTTCTACTAAAAAAATACTATTGCATACATTTTTACTCTAGCTTATCCTTACAATTGCTTTTTTCATAAGGTACCTAATGAGAACAATGTGCACAGACGAGGAACACATTGATAAAAACAAGAGAAGTCCTGTAAGCTTCTCAAACACAGGAAAACTGCACTGTGTTTTTAAAAATCTGTGGGGTGGAGGGGGGGTGGGGTGGGGGTTGCTGGTGAGAACCAATATGCAGCTGCTTAAGAATATCATTCCTGCTTCACCTGACTGGAGGAAACATAAGCTGGGGTATTCAAGAAATGTCTTCCAGCAACCCCACAGACAACTTGCCTGGAACAAACCTCTGTTTCCAACTCCGCTCAGACAACTAGCACCTCTCCTTATGTACCCAAGCTGACTGCAGTACTGCCATTGATTTCTTGACAACATGTGTGCACTGAGCTTCCAGAGATCACAGGTTAAATAGTAGAGATAATCCTGTTGCAGTTATCTGTAATTTGTTCACATAAATGTTGATTATATTGGCCAGGCTGGTGGAATAAAACCATTTGCTCTTCCACTGCGTAACTGTGGAGCCCTGTGTGCAGTTCAGCTAAAAAGCTCAATGAAGGTGGTATTGTTGACAAAGAACTTTATTTTCCTTTACCTGCAATTCCTTCTATATTTTATTTACCAGTGACATTATAGGAATGACTGCATCAGTAAAATCTGTAACCTTCAGGAATATTATGTTCTGAAAAGCCTTTTTTAAAATTGTTAAGATTAATTACAAACACTGTGTGTCTGTTTATTTAACTTCAGAGAAATATAAAGGAAAAAAATGCCTGAAAGACAACTGAAGTATAATTTTCAGAAATCCTTTTTAAATTTTTCATATATTTTTAAATACTTAAACACTTTTAAAGTATTTAAGTATATATTTTTTATTTATATTTTTTATTTATATTTAAATATTTTTTAAGTATTTAAATACTTTTTAAAATACTTTTTAAAAACTTTAAAACTCCTCAGACCTCAGCAGCACTCTTCTCACCAGCTTGGTTTTCATTAACTGTTTTACTCTCAGATCTCTAAACAGCCACTCCAGAAGACAAGCTACAATTAGTCACTGAAGATGCTTGCTAGATGAGATTAAGAGTTCCAGATGTATCCTGATTAAATCTACACACACCAAACAAATTAACTTTCACTACAAAATTATCAAATCTATTTCACTTTTACAATTTGAATAAAATTGTTGGTTTTCAGCATGGTTACTGGGGGAAGTAACATATTTCAAATTGCAACGTGCCTGCCAGTTGCAGATTTTGGACAAACTGGCCAATGTCCACTAAAGTTGAAAACGGGAGAAGAACATTCCAGATATCTGAGAATTTTAACGAAAATCAGGAGCAGGTAAATTGGACATCCTTAAACTCCCTCTTTTTTATTTTTAAGCAAATATTTTGGTCATTCTCAAAGATCCTATTCAGAATTTAAGCCTCTGTCTTGCAACATTTACTAGGAAAGTTAATAGCACTCTGCAGGGGTTTCCTACTATTCTCAAGACTGCTGTTTGCAGGGTAGTGATTTCTGCATATACTATATGCAGAAATACTATAATCTTCTAGTACACATCATAATTCTTTGTCCAACATTTAAGTACATAATACACACACACTAGAATGAAAACATCAAACTATCAAAAAAAAAAGTTATGCCTAAAAACATCAGAAACTGTGATACACAAACCCTATAATTTGAATATTTGCTTTTAAAAGAATGAGTTCTCTAGTAATTTTAGGACATTTGTTTGTCGAAGTTGAATTTGGCCCAGTGTGAGCCAGGCCACTGAGATGAAAATGCCAGGCATGCCCAAAAACATCAAATCACAGTATCTTTTCAACGCAGTCTCAATGTCAAATGGCAACAATGAAAAAAAGAAATAAAACAAAGGCCTATTGAGGTCAATGGGACATTTCAAATAACACTGCTATGTACTTTCTAATGTGACTTGTTAGCAGCCCTTATACTTCAACTGCCTAACTCCTTTCATCATAAAGGATCTTGAAAGCTTTTCAAGCAGAAGTGCCTACACCTCAGTGGTTTACAGTATACCTTTGATATTCAGTAGAGGAAATCCCCATGGGCTATATAACTGTTTTCATTTTGTCCCATGAAATTCCATTCACTTCTGGATGATGTATGTGCTGTTAAAATCCAAATTTTTCTCCTTTCTTGCATTCCTGCAAAATTTTTGGCAGCAAACCCTAGTCATAGCCAGCGGTTATAAAGCTGGGCTCATTTCACCAACAAAGCACCAATGGAAATGCCAGAATCATTTTAACTGGTCAGCAGAAAACTTTCCTCCCATGTCCTCTCAATTTACCTTCCAAAAGTCACCATGCAGGTCAGAATATCCCTTACCTCCAGCCATGACACAGTGATCCTAAAAAAACAGAATCGGCATGCAGCTATAGCAGGTGATACTCCTCAAGGTGGTAACAAAGAGAAACATTTTCTTAAGTCTTCGAGGAGGAAGAAAAAACTGCATGATCAGTAATGACCAGGATTTTTCTTGCCCATCCAAACATATTAAAACCTAAATCAAACCATCCATTCTATCAAAGACTAATGGCTGACAATTTCATAGTTCAGTTGAACACCCTAAGACATCAGTGCTACAACTCAAAATTAAAACCTTATTGTTTCCCACTTACTGAACTCAGGAATGTTCCTGCACAAATTATTAGAGAATGTAAATTAGGTTACACACTCTAGACTTTAGAACATGGGAAATGGTAGCTTGACAGTCATCAGTGCTGCTTTGGATATTCTACCATGTCATGCAAATGCGTTATGATTGAATTTTTTTACTTATGTAATACCATTCCTTCATTAACTTCTTTATTGTGAAGAATAACAACATACAAATGTCTGAAAAAGGCAAATGACTACAGTAACCAAATACAAGTAGAGTAGGACCCCTCCCACTGTAGCACCTTCCAGATGAAAAAGTTACACTCACTCACATACTCTGAATTCATTGCCATAGGAAGATTTCTTCAAGCAAAATGTTTTTCTTCCTCAAGATGCCAAATACTTTTTTCAGTATAAGAACTTTGGTCTAGAGAACTTTGAACTCTCAATTTCCTTCTTCTCCTCCCCTCCTTCTTCAGAGCAGAGAAGCACAGATCAAAGGTTTATGCTACAAGAGAGTTCACAAACAACGGTACCCCCAGAGCAGTATGCAAACTACATCCCTCTGCCTCAAATGAAAGGATATACATAGCTTCACCACAGTTTAAAAACCACTGCTAATTTTATTTAGTGCCCCTAGTTCTTGGACTGATGTGATAAAAAAAGAAAATAAAAATCTATTGAAAACTGCCCTGCTTTCAATTTCCCCATGGCATATCAACCTCTCTCCTATCCTTTCTACTCAGAGGAGAGACAGAAGAGGTCCATCTTTAGACTCAAAAGCAGAGATGATCACACCAAGTGAAGTAAGAGAGCAGACTGTGGGAATCAGCCACAGCCCTCATCCACAGCTACAGGTTTCAACTGATCCTACCTCAGAAAGGTTCAGGGCTGCAGGTGTTACTCAATCAGACAGATCATCTCTAAGAGAGGCCAAAACTGTCTGAAGTTTTCTTCTTATTGCTTTAACTAGCAACAAGAAGAGCTATCCCTGCCATCACACCCTCATTCTCAAACTGGGGAAATTTACCCTGGAAACACTGTGACACTAGAAACATAGAATGGCTGAGGTTAGAAAGAACCTCTGGAGATCATCTAGTCCAACACACTGCTCAAAGCAGGGTCAGCTAGAGCAGGCTGCACAAGATACAGTCCAAATGAGTCTTGAGTATCTCCAAGGACGAAGATTCCACAAACTTTCAATGCAAGAACCAAAGTCTACGTAGGTTTTTTATTTATGATGAGCCCACCAAACACTATTTGGGCATTCGTGCCCTGCTGCAGAGTTTGGACTACAAAACATTCATCCAGCTTTGGGATTATATATGCCTCAAAGCCACTTGAAAGAAACTGGCTTTCCTGAGCACAGTCAAGAAAAACTTATTCCCAACTCTATTTATATTCACATAATCTATCTATGGGCTAGAGCTCAGTGGTTCTGTATGGTGTGATTAAGACGTTCAAGGAAGTGTTTAGACTTTTTAAAGAAAAACTGATAACTGCTTTCTTCTCTTCTATGCAATTCTAAAAGGGAGATAGACCTGCTAGAGTTCATAGCATGCACATTAATGAGAACAGCTGAACAAGACTTCAATAGCTCAGAAGTTCACTTGTGGAATATCAAAGAAAACAGAGATCTTCCCATATGATATCCATGATACCTCACCTCAACACAAATTTTCAGAAAGCTTGACAAAGTCCTGGCTACAGCAATCAGAGACCCCAGCAAACAAGATGTTGGAATCTTCCTAGGCCTTTCAAAGATGACTGATTTTGCTTTGGATGTCCAAGTGAAGGAAAAAGGTTGACAATTTTGCAAGGCAGACCATTTCAGTACTGTGCTCCACCAGTCCCTTCTTACACGATAGGAGAGGAAAGTAGTAAAGTAAAAGTAAAGTATCTTTAACAAGAAAATTTCTTCAAGAGAAGCCTAAATGAAGGCACTTTTAAGAGGAAAAAGTAGCACTTTTTCATTATTATGGAGGTTAGACCTACACAGATAAAACTATGTTGGTGGAAGATTTCAGACCTGCAGAGAACAAGCCGTCTTAGAAGAAGAAAGAAATGTCTTCACCAAGAAGTACCAGCCTATCAACATTAACATCACAGAAACAGTCATACTTTGATTCACTCAAAGATGAAGGACGCAGTACTGACTCCAAGGTACGTAATCCTTAACAACCTCACAGAACTGATGTAATTTGGACACAGGAGGTGTGCCTGCTTAGAGAAACCCTCATGAATCTCTTATGCCCCTGTTTAGCCAGCTCTGTGACAGCAAACAACGCAGGGCCACACCTGGGGATCTTTGATCTTTCCCATTTCAGAGAGGAGGAGTAACCACCAGCCCAAACAGATGGATGAAGTGGGTCAGAGTGTTTCTTCATGGCATGAAGTTTCTTTCAGTCAACAGATCTCCTGCTCTTGCAGCCACAACATGAGAGAGGCAACTTCAAAGCAGGACTCTGTTACTGAGACGGCATCTCAGAGTCACACCAGCTCTTCATGAACTTTTCCACTACGAATCATTTTAGACAGGTATTGCAAGCTTCTCAGAAAGCCTCACAGACTTCCCACACGGTCTCCATTGAAAGTTTAGAAAAGAGGAGGGGTGGAATGCTAGAAAACAGGCCCTGTGAATAACTGTCATACAGCAAGACACATTTCAAAGACCAAATACTTTGGTTTTAACTACCCTGCTTCTTTAGGGCTGCCCCAAGGCCACCAACAAGACAGGACCTGCTTGCTCTGCTGATAATGAAATACAAAAATCAGGTGCAGTCACAGACACTGCACTCTCCAGCACACACACAACCTCAAGCACCTCAGCAGCCTAGCACTTGCTTGGCACAGGAAAGACATACAGCTTGAGCAGATCACAAGACAGGGGTACTTAGAAAAGGAGAGTCTGCAAGGCAAAATTTGCACATCGACATTCTCAGGTTAAGTCCTGACTGCTATCAAACAAAGACCTTGGTACCATGAAAAAAAAAAAAAATAAAAGCCAACAATTTATGCCTTACATCATGGTAAAAATACAAAGAGCTTAACTAGAACTTCCCTAGCAAAAGTGACTCCTAACTACCTTCAGGTAAAGAGGAGAGCATAGCCATCTGTGACAAGGGCACAGCAGATGCTGCTTATCTGCTGTATCTTAGCTGGAGTGAAAGCACACACACCAGCCCTGGGCAGCTGTGCACATCTGGTATCCTGCATGTACAGCTACCATGGGCAATCTGGGCACACACCCAGCATACCAGGTTTCAACTCAACATGAACACAATGAAATAATTACATAACAAGAATTTGCCTTTCAAAATCAAAGCCAAAAGCCACTAGATTCAAGAGGTCTGCTAATGTCACAGAAATAGCACTACAGTCAGACTGAAAACAATGCCGCTATTTTCAAGTATTTCTAGTCTTCTCAACTAAATACGTGTGAGAAACTACGAACCAAAACCTGAAAGCTCTCAGTATACAATGAACTTAGATGTCATTCTACCCCTTTTCAGACTGAATACAAGAATAAATTTAACCATATTAACCTTTCTAAGTTACTATTTGAAGTTCTGCAATTCTACTTTGATACTCTTCAAGTTGATATGTTCATAATAAGCAGTTAGAAAAGCTGGGCTTGCTCACATTTTATTAATGCTGAATCAAGGAAAAAAATAAATAGCATGCCTAATTTCCAGTTCAGGAGATAACCCTATTTAACAAGGTGTATGTTACTCTCTTAAATGTTATGTAAATGTTTCCTTGAAAGAAAAAAGAATGGATTTAATTGCTGCTTTGAAAATCAGGGTCCATGAAAAGTCCATATGTGGAAATATATTTATTCTCATTTTTAAGTGATTCCACATGTATAGTTACTCAAGTATAAAAACTTACATTTTCCAAAACAGCAGACCAAACATTAAAAAGTTGGAAAAATGCTGCAATAGTAGAAGATTTATCTAAGAAGAAAATCATGACAGTCAGTGTTATGATTTTTATAGTACTAACACTATTAAAATGCATGTTCATGCAGTGGTCAAAAGAATTATACTACAGGCTTAGAAATAAACATTAAAAAGCAGCAGTTTCCAAACAGTGGTCCAAAACGCCATGGTTGGCACATGGCTCTATTTGGAGTATTTTTCCTCTATGTCTCCATTAGAAATGCATGGTGGTCTTGAATATGCCTGAAGGAGGAGAGCTGTTGCATTGCTGAAAGATTCTGGAATATCCTGGCTCAACTGGAGTTTAAAAATGAAAGAAATATGTTTAAGAAGTGAAACAGTTAACCTTTTGTTTCATACATATTCAATACCTATTAGAGGTTCTACAGAAAAGTACCTTAGTAAAAACTAGTAATTTTTCAGTAGTGTTTTCAAACATACTCAAGGTATTTTGGCAAATTGCTGTCTTTGGACCTGTGTTCCTTTTAGTCTGAAAGGCAGAGGCTGCTTATACTAATCAGTTATTTAACCCTTTTTTACATCTGAAAAGCATGTATATAAGCGTGTATAAGGTCTCAGAGTTTTTCAGGTCCTGAAGGCCCTCTCATTAACTAGCTTTCTACACGAATTAAAAGATGTTTTTTTAAAATCACTCAAAGTTTTGCTTAAATAACTGCCCAGGAAACGCCATTCCATTCAGTGTTTCAATTCATAGTTTAAACATCTCACGGAATTCTATAGCAGAATTTACTATACCCTGGCAAACAAATCAGAAGCATTGTTTTATTCCTTAAATAGCCCTTAAACTCCACACCCAAGTGAGAACGTAAAGTAACAGATTAGTCAGAAAAGGACTGTCTTTCATGTACCTTAGGTCAAACATGACACCACAAGCACAGGAAGCAAGCAGGAAGTTATCTCTTCAGCTTGAGCCAAGCCCAAGCACAGAAGCAACTCCCACCCACCTAAATCAGTATCATAACATGCATTTTTGTGCTAAGATGGCACACTAACCTTTCAGGTAGACACAATGCTCATTTGAACGTGGCATGGATCTATCCATACTCCAGAGTATGTAGTGGATCATGATTTTATACATGGTCAACAAATAAACCCATATTAAAGGGTCTGTTCATCTTCAGAAACAGTAAAACCAAAATACCCAAAATACAAGACTTTCCACAGTGTTTCACTTTCAAAAGCTATCAATGGCTAAAGACAACTTGATTGCAGAGCTATAAGAGGAGAAAAGGATGCTGCTCATATAGTCTCACCCACCTCCAGATGTGCTTAGGGATTTCAAATTGCTAACAATTTCACTATCATCATTGCTATTAAACTTCTTATGGCCTCATAACTACTACATCCTGGTAGTAATATATTGCTCCAGAACTGAGCTTTGTCTTCCTGGTACCTACTGAGTTTACCTTTTACTTTGTCCACCTGATAAAAGGCAATGCACTTTGCCAAGACACACAGTTAAGACTGGCAGTAAGCATGTATGTATGTTTCAGACTGTAGGTTGTACTGAATAGGCAGATTTACATACCTAAATATGATTTTTTTTTCCCAACTCAGATGTATCTTAAGCTAATTTTTTTTCTGTTTACTACATACGAAATCCTACTGCTACCAATCATCCATTATGGCCAATGTAATGAACTCTTATACTAAGGAAGAGGCAAAACTTTTGCACATGCATACAGTCCACCGAGGAAAAAACCCCACAGAATTAGAATAAAGCTTATTTTTTTCCCCTTAACAAGTTTCAAAAAGTATTTATTTAAGGTTAAGTTATTATTTGCTTCATGTAATAGTAACTTTTTTCAAAGTTAGTTAAAATGTTTGCTGTTACAACCTCTGCAGGTTGCTAAACACTTTCTGGGTACAAAGTCACAAGTTCTGTGGAATGCTGATCTATGTACTCTGCCTCTGCCAACACAACTTCCCTAGGCAACACTTGCACCATACAAACACCAGCTATACCTGGGGAGTTAAAGGCCTGTGCGTTTAAGTTTTGTTATCAACAGAACACACAGCAGGTTCCACTTGACCACTCAAAGCATCATCTGGGTTTTCCTATGATCACAGCAAGTGCTATGTCACTGCATCCCTTCTGTGCAGTCAAAAAGGTTTCTAAAGATAATCCAGTAAGTCAAGTAATCACAGGCTTTGTACAGAATTTAATAAAAAAACCAAACAAAACAAACAAAAAAAACAAACAAAAAAAAACACCAACAGAACAAGGTTTCCCTACTCTGTGATACAGTGAAAAGGCATGTCAGCACTCCATTTTAGAATTCATAATTTTTTGTAAAAAATTTAAAAAGATTTTGTTTCCCCAAAATGTTCTTCCAAGTAGTATTATTCTACATAAACACTGTGCTTCCATCAACTTACGCTATTAGTAGAAGTATATACAGTAGCATGTATATTTCCATTCTTTGTCACACAAATGCAATAAATTTCAGTTATTGAAACAAGTGTCCTTGTGAAGTAGGATTTCAAATAACTGCTTGAAACATTCAGGTTTGTCTTATGTGTTAAACAGCTAATATAACATATGTTAAAACTTAAGGTTGAGATTATTGGTTGAACATTCCTGCAAAACTTTAACCGTGCTTCATAACATTCAGAAAAGCCCCATGAAGCCTCCTGACAAATGAGTCCTCTTCCAGGGCAACATATCCCACATTGGACAAATTCTGCAATGTACAAAGGGGCAGCCAACAAAGATTGCTAAACACACTAAAGATCAATATTTTTGAACAAGCAGCACAATCTAGAGAACTAAGCATGGGACTGGCAGCCAGCAACTCTTCAGCTTAATGCTGCTGCAACAGATATGTATCTTCCTGGTTTCTTAAACAAAGAAACTGATGCACAGTTATAATTACAGAAGTTTTGTAAAATATCTGAAGAGTTCTATATGTTACAGTAAAGCATGAAAGCATATCAGGCAACAACAAGCCATTACTGCCTCAATTTTTAGGAACCTTGGTAGTAAAAAAAAAAAAATAAAAAAATTAAAATATTACATTATGTTTTTAAAAAGAGAAAGCATTTCTAGTTCTTCTATTAGCTCAGAATACATCCAAGGGGAAATTCTTTAAAAAAACCCTCAGACATAAATGACTATGCCAAAATAACTAAAATGCTCACACAAAGCAAGAGAACATGATAGAGGTATTATAAACCTGAGCAACTGGAGCAACTGCTCCAACTGTCAAACTTAGCATTCTTATTAAAAAGATGGTATAATTTTGGTTTGTTTCTGTGAAAGAAAAATATAAAATATATACTAGAGTCCTCTAAACTAACTCTACTGAACAAACTTTCGAGACTATTATCAGATTTCTTTTTCTTCTGGCTCATCTTTTAACAACAAATGAGAGGTTTTAGGAGACACCATGTACAAATATCATGAGAATAACAGTACAAACAAATTTTTAGAACATTTCTCCTTGCAGTCATTCAGAACACCAAAATCCCAGATTACTACATAGGGCCTAAAAAGATCTTGCTTACATACTAGAGGTGCCATTGGAATTCATTCTTTCAACACGCTTTAAAAAAGCTCAAGCATATCCCTTATGATAGTAGATTTGTTCAAAATGCCATCAGGAAAAAGCAGTCTCATACCCACAATTTATACTTAAAGAAAACTCATGCACATAAAACTTAAAATACATAGTTCTACTGCCAAGTTGAAGAGCACCCTGACCTTTCAACTCTAGAAGCCTCATTAATGTTTTATACATGCACATACAAAAATCAATTTTTTTTTAAAAGGAGGGGAATGGGAAGGAAAAGAAATTTTTAAAAAAGATCAAGTATACAAGGCTATAGCCTTGAACCCAGTTTTTATGTGAAAACAAGGTAATATAGTTCTGAAGTACTTCTGACTGTAAGAAGAAAATGTTACCTCATAACTGATGTTACCTCATCAGCTGGAACACATAGCTGGTTTGGCTGAGGTCTTTCCCTCTCAGTATTGTTGACTTCTGCCCAAGAGTTAATTTAAAATAAGCAGGTCATATCCATCAAAAGTACAAAAACCGTGTAACAACTAGAAGTTAAGCTCAAGACAGGTAAATCTGCACTGATTTACAGAAGTAAATCTTCTTTTTAACCCTGCAAAGAAATTAAATGTTCTAATCAGCAAAGGTAGATAACTCTCAAACCTGTGTGTACCCAAACACAAAAATGGAAAGAAAGGCAATGCAGTAAAACCTGTTCCAACACGCTGTACATTAGAAATCTGACTCTCATATTTCACAAGAGCCCAAGGAAAAGAAAGATGTAATGAAAAGCAGGTTAAGAACAAGGTAGAACAAAAACAGTAGAAACCTTCCACACATCACAGTATTGAGGAAACCTATTAAAATATATTTTTGTAGTTTCAAAAGGTCAAAAAGAAAAAAAACCCAGAGGATTTAGTCTTAATTCTGTCTTTGAACACACACACACACATACGTGTCCTTCATAAGTGTCCTTGAATCTTAAATTAAACATACTTTCCCTGCAGATCATGAAATTGGCCCTATCACACAAAAATGTTTGGCTAAAGATAGATAACTAAATCAAACATCCATAATTCATCAGAAAATATTAAAATGTTTAAAAATGGATTTACTATGAGGATTTGAACGTTATGTATGTCAGTATTTTGAAATTACAGAGCTGAAGAACAATAGCACAAGAAAAACTCCAGCAATAAGTAATTTCAAACACAACCAGATGCTCAGAAGAATTGCTTGTCCTTTTGTGTACAGCCCATTCAAAGATGGCATTACAATCACAGCTCTGCTGGGCTATTTCTACAATGACAGGTAATTATTTACACACAACTTTCTGGAGCAAAGACAGACATAACATAGAGTTAAGAAAGGCAAATGAAAGACAGCATTGATACTCTCTGAAGGACTCCCGATGTGGAAAGCTTCACAAGAATTCCCACTAAATTGCAACAGCAAAGGAATCATCCCTGGACAGCTGGGCTGTTATTTTACTCTGCTATTGGTTATATTACATTCCTGGTGACAGAAGCTGTTGATATTAAGGTTGAATAGTAGAATTGGCGCTAGAAGAAAAACCATCTTGCATATCCCTTCCAACATTTTTTCACTACTGACAGCACTTGAATGGCCCAAGGACTTTGTTTGAAAGTTTAAGTAGAAGACAGATTACATCAAATGCAATCGAGGAAATAAGTGTTATGTTCTGCCTTACAAAAGGCTGGTTTTGTCTGTTTTTCATTGACATAGGCCAGTGATACTTTGTCATTGCATTTGAAATTGCCCACCTATTTCTTCTTTAAGTTTATAGTTCCTAGGAAATGCATAAATTCCAGGCCAAAATGCTGCAGGACTTCTTTTCCCTGAAGGCCATTCCTTAACAGGAATGAGCTCACACATGTGGCCAACTGCTATATTAAGGAATAGGATTAGTATCTGAAAATAGATCAACATCGACATCACCGCTGGATAGAATAATTGAAATTACTGCACCATCATTCACTGATAGGCCTACAATCAGCTCTGAGCATCGCTAACGCAGTGCATGAGAACAAGACCGGGGCTTTAAAAACTCAGTTGTTTTTCTAACAGGGTTGTCACTGTTGCAAGACGTGACTTGGAAACCTTATGAGGTGCAACTGAGTACTTACTCAGCTGGAAGTAATACAGTGATACTTTCACAAGAGCCCTTAAAAACCAAGTGTGCAAGTGATGTAACACCAGTAGATAGAAAAAGGACAGGAAAACAATATGCATAATGGAGGAATAAAAGGCATTTTTGTGAAAAGTAGAATTGTTACTCTAAAGGTTTTTTCTCCAGCACCTGGTAATATTTCAGTAACATCCACTTGTGTGTTACACTTGGGAGAGCGCTAAACACTCATTTAATTTGTAGAACAGTACTAGATGCAATAGCCCAATCTTTCCAATTCTGCCAGAGTTTATGACAATTTTTTTATTTGTTTATCTGAATCAAGAGGCTGGACCTTTAACTTCTTATATTGACCAAATCCTGACATATATGAAAAGTATATAAATACTTAATTCACATAATTATGTTGAAACAATGCCCTGCTAAAACAAACACAGACATTCACGACTATTGAAATCACTCTTTCAGCTCTCAATTTAGGAGATCTGGAAACAGAAACCTTAGACTACACTTGTGCATGAAAAATAAGTGTCAGTCTTAATTTAGAATTTCCTGGCTATTAGTGATGTAAACAGTGCAACAGAAATTTATGTATTTTGAGATTGTAATATCTTAAAATAAAACATGTTCTTAAAGTATGGTTATAAAAATATCCATCTTAGTATGTGTAGTCATATATACAAATTAATATATTTACAACGGAACTAACATGACATAACAGTTTCTTTGCCAAAAACATTTGTCACTTGGGTAGAATAAACAAGTATCTTAAGTTTTTAAAGTCTTCTGCAGTTCAAAACTCTCATTTTTATGCCCTTCCACATCCTTCTCTTTATTTATCTCCATGATTGTGTTATATTAAAATGCACATAAATTCTGCATTTAAGAAAGGGAGCTAAGATTTTTCATAAAATTAGAATTCTGAATGGTGTTCAAATGCACGCAGATAATGTTACCAGTTTTGTAATGCTGGCACAAATTAGGTCCTATTCATTTTTATGGTTTCTGTTACTGAAGGGAAACAAAGGGTGAGAGTGCTCCATTTCGTTTCTTAAATGCAGAAAAATGAAAAGTATCATATGCACGATTCAAACTGGTGCTCATTTGGAAAGCTGAGGAAAAATATTTTCCAAAAAGAGAAGCGTTAATATTTCAAACCATTATCTGAAAGCTCTTAGGGGAGAAGTTGAGAGAGGGAAGGACAGAATTACAGCAACAATATTTATTAGATACAGTCTTGTAGAGTGAAGTAAAACAAGTGTGTGTATGTGGGTGGGACATTATGTAAAAGAAAATATACAAATGAGTCAACAATTACATTTATTGTTTTAAAAATACCCACATCATTTTATTCTATCATTTTCAGCAGTTTTTAGTGGACTCCCTCACCATCTTATTGCTGCAACCACAGATCTTCCCACCATTTTGTTTTCTCCAGAATCAAATCTCATTTGGAAGAGGATCATAAATACATTAAGGCAATGACATCCAGTTTCTGCTCCTTTCCACTTACCTTTCCACCTCAAGAGAGTGAGGAAAAGGGATCACTGCTGCAACTGCATACTGCTCAACTTCAGGTCAGCAGCACTCATTTTCTAACAGTGTTCATCAAAAAACTAACTAACCAAAACAATTTCCTTTGCAAGAACATTCTCAAGAGAATCCTGTTAGAATAAGATTCAGAATGAACCTTGGAGTGAGGATGAGAGTATCACTCCAACACAACCCACTGAACAGTCCTGGTGCTTACTAAAGGTGTTTAAAACCCTAACCTGATTTGGGCAAGTTGGTAATTTTACAACTTGAGTTCCTGTCACTATAGGAAAATGCCATAGCACTGGTTATTCCTTAATTCAGAATTACACTTTCATCCACACAGTCTGTAAAAAATTTCCAAAAGCCTAATCTCATCCTCATATATAACAAGCATATATCAGATCTCACTATTTTTGAGGAAAGAAAACAAAAAATCTGACTTAACCCTAACCTGCTTAACTTCTGACACTTGTTAAAGCATTAAACCATGGTTCTTCATTACCAGTTCCTAAGATATTCTTGTGAAAAGGGCTGACAGCTGATGTGAATGTATAGCATGAGCTATGGGACCGTCAAAGGACTGGACTGCATTTAGGTCCTTCTTAGGAGGCACTTCCCAGATGCACTAGGAAGCCATGTGGCAGAAGGCACTTCACCTGTTTATCAAGGATTCATAAACTGCCATAAAATAACACATATCAACAGAATCTACCTAAGTCAGTGAAAAAAAAATTTTACAATTGATTATGGGTAACAGGGTTCTGCTCCTTAAAACAGCATCACATGAGTTTCTCAAGGGACACCAAAAGATAATGGAAAGAAAAATAGTGTTAAGCTCTTCAGGTGGTCAAAGGCTTCTCTACCAGAATAAGGTATTTTCTGCTCCTTTTTCTAAAGCCTAAAAAATGGCTGAACCTTTTTAGGTCATGTTTTGGTAAGCTTTTACTTTCTTCACAGCAATTTAAATTACAAGTACATTTTGTGGTAAAATTTTAATCTACTAAAATATAAATGTGCATAAAAGAAAAACAATTAAGCTTCATCTGCAGAATATATTAAAGCTGCCAATATAAAGTGCACACATGAAAAATTAAGCCTATAAAAATATATAATGAAAGACATCTGGCACAAATGTCAGCCTTCACATGCTTGTTTTGTCAGCTGTCAAATCATGGTAATATACTATGGTAAAAGGCACACTGACAGCAACATTCCTGCTATTTTAAAGAACAATCATAAAATACATACATCTGCATTGCTACCAAAGTAACTGAATGGGCTAGCAATCCACAGAAAAATATTCATGTTTAATGCTTCTGACTCTCAAATGAAAGTCTGTGCAGGACAGATCCCAAATTATTTCTGTTCCACACAAGGCTTTCTGAACGTTACCTGGAGTTGTGAGTAATAACTCATGCAATTCTTTACAGTTATTGAAGGTAAATACTGCTCCTAAGCAGCAAATGACATAGGGTCAAGGAATGGTATTCATTATAAACTTACCTTTGTCAAAAGTATTTTAAAATTATACATAACAGGACAAATTTCTTCCCAGTAATTCCCTGCTTGATTTAATCTCAATGAGTTAATTCTTTTGGTACATCTTTCTGATTTAAAAAGTCAGTGTTTTTCCTCTACAACAAACACAAGTTCCAGTTACACTTTGTAGCTGTGCACATGAAGCACTAAACACCAAAAAAACCTCCGGATGTGGTCCCGTTACCATCCTCCTATGGTCCATCCGGACTAACAACAAAAAGTTCAAAGGAAAATGAAAACATTATACTGATACAGGTTTTGAATGTAATATATTTCTTTACAAAGTAACACCATTTGATATATTTCTTTAAAAAACTGAACAGTGAATTGAACACTGGACAGAAACTAAAGCTGTCCACGATGATGCTACCTACCTGAAGATTTTATATAGCATTATAGTCATCATCTCCTGGAAACCAAGGGAGCAGTAGTAATAAGAGTTAGTCATCAAGACTGTAACCTAGTTTCCTGTTAAATATATAATCATGCTGCAAACAACCAAATTGCTTTTAAATAATCATTCCTTAAAAGTATGCATGATTTTTTTTCTGCTGTAGTCAGGAAGCTAAATCAGGTCTGCATTTATTCACATACCAGGCACACTGTGACATTTTACTTAAATGCTGAAGAAGGTGAATGAAGAAAGTTTTCACTAGAAACTAAGTTTATTCACAGTTTGCTTGTTGGGTTTTTTTTTCTTGGTAAAGTTAATTTCTGCCCTGATGTTGATGTTATGAAGTAGAAAAGTTTTAGTGTTTCTTAAACTGACTTCACAGTGAGAAAGGGCAGGAAGACAGGTGAGACAGGAGGGATGAGACTAAGATTCCTGGCTACCAAAGACACTGCCATAGGCCTTGGACCTGTGGAGTCCTGGTGGGAACTGCCAAATGATGGGCTTTTCTGGGGAAACACCAGTAAGAAAATTTTGTTAGGTGTCGTTTTACAAGATAAATTGAAGCAAAGCCATCCAACCACTGAAATTAGGAAATAATGAAGCCTAGGTTAAAACTGGCTTGCAGTCATGCTGAAGAACCTGTTTGGGGCAAGCAAGATGACACTATGTTTTCCTGAAGTACAGCTGGCCTCATCAGAAGTATGAGACCTGACCAAGGGCATTTTCTACCTCACAGAGATCTCTGATGAACACACAACTGGCCAGTAACAGCTCGAGTTTGTGACACTTGCCTATACTGTGTTACCATCCAAAGGATTCTTCCCTCAACCTTTTTACTGAGCAACACTAAATACAGGCTTACTGCGTAAATCTCACTGCTTTAACTCAAATAATCCAAACAGCAACTAAGCACATAAGAAAGTTCTCAAAATGGTGTAAGTCTACAATCACTCTTCCCACAGGATATATGCATACATATATATATATACACACACCTCACTCTTTTCAGTAAGTTTTCGTTATCACCATGACTATTAAAATGAAGCTTTCCACATCAGCAGTAGCTCAGTGAAATATCACTCCCATTTTAAATGCTTTCTGTATAACATCAAATACCACCAAGATACTTAATCAGATTGATTATCTAAGACTGAAACAAACAAATTGCAGCACTGACAATCAAAATCATTATGCTAGACATGGGGAAGGACAAACGAAGGCCTGTACTGCTCCACTGAGAGAGAACATTGAAGATTTTTTTCCTGCCTCTACCTTGAAAAAATCAAGAGACTTAAAAAAGGATGCTAAGAGACGGCATTATGGCTAGCCCACAGATGAAAAACAAGACTACAGCTATAATTTCATAATAATTTTGTAATAATTGTATTTTTGTATAATAAGAGTACCCATAATCTGCATATTCAACCTGAATTTTTCAGTGTATGGAGTTTTTGCACACTTTTCTATAAAGAAAGGAAGTTCTAAATCTTAAATACCCACATACATCTCAGAAGATTATATTAATATTGTACATGTCTTTTTCAGTAGATTTTGAAGCACATGAGACAGTGTCTTGATATAACATATCTTCTGACTTTTAAAAAATAATGTCTTAAGCCTCATACTCCCTCTGCATGAAAAGGTGTTTCAATCCCTAGCTGACAAGCAGAAAGTAAGGCACACAGAAATTTAGTTTGACAACACGCACTTGACCGACTTAGTGCCCTCAGCCATCCGTAATTTTGCTCTCCCATAAAGATTTTCTGATGCCACATCAGAGCTGTCAACAAGTGAGGTCCTTCTTTGACTAACAGGATAGCAGTCATCTACCTGATGATGTAATTTCTTGTAACCTGTAGAAGCAGAGTTTCTTTGGGGCAATGGAAAGAAAGGGCAAACACACACAAATATACATAAACATGTTTTATCTCACTCATGATCACATGAGTTTCACTTCATTCAGAAACCTGACTAAAAATGACAAGGGTAGGGAAGATGCATAAATACACACTACTGAATTCATTTATTCTCACACCTTTTTGTCTCTCTTCTACTCACTTCCTCAGTCATTTTTGGTCAGCCTTCCCTGTTATGTTGTACCGATCATCAAAGAGAAGCTTGGGAAACATTCTGGCATTCCTGTAATTCTTGTAAAAACACCAGGAAGTATAATCCTCTCAAAACAAGGTTCCTAGGGAACTAGGGAAGCAATATTTTGGCTTTTTACCAACCGTTTCACAGCAAAGGTAATTAGTAAAAGTTACATATCATTGTAAGCAACTCCAGCACAAATCCAGCTTCCCTCACTGCTTGCTCTCTTTTCTAATGATGCCAAGATCGTGACAAGCTTACTTAACATGGTTATTGTTTCCAATTTCAAACACTTATACTTAATTAAGTTTCAGCTCTAGATGATCTATCTTAAACAGCCAAACCAACCAAAAATGCTCCAACTCCATTACCTCACCTTTTTACCCCCTCACTATAGCAACAATGCACTGGAAACACTTCAGAAGGATTTTGTTTGTGTAACAGGGCTAGGATTTGGTAAGTGCATGTGATAAGCTACTTTTGAAATAAATTACACAGCATAACATATGTTTCAGTAACAGTAAGTATCCAGATTCTGGTCAGTCTTTTCATATCAAGAGAGAATTCTATGTATCAGGAGCAAAAGTCTGCGACAGAAGCCAGATGAAAAAAACAAGAAGATGAGTAATATGTTGAATTTCATGCATATTAGGTACAGTCTTCCATCACCTGACAAACTGGAAGAGGTGCCCCTCTGTCTCTTGTACAAAAAGCTATTCCCTTTCAAAATCAAAAATACCATTTTCAAGTGCTTTAAAAGTTTTATATAATTCCTATATATATTATATAATTACACATGCCCACACAGAAACCCCCCAAAGGAATTTCAAGATTTCAATTCAAATGCAGAAAGAAGAGCTGAAAAGATTGGGACAGCAATCAGCATCTCAATACTCCTTTCAAGAACAAACAGGAAACGATAACTAATGAAAAATTCCAAATATTATTAATACAAGAAAATATGTCCAGCGTTGACAACCAACCCAGTCATGGAATAAACACTTCCATCTTCAGTAGCTGCTAAAACAAACACTCTTTTACAGGCTTTGACAGAGAACAGAATTCATTTCCCCTTTACAGCTGCAGTGCTTCAAAGTCAGTTAAACATCAATGTGACAGCCTTACTTGCGAGAGCTCAGACATTTACTGTATTATCTTAGCTGGACACGAGCAGAAAGCAGAGACTGTGAAGGCAGAGAAGGCAAGGGGGGAGAGAGGAAAATCAAGATGGTTTTTCTTAAAAAAATAATGGCCAGTCTTCGCAAGCGAAGATCCGGGGAAGGTCTTTACACCTTCCAGCCTGCGCATTGGATTTTTTTTTAGGTGAGACACAGTGTGCGCGGAACTGAGCCCACCCTTTAATCCTAAGGTTCATCTGCCGGGGCCAAGCGAGCTTGGACGGTGGCAGCGAGGTCCTCAGGACGTAGGTGGGTTGCCTTTAAGGGCTAACGAGCCCCACCTGCCCGGGAGTGGCCCTGAAAACACCTAATGAAGTGTTCATCTTGGGGTTTGCCACAGTGTTATTTTTCCTTGTTCATTTATTCTGTATTTAAGGACCCAGCTAATACAAACATAGCACAGGTCTGAAGGCAAAAAGTTCACTGGCATATACCTTGTTTGCTCAGATACTACTCAGTTACCAACTTCCCACTCTGTGACACAGTGTGCTTCTACAAATGCAACCCAGTTGACTGAGTTATTATCAATGCTTACAAATTAGACTATTTTATTTGCAGCTAGCCATCATCCTACTCATTTTCTCATTAATATCTAGAAGACACATAGGTTAGATTCTTACCATAATTTCTGCCACTGACTTTCCTGTATAACCCCTACCTCACAAGACCATTGTGAAGCTTGATATATATTTATTTCACACACAGCAACATGCATGGTAAATACTTAAAAGCAGGCAGTTGGAATATTGGCCAGATGTCAAACCAACCCTTATAATGTGTGCAGACCACTAACTTAAGTATCGTGGACAAAGAATAGGCACCAGATAACTGCTGTACCCATTTGCAAAGAGCAGTCAAGAATATTTTCTGAGATTCTGTGGAAGCCTGGCTGCTCACATGATTATGGTCTTGCCTACTTCCGGATGTTTAATTACATTAAAGAAAACTAAAAATACATGTTCATACTGCTGGTTTCCCATGAAAGCAGTTGTTGTTGCCATTGAGGGAAATTATATGATCACAAAGATAAGATGTCTTACAAATTACCTACCAAAATACAACCCAAACTACTAGCAAAAGATTTGCTGAGTGACTAGTTCTTTCATGACAAACGATCCCTCAGAACTGTGACTCAGAATAAAATCCCTACAACACTGAAAAAGAGGGTTTTTTACATTTTGAACACATTAATCATTTCTCTGTGCATGCTGTAAGCAAGCTTGGGAAAAAAATAATGAGTATTTCTTTCTTTATTCTTAGTGGTATTTTGTACATCAATACTGAAGAGAAACCATGTCTGAAATACATGCCTAAACTACAGGTCTTTTGTTAAAAAACAAACCAACAAAACAAAACAAAAAAACCAAAGGGAAAAAAAAAAGGGAAAACAGTAGCTAGTAATAACAGTAATGTCACATGAAACAATATGCACAAATTATGTTATTAAACAGTATTCTCTTGTAATTCTTTGGCCCAAGTGGAAATTCTAGAGAAAGCCTGATGACTTGTGGCCATATCATTTGGCAAAACATGTAAGCTTATATTCAGGAACTCTCCAAATCTCAGCTAATAAGAGTTTGAGCCATCTTTCACCTTCCGAAGGGTTACTTCAGGGTTAAGGGAAAGACAAATCAAGATACACTTTATCTGCCAAAAATAAAATTGCTCTTCTTCATCCTTCACAGCAGCCCCAATCTGAAGACTTCTATTTCACAATAATACTTTGAGGTTTCTGTCTGCAAGTTGACTGACTCCCATACTCCCTCCCCTAAAACTTCAGTTAGTATTTTCCCTTTAGGAAAAAGAAGAGAAGCAAATCAAGCATTCCCTAACAAAAGCATTTTCTGCCTCTGCATCTTGAAGCCACCCTCTTCCCCAACAGGTCGAATGAATGACCTTCAGGGAAAGCTGCCCAAGCCAGCCAGTCACCCAGGCTCAGGGGAGGAGCTGGCCTGGAACTCCCTACCACAGGGAGATGATGTGTTTTGTTTAACCATTTACTTGTTAAAATCATAGTGTCTGGAGGCTTGGGGAGGTTTTTTGGTGCTGTGCTGCTGTACTCTCCTTACTCCAGCACCACTATTTTTAGTAACCAGCAAATGGGTGGCTGTAGGACCTCTCCTATCACCAGAAAGCTATCCAGCTTCAAGTGGAAAAGCAGCCCAGCTTGTGCATGCTAGCAATTCTTCAGATAGAGGCTTGCAAGCCCAGCCCTGCTTGCTTCTGCTGTAACTAGCACTTCATTACATGCACTTCAATGCAGTACGAAGGTCTTTTGTAAACAAACCTTTGATGAAAACACTGTAAAATAAATCTGCATCTTTTCTATCTTTATAATCCTTGTTGCGCTACATTACTTATGTATTTCTGTCAGCTTCGAGAAAACTTTCATATCCTAAAAAATTCCTTTCCCCTACACGTGTACAAAACTGGTGACTAGGTTGCTTTACCCAATATTTCCTCCCAAAACTGCTGATCCTCCAAACGTAGTCAAGACTTACATTTCCATACGTATTACCAACTTGAGAAACGTGACACAAGGTGTTGAAATACAATTTGAAATTTATTTCAAATTGATATACATCAAACTATGCAATAATAAATATAGATTCACTGGTTAAAAAAAAGAGGTACAAAAAATTCTCAGAAGCAACAGTAAGTAAATTCTGTTAAATACGCAATTCAAACTATGTATAGACCCAGTTATTCAAATCAGAAATCTTGAGTGAAATACAGGCACGTGGTATGTGACAGATTGGCAATGGAAAGTTCTGTAGGACAGGCTACACTCAGAACAGTGCTGGAAATGAGCCCACAACTCATTTCAAAACTGATGTCAAAAAGTCTTGTGAAATTTCTCGGTATATGCAATGCACACTGCACAGCTTGTCTCCATTCAATACTCCTCACCATTAAAATGATATATTATGCTAAGCTTTTCATTGCCTTAGTTTATATCCTATGACATCACAAACTATAGATGTTTAAAAACTCAACTTATAAGACAGAGAAATATGTAACCTGCTAAAGTACGATTAGGTACAGTGTAAGAGTTTTAAAGCTGAAGTGCTGCTGAAAAAATTGTAGCAGCAACATGCACAGAATTTCCAACATAAAATAGCGAAAAGTTAAATGTTAGTCTGAATTAATTTTTAACTAAAATCTCCCTGCTTTTACCCCCCCAAATTCAAGTTATTAAATAAACACTAAATACTCCCTTGATGTATGACACAGCATAAAACACTTAAGCACTTGTGTTTCAGTAATTTGCAAATGAATTTTAAAGGTTTGGGCAGGATAAACATTACATGCATAAACTTGCAAAATATTTAAGCTGCTTCTTATAAAAAGCTGAGCTCCCTTCAATTCCAGTCACATGAATTTAATTTAATAATCAATTTTATTATTAAAAAAACCACATTCTTATTGGGGCACAAAACATTCACACAAATAGAAGAAAACACAAAAGAAAAACTCCTCCATGTGTAAGTAACTCTGAAGACACAACATATACTAAAAACCTAACCCCATCTCCCCCCAGGTAAAGAAGACATTTTCCCCTTATCCCTCAATTATAATAATTTCCAAATATACAGCTGATGTTAAGAGAGGGGAAAAAAACCCAACAAAACAAACCACCCTGCAACTTTCAACCTCAAGTTAGGTCTTAAAAGTAAGCCTACAAGATTCATACAATCCCTTAGTCATCAGGTCACAATCCTAATTTAAAACAACAAATTCTCCCATTTGGTTCCATTATAAGGTGATAACTAACACTTCTAGTAATTTATAGACATCCCATTTTCCTTCAGTTTAACCAGACAGCAAATCAAATAATCCCACAGAGAATTCAGAGCAGGCTTGACCCATTACTGAAGTGTTAAATTAGAATTTCAAAGAGTAACTCCATAGTCACCCTTCACAGGGATAATTTTTAATTCTTCTCCTGTGAAATGTGAAGTTAAGTCAATACTTAATGTTTTATCTCATAACAAAAGCAGACAAAAATACTGCTAACTCAAAACAATCTAGGTTGACTCTTGTTTAATAAAACAGCAAAAAGGCCACTGCTTCAATGTTTTAATAGGCAAGTTCTCTCTAACATTTTTTACAATTTCAGTACTAAATCACATCAAGAGAAACAGGCATTTTATTTATATATTGCTGTATTTAATTTCATCAAATGTAATTATTTTCTCACACAATCCACAAACACCAGTGGATGTGAATTTTGCATATGAAGAAAATAATGAAGGTTGGCCACATTTTACAGCTAAGAGAGACTTGCAGGTCAAGTGGCATATTTAGTATACCTCTGGCAAACCTGGCAGTGAAGAATAAGCTCCTGGCTCTTGATCCACAAGGTCTAGCTCCATTTCTGTTGTTAACCATGTAACCTCATCCTCGTGGGTATAATTATAGGGAAATTTCCACCACATACAGGGGCAAACATTTCAAGTCCCCAAATTCTACAAATGGTTCCAGACACCTTATCTGAATTACCTGTTGATTGAACAACAACAACAACAAAAAGTTGTCCAAGGAAACAATACATTCAGTTTTTGTAGCTGACCCTCAGCCAGCCTAAATAAATTGTTTTAACTCCCTGTTCAACACAGGAACACCAGAAGCTTGGCACAGTAAGAGCCACAGAGCCCATCGATGGCATGGCAGAAGAGTGGTTGAGATTACCTGGAATCCTGAACAAAGTAACAGGACAGAACTAAAACTGGTAATACAATCAGTACAAATTACAACACAGAAAACATACACACAGAGAAAAACCCCACACATTTTCAATTTCTAAAATATTAAATAAAAAATTCTCATATTGTTGCAGATACGCATCCTCACAGAATGTAGTATTAATTTATTCTGTTCCTCAAGATATTGTCTGTATAAGAAAATATCGGTTCCCTTTTACTGACTTCTTTCCCTGCCAGTGCTAAGCAAAAATCAGTTAAAAACCAATAAACCACAAAGTTGCCTTTATATTCAGCTAATGCAGGTGAAATATTAGCAGAAGTAAGTTTGACCCAATATTGGATTTTACATTTTTATCTTTCCTGTGTTGCCAGTTAGCTCAAACTTTCTGCAAGAAACCTTCTTATTTCCTTTCTCAGAATCTTGTCTCTAAAAAAGTCCCTCCTCCCACAAGGAAATTCTACAGGCAGGCTCATACTCTTTCTTTTCTCAGTTTCTGGAATACAACTTGAGAAAAAATTATTTACACGAGTGTAACAGAATAGAATACAGCTCATTTATAAAAAAACCTACCACTGTACTTATAGAACAGTATTTCTACAAAATCAGAACAGTAAGAACAGTCCCCAGATCATGTCAACAGCAAGGAAAGTTACAGCATATGGCCCTTCCCACCATAACAGAAAATACTCTCTAGTGGGTTTAAATTTTTAAGAGTTTAATTCTACCATTGCCAGCCACATTATATATAGTTCCCATTTTTACTTCTCAATTGCTCTGAGAGATCTAAATATGTCTCGTTTTGGTCTTTTCAGGTTTTCAAAAATTAATCAGTTTTAAATGATAAAATACTTCACACTGACCTTATCAATAGATTTGGAAAAAAAGGCGGCATACACAGTGGCAACCATGTGAACCTTTAATTTGTGTTACATCTTTGTAGTCAAATGCATCCATTTAATTATAGACAATGATACTTCTGATACAAGGAGCCTATAATGAATTTTTAATTTCAGCCATTGAACAGGAAAAACACATATTTTAAAACTGTTTCAAGTTGTGCAAATAGTCAATTCACCAGGAAAAAATGCCCTTGTTTCAGATAGCTTACTTCATGTCAAAGTAGGGTAAAGCTATTCGAAGCATTAAGAACATCCACAAGGGGATTTAATTGCTAAATATATCTGTGAATGTATACCTTCACTTCCTTTGCAGTACCTTGTCTGAGAAGACAACCTTATGGGTAGCAGATAAATAAATTCGATCTACAGAAGTAGGCAAGTGAAGAAACTACTGTCCTTTACTGTAGGACACACAACACAGACAGGATGCTCACCTCACACGTAGGAAATCAGTTCACCAGCAAAGTATTTACACACCAATAAAAAAGTAGAGCTATTTCAGAGGCAGCAAAGCTCTGCTCAGAAACACTGAGCAGCCCAGAAAGGGCAGCAATCTCCTAAGAGGCAGGAGAGCCAAGTGCAAGACTCTGCTCTGAATCAGGAGCACTGTGATTCCCTCCTCCATCTTGTTGGACTCACATCCCAGTGTTCACGAGGAGGGCTGCAATCTGCTCTCCAGCCTCTCCCTGCTTCAGCAAAGATGGTTGTACTCCCCAGTTTCCTTCCATGCATGCTGGTGCATTTGCAGGTACAGGAAAGGGCTCCCCAGCTCCTGTACTCAATCCGGGTGAAGTGGGTGACACCCTCTGCCACAGCGATAAGAACCTGGCAAACTGCCCATTCCCAGCTTGGCTCAGTGGGGAGAGTCTGGGCCACTCTGGACCCAGGGTGAACTCCAGCTCCTGGGGAGCGAGACCAGAGGCCGTCACGAGCTGTCCCTCTACCCAGGGCACAGGTGGTGCCACTGAAACTATATCCCTGTAGGAGCCCTTACCTCGCACACCCACAGCAGCTCCCCACCCACAACTGTACCTACAGCTGGCCAGACTGCTTCCCTGTGGCTGACTGACTGTTAAGTCTTGCTGTGACTCTAGCCTTGAAATCCAAAACTTTTCATTTCAGAATTTTCTAAGTGAGCCATCATAGCATTTCTGATTAACAGTCAGTTTTCTCCCTTCCTCAACGAAGCTACTTATGAAATTCATGCCAACTCATTAATAGCTTCAAGCTAGCAAAAAATACATTTTCAGTAAGCAATTCCCCCTTAAAACACATATACACAAATAAGTCTAACTCTTATTAGAGAGTCTCAACCACAGATCAAGCTGTCCTGACCCAAAACATGGGACTATCCCAAAGCTTCATGAGGTTATATCTGAAGACCACAAAACACTTCTCTTGGAAGCTGGGGGCGGAAGGAAATAGCTCAGAAACTGAGTGATGAAGCAAATAAGAGGAAGAGTAAGTAGGAGGCAACTGATAACTACTATTACTGGAATCAAGTTCATCAGCAGCAGGTTGTTAGGTTTCCCCCACACACACTTTAAGTGCTCACAGTACCTAAAACAGGACCAGAGCAACATATGCATGGTTCCATGCCAATATTAAAAAATACATACTATTGTGAAACATATGTACCATATGCACAGCATATTTGACACTAACCAACTAAAAAGAAAATTAATAGACCAATTCTATGTGCCCCTGTAGGTGATGGCACACAGCCTGTGGTGTACAGTAATGGTGTAGTGTGTTTGGGGCATGACAGTGGTAGAATAGCAACTTATCTCATATAAAATGGACTAATTTTGGGTGGTTTTGAAGTGGTTTTTTTTTTTTTTTTGCTTCTGTAGATTTGTATTGAGTATGTTTTAAGTGTGGCAGCCATACTGTTACACAATTTGAGTCACATGTATTGATTCCTCAAATATTTCAATGTTGACCAAGAGCCTAGAACCTGGATATTGACAAAAAAGTGAGCTCATGAGGAAGGAAAACTAAAATCACAGTAAGGGACAAGGAATATTTTAAACATTAGTAGTCATGAATCAAGCTTCACATACAATCAGCTTCACATAAACCCTATTCCACCACAGGATACGTTCTGGAAGTTGCACACTGTAACTCCAGACAGAAAAAGTTTTACATGAGTCTGTTCAGCAGGACTAAGCAATAAAAACACAGTTAACCAGGATCTGTGAAGAGAAGCCAAGCAAAAAACCACAACTGAAAACTGAAAGGCCATAAAAATTAACCCAAGTGAAATTTCATATGTGTTGGCCACCTACTTTTAGAGAAATGTAGATGTTTTTATCCCATTTTAAAATACTATTAAACTGTGGCACCACACAGTAATTTCAAGCTCACAATCTGAAAAAAGAAATGTAGGGGGTATATCACTCTCTTAAAGCAGTAAAACAGGTACCCAGAACTGCAGGACAAAAAAAACCAAAGGAAAAAAGGATCTTCCATTTCCATGTGTTACTTGAAAGGATAATGTTTCAAAGTTTAAGTGAAAATATGCAACTATAAGCAAAAGAAAAACATGCTGAAAAAACGTGAATTTTACCTCCTCCTGACACTACTACAGCATCCCTCAAGCAAGAACAAAATTGCAATACCTACTATAAAAGTAATTCTTTTCTCAATTCTAATTTTAAATATTCCTAGTTTGCCTATTGCTGTCATTTTGAAATATACAGAGTTTGGTGTACACAGAACGCTGTAGTTTATTGATTTGGGATTACTGAAGGAATAAAAGTCCTGATAATGAAAAAAAAAAGGAAAAATCTGGACCATAAAACAGATGTCAGAACAGGAGAACAGAGGGTGTTCTTCACTTACCATGGCCACAGTTGTAAATGGAGTTTCAGCAATGCATTTACACACTGCAAATATTGCATGCATAAGGGTGTCAGTACCCTTTTTTGCTTGTGGTGAGATGACTAGAGGAGGATTCTGTAACACATTTTGAATAGCTAGAGCCACGTGCAGTGACTGTAAACTCCCCGATATTTCTAAATCATATGAATAATACTGAACTTCTGTGACTTATCTGAATTTTCAACATCCAAAGTTTGTTTTAAAAAGAAAACCTGGAATTTCTTGCCAGTCCAGTTAACATAAAAGTAAATTAATCAGACAGAAACACACTGTGCTACACTTCATAATCACCTACAAATTTGCTTACTGTTATAATCACATAAGTCTTCTGAGCCTAACATCCCAGCATTGTGACATTGTAAAAATTCACCCACTTTTATGTAGAAATATATCCACGAACCTCCAAATATTGTACCATAATGCTGTCAAATAAAGAGACCACTGGAATTTAATTTCCAGAAGCCAAGGCAAAATCTACTGGCCTTCATCTGAAATACCAGTGTCATTTTCAAGCCCTGTATTTAATTAATACTATTTACTGTCAAGAGCCAAGCCATGTAAATATTTCACTCTTCCCAATTCAGGGACTAAAGGCAGGCCCAGAGGAAAATTTGCCCAAGTAAATGCATCTCATCTTCTTTGATCACACAAGTGCTCAGCTGTCCTGTTCTTGACCCCTCTAGAATTCCCAGGCTCCAATACTGGTGGTACAATGTCATCAATCTATATACAAAATATACATTGATTTTCCACAGATGATAATGACAGCTATTTCTTCTGCTGATGTGTATATAGGAAACCTTTGCCCATATAAAAAGGTTCCTATCAAGGTAAGAAATGAAAAAATCTTAGGAAAGTCCATTACGAAGTCAAAAACAATGTTTAAGAAGTGAATAAAATCAAGTTAGCAATCTCATTTCCTAAATATTTTTTATTTATCTCACTGAAACTGAAACGTTAAAAATAATCTTCCAGGATATAACTACATACAAAAGGCAAGTTTCAATTGACTAAACCAGAGTTTTCAACAGTCCTGGATATATATGAAGTTTCGTTCCATCAATTGAGTAAAAAGTTCACTGACGGAGCACTCCATTTAAATCCATTTAGAGTAATTAATGAGTTTTACATATGTAAGAATAGTTTAATCCAGCTTTACAATGAATTTGAACATTGTGGCCTCAAAACTATGAAAGTACTTTAAAAGTGCTTTCATTATGAACAAATCTAGTTCTGCCAGCTGCAACCATCATGAGATTTTCTTAGAGTACTCTAAATTTTCATGAATTTTAAAGGAAAGAAATGCAATATATTACATTTTTATATATATATTTCAGCTTTTCCACAAAATAATGTTTTTCATAAGCTTCCAGTTCCAATTTCAGGAGGAAAAAAATCTTTAGGGTGCAATTGTATAAATCTCAATAGATGCTCATTTCTTAATATTTCAGTTCTTATCATACCACCCACACAGAACTTCATTTTCAGAATAGGAGTATCATTTTAATGCTGATTACAATAAATTCACTATAATCAAGCATCCACTATTACAAGCATCTATATAGGCAATTCACATTAACTAATGTCACTACTGAACAGTGGTGACTGAACACACAATAATCTGATCACATTCCATGCAACACACAGCTCTCCGACTTCGAGGTCTAGGAGCGGAACCATATTCCCTTTATTTATCACAAACTAATTCAACATAGATTAAATATCCCTCACAGAGAAGACCCGATTCAGCAAAGATTACCCATACCTATATTTTATTTTAGGTATTTCAGAAACACAGCTACTGTGGGAATTAGGGTTCTCTGAATTAACTCCAGAGCTCTAGGTAGGCACCATTCCAGCCCTGCTTTGCATGCTGATAGAAGTGAGCTCTGCCTTATGCAGTTTTGATACTTGGAATCTACTCTAAGTTCCTCACTTTCATCCTTAAACTAATACCAAAGGCTCTTAAAACTTGTTTTGATATAAGGCACTTGCATTGTCAGTGTTACATGTCATTTTCTGACAGCACTCCCTTTACACACACATGTATAAGGAGAAGAGTCAAAAATGAGACGTCAGAATTTTCTTTATCTACTACAGCTGTAAACAATGAGCACTATAACTCAGAATGAAAAGACACACAAATATTTTCTATCTATCACACTTGACACTAACTACAACACAAATGCCAATGAAATCACTACAAAGTTAGATTGAAACAGACTCTCCACATCGAGTGTGACAGAAAACTGAGATTTCGCTAATCTATGCTCTTTTTGCTGAAAAATATTCCTTACAAAGCAAACCACTTCATGCAAAAAGAACAGAAGAGAGAGAGAAAATGTTTTCTGACTGATAACTTTTAGACTAGGAACCAAACTAGGTTATTTATTTGTTTGGGTTTTTTGTAAGTCTTAACTTCTCCCCACTCTAACTGCATTGGTTTTTTTGTTAGCACACAGTAGTTACCTCCCACCACTCCAATTAACATTTAAGAAATAGATCCAGTAAGTTTTAAGTAGTAGTTTCACTTTCCAAAAAACTTAATACAATGGTAGACAGGCTGAATGTGCCCAATTTCAGTCACAGTAGTGGTACAGTCTCACAACATTCAGTCAAACCCAAGATGTATTATTCCACAAGTAACACTTGTGGAAGTGTGTTACTTGGCCAAGGCCAGGATTTCTTTAAATGAAACTCCAACAGATATGTCCTTCCTACAATACTATATAATTTCAGATGGGTATACTGGTTAAAATAAACAGCTATAGCTCTTCTATCTTGCAATGGAGAAGGTGAACATGTATGTCAAACAAATAAGACTAGAATCCCAGACATTCAAAAAGTGAATAGAAGAAATTCCATGGATTCAATGGAACCAAAATTTTAAACTATTTCTTGTCCTTTATTCCTATGCAACCTACTTTTGCTGAACTATCTATCACAGGAACACATGGATAACCACCCACTTTGGAGTAAAGGATATTTTGAGTGGAAAACTACATCTCTACATCATCCTTGCCCTCATCCTAAATCCTTTCATGACACTGATTTTTTACAGTGGTATATTCCACACTCTCATCACCACAGACTTCATATACAAATATTCATGTCCCATTTGCTCTTATTAAAGGTTTCGAACTTCCCAAACACAGCAACTGTATTTTAGTGAGCATCTTTAAAGTTACCAGATTACTTTCTAGCACTGTAAAAACCAAATCTATGGCTTTATCAATTTGGAGTAGAATGTCACAACACTAAGCAAGAGACAGCCTGGGGTTTTTTATTCTCCACATATATTAATTAGGGAAAAAACCCACAATTACATGGAAATTGTTTTTTATTTTTGTAGTTACCTTTTTCAGTCTTTCCATGATGCACGTTCTCTAATGAAAAATTACAACTGAGACAACTGAAAACAAATATACTATCAATTTGACATCAAAATTTCATGTTCCCTATAGACGAACTTGGCAGTGACATTTTTGTCTTTATTTCACACACATAACTCAGAATGAGTCCTATTCACTAGGAAAAAATTTTTAAATCTTTGTCTTTCTTTTTTAAAACAATTTGTTTAAACGATTTCAAAAGCAGATTATTATTGAGAAGACCTGCACATACACATTATGATCATTATGCAGTCCCGATAAGTACTGTAAATAAATAATATAATGTAAGTAATAAGTATAAATAAGCAATAACATCTATGTGGCTAAGCCTTTTCAAATTAATATGTAAATAAACTATTAACTAGTACTATAAACGTCATTGAACACAATGAACTGAAACGTTTTATCAGAACTAAAAAGGGAAAAGACAGAAAAATGCACTGGAAAGCTGCTTAACCTATTTTCATTCATTGCTGCTAGAAAATTCAGTAAGTTAAGAAAAGCATTGTTAGTTTGCAAAAATCGCTCAATATAATTAACAAAAGAGGAAATGATACTTGATGTGCATGTACATAATTTTACCCATATTTGGTTAGCATTTTATAAACAGTTATCCCCAAACAACTAAAAACCTTTCCAGCAGGCTCATTTCCCACCTCTATATTTAGTGTGCAAGCCTCAAAAATACATATTTCTGACCTTAATAAGTCACTCTAGGTGTTAAATGACAACATTTATTCATGAGTACACTGAAAAGGTTCTCACAGAAAATCTCAAATGTGTATTTGTTGTAAAAGATTTATACGAAGTGAGCATATTGATATATCAAACACACCTAGAATAAAACCACACCATTTGTATTCTACTTTCTTTCACTGCACTACCAAACTATTATTAGTCTGCATTTAAACAATCCACGGGGGTCTCTTTTTCTAATTCTCAGTGGTATTATCCCTTCTTGAGAGCAGAGTTAAACAGGCACAGCACTGCCTGATGGAGTCATCAGACAGTAATTCATGAGCAACAAGCAGTTTAAGTCATCAGTGTCATTATACCAATTTCAACCCTCAATTTAAGTAATTTATTAGTGCACAGAGTTGGATGGAAAAGCTTGTATTATTCCATATCCAACCTTTGCCATAAGACAGACCATAATCAGCACATTTGAAAAACGTCAATTCCTTAGTTACAATATCAAATATCAAACAAACCTCATGAGAAAGAATATCACACGTTGACCCCTTCAGCCTTTCTTTGCTGAAAGTCCATTCCTTGTTCTGGCACTAAAGCAAGGACCCTGCTTCCATAACCAGTCCAGGTACTATTTTTCCAAGTTTCTAAAATGTTAGTGGTTTAACTCACTATACAGGATCATACATTACTTAAAACTAAGGCTTGTTCTGCTGTATCTACACAAACAATCTAAGATATCTCACATCAAACTTCCCCATGAAGAAGATTAATCCAATTAAATGCAATAGGATATAGACAACTCACCGAGACTCAGTGATGCAGATAGCAGTTTCTAGGGGCTGTGTGTGCAGAGGGCCTCACTAGTCAGATCTCAAGCATACTAGGAACAAATTTGAGAGAAAAATATCAGTCTTTTTTTTTCTGGAGACAGGCATAGGCAAAAAAATATGTTTAGCACAGTGCAGTTCTAAGCATAACACAGCAAGGGAAACAAACTTTGCAGAGCATTATCTGCTTTTCCAGACATAAGTACAACCCTCTTCTAGTTGCACAATCACTCCAGGCACACAACTTCCTCTCTACCTGCTGCCTACTGCAAATTCACAGCGATAGCAACTAAAATGTTTACATTAACTAACACAGTACACAGCCTCTATTTTCACAAAAGAATCTATGAGAACTCTCTGTGAAAGTGGTTGGTTCCTTTTTTTGTTGACTGCTTGGCTGGTTGACTTTATAGCAAAGTAGTTTCAAATCTCTAAAAAGGAGAAAGTAGTGTTCTTATAAAGTGTCTTTCAACCATTATTACAACTTGTATGTACAGGAGCACATTTTTTCTCTCAGTCTCCCCTTACAATAATCCTGACCCAAGTGACAAGTATCAGTGATCAGAAAGGTTTTCATTATTATGAAGTCCCATAAATCAGTAAAGAGTCCCACAGAGTAGAGGACATATATTGTACAGAAAATCACATTTCTTTGGGGAGGAGGAGTGTGCCACTGCCCACATAAATATTATACCTGCATTTCTGTTTGTAGGTCAAACAGTACTTTATGTCAAATGTATCCAGGCAAACTACCAAAGAAGAGTTTTCTACTTTCTTATTCTAACAAACAAAAAAAAGGCAGACCATAAAGCAAATGAGAACACAAAGAAAATGAAAGATACACTACAAGAGTCATCAACAGGAAAAAAAAAACCCACACCCTTACGCCTCAAGAGAAATGGAATTTAGAATCAAGTTCATTCCTTCTGTCATTTCTGCCATCTTACAGAAACCTTCTTCAAACCAACTCTGCTTAAGTTCTTTCAGTCACAGACAGGACACCACTACAGTAACAGACTATTCAGGGGCACCACTAACAAAGTACTATTCTTATATAAAATATATTCACAGAAAATATGACTGTTATTTCCTCAAGAACGCACAAAAAGCACACAAGCTGTACAGTGCTTCGAGTGGGTCCTTGTTGACAGAAAACAATCTTAGTCTCAGAATAAAATTTTAAGTAAACTACTAGATCTTTTGGTGATTTAGTGGGATTTCCAGTATCTCTTAGACACCTGCAGTTCAGAAACACACCAAAGAGAAGCTACTGTCTCACCAGCAGATGGGGGCTGCAGCTCCAACCCACAGTGGGGAGACCTTTTCCACAGAGAAGCAGTAACTGCCTATGCAGACAGAAGCATTTCCCACTCATCTCCTGTCCCTCACCTGCTGCGCACCAGTGAATGAGAATGAGTACTCTACTACCATTTTGTTTCTTGATAACTAGCGTGGCTGCTCACTTGTATTTTCCTATTGTGTTTTCCTATTTTTGGGTCCCACCTCCCGATCTCCGTGGCCTCCAGTACTGCAGCTCAAGGAGTCTGTACACAAATAATGTGGCTCCTGACCATGACACTGGTGTCCACAGAGCACCACTGGAAGGGACAAGTTTTGCTGATTTTCATTTTTTCTGCTCATAGACTGTTTACCAGTAATACTGTCTGAAAACAAAGATGGCACTACCTTCAAAATACTAACAAGATCTTTCTTCCCAAATAAAACTCTTGAATTATACAGTAACTAGTGACAAGCTTATGTACCTGAATAGGTGTATCTAGTATATTTCAGATATATTTCTCCAAGTAAACTAGACTGCCAGTGAAGAAAAAAACTGATGAAGATGAATTGATTGACAATTAAATTATCTGTTAGTCCTTTGCCTTCTCTTCTCGAGCCCATTCTGGAGCTCGAAACAAAAGCGAGCCAACTAGCATGCTACTACCCACATCTATGCAAATTCCCACCAGAATCAGGAGGTTTTTGAGAAGCCCCTCAAAATGCAAGAGAACTACTCTTGCATGAAGACAGCTCTCACAGTGACATAACTCTGCTAATGCTGGTGCACAAAGGCCTGTGTAGGTAGGTCTCACACAACGGCCTACACAAAGAAGAGGTCTCTTCCTCAAACAGTACACAAATTATCAACATTAGCTACAATATAAAAATGGAATATATCACCATTCTCCACACCTGCCATTTTCCAACACCACCATTCAATCCTCCCTCCTACAAAAAGAGTAAAAGAAAACTGTTTCAAGGTCAAAAAAAAAAAAAACAACTAAAAGCAATTGATATAGAGCAGAACAACACACCATTCTCTGACTTCAGAGCACTTTACATCTTTGTTTTCCATTCATGCACACTCCTTTCTTTCCAGTCTCTATTCCAGGTATCTAAGATGCATTACCTCCTTGGTCCATAAAAACTTTAGATTGTGAACAAAATACACACAATGCCAACTCTACAAACTACAGTTTAGCTAAGAGTGAAAACTGCCTCTTTCAGACATACCTGGAGATCATCTACAGCATGTAAAGCTAAGTGAGCACGAACTAGGTGAGCTTAGTGAGGCTTTTCTCATCTACAATCTTCAGGTTCCCTCATTCTTATACTAAGAAGAAAACGAGGCACAAACAATCTTCACCATTGTGCAGTTAACAGTAACTTCACACAGCACTCTAGCAAGAAAATAGTTTGAGGCTCCATTAAAAATTCAGTGTCTGTTTCAAAGTAATGCCTAAAAAAACAGCAAAACAAGCAAAAGTATGTTTGCACTGCAAATGCCAACAAAAACTGGCAAGCAATTAAAAAGGAAAAACCTTTAAAGTATATTATTAGAGCTACATTTTATAGCCAGTAAACCATCAACAAGTTGACTTCCCCCCCCGCCTCCAGGATAATGGCAACAACTTTTCTGGCCATATTTAAAGAAAATAGTGTATTTCTGGCCAAAACCTTTCATCTGGGAAAAAACCCCAAAGATTTAGACTGGAAGATGAGCTTTTCTCCTTGAGAATACAATCAGAAACTGTTAAAATAAATTATTTATTTATTTGTACACACTCTATCTTCCTCTATATGGAATCTGTTTTAGAAAATGGATAGAACAGGATGAGGAGATTGTTCACAGCTCTGCAGACCAAGGTATAAATCTGAGTATGGGTAGCAAGTGAAATTAGTTGACAATAATCACATGTATTTCTATGAATATATAACTGGTTGGTCAGCAAGTCCCAACAACAAATTTGAAAGAGCAAGAACTGAAGAGGTGCTTTGTGAACTCAAAGCATGGTAGAAGCAGAATGAAGAAAAGCAACCTCCACTGTAGACTAGGTCATACCTGAACTCTCAGTTGCACGAGTATTAAAACTTAGGACCTCGGGTTTTCTTGGGTTTTGGTTCAGGTTTTGTCTGGGGGTTGTTTTTGTTGTTTGTTTGTTTTTTTAATTTTTAATTTGATTCCATCACACAAGTATAACACGAATTTCAAGTTCATAAAAATATCTGTAATAAAAGTGTCAGTATATACTTTCAAATTTATTCATAGGCAGACTTTCTTCTATCCTCCTAATGTTCTCTTTTTAAATGCAGTTTAGTCATCCTATATGATCCGTGAAGTACAAATGGGTGAGGTACAAACTGCATTGTTTTTAATTGAAGTGGTTTTCTTCAAAATCCATGGGCAAGGCTCATTAGAGATCAATACTGACAGCAATGAAAAACTAAGTCTATTCACACACAGATGAATTACAGCATAGGCAGAGTAAGAGTAAAATTCCATAATAATTCTGACCCAACATGTAAAATGTTATTTCACTTTCCATGCCCATTCTTTAATCTCAGACTTCTGCACCGAGGCAGCCAATAAAGCAGGCAATTGTGATATGCCCACTATAAATCCTAGCAAAGAGCAACAATATGTCTTACGTAGCTCACTAAAAAAGCATCAAAGTAGCAACTCTCAGTCAACAGGATATCAGATCTATGTTCTCACTGTGTCCCCTCACACAAGCTCATGTGATCCATACTACATAAGATTTATGGATAAATCAACACATTCAGGAGAGACTTTAATTATTTTGTCACCCACGCCCTCTGCTCTTTCATTATTATTGTAAAGGTGTCCATGTAATGTGGACTATTTTAGCAAAAATACAAGTTTTCCTTCTCAAACTTAGGTAACATCTTGAAGTTTAAAAACATACCAAAAAAATGCAAATAGGCTTTACTGAGGGCATTGCATCTTAGCTGTAAAATGCAAATGCACATTATAATGAAGTTTCTGAATATCTAAGTAATGGGTGCACACTCACAGAAAGAGTGAGATTTACAATCAGTTATAACTGCTAAAATAAGAGCAAAGGCAAAATAATATCTGTCACTAACTGTATTAATGGGAGATTGTTATGGAAGCCATTTAAGGAAATGCAAGACTTGGAAGAGCATAATGATGCAGCTGCAGAAGTAAAAAAAAAACGTGCATATTGTTAATATGTTGTGGTATAGCTTCAGACATTTAAATTAATGAACTAATTTCAAACTTCAGAATGCCAAACACCCCACTGACCATACATTTTCCATAGGAATTGTACACATTTTATTTCCATTAAACTCTTAAATAAAATTTCCATTAGTCTTTTACTAGAATAATGTGCAATCTCCATAGAGAAAGATTGAAAAATCATAAACAGTTACAAAACACAGTGCAGCAAATCCACCACGTTCAAGATCTATTTTTCAAACTATTCATCAACTCAAAATAATTGCATAATATCAGCAAAAGTATTCCAAATGCTCAGGAGAGGAAATGTTGTTATAGGTAATAGGTAAATGCAGGACTGAATGAAAGAAAATTAATTTCTTTCACTCTTCCATCACGTAAATGTTATTTCTAAATACAACACTGACAAAATGGCTTTGTTTTAAAACCCTGTTTAAAAAAATTCCCCTTTTTTTTTCTGTGGTTTTTTTTTTCCTCCTTCTAATTCTGTATCCTAAATTGATTAAACTATACAACCTGTCATTTTTCATGTCAGATTTCTACTTGGTATGTTTTGAAAAGGCTAAGCTACTGAATCATTAAGAATAGGGAGTGTTTCCATAATATAAATACTGCTGACAAGCTACTAACTGTAGAACTGGTAAGATGCCTTAGTAGTATGTAACCACTGATGTAATATTACAAATTATTCTTAGTACTCAACGTTGCCATTTCACCAATACATATGACTGTTTAAAATGCTAGTCCAACACAGAGCAGGAGTCCTGGCAACCGTATTTATTCCCTGAAATCATAAAATATTATCAAAATATTATCTATAATAAAGATGTGAAATATATGTTATCTAAGCTTGATCATCCTTACGGGTAAAAGCCAAAGAATACTTCTTGTAGGTTTAAATTCCCAAGAGAAGAAGTGCTCAGATCCTGTCTGCAAGCACACAATGGAATCACAGCTGACGATGCACATCTTTTTCTGGATGTCTCCATATGCTCAGGAGGGTTTTCCCCCCCACCCCTCCCCGTTTCTCCCTCTCCGCCTCCCTTGCTCCCAGCATTACATTGAAGAATTTGTCATTATCCGCTGCCAGGAGTATGAGAATGTTTTAACAACTAACAAAAATAAAGCAGTGCAGTGAACTTCACCTCATTTAAAAGTAAGGGATCTTGCCAGAGTAGCCGTCTGTAACTAAGTTAACTACCAGCAGAAAATGGGTGGATGAATGGATGCTGTTTTATGCCTTCTATAAAGTAACTATCCATGTTACTTTGGTAACAGTTTAAAATGCTGCGTCACACAGAAGAGTATATACTGTAACAACGCATTTAACCTCTGACCTCTAAAGCCAAACAGACGTAAATGAATATTAAGCATTTTAATGCCTATAAGAATACTGAAGAAATGTGTGGAATTTGTTAAATACTTTATACCTACTTGCATGTGAACTGCATTGTTTAGAGAGGCCAACCACAGAAAACACACAAAAAACATCAATGTGGCAAGAACAATTTTAATTCTTTCCCTTTCTCCAATGTACACCTATTAGTGTTCATTAGACAAAGAGAGTTACATTTATATTTGAATTTGCTACCACTCTTTAGTGCATCTTTTTCTTTTAAATGAGCTGACAGCATCCTCAAGGCTTAGACCCCATAAGCCTCTGCAATTCTGGTGTCAGGTGTTAGAGAAACTCCAGCTGAGCACAGAAGCCCAGATTTTGCCAATGAGACAGTGACATCAGCAACAAAGGCAAGGAGCAGAAGACAGTAGGCATTGTAGCAGCAGCTGGCTCGCTCACAGACTTTGTTCTTCCTGCTGCAAAACCTGGGCTCCCTACAGATGGACTAGCTCTTACTGGGTTTTTTAGAGGATGGAGGGAAAAGTTGGGAATGCCAACACTACAGACTCCTTACACACCTCTTTCAAGAGCGCCTTTCAGCCTTCCCATGAGCGAGCTACACCTTAAGTGATTATAAAAATATAAACATTATTTATAAATAATTTATTTTTACTTCAGAGCTTCAGTTTAATGCAATACACTACACTATAAGCAAATAAAACCCTTCTATTTTCTAATTTTTCCACCAGAAATAACCTTTATTTTCTTTCTCAAATAACACAATTCCAGCTTAAAAACTTAAGCTGATTCCAAAAGTATCCTTATTGATTGCAATACAGTATTCCTTTCTGAAATGTCTCAAGTTCTCAAATCTAGCACTGACACCACCAGGACACGCAAAGAGGAATCTACGTGCTTAATAAAGAAGTGCCTTCAGATACTGCAGAGATACTGATAAAGCACATCATACAGAGACTCTCGCCCTAGTAAAGACCACAAGCCTGAGAAAATAAAAAGTTGAGAAATCTTCAGGTTTTTTGTGAAATAAAACAGTACAGTGGTTGAAAAGATGAGGTGATTACAGCACCTTTGTCATGCATTTATTGCATAATGCTCACCAAGATGAGATACAAACATATTAAAAATAACATGATTCTTCAAATTATTGCATGACATTAAAAAAATCAACTTTTCTTCTTAAAGTTGTTCTCAGTATTTCTGAAGATTGAGTCCATGACAAACTATTTTCTTCAAGACTATAGATGACCAAGACTGGCTATGAACATTAAGCTTCTCACAGCATTTGTCAAATTTAGGGATCCACCATCTGGGGGCAATTTATGTCTTTCTTTATCTCATGTGACACAGTAGAGCCAACTTCTATGTCCCATCCCTAAGGAGCTGTATCACAAATGCCAAAAGAAGGAACACAAATGCATGAGTGTCTGTATGTGCTTCTATACACATCTGTATGTGCAAATACTCACAAGCCCTATTTGTGACACCATCGGTGACAATAAACAAATGTTCTAAAAAATATGTAGGAGGCACAGTACCTACACTAACTGCACAAAACAACCAATTTCCATTCACACTAAGTTGCATGTAAGCAAAGATGATCCCTGCTTTGAGGAATAATAATTTGTCGTTTCCCAGAGAGTATCCAACACATCAGACCAGCAGCTCCCTCCCTCCCTTTGGGCATTGCCAGAGGATTCCCCCACGAGTGGAGCACACCAGGTGGCCCAACAGGGCTGTGGGGTTACAAGGAGCCAGGAAATTAACTGACTAGAGATGTTTTTACAGTTCAGTAGATAAAAAACCCAAAGGTATAAAACTCAAATTACTGTCTTCAGCCACAATGGCAGAACAACAACAACAAAAATGCTTTAAGTAAGAAGACCGGCAGTTTAAAATACTTACTTATTTACAGTGGCAATAGAGCTCTGCTGTAACTGCCATAGTCAAACACTATATGCTTAGCTCAAACTATACTTAAACATTATGGGTTCAGTTCTAAAGCCTATTCACCTGCTTTCTACTACTCTGGGGAAAAGAAAAAAAATACAAAAACAATTGATTATTATCAAACAAGCAGGTTATTCTCCTTTCACAAGGAGACTCCCCGCTAAATTACAAGTATATTTATACAGTGAACTCCCACGTACGCACACTTCAGACACAGGTATACAGGCTAACTCCAACTAGAATCCAGATATCATTATTTCCCGGTGACTACCAGCAACCAAACCTCCTTGCCTTTTTTTATTTCCCTCCCCCCCCACCTTTTTCTGCCAGGCTCTCGGGCAGGTTTCCCGCAGACAAACTGAATGCCCCTCTCCGGCAAGAGCAGCGTGCGGTCCCTGGGCTGGGGGAAAAGCTCAGGCCCAAGCGGCGGCAAAGGAGCGAGGGGCAGCGAGGCAGGAGAGGGACGCGGCTCCGGTTACACCTCACCCCGCAGACTCGGAGCCGCGCGGTGCCCGCGGCGGCGGCGGCGCACACACCGCCCCCCGCGGAGGCGGGGAGGGGCTGCGCACCCGCCCTCCGCGGAGGCGCCGGGCATCTCCGCACCCCTCCCCCGCGCACCACGCGTGGGGCCCCGCTCGCCGCGGAGCTCCCTCCCCGCCCGCAGTCGCCGCCCGCGGCGGCGAAGCGGCAGCGAGCGGAGCGGCACCCGCCCAAGGACCCCGGCCCCGCGCCCGGCCGGCTGCTCTCCTGCTCTCCCCTCCTCCCGCCGCCGCTCCCCGCCCCGCGCACACACGCAGGCACACGGCACTGCGGCGGCCGGGCCCCCACCCCTCCCCGGGCCGCGGGGAGGCGGCGGTCGGGCGCCCCGGGCTGCGCTCGCTCGCACGCAGCTGCGCGGCTGCGGCGCCCGCCGCCCGCCCCCGCGGCCCGGCCCGGCCCGGCCCGGCGCTGCGCGGCGCACACAGGGCCGGCACGGCCCTCGCGCACAAAGTTGGAGAAGTTGCCCGCTTCGCCACCTCCTTCCCCGCGCGTCCCCGGCGAGCGCGGAGCGGCGGCGGGGCGCCCGGCGAAGGGGGGAGGACGCCGGGCACCGCCGGTGCCTGACCGGCGCGGGAAGGGGGGCGGCGAGCTCGGCACCGCCGAGGGGGCGCGGAGCGGCCCGCGCTGCTGCGCACCGAGCCGTTGTCAGCCGGAGAAGGGGAGGTGGCGTGCACCGCCCTGCACCCCAAATCACCCCTTTTGTCATCGGGGAGAGACCATCGCTCAAGTTTCGCTGTCGCTGCGTGCTGGGGATGAAGGGGAACGTCCCGATCAATTCCCTAAAAACAGCACCCCGCTGCCCCATCCTCCTCCGGCCCAGGCAGGGCAGACCCTGCCTCCCGGATCAGCCCCTCGCCTCCCCGGCTCCTCGCACTTCTCCCCCCAGCCAGGGGCGCGGAGAGGCGGCACCCGACCTCCGCCTGGCCTGGGAGAAGGAAGCCGGTCCCCTCGGCCCGGCAGGGTGGGGTGCTCTATCCCTCCCCTTCTACCTCCCTCGCCGAAACGGGGGACGTCCCGGAGAAGTAACCCCGCGCGCCCACCCCCACCGCCGGGCGCGGGAGTGCGAGCACGATGCCCCAGCGAGGGGCGGCCCCGCGGTCCCCTTGGCTCCCCACGGAAGGGCCGCAACCTCCGCCCCGCTCCCCCCGCCGCCGGCGCGGGGGAAGCCGCCTCGCCGCGGCCGCGGTGCCGCCCGCCAACGCCGCCCCTCCGCGCACCGGCGCGGCCCCGGGCGTCCCCTCGGCGGGGCACGGGGCGGCCGGGGAGGCGCGGGGGCCCGGGCACACCCCCCGCCGCGCCGGGGCCGTGCGGGGGCCGTTACCGGGGTCAGTGCCGTCTCCCGCCGCTGCCGCCGGCGCTGACCTTCGCTTTGTAAGATGAAGCTGAAGCTGGGGCTGCAGCCGCCATGTTCCCGTTTTAATAACTGCCTGCTTGTTTATTTCAATGGAGACCCTCCCACCGCTCGCCCTCCTCCTCCTCCCCTTCTACCCAGAAGAGGGCTGGACGGGGAGGAGGCGGGGGGAGGCACAAGTCACTCCCCCCTGCCCCCGGGCACAGCGGCAGCGGACGGGCCCCGGGCGGGGGGAGGCTGGGCCGAGCCGGGCCGGGCCGGGCCGGGCAGGCGGCACCGCGGCGCGGTTCGGGCGCCGCCGCCGCCCCTCGGCGATGCCGCCCGGCCGAGTGGGGGCTGCTCCGCGCCCCGCCCGAGGGACAATGGCAGCCGCCCCCCTCGCTCGCAGCGCTGCGCAGCGCTCCCGGGAGCCTCCTCCTCGGCGCCTGAGCCGGCGAGAAAGGGGAAGGGAAAAACAAAGTCCTTCGCCCTCGCAGGGAGAGACTTTGGTTGTGGCCCTTTGCTGTCCGCCCTCGGAGGAGCCCCGCTTCCAGGCGGGACCGGAGCAATCAGCCCTGTTACGGCTTTCCGTGGCCCATATTCACAAAAAACAGGGAGGCTAGGCGGGGGAATACAGTCTTATTTCCTTTCTTTGCCTCCGGGGGAAAAAAAGAAAAAAAAAAAAAGGCACACATGGCTGAAAATTGTGTCAGCTGTATCTCACTCACGGGAGAGAGGGGATGGAGACGCAGGCTTTTCCTAGGCTGGAGGAGTGAATACATGAGTTAAAAATTGTTAAGGGCTGTAGGGCGATTGTTAAACATTTCCCTTTAGTTCAAGAAGAAATCCGCGATGCAGAAATCCTATCTTACAAGAAAAGCTTTATGTTTTCACACGTCAGTAATGGCGAGCTATACTTTACACACTGCAACAATCCTTATTTTTTATATTTTCTCATAGGGATGTGCAGCCTCAAGTTGTTCTGTAGCTATCCGCAGATACATTGTTCCTGGTGGTATGGCTAACTCTGCTTGCAATTAGGCTTGTCCAATACTTTTTTGATCATTACCCTTGTTTTCCAATTTGTTACACTTCACCCTACTGTGCTGCATACAATTTCCCACACTTGTGTCTGACTCAATTTTTTTAAAGCTTTTTTTTTTTTTTCACTGGGCAAAAATAGTTCAATTGTTTCTCCAAACAAATTGAAGGAAAACTCTTTCCCACTCTTCTCTCCAAAGTTAAAGACAAAAGTCTTTGCAGCCAAGTAACTGAACACTTGTAATATTTTCGTCTTCTGGAGAAAGAACTCAGGAATGGGAGGGATGACCACCAGAAATCCATTGAATTTTGTCCCATCAGGAGATGGGGATGGAGGGATTGTCGTTTGTATATGCTCAGTTATAGCTCTGATGTGAAAGTAACCAGAGATCCAACCCACATTAAATGCTGTTCTTTTAAGGGAAGTACTTTTGGCATCATTTCAGAAGACAAGGCTCGAGCATTGGGCTGCAGCAGCTGGAGAGGACAACCTTTCTGAATGTCCCTCTTCATCCGTTGTGTTTGACAGAGAAATTATTTAGTCTTCAGGAAGCTCTTCCACACAGACAGGAAAAAAGAGATTGAAGGTTAATTCCATCTGGAGAGCAGAGAAATCAGAATATTACCTTGAAATAATATAGCAATTAAAAGTAGCTTATAAGTGAAAAAGAAAGAAACCAAGCAAAACTGGGGTAAAGAGTCCTGTACAGACAGAGTTTTCCCTTGACCCCATTTGTTATATCTGTGCAAATCTCTGTAGCAAATAAGCTAACAGTTATACAGGCAATAATCTCATTTACCTCACAGTTGTGATTCATTCGTTCTCCCATGCTAAGTGAAACAGTGGTCCACTGCGGGGGGAAGGAGGGAATAAATAAAGTATGTATTTAATTTTATGACCATAAGCACTCCAATTTAAAATTGCACAGGTAATTTTTACCCCAGTATTTCTTATTTATGAAAGCTTGATTTTTTTTTCTTTCCTAACTTCACTCTTCCTTTATCATAACCAAAAGTCTTTATTAAACTAGTACCTAAATCCACTGGGAAAAGCAAGGAAGACCTTTTAACTTGCTGCAGTATGGACATAAAAGATAGCCCATGTAATGTAAAGTTTATGGTCTCAACACACAAAAAACCCTAGGTCCATTGTAGCTGAGTGTCCTATCCAACCTGGGTGGTAGAGGGGATTTAATTACACATACACACAACATATCCACTGCAATTTGTTGGAATCTTCTAACTCAAAAGCAAATACATTTTGTCATCTAAGGCCCAAACCCAAAAGCCTGGTTACAAGTATCACTGTATGCAAAGACCAGTAATGATGTTATGCCTAAATGCTCTTCTTTGAAAGGAAGGCACCATATTTCAGATGGGAAATAGATTTGATAAACACTCTTCAGTGAAGATTTTATTCAGTATTACAGCTCTTCTCTGAACCTTCTCCAGTATCACCATTGCTGCATTGTGCCGACTAGAGCTGAGCTTAGTTTTTACACAAAAGCTTCATCCATTCTAAACAATAGACCAGCTTCCTGTCATCCTCTTGTGTTCACTTTCCTCCCATTTATTCTTCTGCTGTCTATTTTGTTCACAACATCATTTTATGCATTCACTTGGTTCTTCACTGTGATCTGCAAACCTTTCCTGATGTGAAATGTAGCAGCAGGAGAAGTTTTTAGTTATTTTAGATTTCAGAGAAGTTTGGTTAAATATCCTCTCATAGCTTTCCCCTCCTTTAAATTAACATGAAAAAAAAATCAGAATCTGACTGCAACCATGTTTTCCTGATCATTATAGCCATATATTGTCAATGTTCTTTTTTCTTACTTACTTTTTCTATGTACCTTATTTCTTTAAAAATTGGTACATGGGGTGAGTAAAACTAGTTGTTTTACTCACTGCATTTGCAGGTGTGTTTCTAACTGGTTTTCAAATAAGTAAAGTTATTCTTCCGTAAGGTGAAAGGTTATGAATAAGCTGTTGGGTGCTTATGAACTTGGTAGACCATTCAGGTATAGCTGTTGTCTCATAAAGCTCTATCTGCAGCTTTAATGCATAAGGAAGAATGGTTTATGTGCACCTGCTGACACCAGGGCTATATGTAATGCAGCTGTTGGTGCACAAAGCCTTTTTCATGAGCAGCTGCATTTACCCTGCAGAATCACTCTGCCCATCTTTATGGGGAATTGACTCCCCACTTACTCATTAACATTCCCAAGTGGATTTAAATATGGTCTTTATGAAACCAATAAGATTTTTGTTGACACAGTATATACCTAACTCAAACCCACAAAGAAAACAAAATGAAATTTAGAACTATGTAAAACTTCTCCACCATCTTCGTCTTCTTCATGATTCGGGGGACCCATTAAGGTTGAAGCTTCAGCTCCAAGTAGGGCCAATTTTGAAGTTGTGCCAGGTTTTCCAGGGTCATACTCAGTTGAGTTTTTACTGTCTCCACAGCCTCTTTGAACAGCCCACTCCACTGTGTGAAGTTTTAACTAATACGTGAATTTTTCTTTTCCCCTGATATTTAATCGGTCTGTTCCAACTTGTGCATGTTGCATCTCACAATGAAAAGGTCACTATGGACCTCAAAAAATGCTCGATCTTTTCTATGTCTGCCCATTAGGTAGTGGAAGAGAACATTTAAATTTACACCAACCTTCTCTTCTTCAGACTAATAGCCTGACCTTATCAGCCTCTTCTTGTATATCATGTGCTCCAGCACCCTCACAGTCATGACGACTCTCCCCTGGATTTTCTTTTTTATGTCTGTGTTTTTCACATACTGGGTAGCTCAAAACTGCACTCAGTAATCCAGATGGGATCTCACAAGTACTCCATGGATGAGAATAAATAAGTTTATTAACCTGCTGTCTATTCTTTTGCTATTGTGGCCCAGAATACTATTGACCTTCTTTGTTGCAAGGTCACTGCTGACTTACCTGTTGCTCACCAGGATTCCCAAATTTCTTTTTGAAAATCCTTTGCCATCCTCTTGGCCTTTGGCTCCTAAAGCAATGACTATACTGTCCCAGATACAGGATGCTGCACCATCATTCACTGGACTTTATGAGGTTTCTGCCAGCCCATTTCTCCAGTCTGCTGAGGTCCCTCCAGTGTACTGACCACTATTTCCCAACTTGCTGTCAACTGCACTTCCTCTCGTCACTGAGGTCACTGACTGTTACCCAGTAACAATACCAGTATCCACCCTTGAAGTATACTGACCACCAGCTGGATCTGCTACTGCTGATCACAGCCCTTGAGCCCAATGGTACAGTCAATGTTCCACCTAACTTATCTTCTACTTAACCTAGCTCATACCTGTCCAGTGTGGTTAAAGGAGGTCTGTGGGTGATTCTGTCTAAAGCTTTGCTAAAGTCAAAGTAAACGACATCAGCTGCTCTCCCCTTCTCCACAGATTCAGTTATCTCATTATAAAAAGCAGTCATATCGGTCTAGCAGAATCTGCCCTTTGTAAACCATTACTGCCTGCCCCCAGACACCTTCTTGTCTTTCAAGCACCTGGACATGGTGTGCAGGAGGATTTACTACTTAATCCTCCCACAGACTGAGGTCAGGCTGGCTGGCCCGTAGTTCCTTGGATCTCCCTCGTTGAAGATGGACATGACATTTGTCTTTTTCCAGCTTTCCCCACTCACCACCACCTTTATAAACTACACACACTCCTGCATGCACACCCCGTCGTTGTTACTACAAGTACTGTGCCCCTCTGATCTCCCTTCACATCTCCAAATATCTCTGATTATCCTCCTTCCATTAGCTCTTTACCACAATCTGCCCTTTCAAAATAACACATTGACTTACATGGTGTTATGTTCTTTTAAAGTACCTAGGATCTGGCTCAGCTTCTTCAACCACTTTGGCTGTATCGTCATTTGATACAGTGATACACTGGACTCATTAAGAGCTTGCAGTGAAGAGCATATTCTAGGTGTATAGTGCTTATGTACTAAAACTAAAACTAAGATTGTTTTTCCTAGAAACTCTTCAGGCATAAATATTTTTTTCACCTCAAATAACAAACTTGTAAATAAAAAAAAATGGTTAATCAAACACTTTGTTGTATGTTTCTGCCTTATTAATTGAATAATCTGTTTCACATTAATTTTTTTTTAAATCAAGTAATTTTGAAAAGCTCCATACTTTTTAAACACAAGAAATCATTCAAGATAAATTTTACCATATGAAATGTTTTGAAGTAAGTTATTAATACATAGGTTAAGAATTAGTATTTTAATAATATTTGTGCAAATATTTTTATCCTAGAGTAAAAGGCCTATTTTACTGATGTTGTAACAGTTCCTGCTACAACAAAATAATATTCAGCTAAGGGATATATACCTATAGAGCTAAATACGACTGTGCTTTATCAGTGTTAGTATCAGAAGTGTACTTACTTTTCTTATAGTGTCATACCAAAACCCTTGCATCTTTTCCTTGCTGGACCTGCACTTCCATTCACCCACTTGTTTCTGCCAGTTTTCTTCAGCTTTGTATAGCAATTGTGACCACATGAAGTACTGGATCAGACAAACAAAACCTGCCTCTAAAATTCTTCTTCAACACTGTGATGGGACTGCTGAGCAGATGACACTAAATTCCAACCATGAGAAAAGGGTAAGTGCCTGCTGGGTACTCCAGGATAGCCTGCTGGAAATGACCCACTTGAGGAGGACCAGGTGATCTCCAGAGGTCCCATCCAGTCTCAGGAATTCTGTGGTAATTGTTATGGAAAACACAAATTTCTTTAAGCTATCATGCTTTATTTCACACTCCACTCCCAGCTTCTCCAGTTGTTCTTCTCTTTAACCACTTTTTTTTTCCTTATGCCCTTATTTTCCCTTTTATGTTTGTTTTTGCTAGTCTTTTATTCTCAGTCGCTCCCATATTCTCATCCTGCAGCATGTGCTCAACAATAGTTGTGCTATGACATATTCTGTGTATTCATGCAGTCTATTAAAAAAGACATTGCCATTCCTTCTACTAAGGATTAAAAAAGCCGAGTTTAACCCTGTACTCTGCCTTTAACCAAAAAGGTAAACAACCCTCCAGCATACACATTAAGGGGCATAACTGAGGTACATATAAGAAAGAAAGCTACAAATGTTTCATTATGGTTTTTCTGTTTAAAAAGCAATCTTTTCTTCCCCTTGTAATTACATTAATGAATATGTTAACTTACATTTTGTTTAGAATTGTGCAACACTGTCTCCTTCCCTTGATTTCCTGCATTTGAATACACAAATTTTTGTACCTTTACTCAAATGTGATATTAAAAAACATTGCTGAGGAAGGGCAGAATTAAAAGCCATCCCACCACTAGCAAGTGGAGATGTACACATTAACAAGCCCCCTATACCCACTGTGTGCTGCTCTCTTTAGGATGTCCTCTGAAAATTTACTCTAAGGCAACTTTATTAATTCATATTTAACAATTACTTCTCCTCACTGACCATATGCACTAGAAAACTTTCCTCCTAAATTATGATTGTGCAACTCTCATCCTAAATGCCCCTACCATTCTGTGTTGAATGTACTTTCTAAATTTACCATTAAGCTGATTACATCTTGAGTATGATCAACCTCTGCTCATCATTGGCCACTTACTATGTAAATCTAGAGTTACGTACACATGTAAATTTACTAGCTCATGTAATTAGAGTGCAGAAGATATAAAAAAAATCAGAATGGTGGTGAAGCATGTTTTTAACTGGCAAAAAGTAAGCATGTCTGTACAAGCAACACATTTCATGCAGCAGGCTTAAGATCTGCCTCGCTCTGTTGCAGTTCTTAATGCCATTATGAAAGATGAAATCAAGATGGAAGGATGACAGTGATTTAGTCACAGAACCAGTTAAATGACTTTCCAAACTGGAGGCCACAGATAGCTTTCTGATCTACAGATAGCACAGAAGCTTGATCTTACAAACCTTTAACTGAAGTAAATAAAGTCCAGAAAGTAAGAAGAAAACATAAGGAGCCTGGTTTCACTTCAGGATAGAGTTAAGAGTTTCAAGTTATAATTCTGTAAATCCAGACATTCAGCTTCATGCTGTATTTTTTTTAATTATTAGTTTATTTTGATTTATTATTAAAACAATTTCATTTTCATTAGAGCTTCCTGATCTCATGTTTTTGGTTTGACTTCCAGCTTTAAACCCTAGAATAACAAAATTTTTATATGGAATTATTTTAATCTAACAAATATTAGAAAAAAATTATTGTCCCTGAGCTTTTTGGACTATGTGGTATGACAGAGGGTATCCATTCCCTGAGATTACCTCTGTTTCACCCTAGTGGCGTAGCCTCTGAAAGCTCCTTGACACAGATTCATCTGACTCACCAGACAGAGGCATCAGGAATGGGGAACAGTCCTACTGGAGGACTGAAATAGAGAATGCAGAACGACCAGAACAGCTGAAGATTTCTCTGAACAGTTGTGGACATCTGTGCATCTGTCCTTTCCTTCCCCAAACAGCTCCTTGGATGTGGAGACTGGTGTTCTCCTTTAACTACCTTCCCCACTCTGGGCTTTAAGAACAGACATTGTTACCACATGGATCTCCTTATGTAGGCCAAGATGACACATTGTTCACAACACAACAAGAAATTCCGTGGGTTTCTTTTTCCTCTTCTGTATCAGGAAAAAAACCCAGCACTGACCTTTAAATGATCACTGGGCGTCAGAACTATCACCTCACCAAACTGAGTCTCTGCTCCAACCTCCTTGCATGCTCAAGGAGACAGCTCTATATCAATAGAAGATGGTTCACCTTTCTGAAATTGAGATCCTACCATACTACACTCTCACATCTCTGTTTTTCTGGGGTTTTTTTAGGCAGAGGTTTTGCTTTTGGTTTTAATTCACGTGTCTGTTATACAGCCATTAAATATGGTTCATCAGGAAATAGCTAGGTTAACAAAGCCAAGGCTGATGAAGAAAGAGGCTACAACTGTATTAACTTTTGATATTTTTCTTTTGCCATCCCACTTTTAAGTTCTCAAATACATTTGTAATAATGCTAATAATGTTTAAAATTATTAGACAGCAAAGTTGCTTCATAAAAAAAAGAAGAGAAAAGGGACTAGGAGAGAAATGGATAAATTAACTTGTATTTGCAGTAAGATAATACATGCTTGAGCAGGTGCTTGAAAGACGATGCAAATGTACTGAATGGTTTGGAAAAATACAATTTGTAACCATGCGTGTACTTACACACAACTTAACCAACTCAACCTTACTATTGTCTGGTGAGTTCAACCTGACAGCGAAGGTAATGGGCTCTGTCAATAGCTCTGCTTGCACTCTTTAAATCAACAAGTGTTTTGCAAGAGCCACTGTAGCCGTAAGGTTTGTAAGAGAAGAGATGTAAAGCTATTCCTCCTCCCCCACCCTTGAAGTCCTTTCTATGCTGTCCCTCTCAGAAGGCTTTCCCCTCCCCGTTTTGACACTTATACTTCAGAAAAATTCTGGGTTAGACAAGTCGAGTATATTTGGTGAGATTGTTGCAGATACTGTGATTGCTGAGATGCAGACTTCCAAAACCAATTGTTCTTTGTGTACTTTGTGTACTTTGATACTCCTGTATCAAGTCTCAGTCATATGTTTACCAAAGGGAAAAAAAGGTCCCATGAAGGACAGATCGAGTGTGTCCATCAGAGACTGCCAAAGTACGAAAAGGAATTTAATTTTTATATAGAAAACTAGCACATCCCCTCTTAGTTTAAATACAGCTGAGTTGGTTAAATATATACCAGGAATCCAGAAAAAAAAAAAAGGACAACAAGATCATGAGGCTGAAAGAGGTCAAGAGGCCATCCGTGTCCACCCCCCTCCTTTAAGGCAGGATGATCAACACCTATCTCACTCCTAATGCATTGGTCTAACCTGTTCTTAATGACCTGTGATGAGCACATCTCAGCCTCCCAGGCAACTGCATCACTCTACTGTTCTCGCCATTAGTTTTTCTAGTGCTCAAACAGGATTTCTTTTGCTACATTTTAGCCCTTTATCTTCTCCTCAAATCTACCATAGATATGGAGATATTTTTCCCCCTCTCTTTTTGCTAGTTCTCAACCTTAAGCAGAACTGCTGCACTGTTTCTCTTAAGTCTGGTTGCTAAACTGAGCAATTCCAGTTCCTTCCAGTCCTCCTTCCAGGGCGTTATGCCGGTCCCTGGTCATTCAAGCAGCTATGGGTTTTCTACAGTTGATGCAGACAAAGGGATGCATTTTTGATACTGAGCATAGTGCAAAGTCTGAGGCCTTATTGAAGCATTATTTTGAAGCATTACTTTGCCACTGCCATAATTTGCCATGCAAGCTGTATGTCCCTTTCTACATTCCAATAATTATTTTATTCCTCCCCCACCCCTCCAACAATATGGTATTGCTTAGTATTGTTCAGAGATCGGATTTACCATCCTAACTTTAGGATTCCCCAAATTTAAAAATGCACTTTAATACATTATCTCATACATTGTATTGATGCAAAGGCATGCACTACTTCAACTGAAGACTTTGAGTTTAAGACGTGTGTGAGTACAAGCATTGTTACAAGCCATTAAGTAAACAAAAATTAAAGAAGGAAATCTAACAGGGGTATTTAGACCACAGATATATGTGAATTTTGGCAAAATCAAAACTCTAAAACAAAGCATAATACAGAACAATACCACTAGTTCTTGTGTGTAGATCTGCCTGGATTTTTCTACAAATCATGATCAGGAATAACAGAGAACCGTTAGAGAACTACAGAAAAGGCTCAATAATATCTCATTATAGTCTTAAGCCAAACAGTCTAATTTGTAGGAAAAAAAACCCTACAAGGATGGACAAAGATACAATTTATGTCTATGAAACTGAGATGGTCACATTTGCTTAGGTATTCTGTTCATAGCTATGTATTTTTTAAAACAGGTCACATAACTATAGTTTAAACAGGGCACTACACTTCTGTAGCAGAGATTAGCTCTTGAACAGGGTCCCATTTTGCTAAGGACTGTACAGGCTTACTTCAAAAAGATTTTCCCTGGCCAGCCATTTCAAGCTAAATACCAGATAAGGAATAGGTGGACTGAAATTAAAAAAAACAACACTCAACCAACCAAAAAAACAACCAAAAAAACCCCAAACCAAACCTAACAAACAGAAACCGAACAAACCCCCCAGACAAAGCCAAACTAACAAACAAAACAACAATAAAAAACAAAACCCCAAACCAACCAACAATGGAAAACTGGCCAGGTACAGGATTTGGTATGACAGAGAAGTGTCCTGCTCCAGTAGCTGCTTAACTGTCGTTGAGTCACTTGGTAGAAACTAGAGCAGGGTAAACAATGCAACAATTCAAAAAATCCAGGAGACACCCTTAGGTAAGTGATTTGGCAAATATATTTAGCTTTGCTGGGGATACTCACTGAGACTACTTACATGCCTAAGCACCTTGCTAATCAGGATGCTATTTAAGCTATTTGAAGTCAGAAATGGAAATGTTTTTGTTTGTGTGAAGCTGTTGGGCCTGGTTTTAGCTGGTTCTTGCAGGACAAAATCATACATAATACAATGTGCGTGTAATTGAGTTTATTTGTTACCTATACAATTTTAAAGATTTTTTTCATACTCATCATTGTAGATCCATATATTACCTTTTTTTCTGTAAACACTGTATCAATTTAAAAAAAATTAATCCATCCAACACTTTGCTATTCATTAAATACTTATGATTTTGAGGTAAAACATGTCTGCAGACAAAAAAAAAAGCTTTTTTTAGAAATTACTTAAATCTCACTCATCTCCTTCTGCTTTGATAAAATCTTTCATTTTCTTTGAATAACAATGATAAAGAAGGAACTCTGGATTGTGACAGGTAGAACAAACAGCATTCAAGGAAAACAATGTATAGTTGTGTGTAACTTGTGTATAATTTTGAGTGTGTCGATATTCATAAATATAATAATTTTTCATACACAGGTTTAGTTTTCCATACTGACTGTGTTACATGCAATTTTATGCCAAAATGTATTTTAATTTATAAGCTACCCATAAGAACTGAGTAAAATACCAGCTATTTCTATTAAATTGATTATACGCCTTTTCTCTGGAGGAACTTCTCATGATATTATTAAAGAATTCTATTTGATTCATTACTTTAAAATGCGTTCAGTTCCTGAGTGTCTATTTCTTAACACCCTCTTCTCACTGACACGTTGTTTGTGAATACTTGCAAATTTTAGTGGAGTAAGAAAATACATTGGTTAGAGAAGTCAGATATTATATTTTATTTCACATAAGAAAACCTATGCAACTATGTAGTAATAAATTACAATTTACTCATCATGTGAGCTTATTTTCCAAATACTTTCTCACTATTTTGTCTAAAACTAGAAAAAGTGAATTATAACCATGGATACCGGGAAGAGCACGAGCAAGGAGTAGTAGGCTTGCCTACGTCTAACAAGCCTCCCTAATTCTCATGACTCAAACAAGAAAATCAAGTGAGTTGGCAAACCCCAAACAATGGAATGAAGAAGTAATGCAAGAGTAATTCCTAATTAATGATGTTAATTTTGTAGAAGCAGACTATTTAAACATTTAGAATTTCATCTGAACACCACCTTTCAGAATATGTTGCTTTTAAAACCTATATTTATCACTTATAAAATAATGCATTATATCTAGATATATGCCTAAATACACATTATAGACATAAAATGCCATCTATAAAATTACCAGCTGTAGTTATTCATAGTCATCTTAATTAAACAGGCTGAAGTCAAGGCAAAAAAGACAAAGTAATAGAAGTTAAAAGAGGAGAAGATAAGACCATGTGGATTTCTGAGCAGATAAAATTCTAATAAACAAGACTACTTTCAAGAGATAATTTCTCCTCTTTACATACTCCATGCCAGTTTGGTGACCGGAGTAAGAAATTAAATGCAAATTAAGGTGAAACTGAAAATGAAGTTGTTTCTTAAACAGGGAAATGTGCATACATATTAGATATCCCATAATCCATAACCAAATCATGACTGAAAAAAAAAAAAAATTAAGTTCCTGAATAGTCAAGGCATGAAAATGTCTCTTTATAACTGCAGCAACCTCAAGCTTCATATGTTCCTCTAAGACCTACCTACATACCTATATTCCACATAGGAAACATATGAGAAAATACTGTACAGATTGCAATAAGGATAAGAATCTACACTGAAATACAGCTTGATTTTATTGAAAAAAGCTGCCAAAGGATACAATGTGAAGGTTACTGTGTTTTGTAAATGCAAGTATTATTCTAAATAGAAGCAGAAAGGAACCTCGCCCTACCTCAAATCATAGTGTCTGCAACTACCACTTAGTGAAGAAAAAAAAAAGAGGAGACAAGAACACTTTGTAGTTCTTGTGTAACTGGTTTGCACACAGGTAGGTAGAAATCTGCATCAAACCCCTGTGTCAGCTCTTTTTCATATGAGTGCCATGTGTTACCCTTTCCTTGCCCCATGCAATGCTTGCCACAATGCAAAACTGCAGCACGGATGTCTCTTGCATAAAGCAAAGTAAGTCGTACAGCATTAAAAGCAGACCACATACAGTCTTTATTTGGCTATACACTATGCCTTTCTTCCAGCCAGCAGCAGTCCTCTGTCTGCATTGCAAGCTCTTCCTGTTGATACTGCTACTTATTGCTTGTTTTAAGGATAAATAACACTATGGAGAAAATGCTGCAATGAGCAAGGTGATGGAAACCAAGCAGCTAGCAGTGTATCAGCTCCAAACCGAATGCTTAAAATTCCTTGAACATACTACCTTTTTAACTCTATTAAAAAGCACAGTACATCTGTACTCTTTCACAATCAATTGCATAGTGTGTTGTATACACCAGGAATTAAGCCCTTCTGCCGCATCCAAACCAGTGTGTGTGTTTGGGGGTTCCAGATGTAATAGGCCTTGTAAGTTGAGCAAGTCTTTAGACACTGAAAGTACTTGTAAATACTTCAGGTACATGTAAAACTTCTGAACAAAACCACGGAAACCAAACTTTCAAAAGTGACAAAAACTAGCAATCCCACCACAGTTTTAAGGATGAGGGGGAGGGAGGGGAGAAGAAAAAAAAAAGCAAGCATACAAGCATTTGATTTTCAGAAAATAAAACAACTGCTTTGGACTTTTTAGCCAAAATAATGAGATATTATTTACCACATGAGCCAAGGGGCCCGTTTTAGTCCAGGCCAGAACCGAGGCATGAATTTACACCTCTTGGATTTGCACCTGTACGGTTTCTAGTGGGGTGATCTTACCCCAGCTGCACTCCTTAAAATCAACCCTTATCTCTATCATATCTTCTCTTAGTCTTTCCTTCCTCTTTCACTAAGATTGTTAAAAAATACCCAGGCTCCATTTTCCACAGAGAATCTACTTTCTCTCCCATCTTGAGCAAGCATGGCCAGAGGGAAGGCATTGGTGGGGAAGGACATGATCCCAGGAGTGGCTAGAGCTTGGGGCTCCTGCCTCATTAGGTGCTGGCAAATGTAATGTGGTCCCCCATCTCTCCAAAAGCCAGTGTTGAACCTCAGAAGTCCTTCACAGGCACCAGGAAAAAAAAATTGCACTACTGTCAATTTGAAGCAATAACTGAGTGAAGAAACAATACAAAAACAATAAACATTCTGAGGTTTATTTGTTTCCTGCTTTTTAAAAAGAAACCAAGTATTGCTTTTTTCTGTGGAACTTCTTTTCTTGAAAGTTGGACATCACTTAGATGTGGGGAAAATAAAATAATAAAAATAAAATAAATGAAACAAAATAAAATCCCTACACGATGATAACAAAGGACAACCTGCCATTGTTTTCCATAGGCAGTGCATCTCATCAGAAGCTGCGTGGCTTTGGGTACCAGCAACATGCCTGAGATGAGCAGCCTCAGCAGTCAGGACCAAGAGGCCACTGCTTTGACTTTTCACAGACAAAGAGAACGGGCCTGAAATAAGGAAAATGTATCTGATGCTGATGGGCCTGAAGCACAGGGATGGAGCTCACAGCAGCAAAGTTATCTCTGTAATTTCCTCGTATCTCCATAGGATACCTTCTGCAGAGCAATTAATTCACTTACAAACTAATTAGAAGAGGCTCAACACCTTTAAAACTTGGGCCCTCATTGATGTAAAGAATTAACAAAGCACTAATTCTGTTTATAGAAGTTAATTTCCCACAAAGTAGTAACTGGTTTTTTTGGACTTTAATTCCTTAGTTAATTTGATTGCATGGATTAAGATGTAGAAGTTTCATCAAGAATATAGTTAGCTGAAGTTTCTTCAGGTTTATTTTTCAAGGGATACAAAAGTTTCTCTGTATGTAGCTTTGTTTGGGAACCTAACATTTACTGAGATAAATGGTAAGGTAATTATATTCAATGTTACTGAAAGAAAATGACAGAGGACCTTATGTAATCATTCTATTTCTGCAAATCTATGTTTTTTAGTTGCTAGCCTGCAATCTGTATTTTACCCAGTAATATCCCAATTTCCTCCCTAAGACAAGCTGCAAATTGAGTTTATAGTTTATTTTAATATTTCCTGCCATCAAATTATATGGATAAGAAATCCTGTATACTCGTGCCATAATCCCATTTCTGATGAAGAAAAGAATATACAGGCCTGTAGTATAATATTGTCATGCAAATGGATTTGAGTCTCCCTATCTTAGCTTGCCCAGACTTTCAAATCTTTTAAAGTAAACAACATATTTTTCTTAGGTTAGCTGGAGAATGAACTTAGAAACTTCACATGGAAAACTGAGATACCATCTTTCAAAATGAATAAAATAATAGACAGTAAAAAAAACCAAACAAACACAAACTGTGTAACATGGTTTTGCTTAGACTTCCATTAAGAAATGAAGAACAGTTCTCTAAACCCTTCACTGAAATACTGCAATATAGCATGAGACACAAAACAGATCTTTGTTTTTTACTAAGCACAAGTTTTGTGACATGGATGTTTAATTTCATTAGAAGATGAGGATGAAAGTAAAAGAAAGAATTATAGCTGTATTAAATTTCAAAAGAAAAAAAACACCAACTAAACAAATGGTCACCGTACAGAAAGCAGAATATAATACAGGAGGGCAAGGTGTCTCTATGAGGTTGGTGAAAGTGCATAAGAAAAGATGTCCTAAGAAAAAAATGCTGAAAATTGATATAAATAGATGAAAGTAAGGGGAAACATAGTGGGACCAACATAACTCCAGTTCCTCCACAGGAGTGCCAAGCAAACTCTAAAACCAAAGTGAAAAATACTCAATTATATCATAAATAGGCAAGTTAAAGTCAATTGAGGGACAAATTTAAAACTGTTATTTACATATTTTTAGCACAGTTGAAATCATTACTATAAATGAGCAAAGCACAGGAATTATGTATCCATTGAAATCCCTTAAATTAGATACTTTTTACAGCAAATATGTAGGAGGAGAAAACACTTGTTAGTTTTAATACTAGATGATATGCAAAGTACAGAGTACGATCTGGGGAAATATGCAGAATGCAGAAATAGTCAAGATTTAACAGTTGGTAATTTCAGGGTAGTTGAAACTTTAATGTGGTCTGTTTTCCTGTCCTCATTGCTTTCTGAAAATCAGGTCCCCTCTGATGTTTCCACAAAAACTGGGACACACAGAATAACTAGCAATTTGTTAAAACTGTGGCCTGAAAATACTTTCAGGAAATAGATAACCTCACAAAGCTTGATGAATATTCTGACTGACTCCTGTGAAAATTTTGGGCAGAGGCAGAATAAAGTGTAATGTCCAACAAGGAATATTAACATATAAGTCATATCTCCTCTAAAGAAAAACTAAAATGCAGCATCTTACCTGATAAAGCTATGAAGCAAAAAGAATCCAACTTACTTATAAGAAGAAGAAACAACCTCCCAGCATACCAGAATAATCACTAACAAGTAAATCAATTATCAGACATATTAAATATTTTAGGAAAATGCTGAACTAAAAGCCAGGAATGCCCAGTATTTCTCAGCATGACAATCTAACCACAGTACCGTGTGATGCTGAGGAGTTTCTCTCCAACCACGTTACCACGATAAGTTGGTGCAATTAATGCTAACAATAAAGGGTGGAATGGTGCTTTGATTTCTGTAGAGCACTGTAAAACTATAAAGTGCTACATGTTGTATTTTTTTTTACTATTGTTACAATGCTTTTTAGTTTTCAGGCAGAAAGCTGCAGGTAAGTATTTTTAACATACCAGAGTGTATAGGATAGCCACAATACAAAATCAAGACTGTTGACCGAAAAAGTAGGATACAATTGTTCCAAGATATTCGAATATGTACTGGGGAAAGTCAAGACCAGACAGAAAGGATATAAGGTCCTATATTTGAGTCTACTCAAAATTTTCCTTTCCCCTTATCCTTGTGTCAAGTGTATTTTCCAGCCCATGGTGTGGACTTGTAGCCACATGGGTGCCTACTTTCTAAATTAAAAGTCAGGAATAACTGAAGAGTATTCTGGAGAACTTTTACTCCTCCAAATACCTTTTCCATACTTGTAAGGAATAACTTCAAAAAGGCAATGCTCAAATGCTTTGATTTTTGTTGCAGGGCAGCAGATCAGAAGAGAAAATGCTTTTTCCAAATAAGGCGCAGCAAGGAGCCTAATACACCAGAAAGAAATATCAATTGCTTAAAAAAAATTGATTACACAATTTTATTTAAAATGCTCTAAAAAAGGAAGTAACGCCTGTAGTCCCCAACCTGATTGTCCTCATGAAATAATAACAGGGCCTGTTTTGCAGGTTTGTGTGAGAGTCGGTGATGGGTCTTGTTAACCTTCCATAAAGAGTGACTTCAAGCTGGCTTATATGGGCTTGAAAGCCATTTAAAGCCATCTTTAAAAACCAGAAAGGTAAGCAGTGAGAATTCACGTTTATTTAGCTCTCTATGAGCTTAAGGAGGTTTATAAATTGGTTTCATTTCATTTAGCAGCTTCAGTAATAACGTGGCAGAGCGTGTTGTAAACAACATGCTAATCACATCACATAATGCTTAAATAAGAGGGTCTGATGGCATTAATGAGAATGGAGATAATATTAAAAAAACCCAAACAAAACCAAGAGATGATGAAAACACTGTAAGAAAATACAATAATGAGCTTAGAAAATTATTACAGGGAGAGTACAGGCAACGTCTGTGAAGGGAAGGCTGAGCAGGTGGAAGCAGGTGTGCCCAAGCTACCCTGCAGGTGACACTAGACAGTGACTCAGAGGAGGTTTCACATTGTGATGTAATAGCACAAAGAGCATGTAAAATTCAGGCTGCTACTGTGGTATTTCTCTTCTAATAGAGCAGAGAAGGCCACTTTTGCTAGCTAAATCAGTTTTCAATCCCAAAAGACATGCAACATGCTGGCATAGATTGAAATGAACTGAAATTAAGGGTAGAAAGAGAGAAAAAGTTCTAAAGGTTGCAAGGAAAGCATTAAACTGTTAGAGGTTATAAATTTTCCCCTTCACAGTTGTTACAAGAGGGAAAGTTTGGAAACACTAGATAAAATACGATGGAGGAAAATGAAGGAGGGGGTTGGCAATGGGTATATTTTTTGTTTGAGTCAATTCATTCCAGTCAGAAACCATTCAAAGTCTATTGCAGAAGAATGGTGGGGAATTAGAAATGGGTTGTGGTTCTCTCTGCTAGTCCCATGGAGAAGGGCTTCATTTTGCAAAGGCCTTTTGCCAAGCAGTATCTCTCCATCATTCACAACAAAAGAGTCAAGATCTGAAAGGAGAAGACAGGCAGCTTCCTTTCAGAAGAACATGTTCTCAATAATTCTTATACTATTTCATGAACAGTATTCATCACGAAGAGCGGGAGCTCATTGTCTGCATTTTTCACAGGAATTCTGACCAACATTTTAATAATGTGTCATTCTGAAAGCTGAATCTCAAATCATATAAAGTCATCTGAACACCAAAACCACAAACTTTGCTGTTTAGTACAGATCACCACGGCCATCAGGCTTTGGTACTTCCTCATCCCGTCAAAGCTTCCTGCCAAAGCTTCCTTTAAATTGTGTTATCCCTGAGGCTTTCCAGCTCCTCTCTTTTAACCAGTGCTTAAGGTAATGGCTGCTACTGACAACTGCCTTGATAATACACAATTTCTGGCCTAGTTTCTGATAAATATATAACAGCTACTACATCCCCAGTAGGGTCTGTGTGTGCTCCTTCCTCACTGCTTCTGTTATTCTCTGAAACTTTGGAGTAGTCATGTTGTAATACAAACCACTCTTCTTTATGGAGAAGGAGAGCTGTAAAACTTCATTAATAACTGGTGTGTTTTTTTCCTTTCTGAAGGGCTAAAACCAAAACAACATGCTTTTCATCCTTGATTTTATGCATTCAGGTTTGAAAATGGTGACTCACCAGAATTAAAAGGCAGTGCAACTCTGTCTTTTGAGCCAAGACAGAAAGCCTCATCTGCTGTATAAATCTTGGGACTGTACTAGACAACAACATAAAAGTGGAACTGGGCATTCTCAGTCCAGCCAGCACACAAAACAGTACCAGAGAATGTCCACCATCACTTATCTAGGATCTCTCACTCCTCAAAGTGTCTTCCTCTGGCAGTAACCCATGATGTTTGAAATAAGCACATGTACTTGGCTCATCCTTGCATTGCAACCAACCTGCCTCCTGCATGGCACTTCTGCTGCTTGGCCCTGAACAGCATCTTCAGGACTCCACCCTGCTGTAACCCACAGGATTTCTTCTGAGTTCTGTTTGTGGGCTGTATCTAATAGGTTCTGCCCAAACACAGGAGTAGAAAAAACAGCTCTGGCACTGTGGGCAACAGCGTGGTCCTCTGAGACTGAAGGAGCATGAAGGCAAAGAGCCATCCCACCTTTGGTCAGCTTCCTGATACTTGAGCAGGCACCTACCTGTTCACATACATGCCTGTATGTACACACAGTGTGACAGCCATTCAAAGCCAGAAAAGAGAGTGGTGGATGAGTTCTTACCCCTTTCCTCTCAAAAAGAGGACCATTTTATGCACTGCTATATGTCCTCCATTGGCAGAATCAGTGGTAAGCTTCATCCTGTTTGTAAATCAAAACAAAATTGTTTTCCTAATTACATTTACATCACTTTGTTTTTTAAAATTTTCATCATAGACAGGACACGTAGTCTGGAATGTCATCATGGACATAGAAAATAGGCAGATGCTTTTGCAGCAATATTGATTTGTGATGCTTCGTGCAATAAAATAAAGGGGTTTTTTAATCGGGACTCTGAACGTGGGGGATTCCAAAAGAAGAGAGGAAGCAATGAGAGATTGTTTATGAACTATAATTTTATATTCATAATCAGAGGAAAAAAAGACAGAACAGTAGACAAAACCCAATTTTAATTAATGATCTTTACTATTCTTCTAGGCTTTTCTGACACTGGCTCAGCCTCCCCCACTCTTCCTCTTCTTGCACTGAATTCTGCCTGATCACATGGTCACAAGTCAAAATGAGATCAAATGACGCAGAAAACTAAAACTGAACTTTAACCCCCATCTCCTCTCCCCAGTTATTCCCCCCTTGCACTAGCAGGAAAGAAAAAAAAAAAAAAAAATTCAGATATGAAGCAGAAGTCATTCCTCCACAAATGCTGAAATCAAGCAAAAAATGAAAAAAAAAGTACTATTAATTTGACACAAAGACTTTCCTTTTTGCAGAGTGCTGTCAGTAAGATTATCTGCAACCAGAAGTAGAGCATTTAGAATGAAGAGCAGAAATAGAAATGTAGGGGTGGGGACTGCTTGCTCAGAAGAGTCTTTTGTCTGGCGATACTGTGACTAAAGATAATCTTTGTTTATCTTGTGTGTTTAACTTGTGTCTTGTATACCCAAAGTGTTGGAAAAAAATGTGGAATTACAAGTGAGTAACTGAACAAACCCATTACACAGGGTATAATTTCCAGGCATGGTGAAGGCAGGAAAAACAAACTCAGCAGTTATTATACCATATTTATTTTTTTTCTTTTTAATCTCTCCCAGACTTGTGGCACAATAATGTTACAATTAAAGCATACTTTGACTAACAATTTCACATCAGAATGAAAAGAATTATGTCACATTACTAATACAGCAAAGCAGAGCTGCAATGCACCCTGGCTACGCAAGTACAGCTTAAAGCTAAAACTTTACAGAGACGAAGCATAAGCTCAAGGCTGCTGAAAACTGAATAGGATTTAAGTATTTAGTGTCACCCAATCAGTGAAATATGATTAATGAGTCTGGAGGAGTACACTGCTTTTTAGTCTCCGAAGCAAGGCGGACATGGGGGGAAACATATTTGAGCTCTTCAGCGATAAAAGCCCCAGCAAAATTCTGCACAGTTAAACTACACGTTCAATTGCAGCTGCTTATTTCTCCTCTGTGTGATTAGAGCCTCCCATTTCCCTCATTACAGGCTTGATATTATTGAAGCAAAGCCAACAGCGAGTTAGCAAGCCAGCAGGGGATCAAATTGATTATACAGTTAGCTATGGAAAAACTGAAATTCTTTATTATGGGGAAATGAAATACAGTTAATTTATGCTTCAGCTGAACCCCTCCCACACTACGCTTACTCTGCTGGTACTCTGAATTTTCTCTGAAGCTACAAGACAGCTGAGAAATTACAGAAGCTTTACTGATACAAAAATAAGTCAGGCATTCAGTATTTTTTTAAAGGATTTTTCTATTACTAATTATCATAACTCACTATATAGGACAACATTGCTATAAAGCTGAAAAGAAAGAAAGGTGGAAGGCATTTGGGCTTATGTAGACTAGACAATTTGCTATCTGTCTTTAGCTGGTATTGCAGAGTAGTCCACAAGCAAATGAAAGCATTACCTTATCAGTAAAACAGCAACTCAATTTTTGTGGTATTTCAACTAAAAATCTCTTTCCTAAAATGAAGAAATTAATCATTTGAGACCACAAGTAATTTTTTGAGAATAAGAACAGGTCTGTTGCTTTATTTCTGACAAGGATAGACCATGAGATAAAGTTTGTTTCTGAAATGAGAACTTGCAGAAGACAGCATCACATTTGGCCCATCCCAAGCAATTATATCCAAGAAATTGAGATCTTCCCTACAGAGCTGAAAAGTGCTGAGAGCTCACAAGCAGAAAATTCCTCCTACCCCAGAGCCCTTTGCTTTCAAGCTCCAAACATTTGTCCTCAGTGAAGCGAGCTCTGGATGGGACCCTACCGAGGAACGTCCCCTCTCCAAACAGCTGTCACCTCCCATTGCTCTCAGCAATGTGGTCCCAGGCCACCAGCCACCCTTCCCAAAGACAGTCACTGCTTCTCTTAAGGTATTTTCCACTGTCCTTTTCCATCCCCTGGCAGTACAAGGGATACATCCTCTTCAGAAGGCACCTTGGTTTCTGTCCCACGAGGCAAGAAGAATGCTGTAACTTGTCAAAGATTAGCAGGAGAGCCCACACAAGGGTCCCATGGAGGGAAATGCTTAATGACACTGTTTTGCAGGAAGGGAAAATACCATACAATGCATCTTTAATAAAAAGTGTGACTTTATCAGGATTCACAACCTTAATCAAGCTGCAAGAAGGAACAGCCCTCTAACTGCTGGCCTGCCTCATGTAGAACTCCCTGTGTTTCATTAGCCTTTCTTGTGCCTTTTCTGCATTTCATGCCACAACATCACGTAATATATTTTTTTCTCCCAATCACTGATGAATGCTTTGAGATATCTCCCTGGTTTTCAGACAAAACTTCTGCCAAATTTTTTACCTGTCAGTGTCTTTTTGGCTGAAAAGATTGTGCTGGTTTTGGCTGTGGTAGAATCAATTTTCTTCATTGACAGAAGAAATTCTGGTATGGGACTGTGTTTTGGATTTTTGCTGGAAACAATGTTGATAACACAGAGATTTTTTAGCTCTTGCTGATTAGTGCTTACACAGAGTCAAGGCCTTTTTTTTTTCTCCTCACTCCACTCCACCAGCAAGCAGGCTCGGGGTACACAAGCATTTGGAGGGGACATAGTTGGGACAGCTGACCCCAGCTGACCACAGGTATACTCCATACCATATGACATCATGCCCGGTATACAAAGTAGGGGGAAGAAGGAGTAAGGGGAGGGACATTCAGAGTGATGGTATTTGTCTTCTCAAGTCACCATCACATGGTTTGGAGCCCTGCTCACCTGGGGGTGGCTGAATATCTGCCTGCCCCTGGGAAATGCTGAATTAATTTCTTGTTTTGCTTTGCTTATGTGTGTTTCTTTTGCTTTACCCATTGACTTGTCTTTATCTCAACCCATTAGTTTTCTCACTTTACCCTTCCAATTCTCTCCCTGATCCCACTGTGGGGAATGAGTGAGTGGCTGTGTGGGGCTGAGTTGCCGGCTGGGGTTAAACCACGACAAACATCCTATGGTCTTACTAGAACAAAAGCAATCAAACTTCATTTGCACTACCCACTTTAGCAATATTAATACTAAAAGAAAAGTAAAAATACACATTACACTTTTATTTCCTCTTTCCCTTCTCACTCAAGAATTAATAGAATAAAAGTCTTTTTCATTTGTTGCTATAATATCCACTGACTGATCTGAGGAAGTGCTAATAAATGCAAGTGAAAGTTTGCACACAACTTAAAATGCAGAGGAGCTTACTTCACTGAAGGCTGGATGTTTACCAGGAAATGAGATGGACTCAAATTGCCCTTGTGACTGCTTGAGACATACACTCATTAAAGATACCATTGAAGTAATATGGAGGAGAAAATAAATTGCTTGAAAGGATAGTGCCAAGACTGGCAAATCTAAAATTTACTACACAGTCATACAGAAGCTATTTTTGGGAGCCACAATCACCTCTTGGAAAAATAAACACGTTTCCACAGAACGGCAATTCCGTATGTTGCACTTGGCCATCTTGACTGAAGCCAATAGGGTAATGACTTTTACAAGTGGCAAAACCCAGGCTCTCGGCAAAAACAATCCCTAACCTCAAGAAATACAGAAGAATTTGTTAAAAGAAAAATAAAACTGAAATTTGTTGTATGTAAATATGGAGATATATATAGTTGTTGTTTATGAGAAAACTTTTACTAGGAGAGAAAGACTGTAAATCTACAGTACACAAACTCTGACACAAACAATCATTGACATAAAAATGTTGCTTTTATGTTGACAGGTGGTTTTCTAGAAGAAGCAAAAATAACTGCTTCACAAAAAATTAGTGAGACAGATCTCCAAGAAATTCTGTGTAATTTTCAACAAGTTCTTTCCTGATCCATAGCAGTTATCTATTCCAAACAGTACTATTTACATGTGATGCAAATGCCCCACAAGGAAACCAATCACCCGAACACACTGAATACATCGTAGCTGTGACTGGAATGTAACCAGAAAGCTTCCAGAAGGTTGTGTGTGTATGTGTATATACATCTATACTCTGATATATATGCATGCAGAGTCTTTTCATAGGCTTTTCTCCTACATTTTGATACATTTCATTGTGCTTTTCCTTTGCTATGTAACTGGTTTGACATTTATGTGTATGTATATAATATATTTCTTTAAGATACAACTTGAAAGATACTTTGCAAAGGGAGCATGGCAAAGACTGTAAAACAACTAGGGCTCTTCTCAGTAACCTAAAGTAAGGTCATGAAAAATGCCTGTTGTGAAAATCCATCCTCACATGGCTGTGGGGGCTCTGTAAATGGTGTCATATTAAGGCAAGGGCTTGAACTCTAGAGCCTGAGCCCCCATTTGGAAAGCCCCCATTATTTGCAATAGAGCTGCCAGGCGTAGCCAATACCATGTGATTTCATAGTATATGACCAAAGAAACCCCTCCATGGTGCAGAAAAAGCACAGGGGACAGAGCTTTTCTGTTAGGAACAGGTTGTTTTTCTGGGGGTAGAGCTGCATACATGTAAGAGAATTGCATCACTGAACAGATCTATCCATGTGCAACAAATCTGACACTGGGCTCCCTGTGAACAGTATGAACCTTCATCTTCAGCACGGTGAAGACAACCTGATCATAGTGCATGTGTCATTTAACCATCTGAGGCTTTAGAAACCCCCGGACTGTGGTTGAGAATTTGCAGGTCCAAGGTCTCTAAATTCCTTTAGGTGACCCTGTTACTGGTCTCAAATGGGAAATAAAATACAATTAATATACTTTGAAGGTGGAAAAAACTTCTTTTGTACAATAGGTAACAAAGAAAAGTGATTGACAGCATATGCTGAGTGAATTGCAGAGCCAGAGCCTCTGTCCTAGCCAAGTGCTTTGTGTGTTACACAGTATTGTTTCCTAAAAGTTTCACAGTTGCTTCTAATGGTTTTCTGCCAATAAGCTCCAAATGCATTACAAAGATTCAGACATTTCAAAAAATCATTAATATTTTTGAGTATATTTTTCTGTGAAGCCAAGCTGAAATCCTAAAAGGAGCCTTTAAGAAGTTGGCCTGGCGGTTAGTGCAACAAACAGGCATCTCAAAGGCATATGGCATCAAGAAGAGTGACAAAAATCCAGGTATTTAAAAATCCTCTGTGAGTTTCAGAAATCTGTGGCCTGTGAGTCCTGCATCTTTAAGACATAACATGTCATCGTTATGCGTCAGAGACGCAGCTGGGACTGACTGCAGCTGGGAGCAACAGGTATCACTGATACCATCCACTTCTTTTACCAGGTGTATAAACCTGGAGTTAAATAATTTTGTCCCTAGGTCATTCTTTGAGTCAGTTACAGTACAAAGAAGAGGTGCCTTTCCATCACCTTGATGACAGATGCTCAACGGATGCAAAGCACTCACTCTTCTCTCTACCAAAAGTGAAAACAATCCTTAATACAGAATTTCCTTGCTGTAACAAAAGTGAAAGTTTCATTTTTTTTCCAGTTTACTAGAATTTGAAAGGTCATATAAGTCTACTTTTATGATTACTGTTAACATAATCTGGAATATAAACACAATATCAATGTAAATTAAAAGGATTCTGAAATGGTAGAGAGATGGAGAATAATGCTTTACTGTTGTAATGCTGTTTTATTAACATCACCTCTTGAGTGAGGCTGATGCACTGTACAGGAATCTGGGCTGTTTTGCTATAAGTGGAAAGTTACTTAAGTAGGGTGTCTCCACAGAGATGAAGATGCAGCAAAGAGGTGGAGATTAAAAAAGCCAGATCTGATTCTCAAAAAGAATGCAGCAACATAAGAACAGGTGTAGAAATCTTGAGGACTTTTGTTTCACCTACTATATTTTTGTAGCTTTTCTACCCTGTATAGAATCAACTCTTCAGCATTTAGAGCACTAGAAGACATGGGAAACCCTAGAACAACTGGAAAACAAAACAAAAAACTGAAACCCCAAACCATCTGAAGCAGTATAACTATGCTGATTCACTCGGAATCCTAGGTAATACAACCCACCAAATCTAAGACCCTTTATGGGGACCCAAATGAGGACCCAGTAGGGAAATCAAGAAAGGTAAAAGGTAAAAAAAGAGAAAGGAGAAAGTTTGATGTAGTGATAAAACACAGGTCTTTGCTTGCCTCTGGGCTAGTTGTATTTTGAACTAAAGGTTCCTTGAGCTTGGAAGATGTGTAATCTCCAAGCCAGTGGGGATCTAATGAAGTTTAACACTCACTATTTTTTCCATTGGTGTAAATGTACAAACCAGGAATGCTTAAGTTTGGAACAAGAAGAAAACAGACAAAACTGTCTAACATTCATATAATTTCTATAAGCTTTTGCTTACCTAGGACTACAGCAGAAGGCTGCTCTGTTCAGCCTGTTTTTGAACAGCAACTGGAGACGAGCTAGGATAGTTACAGCATTAAAGCATCCAGCTGACACTTGAACAACATGTCTAAAATGAGCATATCCAGAAGCACCTAGTGGCTGACAAAAAAAAAAAATTCCCTGCTTTTGTATTACAAGTCCTATTTTTAGATCATTGGTATTTTAGAAAGGTTTTCAAGAAGTAAAAAACAGTCAGAATTTACAGAACTAGACCAAAATGTGAAGTGCTGGATGACTGTGGGTGAAGGGAAAGACTTTGGCACAGGCTTTTCAGCAAGACAGCCTAGCCCAGACTCCTGGCCGGGCTCCAGCTTTGGAAGCTGTCCTCAGACTCCTCCGAGATGACTATCAGCCCCTCTTCCTGCTCCAAGCTGTTGAGCAATAACGCTCTGTGTTGTCAAACTGATACTGCTCTTTGAAGCAGAAGTGGCTGTGATTCAGTCATTGGTGAAATAACCCTCCTGATACTAAAACTCCCTGAGCTCCTCTGGAATTAAAAGCACGATCATAAGTACAGTGAATTTGTTTTGTTAAGCTTTTTGGTAACTATTGGTTTATAATTATCTTTACGCTTGTGATGTCTCATTAGTAAGGACTGACCACATGATACAGGAAATCCTCCTTCGCTACAAGCAGGAGTAAGGTTGTGCACTTCACAGCTGCATTTCAGTAGCATGAGCAGTGTTATGAAAAATGGTTTTATTCTTTCACCATGTCATTTCAGTAAAGCAAGAGGAAAGAGGAAAGCATTTAAAAATCGTGGGACTGGCAAAGCTAAACTTGAAAGATTACTCCTTCCCCCATAGAAGCACTGCTCTCTTACATGCCAGCATTTCTTCAGCATCCCTAAAAGTGAACCAGGACATCCTGTGAATATTGAAACTAACTCTCTCTTGCCCAACAGCCACTTTTTTGTTGTTGTTGTTGTTTTGGGGTGAGTTTTTTCTGTTTTGTTTTTGGGTTTTCTGTTGTTGTTGTTTTTGTTTTATTATTTTTTATTTTATTTTTTTTTATTTATTTTAGTTTGATTTGGGTTTTGTGTGGGTTTTTTGTTAATATATTTTTGGTTAGTTGGTTGGTTGGTTGTGTTTTCCAAGGAGATCAAAATTTGACACCTATAGTATTTTGTTTCCCACACCAAATTCAAACTTCTGGTCACCACCATCTGTACCTCAGCACTGATTTCTTCTGGTTGTCTTCTTGACTATCCCACTAGAAAGCGTTTCCCCTCCATAACATTTCTTCATTTGCTAAAACATTTCTAAACCAGCATTACTCCTTTCCATGTTCTCCAAGTGATGCTGTCAGGAACTTTCTATCAGTGTCTTTGTGAATCAAAGCTGGTATTTTATAGAGGTTTAGTGCTGGGCTTGGCAGGGTTGGATTAATGGCTGGATTTGGTCTTAAGAGTCTTTTCCAACCTAAATGATTCTATGTATCTGTTGCTGAATTAACCTGTATTTACACTTACCTCTTAAGCAACAAAGCATCCATGAGAAAGGAATGAGACAGAAAAAACCAATCATTTAAACAGCTAGAAACAGAGAAAAAAACTAGCTTTTGTACAAAGGGTTTTCTGACTAAGGCCAAGTTTCTTTATGTAAAGAAAAGCAGATCAAAACTACCCAGTCTTTCTGATCTAAAGCATGTTTCTGGTTGTATTACAAAAATTTGTTCTTTGGGATACACCCATTGGAACTTCCAGCATTTTTGGTCATGTTGGCTGTCAAAAATGCATAGAGCTTTGTTGGTGGGAAGGACCATTTTCTGTTTCCAGGCTCAGGCTCTTATTATAGCTTAGTTCAAACCCTGTAATAAAACCCTCTAACAGACGCCAATTTTATCATATGCAAATACTTAAACCTCTACTGAATCCCCTAGCCTAATCAACCATCTACAGCCCTTACCCTGAGAACGTTGCCAGAGGTGCATTTGTTCCTCATCATTTCATGTTCTAGGCATAGAAACAACGCAAAATTCAGTTGTCGTGTTCATCTTATGGCACGAAAAGAACTACCATAACATCACAAGCTCAGAAGAAACAAATTCAGATATGTTGTTTTTGTCTGTAAACTGGATTTTGAACTAACAGACCTTCATAGTTTTGTTTGACCACCCCTGTGAAAGCTTGGAAAAAGTGTGCTGCACTACTAGGTACACTTGTAAGAACACAGAAAACATCCCCCCCTCCCAGACCAAGTTGGCTGTGGCCTTTCTCTTTGTCCCTCTCCAAAAAAAGACACAAAGTTCTCTGGAGGAAGAGGGCACTGCTGCGTGTCCAGTGGCTGTATCAGGCTAACAGGAGCTGCTGCAGCTATGCTACTGCAAAGTACATGTCATTTCTCATTTTTGCCAGAGAAGACAACCCATGCACAGTGACAAGGCTGCCATTAAGAGTGTGATGTGTCTGTATTACACACCAGCTCTCTAGTGAGCTATGAAAAGGAAGACACAGTAAAAAAAAAACCCAAGCGAGATCTACTGCATGAAAACAAAATGTGAAATGGCACTCAAGGAAAAATAAAATAAAAGAATTTTTCCTTTATAATACCACCGTTAAAGTTTACTTTAGCCTTATTCCTTTGGTAAGTCAAGGAAGCTCACATGGACTCCAGGTTGAGCTGGGATGAGTGTATATTGACAATAAAAGTTTTCTATTAAGCCATGTCACAATCTACTGGCAGATCACTGAGATTTTTTTTTATTAAGGAGGCAGCAAATAGCCTTCTAACCCAGACCTGTATTCAGAGTGTGGACACATACAGCAGCCTACAAATACCTACAAATCTGAGAATTCTTAAGAGTGACTTGAGGCTGCTTCCAGTCTCAGGCTGGCCAGCCCTTACACCTCTTCTTCTCCAGAGAGCTGCTCCCGTCCCCACACCAGACCAGGAAACCAGCCCTCCCTACCAGGTTCTCACCCCAAGACCACAGGCTGAACAGCAGAAGACTTCTCCTTCTCATCCCTTAGCATTTCCCTGACCAGCTATCGAACCTCCTTGCTCCTCACCCCTCCTTTCCACACTGCTCTCACTTTTGCACTTTCAAGCTTTTTATCTCAAATAGTCCTGTTCCTTAGCCTGTAGCTGGTAGAGGTAACCAGACCCCCTTCTTAGCCCTTTTGCTTTCCCCTCTGCAGGTGCTTGTATCCCAGCTCAGGAATCACCTAATAAAGTGGCCAGTGTCCAGGACAAACTTTTTAATAGATTCACTGAAATATTTTAGGGGAAACAAGTAAAAAAACCAACCAAAACCCTAAGGAAAAAAAATGCACCAGCAGAGCAGCCTGCAGCAGCAAAAGACAGTAATTTGCTTTCTGAACTCATTTGCTGTTGAGTAAATTATGAAATAAAATTATATTTCCAGTTGCTGCCTCCAAGGGAGCAGAAGGAAACAGAGGGGAAAGCATAGCTCCGGAGAATCAGGAGATGTGGCTGCAGTTTTCACCTCTGCTAGGGAAATCCTCTGACAGAAGCACTACCTCCACCAGGCTGTAGGCTTAGCATTAAGTACCCAGGGTTCAGTTTGATTCACTCTGCTCAAAACCACTCTGCCATTTTCAGGTGAAAGTTGATGTAGTTGGAGGTTCGTAATCAAATATGTTGTGCTTTATCCTTTTTACTTACATTCTTTTCATCACGCACGTCGCCAAGACACATAGGAAAACCAAGACAGAACAGTGATAAAACCTGAAAATAAAGACTTTTAACCTTGTAAATAAGTGCTAAGCCTTGCTAGTGACTGCAGCATTCCCAGTGCAGATAAACATCGCTCCCTCGTGTGGTTAAAGCTCACTATTGCTAATTTAGCGGTACTGCAGATCTTTGCATGAAAATTCAGGGAAGAAAGGATTATTTGCATCTCAATGCACAGTCACATACAAGTTCATGCATGTAAAAGTATGAGTACAATAATACACTTTGCACAGAGTTTACTCTGTATAGATAATTTTACCTCGTATCTGTGTTAAAAGGCTAAAAAAATTATCTCCCTCAAAAGGTGATAAAATCAGAAAAAAACCTCTGGGATCTTATATGGAGAAATCTACAACTCCATACAAAAGAGGCTGTAGGGGTTCGATTTTTTCATACGCAAACACTGATTGAGCTGTTGCTCTCTAGATAACTAATAGTTAAACTCACAGACTAGCTTGGAAATTAAAGATGTGAAACTACCTGACCCCTTGACAGGATTAACACACATTCTTAAATGTCTTCTCAGGGTGTGCAGAATCCTATACAAGACTTTCTGTGAGAATTTCAAGACTTTGGGGGGTCTGTTAGTTCACCTGAATGGCCATTATAAATCCAACATAGAGTGCAATGACGGAGTCCCTTACTGCATGTAAGTATACATGTGTTATTAGTGCTCTTTAATGGAGCTGCACTAATGCATCCTAATGCCTCAGAGCCCCCTCCTTTGCCCTGGTTTCCAACTTGATAGCAAAACAGAGGATGCCTCTCATTTTGTCTCAACGCAGTGGACCCTTCTTTATGCAGCTTAGCACAATAAGCTTGCATAAACAGGTCCCCATGGACAAAAAAACCTCCTAAAACAGTACTACTACCAGTCAAGCTGCAATCTAATCAACAGATCAATTAATCATTTATTATGCTTTCAATGTTAACAAATCACAGTTTATTTAAAAGGTAAGTACATTAGAATTTTTATATGAAATATCAGTGTGCAATAGATTCTTCCCCAAAACCACTGGAGAGTAAAGATGGGAATAGAAGACTGAAATTATTGAAATTTGTGTTATCTTAAATCAATAGCAAGTTATTTGAATAAGAAAGCATTATTTCATTATATAGTATGAGTACTATGCTTATTCACAGGAGTAACAGCTAACAAGTATTTTCAGCTGATATCAGGAAATGTTCAAATTTATCTAAAATACATAGCTACTGTTATGTGTTGCAAAGAATGGTTGGAGATTAAGAACTAAAATACCTTGAACATAGGACATACAATGTCATTTAAGACATTGTATGAGAGCGGGGGAAGTGCTCTCAGGGACTTTTCTATCCCACCTTCTGTAAAACTCTTTCAAAATATTTGTTCTATTCAAAGTGCAAATGCCCTTGAAAGAGAAAAATAAAGAGAGCCTAAAGGTGATATTTGGGGAACAAACTGCAACTACATATGTCTGTGCTTTCCAGGAACTCACAGCTGCTTTTTTTTCCCCTCAGTAGTGACTGCAGCTGATCTTATTCTTAAAAGAAAATAGACCCATCCCTACAGGAGTTTCCCCTCAAGCAGCCTCCCCTTCTCCCCCCCACCTTTCCCCATCCTTAAGGAACCATAATTCAAGCTTAAATACTTTGGAAATAAATTCATTTTCCTGCAGCAAAGGAAGACTGATGCACAAACATTAGAGCAATCTAATTTTAGATCATTCAGACAATACGCTGGATCCTTACGCGCATTTATTTGAGGCTATTTATAGTCCTCCAGACGCTGCTGGAAGTATAGTCGTCCATTGTGGAGCTAGTCCGCTGTGCCCCGGTTTGGGAGGGAGGAAGGGAGGGAGGGATGGAGGAGGCAGTCAAGAGTCTGATTGTTCTGGGGAACACAGGTATGGAGGTGTTGGATGAAATGTTCATTTGCAGCCTGAACGGAGATCAAAAGGTTCAGCTGCTTAGCAACTCTGCTGCTGCCAAAAACTATAGGGGCACTGGAGAACTTGGAAGTCCCAAAGGACACCAAATTACAGGCCCAGATACAAATACTGCTCATAGCTCCAGGCATGGAAAAGGGACCATGTGCCAGAGTGGGGGGAAAAAACCTGAAAAACCCTGAAAAAGTTTTTAGTCCCCTGGGGACACTTTTGGAGTAGTATAAATGGCTATACTGTACCTCAGAGCCTGAGTGTTGAAGTCAGCAGTTCCCTCGAAGGCATGTGACCTCCAGAGTTCTTCTTTTTGTTGTAGGCACTTGCAAGTTCATCTAAACATTGGCACCCCACAGTCTCTAGGCCTTCGTTATCAGAAGGCCTTTCAAACCCAGACCTTCTTCAGTTCTTCTTTTTAATTTGTCTTTAAAAAAATCCCCAACCAAACAAAAGCAACACAGCTTCTGGGTTCAGATGAATTTTAACAGCACATCTGAGGCAACATTTCCAGTGCACACACCCAGTGGTTGAACTATAATTCATGCTCCATTCCATGGTATCACAGAAGCCTTTGGACCATCCAGCTCCGGTTCTCCTGCTGTACAATGAGAACGTACTGCTTCTCCAGTTCGCCTTGTCGGATACACGGATCATCTTTTATCACATTTAGATGCAAGTCCTGGGGCCACTAGCTATTCTAGAGCAGACATGCTATTTTAACTCACAGTGTCATTCAGATATCCGGGTCAAAAGATTCCCAGTTGAAAGTATGGAAAACCCTAAGCACGATAGCACAGCGTCTTGTTTTGTTCACAGTATGCCTTAAGTAGGAAAATCTGCTTTTGATATTATTGGTGATTTTTGACAACCCTCCCCATGAACCTGGCCATGCAGAACACGAGGCCTTACTGTTTTTCTTTAGAGCAGTAACTGCAAGGCACAGCAGATAAAATACATTTGTAGGTCACAGATCCTTAAGTCAGTGTCCCAGTATCTACGTGAGCTAAATATGATCCACTATATAAAGAGAAGCATGTAGGAAGTTTAAAATGACTATTCCAAGGCTCACAAAAAGACTGAGATCTTTGTTATCAGATCTAAGTCTGCCCTTGGAAGTCTTAGCCAGATGACGTTGCGGTGATCAAACCATACTGTTTGGAACTCCAAAAGATAGTTCCTCACTGGAAGAAAACAACTTTGCATTTTATGAAACTACCATGGACAAAGATACTAGCAAAATGGGAAAAGGACAAAACAAACCAGCACAACAACTAAAGTAGCTCTATCTTGAAGATTTTTGTTTCTAAAATTATGCATTGTAAATTTGTTATGATCCTTTAGGAATTAGCTGATCTTCAGTGAAAGAAATCCAAGCTACTCCTCGCAATGAGGGCAGGCCAACAGTGCTCCTGCCAAAAGGGGTTAATTTGTTACATTGCCTTCTTGTAAGACCTCATCATCCCAGACCTTTGAAACATCCAGTGCTTGCTCCTGAAATATTGCAGAACTAAGGTGTTATGGTCACTTTCAGTCATACACTTGCATATAAATGGTACTATCAAAAACCAGATAAATCATCTGGAAAATGTTTTGATGGCATCAACAAGAACAACAACAGAGAACAACCACTGCATAGACACTACATTACAAACAAAACCAAGAGGCCACTAGAGAGTGAGCACATGGAGGAAGACCAGGCTGCATTCAAGATAAAGTCTTTCACTTCTGTATTGGTAAGTTACTGTTTATTTAACTTGTGAAGAACTATTGTATCACTGATCAAAGTCCTAAAATGAATATTGCAGTGTTCTAGGAGTACAGTTATGCAACTCAACTGATGTGTAAACTCCTGCAGCAAAACTACCTTAAATAGGATGCCATCCAGAGGGACCTGGGCAAACCCTAGAAGTGAGCCCATGGAAATCTCATGAGGTTTGTGAAGTGCAAGGTGCTGCACAGGTGGTTGGGGCAACCCTCCAGTACCGGTACAGGCTGGGGGATGAACAGATGGAGAGCAGCCCTGCTAAGAAGGACTTGGGGATGCTGGTGGATATTCTCAGGCAGATGGTGTGACTCTTGCATGGTCTCGTCACAGGGCGAAGAGTTGGATCCTTGTGGGTCCCTTCCAACTCAGCATCTTCTGTGATTCTGTGGATGAAAGGCTGCACAGAGCCAGCAATGTGTGCTTGCAGGCCAGAAAGCCAATTGTGTCCTGGGCTGCATCAAAAGCAGTGTGGGCAGCAGTTCAAGGGAGGTGATTCTTCCCCCCCTGCTCTTGTGAAAACCCTCATGGAATACTGCATCCAGCTCTGGGGTCCCCAGCACAGGAAGGACACTGACCTACAGAAGGGTTACCAAGCAAATTAGCATGAAAGAGCCCCTCTCCTACAAGGAGAGACTGAGGGAACTGGGTTTATTCAGCCTGGAAAAAAGAAGGTTTCAGGATGACCTCCTTGCAGCCTTGTGGTACCTGAGCCTACAGAAAAGCTGGAGAGGAACTTTCTACAAGAGCATGTAGTGACAGGGGAAATGGATTCAAGCTAAAAGGAGTAGGTTTATTTTTATATTAGGAAGGTATTCTTTACTGTGAAGGTGGTGAGGTACTGGAATAGGCTGCCCAGAGAAGTTGTGGATGTCCAATAACCGGAGATGTTCAAGGCCAGGCTGGATGGGGCTCTGAGCAACCTGGTTTAGTGAAAGGTGTCCATGCCCATGGCAAGGGGTTTTGAACTAGATGATCTTTAAGGTCCCTTCCAACCCAAACCATTCTATGATTCTCTAATGTGAAATGTGTGTCAGACAAAAGTGGTTAAAAAAACCCCAAACCTAGAAGTGAATGAATCGTCAGGATCTCCTTCCAAATAAACTTAAAATAAGGCCAAAAATGAAGCATTTAGGTGAATTAGAAAAGGTGTGTAAAAGATAGCACAGATAATCCTATGTACAGAACCATTTCTGCACCAGAAAATACTAAATAGACAGGGAATCCTCAGGCTTGAAATAGAGAGGTCTATGAAATCAAGCATAGTACGAGAGAGATGAAGACAGAATGATTATTCAGTACTTGAGACTCACACAAGGAAATCATCAGGTTTAAAACATAAGCCACAGGAAATACTTCTTTCAAACAAGGCATAGTTAAATTGTGTAACTTATTGAGTGTTGTGGATGCCAAGTATTTAAATGGGTTCAAAAGGGATTATACAAATGCATGTAGACTACTTCCATTGGTGGCTATAAAAAATTAAAAATAAAATAAAAAACCTCCTACAGTTTTGATGCACCAGATGCTTCAGAAGTCCATAAACTGATGACTGCCAGAAACTGGGGAGATGAAACAGCAGGACCCTTCTCACAGTTTTGCATCTCCTCCCTAAAGGGCCATGAATGCCAGACTCTGGAGCACGTGGTCTTCTGGGTTTGTCCAGGGTAGCAGCTCTTTGCAAGGGAGCTTTACAGCTGTGGAGACAAGAAGTCTGGCAGGGTCCTCTGTAAGAGGAACCTCCAGGGTTAACCAGAGTTTCTCTTGGCCTACACTGCAGTTCATTGTCATGACTTCCCTGACCTGGGGGGCAGAGAAGAGGAAGAGGGGAGATTGAGAGAGCAGAAGCAAAGAGGGCCAAGAGAACTATAGCACCATTCATGTTGCCTCTAGAAACCATTTCCTTCACCTTCTAAAAATTTTCCTCCAGAAAGCTTCTGAGACTTTTCTTGACAAAACAGACAGTTTACAGTGTCTGAAAGGTTTTTTATGGCATGCTATGAACAAAATTTAAATACCAGTGCCAAGAATTAGAATGATTTACATCATTCTCTCCAGGGTAGGGCATACTCTATTCTACACTCAGAGGTTCCTGATGTCCCCCATGGTGCTGAGCTGCATTTATTGCTATAAATTAAAAAGTTTCAGCTTCAAATCTCTGAAGCTCTTGAAACAGGGCAGGCTTGGTGGTGGGGAGATGGGGGTATGTATTCAAGTCCTGAGGGTATCAACTGCTTGGTGCAGCCATTCATCTCTGAAGCGACAGCCACAGCAAGAGGAGAATGCTTAACATGGTGCCTTCTCAGTGGAAGCACTGCAAGTCTTGGGACCTGTTTTCAACTGCATCTCCATAGATGTGGAGCCACAGAAATTAATCTTTTGCACATTGTCTGTCTCGGAGGTCAGCGTGGCAATACTAAGCCAGTGATTAGGTCAGTCAGACACTCAACCTGTCGCCATCAATTTAATGAATTACAAATCAAAGCACGTTCACAGCTCACGACATAATTCAGATACTTTGCCGTCTCTTACCAGGACTACCCAAATCCAGATGTTCAGGAAAGTTTTGCTCAGACTCCACCGAAGTCCCAGGACAATCCTGAAGGAGAGCCATTATTTCTTATTTTTCTTCCAGAGATAGATTTCCCTGCACTGCACTGCTTTCCAACAGCAAAAGCAATCCTTCCAGGACCCAGAACAGATAGAACTAGGGCAGGATTTTTTTTTCTGAGCAGACTAGAGTAAAACTACCCCAAAGACAACCACAAAAATTAGAGGACCAGATTGTTTTCCAACGTCACACCAAAACACTTTGTTCTATGTAAAAGGGGGCATATGCTAAAAGAACAAAACACTTCCTTATTATTGTAAGCAAAATCTGTAAACTGCAACTTTTAACTTACATTTTCTGAAAAGTTGTTTTAACTACTGTAGGCAAAGTTTTTATATGGCTCCTGCAGCATCTAAGGGAGATGTCCATAAGCAACATTCCCACCAAACAAGGGCCTCCTATTGGCAGATAAAAGCTGAAATTTCAGTGCATGAAACATTTTATAAACTTCTCTAACAATAACCTTGTTTTGAAAGCATTAAAAATTAGTGGAAATACAGAGCACAGGTTTTCTATACTTTCTCCCACCCCAGGGATTAAGAAATCAGCATCTGCCACAGCACTGCGTACGTGTCTACAAAACCGATCACAGACGGCAGATATAATCCGAGGCTTACTTTGCACTCTCAGTGCTGCTTTTAATCTAAGGCGTTGCACTTTTGGGTTAAGATAAAGCCTTCATACTGGACGTCTACATCCTGTTCTCTCAACCAGAAGTGAGGAAGTAGCTTCTGGCCAAATAAGGGCACCTTCCAAGCCCTGCAGAACACAGGATGGGTTTTACTACTATGACAAAACTACAAAGAGTTTGGTCTAATTAAATTCAATGCTCTGTTTTCTGAGTTACAGCAGAAATGATTCTTAAAGCAAAAAGTAATTTTTGTCAGAAGTGCAGCAAAAACATAGGCCTCTGAAGACATTCTTGCTGGCTACCAGTCACCCAAATTCAAGAGCAGCTGTCACAGACTTTGGTGGCCTCTAGTGGCTGCTTTTCCCACATCCCAAACTCGTCACGTGATTTGGCTCCTAAGATCGCATCTGCTCCGCCTCCCATCTATGTCTGCTGGATCCCTCCACAAGTGGCAGTAGAATGAGATGATGATACTGAGAGGTGCAGGAGGTGAAAGATAAAGTAGAAGTTGTTACAATCATCTAAGATGCCACTTATCAGTATCTACCTGTCCTTAACACCTACAGTAGATTTAGTCACCTGACAGGTACACATGGTGGCAAGATAGCTCTGGTTCTTAAAATTATATTTTTTCCATTGATTTTCTAACACAATTTCTTTTTAAACTACAGTTTAAGCTATGATGCCTAACAATGAAGTCAAGAACAAGATGTGTGTTTATGAAAGACCAACCTTCACCTAACATTTTCATTCAATTAGTTTGAGGATTTACAAGTTACAAATGCAGGTTTTTAAGACTTAAGTAGTTCAACAGTTCTTCAAAAGCAGCAATCTGATGTATGTTGAGCTGAATTGAGTACAGAGCTCATGGGATCTGTAGTCAGCCCCTCCACCATATATCAAATAAAACCCCTGGGAAAGTAACATTCATGGTATAAGTTTTCCAAAAACAGCAGAACTTTTCCTAAGTTGGGTACAGTCCTCAGGTTCCATCATGTCGCTGAGATCCTTAATAGAGCAGTGTGGAGGCTCAGCTTCAGACTGGATGAAATTTTACTCTTTCTGTATCAGTGCATCTGAAATCTACCAAGGCTTTAAAAGTTTTTCAGCTGAAGATCATGGAAACACTGGAGTAGCAAGCCACCAGGCCACACCAGACACTGCCCAGCACAGCTCTTGATGTTCTCCAAGTTCATGGTTACCCTCTCAAGCTGGAAAGTGCTACTCAGAGGATACAAAACACTGCACAAGTATTACAGCAAACAAGCCTCACCTTCTCAAAAGGGAGGGCCAATGCGGTTTCTCAAGCTGACAGGTGAGAAACTCAATCCTGAACTCCTGATAATTTTGTGCAAGCTCCAGCTCCAGTCTGAGTTACATGCCATTCCTCTGCAGCCTAAGCAGATTTCCTGCCTCTGTGTTCACTGGTTTAAGTGAATATCCCCAAATAAAACACTGTATTTGTCTTTGACCATGCCTCCATTTTTGTAACAGACTATTCGAGCACAGTTTTAATTTGATACTCTTTATTATGATATCCAGGAAAACAATAACAAGGTGATTGCTTATTACAGCTTCCACAGACTGGGGCTCCAGACCTTATTGTCCTGGGTACACACACGCACACACACACACACAAAAGACAACCCTTGCCACATGAACTTACAGTCTAAATAAACAAAACAAATATAATGATTAATCAAGAAACAAAGAGGAGGAATTACCCGTGTGAGAACACGAGTTAAGTTTTGGCTTGATTTCTAGTCTGGAGTTCAGGAGTCAAAATTTCTACCCTGTTACAGTATTCTTATTATCATGGGCTGAATTTTTATCTGTTGATTACAATGCAAAAGATAATATTCAATATTTATAGCCAATATATGGAGACACAAAGCTCAAGTTCTAGACCATAATCTGTCAACTGCTATGCAGCAAAACTACAGTCTAGAGATTCAGAGACCTTAAGTATCCAGTTTCTTAAATGAGAAAGGCAGCAAGAGTGAACTGCAATATGCAAAGGAAAAACATTCAGGAATATCAATTTCTGCAAAACCAGTCAAGATTAATTTTTTTTTTTCAATTCAGTATATCAAATTGCTCAACACTCTTCTGTGTGGAATGAAGAGGTAACAACTGTGTTGTGCTGCATGACAATGCCTGATCTCTAATATTAAACACAATAAATACAGACAAGGAATGAATACTGAAGGGCTATTGAATTATAAAGCTACACTCAAGCTGCTCTGATTCTGCAAAGAGTTTCAAACACAACAAGAAGAAAAAGGAGTTGTCATTTCTGGCACTCACATCACATATTTGCCATCCTTTAGCAGGATAAAACTGAAGTATTTGCAGAAACCTAAAATAAAAATGACAGGACCCATAGAGATCAAGTGTATTGGATTCAAAACTAGGCTGTTTTTTTTTAAACCAGAAATAGTTGTTGCCTTTTGAATTGGCAACATCAAAAGAACTTTTTTCTAAAAGGTAGAAAACAGTCTACTGCTGCTAGAGCCCAGCACTCCTCACCCATTGCTCACCAAAGGCAACTGACAGTGGCAGATGCTAAAAGCAGTTCCATTTCATCCACAATGGCACTTGCTCTGGATGTGAGCTATATCCAATATAAGTTGTATTGCAATGTATTCATACTAAAGAGTTTCAGTTCCCATTAAGGAGGTTCTGATGACACGCAGCATATTGATGTGCTTATTTCTTGCAAGTCTGATCCAGAAACAGTCCAGCCCTGCTCCTATTTTAGTTCTGAAGAGTATGCAAAATTCCTTAATGTGTAGAGATCTAGGCTTATCAGACCCAAAACTGCGTAGTTCAGGGAACAGTGTGAAGAGCAGATACTCATTAAACATCCACCACAACAACCTACAGTATATAAAACAACCCCACCAACAAACCAGCAAGCACGGGCTAATCCAGTGCTCCAAAGATAATCCACAGCTAACAACTTAAGAAATTCAAATATGATGAACAGATGATAATTGACGTCAGTCCTTTGAAGTCTCATTCCTTTTAAAGGACCTTCTAAATATTCCCCAAGCCTACATTTTGTAGGACATCCTTATACCCTGCACACCAGAAGTAACCTAAATATTTGCACAAGATGACTGCGGGTATTAAATCACAGCTCCCCCTCCCTGGAGTGCAGGATCTGTGCACAGGCTCTCACCAGCCTGCAAACGTTACAAGCATCACGACTGTCTCTCCTTTGTGTTCAAGTCCCTTCAATACTGACCTTTTAGAGAGAGAACAATTAGGACAGCAGTGACCAACACCGCATAGGAAGCCTATTCAAGCTGCCAGTCTCCATCATTTACAACACAGGCCCGAAGGGCTGAGTCACAAATGGAACCAAACCCAAGTATGACCTACGAATCAGCTGGTGAACTTCCTGAAAACAGGAAAACAAAATAAGAGAAACCAAACAATCCTCCCCTCCATGTACCAAGACAGGCATACTGTGCAATTCTTGCAAAACTCTCTGGAGGATTTACTTCAATACATGAAGGGTTTGATCCAGGACAATCTACATTTTCAAAATTCCAATTTCTATATCACCAGTATCATTCTACACTGCTTGGAAACCCTCATGACAGTTAAAAAGGTATCTCAGTACAGTAAAGCACAATAAATATTTCCCCTTCTCCCACGATATCCAACAAAAATCCATTAATACTTAATGGATTTGGCAAGTAAGAACTACCAGAGACGAATCTCCCTTCTGGTACTGATGACTGGAAGCCTTTCAAAGAGATCTCCCAACTCATACTGCAGTCTAGTGTAATTTTTAAGCCACATGTCAATGGAAGGGGTAGCTGCCTTAGAACCTGAATTCATCTCTTCCCTGCATCCTTTCTTCTTGCTTATACATAACTACTTGTTAGCCTCTGGGATTACTATCAGGTAACTAATCCAATGGAAAAAACCCCAAGCAAACACCTGCACCAGCTCCCTCATCTAGCACACCGTGCAACCAGAAAGGCTTGTGCTAGCCAAGGCAAGGGACAGAACCCCAATTCTGGCATCAACCTACATTACTTTCAGCTTAGCATGACCATGAAAATGCTCCCTTCCCTTTAATATCAAGTTTTGCCACCAACAAAATTCCCTCAGGTGCAGTTAGTCAGAAGTCTTCAAAGAAAAAGAGGACTGCAGATGTGTATTGATCCTTTTTACAGAAGTAAACTACTTGTACCAGAGTAGTGCACTGCTTATTACAATTCTGGCTAATATAACTCCATAAACACAACTAAAACTTTCAAAGAAAAAAAGTATTTAGGAAAAATATCAAATGTTTACAAATAACTGACTTTCTACGTGCATTATCCCAACATACTTAATTTACCACCAGCATAACCTAACTTTAGCAGAAATAGCCTATGCATTTTCTCTGCTCGGCAAATTCTTTCATAATTCCTAATTTTGGGCATGAGATCACCACAAAAGCAGTATTTCCAAAGAGTATTTCCACATTCATCAGTAATTCACATAGGAGAAATCGGTCTTTGCAACTAGTCAAAGTGTCCAGATGAAACTAAAACTCTGAAAATTATTTTCAGCTGGTCTGAGTTCCTTGCTTGTACTTTGAAGTTCAATATAATCACTTTAAAAGTAAAATAATAGTTTTGATAGCAGATTCTGGCACAGAAACCAAACACACATTTGGGGGGCAAAAAAGGGTTTAAATCATCTGTTGTTAAATCTTGAAAAGTTCTGACAAGACAGAGCTAAAGGAAGGGGGTTTAAGAAAAAAAAAACAAACCCAACAAACCCTACCCACTGACTGCATAATTATTCAATTAAAATCCATCTATACGGACAAAGCTTTCTCTTCACAGGATCTGTCAATTGATCAGGATAAATTACTGCAGCCTAGGCAAAAATTATTTTATTAGGCATAGAAATAAAATTATTAACTCTTCAGCCATTTCCATTTTTCCTGACTCCATAGTTAAGCAAACATGATTAGACTTCCATTTCACTGAATCCCAGATTTCAAGCAAAGAGCCAAAAATGCAATAACATTTAAAAACCAGTTTTAAGCAATTAAAAAGAAATTATCCAGCCAAACAATAATCTTATACTAAAACAAGTAATACCGAACTGGAAACAGAAGTATCAAAATCTTCTAAGTTCATGAGTGTTTCCATCCCAAGGTAGAAAATTAAAAATCACTTCTTTTGCCTCAAACATAATAAATATGTATTTTTAGTTATGACACAAAAGACAGAAGATACTGGTTTCCAATACTCTACCCAAATTTTAGAACAACTGTTATTATTCTCTATTACTTGGCAGACAGCGTCAACTCCTATAAGGCAAGGATGAAGATTAAGCCATTGTGGAAACAAAAGTGCTTTTGTTAAAGTCCAAAGACCAAGAATTTCTGTCCATAAGGCTAAAAGGAGACAAAAAGCAATGTCAGTATTAACAGTCAAGAATATATTCTTTCGAAGTTTTTGGAAATTAACCTGAAGTTTACATTTCAAGACCACTGTGAACGAGGTTTACAAGAAACAGTTTGCCTTAGGGAAACAACTATTACAACCCTCAGACTCCTATAAGTCTTAAAGATCTCAAGAAGTACCTTAGATGTTCCCTTCATAATTTGTTCCTCCACCCATTATTCTGAGAGCCCCAGTACAACTGGATATCACAACCAAACTGATTTAGAGTCAAAGTACCAGACTAGACACTTAAAATTTCCCCCCCTGGCTTAAGGTACAAGTTGAGAGCAAGGCACACAGAATTTATGAAGGTCTTTCTAGAAACATAAGACTAGAAATGTGATTTTTGGGCAGCAAGTATATAATACACACAATTCTCTCAAAATTTCTGATTTCCAATTTTCCAGTTTCATGGTCACATCAGACAGATTCAGAGTTCCACCACTTCAAATCAAGACATGGCATAGCTACTTCTGCTGAAGCAGACTGGGCATATTACAGGGCATGCTGCCCCAGAGTTCTCAAGCTAAGCAAGTATATAAGTCTGCCAAGTCCACTTCAGGAGCTGTGAAGCAAATATTTGGGAAGTGTGACGGTAATTAGCGGAGACATATAATAAATTATACTGCAATAACTTTAAATAGCACTAAACAATTGAAGAATGGATAGTTACTTGTAGAGGAGATTTTGTACTAGAAACGTTTATTCTGAATAGTAAGCAACTGAACTGTAGAAGATACAGAATGAAGATTTATTACTCTGTTGGGTATAAACTCAATTATAATAACAGGTTTTAATTAAAATTATTTTATTTATCAGCTTGATTGCTCATAATTATCCTCAATCAATAAGCAGTTCAATACTTTGGTTAACGTGATAGACTAATTTAGCAACTTCTTCTTAAGACTGAAATAAATCTCTCACTCGTTCTCAAGTGCAATGGGTTGAATTTTATCCATTACAAAAGCGTACAGAGGAAACATTATCTGCATATTAAACTGGAAAACTAACTGGACAAAGCTTCACATTGAATACAATTTTGAAAGATAATGGAAGAATTCTTAAATTGAGATTTTTCCAGTTGTAGCAAAGGGCACAATAAATCAGTTTTAAGAAGTTGCAGCTTCTAAATATTTTTTTCATAAAAACATATATAGGAGAAATCAAACTATTTCCTAAAAGAGGTGAAACAAAGCAAAGCGGTTAGAATAAAGGAATGTTTCTCATTACTTGATCCATTTATTTAATTCCCTCTTCATGGAGCATTAATTGCCTCCCAAAACAAACACAACACATTGTAAGAAGAACCTCCACCCTCTAAAATCGGACAGACAAGTTTTTAAAGAAGGTCCAACGCACACTAATTCTCCAAGATACATACACTTTAAAAGCACACACAGAAGTGAACAGTGCTACTCAAATCAACTCTTCCTATGATCATACACGCTCCCTTCTAATTTTCAAGTGCTAAAAGCTATATCTCAAAAAGGTTTTTTGTTCCTTGTATGAGATTTCTAACCAACAAACAATAAGACTCTGCAACATTTCCGATTATTTCAGTTTTGTTTTAATGATATGGGGCAATTCTAAGAGCAGACATTGTGCAGCTAGTAACTACAAAATAAAAGAGGGCTATTGGTGTGGTCTTGGAATCCCAATTTGAAACGTAAATTTGAGTCAAGGTAATTAACTGAAAAGCCAGAGTATCTGAAAATTCATACTAAGTTTTTACTTTAATTTTGCAATACTTCTTGAGGAACTTGGAAAAAGCGAAGTTGGTAGAACATCATGTATCACCAAGATTACAAAAACTGGAGGGAAATAATACATTGCAACAGTGATCCTCATTAAGTAAGTTATTTCATCACAGTAAATGTTTAAAAAAGCGTCAATGTTTTTTAAAAAGTGTTGAATCCTCCCCTCAATTATTTGAAGAGAGATAAACCTTTTTCCTTAGTCAAAATGGCTTTTTAAAAAAAGTTTCTCAAAACAACATCAATAATCAAAAAACATGAATTGTATTTTCCTTAATCCACAATATCTCTAGTGCTGAAGAGCCATCCATGTAAAAAGCAGATTCTTTGGGGACATTAGTCAATTAACTTAATAAACCCCAGTTTTACGAGGATTTATCCTTCCTGCTGCGAGGTGAGTCTGCTCCATTTGAGGTCACTGTTCCATTTATTCCGTTTTCTACAAAACAAGAAAACATTTTTCAAACACAATGAGATGCTTTATATTTTTTTACATTTTTCTAGGTCCTATACAAACAGTCTTTTATCTTCTTTTCTGACGTATCTTCTTCATTAAACCTCATAATTATCATCAAAATGCAACAATATAACAAAGTTTTTACAAAGTGCAAAATTTGAAGTTTGCTACAATAAATTCCAGTTTGCTGATGTGGCCAGACACTGAAATATGTGCATTATATACACCTAGACCGAAAAATCAAGACCAGTTATAATATTTTAGAAGATATTCTGTGAAAAAGTAAAACACAACCTGTGTTCTGTGAAATTTTGGAGACACACTGTATATACACAATTCCCTTGTATAGGTCTTAATTATTAGTCCCATCTATTTCATACTATAATTCTTGCTAAAATTACACTCCTTCATTTACAAGTATTTCATACATACAGGAAAGCCTTTACCTAAACATGCACATACAATTTTTAAAGCATATACTTTAAAAGATGGACAGAAGGAAAACACTAAAAGTTCAGATTTGCAAAGAGTATGTGTACGTGGAAAGAGTACTTGAAAAAGCTGGGACACAAAAAAGTATTTTAAACAGTTCCATTACATATATTACTCTTTCAAAAACACAGCTTTGCTGCATCCTGTGCAAGTGTTCTGAACAGATAACATTACAGGAAAACTCAAACCAGAAGAATATGAAAGAACAGAGTTCTTTTCTTTCTATTTAAAATAAAAAATTTCTTCAGTCTTCAAGACAGATATAGCTCAATTATTTTGTGAATTAAACCACAACCCCAATTAACTGACTTCTTTCACTCTTCGTTTACCACTTGCAAGTGTCCATTGAAGATGGATGAAAACCAGCAAGTTCATCAAAGTATATGAATGAAATAGATGATGAGATTTTAAAAAGGTACTACCTTATTGACTCACTGATTAAAACATCATTTAAGCTTATATTTTAAAATTATTTGACATAAAAGACTTCAATTAAAGAAACATCATAGTGATTATGCAATGAACATGAAGCTCTGATTAAATAGGACACTTCTGATTAAATAAGACACTTTTACATAGGAAACTACCTTCATTCAATTATAAAAAAAATCCCCCTGAATTTTCTGATGAAAACAAAAAACTCCAACACCACGCAAAAGCCAAGTTATGATAATTACAAATCATCTAAAGGGAGTACAGCAATAATCTAAAGCATATAATTTTAATAAAAAAGAAACTTGGGGGAAATAAAAAAAAATTATGGATCTCCCACTACAAATCTCAGTTCTTGATGCAAATGGTCTTCACACACACTAGGTTCAATATATCGAAAAGTGGAATAGGTTGGTAATACATGATTGGGAACAAAGGATCATGTTGAAAAAAAGCTTTTGTAACAACTTCAGCAGTTTCAAAAAAGTCCAGAAGTTATTCAAGCTAGTAGTTAAGTACATAGAAGCTTAACTGTCGGTACAACAGAAATACTGAAGTAAGGGGATACTTTATTTTTAAAAGAGGACATGATTTTTCTTGGAGGAAAGAGCATTCAGTTCATCTTTCATGCCCTTTCTATAAAAAGAGTGTGACATAATCAAAAAGTGAAACCTGGAGTCATCAGTTCATTTCCAAATGCTTCAACACAGGTTTAGACTAGTAAGTAGTTACTACCTCCCCTTAGACAACTATCAAATTCTATTTTCTGTAAAAACAGTCCAACACAAGACTATTTAATGAGTGGATCATCAAACCATCTCTTTGCCCTAAAATCTCAGAATTTTGTGGCAATAAACAACAAGTTTGAAATTCACTGCAAGAAAATTTTACAAATAATTGTTTCTGTTCCCTTTTTATAAAGGAACAAAACATAAGCATGACGTATTTTGTTCAAGTACTGAAATTAAAGATATTAAAAATATCATGTTACATTAACTAAAGAAACAGTAGTTCCTTCATTGGGCAATCAGAAAACCCAAAATACACAGTGGGTTTTTTTAAACCAATTCTCCCCACAGTAATATTCATCAATACTGTTTCTGTAACTGAGTCCTCTCACTTGCAAGTTAAACATAAAATGCTTCTTTAGCAACTCTATTAAAAAAGGTTCTCCACATCCTAAGGTTGTTTCTGAGAAGTCAAGGCAACATAAAAACTGAAACTACAAACCTCTTTCTTTTCTGGAGTTCTTTCCTTTAGCTGATACAAACTTCTTTTTCACTGACTGAGGCTGAGAAGAAGAATGCTCTCTCCACCTCCGAAGCTGGAAATTAATGAACTTCCACATCATAAATGCTTGAGTCATGCAGATAGAGGCCAGCACGCTGATTCTAGAAACAAAACACAAGTGAAGTTTTATCAGTAAGTTTGTCACACATTAGAGTGATTCTTTCTAGATAATACAAATTTTTGTAAGCTCAGTTTTGTTCAGGTTTGTTTTTTTTTTTGGCAACTTCCAACCCATCCTCCTAGTAACATCCATTTTCTAAGCCATGCAAGTGTTTGCTCCCACAGGAAGACTGGGCTTAAGCACAGATGATCAAAACTGGGTATACAGTGATAGTGAAGTCTTTACCCATGAAAACTGGGAAGTACCAGGTTTCTTTCCTGCTTTTACAGAATTACTCTCAAGGTACCAGGCAGCAACAGCTGAAAATGGTTGAAGAGTGTCTTGCCATTCTGAGTATTAATTCTGCAGGGTAGTGCTTACATTGTCAATGTCTCAATAACTTTTCTAGATTTAATTCATAAGAAGGCCAGGTGATTGGCAGAACATTCTGCATCATGTAGCAACAACAGAAGCCATAACAACAACAGAGAAAGAGGCAGAAATCTTCAACCAGGACCAAAGATGCTCTGGACATAACACCTTGACCTCTATAGATGAATTCTAGATGTAATTGCAGTTAGTTTAATTTACTAACTCTAAAACATTTAAAATAAGTGTTTATAATTGAATATTCCTCTTAATTCTGGGTTTCTTTTGACACAAAAGAGTAACCAGTTACAGATTTCTCAACTGTAGACTGTAAATAATTCATTTCATTTCACTGTGGCTTAAAAGTCTGTTACATAAACTATTCCCATTGATCCCATCGGTTGCATGAAATTACTCAATCATTCAGAATTAATACCGGCATTAATACCATACCATTTATACTGTGTATCTAACACAGGTTTACAGTACATGCTTAAGAAGTGTTCCAGGTTTACTATACCTAACAGCCAGGATATTAAAGTTTCCAGTACTGAAATTCAGCTGCTGATCTTCTGCTCTTGCTAGTCCAAAGCCAAAAGTGAGGACCGAGAGAATCAAGGTGAGAAGCCTTCCCAAAACAAAAAGAACTGCCCATAGTGAAAATCTAGAAATAAAAACAGTACAAACACTAAATGAATTTTCCATTCAAAACACATGTACTAACAAGGCAAATGTTTACGCTTCACCATGCAAATTTGTTTGGAATATAAGAACTTACCTAAATTCATTTCCACATATTCCACATGAGTCTTGCATTACGTTCTGAAAACTAATTTCAACTCAATGGAAAGTGCTTTCCAGTACTATTAGAACATGAGCATGTTCTTAATTCCTACAGTACTGGCTGTTGGATAGATACTGAACCTATCCTGTTCCTTTCTCTACAAAACTTAGGGTAAAACCCGAGTTTTTTAAGAGATATAAGTACTAACATTATTCTGGAGAACTGTGGTCTCTAAGAAAAACTGTTTGAATTTCCTTCTAATTTTGGTTTCTGGTTAGTTGAATGTGAAAAGCTTTAAGACAGAAATTACATGAATTTAAAAGATAAAGACTACTTACCCTTTCTGGTACTTTTCATCACTGAAGTAGAAAAGACGAGATATGTGGAAAAGAAACTCAACGAAGTAATGCAATACCAGAAGAACAAGTCCAAGATGGGTCAGACTATGAAAACAAAGAAAACAAACATTCAGACATTTTGTTAGATGTTTAAGAAAGGGAATGAGGTCAGAAAAAGTTTGCAACTGACTTACTTCAGGAGATAGGCTCCAGCAATATGAAAGAGGTAAAGTCCAATGTAGACAATCTGGCGAAAGATATCTTCCTATTAGGAAGAAAAAAACCAACCATGACTTATATGCAATGTTATACAGTATTGAACAATGTTATCTATTATTACTACTATTACTATTTATTCCTTAGTCTTGGAAATCCTTCTTTGTTTATCAACTACCTTAACATGGCCTGGTCTGGCCTGGCACTGAATTAGTCAGCCTGGCTCATCTAATTCCACATACAACTTACTGCTTACTTAGCAATAATATTCAGAATCTTACACATATCCTATTGTGAGAAAATGCACCAAACATCACAAAGAGGCTTTTTAAAAGGGCCCAGTTTTATTTGTTATGGCTCTTGTGAATTTGTACAAGCTATTACAATACTTATTTTGTATATATATAACTGTATCATCAGCTCCTACATTTCCATGTGTTTGCTGCTTATCAGATGGTCAGACTGCTACAGAAATAAAAAACCCCAGTGTATAAACCAAAATGAAAAGTTTTCCTAGTGTTGGCATTGATTTTAAAAATTCAAGAACATTTGAAATTCTGGCACACCGTTGCTGACAAATACAGAGAATACAGTTATTAACCAGTCATGTTAAACCACGTGGTCACACTTCAATTCAGGTTTTAGCTAGCCCCATTAAATTGAACACTTCATGGAGACAAAATAATAAAGAGGGAGACACAGAACACATGGAAAGCATATTGTGCCATCTGTGAACAGAGGAACCACTAAAATATGCCAGATCACAATAAAAATCTGTTTTGAAGTGGTATGCAGAGTACATTCAAGTTATGCTTAAGCAACTCCTACTTTTTGGAAAAATTCCCTAAACACTTGTGACAACAGCAAGCACCACGTACAAAGCACCATGCACAAAGAGCAAGGAAAGAGATGAACAAAGACCTACTCTAAATTATTTGAAAGAAAACAAATTAAAACCTTCTTCAAGAATAGTCAGTACAAACCATTAGTTTCTTTAAGTACTACCAGGAGGAGCCTTTTACACTTGAACTTTAGAACTGAGGTAACATTTCAACACCCTGCTTAGACAAACTGGCAGAGACTGAAGGCCTACTGGAATAATGCAACTGGAGATATACATGACTATACAGAGGAACCAGAGTTAAGAAGTTCTTCCCTTGTCTGTGTCAGCAATAAGGCAAGGAATAAGGCAAGGAAGCCAAGATGGCAGAGGTTAAGCCATGGTGAAAGAAATATCGACTATGAACTCGCTAAAACAAATGAACTATCACTCTTCAAACTTAATGCAAAAGTCAGAGGTCAAAAGTTCAAGTACTGACCCAATAAAACACTACTATTCATCATACAGCACTTAGGCCACTTGTGACAGCTTTCTTGATGTTATGAAAAAAATCTCCAGACTTGGCTATGAAGTTGAGAGGTACCATTAGCACAATATGGGAACATGAGCTGCAGTGCAGCTGCAAAACAGTGTTTATACTGTATCGGATCAGCATAAAAACAATGCATCTCATTACTATTTTACTAAGCCTCTTCTAGCCTCCTGAACAAAGACCTATGCTTACGTAACACCTATGTTTCATTTTCTTGAATGAACTCTGGCAGCAGAGATACTGCCTAGTCACAAAGCAACAACAGTTACAGAATCGTTTGGGATTGAAGAGATGTTTGTACATCACCTAGTCCAACCTTTCTACCATGGGCAGGGACTTCTCTCACTAGATCAGGTTGCTCAAAGCCCCATCCAACCCGAGCCTGAACATTTCAAATGAAGGGGAACACACAACTTCTCTGGACAATCTGTTCCAGTGTCTCACCATCCTCATTGTAAGGAAATTTTTTGTATCTATTCTAAACCTACCTACCCTCTGTCAGATAAAAATCCTTGCCCCTTGTCTTCTCACTAGAGGTCCTGATAAAAAGCCTCTTTCCATCTTTCTTTATAAGGCCAGTTCAAATAGTGTTAGGCCACAATAAGTTCTCCCTGGAGCCTTCTCTTCTCCAGGCTGAACAATCCCAACTCTTTCACCCTATCTTCACAGGAGGGGTGCTCCAGTCATCAGTTCATCTTTGTAGCTCTTCTCTGGACCCGCTCAAACAGATTCATACCTTTCCTGCACTGGGAACCCCAGAGCAGGACACACTACTCCAAGTGGAGTTTCACCAGAGTGGAGTGGAGGGGCAGATCAACCAGCTGGTCACCACTTTTTATGCAGCCCAGGTTACAACTGGCTTTCTGATATGCAAGGGTACGTTGCAGGATCATTTCCAATTTTTCATCCCCAGCACCCTCAAGTCTTCTGCAGGGCTGTTCTCAATCCATTCATCCCCAGCCTGTATTGATGTTGTGGATTCCCATAATCCAGGTGCAGGACCTTGCAGTTGGCCCTGTAGGAAGGACTTCACAAGGTTCACATGGATCCCGTCCAAGCCTGTCAGGATACCTCTAGATGGTACCCCTTTCCTCAAGCAAATCAACTGCAACACTCAGCCTGGTGGTTCTGCAAACTTGCTGAGGGTGCACTCGATCCCTTTGTCTGATGAAGATGTCAAACAGCACTGATTCCAGTACAGACCTTGAAGAACACCGCTTGTTACTACTTTCCACTTGGACACTGACTCCTGACTATAACTCTCTGGAAGTGGCCATCCAGCCAGCTCCTTATCCATCTAACAGTCCATCCATCAAATCCATCTCCTTCCAATTTAGAAATAAGAATGCTGTTGGGGACCCTATCAAAAGCCTTAACAGAAGTTCAGGTAGATGACAGCAGCAGCTCTACCCTCTTCCGCTGATGCAGCCACTCCACCATGGAAAGCCTCTAAGCTAGTCAAGTATGATTTGCTCTTGGTGAAGCCATGCTGAAGAGTTTAAAACAGGAAAGTTTAAGCAGAAAAAGGTATACACAAAATTACTTGAGCAAAAACTGCAAAGAGAGTAGTTAAATTGGTCAGTAAGGCAAAAAGTGTGCTACAAAAAACCTGAAGTGAACTCAGTGTTATGAGAACCCAAACACAGAAAACCCTTAGAAAACAAAGGCTGCTGTTAACAGTTGAGAACTGAAAAAAGTCTCAATACATAACTAATCTCAATACATCAACTACTAACATAATCAGAACTTGTGCAGAGGATAGTGGTATTTAAATCAAATCCCAGACTTTAATACCACTTTGATTCATAAAATTATTCACAGTTTATATTCTACACCTATATCATGATTCATGAAGTACTTGTGATTTCAGTAAGACTATTCAGACTACCAATTATGAGAAACAAAAAAATGAGTTTGAAAAGAAAATCTCACATTTACTTCTTTAAGGGAAAATTCTTTCAGTAGATGAGAAACACTAGCAATTCTTATTTACACAACAGATATACAACAATTTTACTGCAATTAGAAATATTGAAATATTTATTGCAATTAGAAATACTGAAATGACTGAAATGAAAAAAAAAAGCCCTTTCTCATGGACATTTGAGCACCCCAAATTCCATCAAGAAAAGTGGGTAACACAAATTAGAACAGGGTAGGAAATCTAGGGTAACACATTACTCTGGAAGTTCAAAAGAAATTAACTACTCCACCGTTTGAGCTGCTTACTCTGGAGTGCCTTCCATTTATATTTTGAACTTACTTTTTTAGTTTTCTGGAAGTATAGTTCTGGAAAAGCATGAAACCAATATGCCAACTGTAAGATGTAGAAAAACTTCATTTGAAACCTGTGCAATACAGTAAGAATTGAATGATATTACTTATTATGAATGAAATTAATACATTTCAGAAGCCTTCTAGTGAACCCATTTTATCACTGTCTCTTAAAGAAAGAAAAACATACAGATCCTTCCTGCTAGCCAACTTTAAACTAAGATTTTAAAAACCAAAATAATTAAGACAAAGCTTGCAAAAACTTAATTCTTTAAGACACAGCCTACAGAAAGAGAACTTTGTATGCTACAATTGTCAAAGAATCAAGAGCCCACATAAATACAACCAAAAATGCATTAGTGACTAATATAGTTTTACAAACTACTTATTCCACACAAATTGCACGTGACACAGGCTAAGTTTAAAACACCTCCTCCTGTCTCCCAGTAATCCTCTAAGGAAGAGATCTTACGGAATCAGAGTGTGTGGATAGTCCCTCCACAGAGAGGTTGGATCTGATATATAGTTCTCCTAAAAAAAAGAAGAAAAAACAAACAACAAATCAAATCACGCGTTTGTTCAATACAGAATGACACGGAAGTTCTTTCAGCATCTCTACAGCCATAAGTCTTCTCATGCAAACTGCTGACAGGCTTTGAGTTTAACCAAGAGAAGGAAAGTTTTTCCAGGAGTTATTATATTAAGGGGAAGAAAAAAAAAAAAGATACTCTTCCCCTTCACATTCAGCCACTAGCTTTAACCTGAAAGGACATGCTGACCTGAGATTACAGCCATCTGCTCATACACCCATTCCCTAGGCTCCAAAAGGCTATGTATGGTGCTTTTCAAACATTTATTTTATGTTAATAAGCCATCACAAAAAAACTACAGAGAATTAAGTACCATAATAGTTAAATGGTTTTACCTTAATCTGTTCACAGTAAATCAACTCAAGACTGAGCAACAGCAACACTACTGGACTTTATACTCAGTTATGACTACAACCTACACACAATTCTTAAACTTGTCCCCACTTTAAAATTAAAACCAGCTAAAACCAGAAAAATAAGCCAAAAACATATTAATCAGCAGTCTAAGTGAAGCTTTTGAAATCTCATAATACAAACAGAAGAGGAATCATACTTACAGAGACAAGAATACTCGTTCCCCAAACACAGGAGAAAAGGTAGAATGCACTAAGTTGCCCAGACTCATTGAACTTGCTATGCTTCGTTTTTGAAAAGTGCATTTTCCTGTTAATTTTCTGAAATGAAAATCCATTGTTATTTATACGCTGCAGTAGTTAACATTTACCTGGTAACTGCATTAGAACATCTATAAGTTTTAATGTATGCATTTACAGTTAAAAGCTTTAATACAGAAGTTTACTTTTAAATTAATAGTCTTAAGGTCTAATTGAAATCTGACAACTTTCTCGATGAAAGGAATTAATATTTTGTACTTACATCCAGTACGTACTCCTGAATTATAGCGTGTATGATTATTGCTACGAGCATGTAAAAGAAAATCGTAGCCAAGTCTTTGATGCCATAGTGATAGAGAGAGATTGTTTCTGCAGATTGTTCTTCTAAAAGGCAAACAGAATTAACTGTTAGGCACCAATACAGTTTAATGGTTAATAAGTTTGCTTCTCAGAGTGAAACCTTTCAGACAGAAGTACCTTGTAGTCAGCTGAACAAATAAAAGTGAAATTAAACTGCCACCATAAACTAGGTCACTAGATTGTTTATAGTTATCTTCTCCATCACACCACAAACTCAATTTGACTCTGGAAAGAGGTACTATAAAATGAAAAACTTAAGTGCACTTAGGAAGCTTACCCAAACACATTGAAAGCGGACAATAAAAATATGTTAAGCTATCACTCCACTTTGACTACAAAGACTGTCACTTGCAAACCCAAAGTAAGAATCTGTGTGAACTTATCTACCAGTTAGATGGTGCCTTAGCACTAATGATGAACAGAACACTAATCAGAACAGAAACGTTGTCTCTAACCTAATTAATTAAAATGGAGTTTTAGTAAAAATAGAGTGAAATCCTTGAAAGCTGCTTATTATCCATTCAAATTGACAAATTAACTTACTGTCAGTCTAGAAAGCATGGCATACTAATAATGTCTGAATACACAGTCTCATAACTAACCTCCTGCAAGATACATACCTGTGGCAGGAATGGTAACATTATACTGAAGTGTAACAAAAATGACAGCTGCTTTTGCTGTAATCTGAAAAAGGAAAAGAAAGAAATTCTCATGGAAATAAGCTACATTAAACTGAAGACATATGCCCATACTTTTAGCACACTTGCCCAGCACACTTCTCCCCTCCCAAAAAAATGATCACATTATCACATTGCTTCACCTGACTTTTCAAAGGCAGCACATATTGCCTGGTCTCTATAGATCTGTTTACAGAATACCAAACCTCCTGAATTAAATTAAATATCCTTGAAAACACCACTTACAAACAGTCTTTCCTACAACACTAAAATGAAAACATGCTACAATTCTTTCCTCAGTCGCTACTGTACTATTACATTAACAGAATGTACAATATCATGGAACCCCTAGACCATGATGCATTCAGCAATGGCTGGGAATAAACTTTATTTAAAACTACTTTTTTTTATTTGACAAAATTTGAAAGTCAATTATCATATTCATAACTCTGTGAGTGATCTGGAAAATATGGACAGGGAAGGAAAAAAGCATAAAGAAAAGAAAACCATTTCAGGCCAGTGGCATACCAACTCAATACAATTAGCATTCTTTTGACCTTGGGGATCCTTTGGCAAGATGTGTAAAACAAATGAGATTAAATTTAGCAGTAGTGGTACTACCTCTTTATGACTGGCTGTAAGAAAAAGCAGAATGAATAAAAGCAATTTGGAGGGAGGATGTTTGTTCTAATGGCTTTTTTTCCAGGGGTGGAGATATTCTAAAAACCCTAGTAAATAAGTAGTAGTACAAGTTCTTCTTTGTCAATAAGCATAAACTTATTTTTAAGTCTAATGCATCTTCGTTGAATTCCAACATGAATCAACATGTCTTAACTGAGAAGGAAAAATAACTGTGCTTTACAACAATATTTGTGACCTGATAGCTTTTCACTACTGTAAAAACCTAGCGTCTTTGTGGCATTTATAGGGCCGAAGAAAGAGAACTTGCTTTTTTATGAATCCTGGAAGGATACACTGAGTATCTGAAAATAATTATTAGGTTACTACCAGCATTAATTATCATTCACTGGAAATGAGATCAATTTTTAAAACCAGCGCATTGTCAACAAGACCTAGATTTTATGAAACCCTAAATACATGGCAGACTGTTAAGTCCATGTAACTTCAGGGTACCCAACTAGTTTGCTTAAATTAGTGAGGTCACCTTGGGCTCCCTATTCATCAAGGGAGCCCTCAGATGACAATTCAAAACACTAGTGAAGTCTGAACTGCCCTTCAAAGCTCTGTCAGCTACTCTCAGTACTAATTCAATCGCACAAGTCAGGCAGTATAAACACCTTACCATACCAACATCAACCACAGCAGGTGATTTCCAAGACCTATATCAAAGCACTAAAAGAACTGCAACAATATTCTCAGCCACACCACATTTGTACCAACACAGATATAAGGCCTCTCTATACCAGGGTAGAAAAAGCACTGGTTAAAAAAACTGGAAACAAAAGAATTCAGAATACATCCAATCCCCCAAAAAACTTCCAACCCTACCAATAATATTGTTAATACAGTTAAGTCTGAAGTAAGGCATCTACCTCTTTAATGTCATTCCGCAGAAAACCACCATATTGGGGCTGTCTTGGTGATTTCTGATAGCAAACTCAAACATAATACCTTTGTTGCTCTGCCTTGTTTTTACTTTTCATATGTATATATATATATATGTGTGTATGTGTGTATATGGTTTTCCTAACTCCACTGGGCCTTAGTGCTGAGCAGTACCAATGGCTGGATAAAACTATTCTGAAAACCACCCACATAACAAAAAGGTCCATAGCCCTAAACAAATGCCTAAAATAAAGCCCAAATACATGTCTAAAAAAATGTATAAAATACCAAAAAGCCAGAAACATTCACCCAATGAAGTGTCTTACTCTGATGATCAGTGATCTTAAGTCTCAATGGTCTCAGTCTCAGTGGCCTCAGATCACTGACATCATTTTGGCAGTCACACAGGTAAGCCACCTTTTCAGTTCTCTCAGGAGGTAACCGAGAAGAGCCAAAAAGGCACGTTTTAAAACATCTGCATTCAACATGGGGGCCCAGAGAGCGCCTGGCCTGCAGGGGGGCCGGCCCTCAGGCCGAAGAAGGGAGAGCTCCCCTCTGCCGCTGCCAAACCTCGGCCCATCTCCGAGGCGGGAGGAGGCAGCGGAGAGTGACCGGCGCCATCCGAGCGGCGCCTGGAGCCACCCGGAGCGCCGGGATGCTGCGCGGGCGGTGCGGGGCCGCGGGCGGTGCGGGGCCGCGGGCGGTGCGGGGCCGCGGGCGGTGCGGGGCCGCGGGCGGTGCGGGGCCGCGGGCGGTGCGGGCCGCGGGCGGTGGGGCCGCGGGCAGGGGGACCCGAGCGCTGCTCTAAGGACACGTCACCGCTGCCTTCCCTTCCCGCCGCGCCGCCCGACGGGAGCCGTAGTGCCGGCGGGGCTCGGCGGGGCCGCCACACAAAGAGCGGGGGATCGGCTGTGGCGGCCGGGCCTCGCCCCCCGCCCCCTCCTCGCCGTGCCGCGCACTCCTCCTCCCTCTCCCGGCTGCCACGTAACCCCGCTGCCCGCAGGAACTCCTCGCCGCCGCCAAGGGAGGCAGCGCGCCCACCCCGCTGCCCGGCCCCGCACGGCCTCCCCTCCCTCCCGGGGCGGCGGGGGGGAAGCGGGACTCGGGTGCTGGCGGGAGCCGCAGGCTGCTCCGAGCCGAGCCGGGGAAGAGGGCGTTCCCCCGGCGGAGCGGGGATGCAGCGCAGGGAGGGCGCCCGCGCTGGCGCCCGGGCCGTGCTGCGGGGCGGCAGTCGGCTCCTTTCCCGCGCACACCGTGGGCGGGCGGGCAGGTGCGCCGGGAGGCGGTGGCGCTGACCCTCGCTGCATCGCGACTCCCGCGCCCTCCCGCTCCCTCCCTCCCCTCCAGCACGGAGAGCCCCCGGCGGAGCAGGGGGAAGCGCGACGAGGACCCCGGGCGGGGGCGTTGGTGCCGCCTCACCTCGAACATGAGTCCCAGCAGGAAGATCATGGCCATGCAGGACACGATGTCCGCATGGTTCTGCACGATGAACTCATGGCTCAGCACCGGCGGGTTCTTGTTGCTCTTCTTACGGATCGCCATGGCGGGCCGGGAGCTGGGCGCCGGCGCCGCCGCCTCCCCGCTGCCAGCACAGCTCCGCTCGCCGCGGCCAGGAAGAGGCGGAGGGGGAGGAGGCGGCCGCGCAGCCGGGGAATGGCACGGCCGCCGCTCCGCTTCCCCCGCCCGCAGCGCCCCTGCCGGCCGGCGGCGCCTCCGCCCGCGCTCCGCCCGCCCGGGGGCGGCAGTTCGAACCCACCAACCCGGCAGCGGCCCCGGGACGCGGCGTGGCAGGGACTCGTCAGCAGAGCCGAGCCGAGCTGAGCCGTGCCGTGCCAGCTGGGTAGGGGTGCTGCGTCCTTGGCAGCACCGGCCGGATACTCGCTGGCCGTAGCCCGAAACCCTCGCGGGGCACCGGCCCAACTTCACTCTCTCAACGAGGTAGCGGCGACAGAAGATGACTGGGGGTCCCGCCAGGTTCGCGACCTAACAGAGCGGTCTGCCCCCCGCTTCGGGCTGTACCCCGGAGCCGGGCTGGACTCCACTCCCTCCCGGCACCCCCGCCATCCAGGTTCACTTTTTTTTTTTTTTTTTTTTCATTCTCTCCTTCCCCGAAGCTAAGCTTGGTTGTCACCAGACTCCCGCCAGCTGTAAGACGGGCTCCTGGAGGGTGCAAGGAGGACGCCGCGCTGGCCGGGCTCGTTCTGGGCACGGGCGAGGCGCAGCCGGCGGTCCCGGTGTCACCAGGCCAGCAGCGGCTCCCGCGCCCCTCCGCTCACACTGCAGTGTGCAGCCAGAAACAACAAGTAACATGTAACAATAACAGTAACAACGAATCCAAGAAAGGAGAGGGAAGAAAAGCTAACCGAGAAGTATGGAAGAGACATTAACAGGGATTCTAGAAATAGATTAAAAAAACAACCCAGTCACAGGAGGCTCTTGCCTGGTTTAAAGGGATGAATGAAGAGGTCTGAGAAATCAACACTGATGTGGAAGACATCCAGGCTGAATTCAGCTGTCCTTCATCCCCTCCAAAATTCACGCTATGTTTATTTATTAAAGCTTCTGGGTGGCAGATACTCCCCGTGGATATATGGAAAAGAAAGATCAAGAAAATGACTAATTTATAGCTGAAATTTAGTGTTGTCAGAACGGCTTTTGCTGCCAGCAGCTAATGAATACAGTGTAAGAAATTAGGGTAAGAACTTAAGGTGCAACTGTTTCATCAGTATTGCTTTGCCTTGCCAGAATTGAGAGCATGAATCAAATATATTGTATGAGATGTTGGTAATAGGTTCGTTTCTTCCTACTGTATGGAGTCGTGACTCATGGACCAGACTGATATCCACGTTTTTCAACTATAAAACATCTTCATCAGCCGTGTAGATACTTGGAGGTTTCCTCTGAATTTCATAAAACCATCAGAGAGATATAATTGGTGTCTGGAGATGATCTAGGATACTTAAAAATACAGAAAAGGCGACAGAAAAATTTCCTTTCACTGCTGTATTTTTTTTTTTTAAGCTTAAACAGAAGCAGCATTCATATTTCAGTCCCAACATGTTTTATACCCTAGAAATCCCTTAATCCCCTGGCTACACTAGTATTTGGTTACTCTAAAGTAAGCAGAACACTATTTCAACAATAGCAATGTGAAAGTATATCCCTGATGGCATACAGTGTAGTCATGGATGTAACATACTGCACCTGTGAAATACATTGGGCTGGGATAAAAATTGGAATCCTTTTTGCAGTATGTTTGCATCTGTTTCCCACCTCAGACTTAAAAGAAATCAGGTCATCTCATCTCCACAGAATGTAACAAACAGGACTTAACTGGGACAAGACGTGCTTTCCTCAAGCTGTAATCAGCAAGTGCCTTGAGCATTTGGCTGGATGTCCTGTCATACAATCACCAAGACCATTGGTTTCAGCTTGGCTTTAAGTTTGTCCTGATGACACAGTCTATACTGCTATACTGAAATGGAAAACATGGCAAGCTGTCACCTCATCTGAAGTTTCCACACCTTCCTTTTATCAGAAGTTCCCTCCTCTGCCACATGAAGTTTCATATGGCTGTCTGGGCCATAATAATCTAAAACACCAGACAGACAGCCCTCACTCTGCTTCTTGCCAGTGGGTGGCTGGTCTATGTTTGCCAGGTTTCTTTCCAGATATCCATGTTTTGCAACACTAGGCTTCAAAATGGTCACATGATTTAGGAAGGAAGTTCCCTACCACCTGAAACAGGGGAAGCTACTAGCACCCGTGCATGTGTGTGCTCAAAACTTCACCAAGGAAACCGAACAGAGGTGGCAAGACTGTGGAGACTTTGAGAGGAAGAGTATTATAGCACCTGCAGTAGTAAGACACAAATAGAAGAACACTCTTCCTATTTAGGAACCTTTCCTGAATACACTTGTCATCAAACATGCTTAAAGATAGAACCAAGATCAACTTTAAAAGAAGTCTAAATAAGCATGTAAGCAAGAAACAGAATTAGCAAGAAACCCCCAAAAGGTTATAATTACCATCAAACTTCTCACCTACGTCTTAAACCTAATAAATGATGCAATCTCTCAGGACAGAATCTTCACATTAGCTGGCAGGAAGGCTGGAAACACAACTTGTGCTTCCTCCAGCTTCTGTCCTCAGCTGTTTAGAAAGTTAACACAGCAAATGACATTTGCCCTTCTAGCCTGTTGAGACAGAAATTGCTGCTTCTCTTGTTTTTATCTGTAACTTTCAACTAACATTCTGCACAGATGAACATATTCTCATAAGGGATAGGCTAATCCCCATTTTTATACATAGGTAGCCTATAGCTTACATTACCACCGTTTTTAAATAAACATTCCATCTGACAAAATCAACAAGGAGTCTTGAGACCTTTACAACACATCATAGCAGATGTAAGCACCCTTTATTACATTACATCTTAGTAACAGTGCAAACTCTGCTCTTCATCTTTCAATGACACAATACACAATCATTAATGACTTCTCTGGTTAAACTGCCCTTTTCCTCATTTTGTTTTTGAAGATGTCAGGCATTTGTTGCAGCACAGCACAGAACATGAAGTTCTCTGATTTGTATTCTCTTGCTCTCTTCACTGCCTGCAAGTTCCAACAATTCTTTAATTGGATTCTAAAGCCTTTTCCCTGTATTTAAAAACTTACAGTAAAACAGAAAAAGTGGTTAGGCAACATTACGTTTCTTCTTTAGATTAAAAAGAGAATGAGATATCACCTCTTCATACTGCTTTTCTCCTGTTTTATGTGCTCAGACCTCATGACAGAAAACTGTGTCATTTCACTGGTATTTCTGTTTTCCTGAAGCAAAATGACATAAGAGCATGTGATTTCTTTTTTTTTTAAAGAAAGTAGTGATAGTTATGCTTTTATTCCTAACATGGAAAAGATAACTACAAATTCATGAAATAGCTACAGGAGAACTAATTATTAAATGGCAAGAAGCCCCTGAGAAAACTTCTGAGTAACTATGAAGAGAGAAAGAATCCAAAAAGAATTGAAAAAAAAAAATCTTTGTGCAGGGAAGAAATAAAAAGAATCTGAAATGGAAAAATGCAAGTAAACAGAAAGACAAAAGAAAGGAAAACTAGGAGACCTGAAAAAGACCTCAAAACAGCACTGCACCAAGTTAAAAATGAGTGCATGTCATGACATGGCCAAAAGTCAGATCAATTAAATTTGCAAAATGCATCATTTTAGCAGAAAGTAATTATTTCCCTTCTGAAGGGGTCTGGCTGCTACTTCAGAATATTTCAGTTTTGGATGCTGTTCTCGGGACTATTTTTGTTTTGGATTTGTCCCATCTGATGAGAACAAATGCCATCAACTTCATAAAATAATGCTAATTATGATGACATGCCTTTACATATCCAAATGTATTCATGTTTCACAAATGAGGGTACAGGATTGAATGGTGAAAGGTTTTAAGGGACATATATTTGTCTGTGGTAGTTTCAAAACATTTCATATCTGCTTTTATTTTTTAGGGTTGAACCAACATTGAAAGAAGTGTATGTATCATTAAATCCCACACACTTTGAACACACAAAGTAATGCAAATATTTATGCACTATTCTTCAGGTGTAAGCTACACAGAGAACTCACAGTTTAAATTAATCATCATTGTATTTTAATACACTTTAATACACTTACAATCAAATACAACCTTTAGTTAAAATATTTGTAATTTAAGTGGATTTAACAGGAAAACTTGAAGACTGTTAGTTATGATGTAACAGAGAAGGTTAACTTCATATGGTGTGTAATACATATCTCAATTTATATAGATTTTATAATCACATTCTTGCAGAATCTTGAAGATAAAGAATTTAAGATCCTACTGCAACTCTGCATTTTTGACACTGGTTAGTTAAAATTACTGAATCCTCTGAATGAATTCCATAGAAATAGTGTTTCCACCAGAAAACAGAGAAGCCTGAAATTACTTTCAGTGTTTGTTAAAACCTATAGCAGTGAGCAACCAGGAAAGATGAGCACAGTCAGCTAAATTAGAAAAGGAACATAACCCCAGTATTTACATCTATTAATAGAATAGAAATAACTTGGTTTTTTAGAATGTACAGATAAATTCACAAAAAAAGTCACTTTTTGAGAAGCACTAGCAAATGAAAACAGGTTTAGAATAACATATTTTCTCTTCTTTTTACTAGAGGTTTTTGATATATCTGATTTATAAAGTTTATTATATTTCTTTACGATATCGTAATATTAAGTTCATAAGACCTTGCTATTTGTCTTCTGCCACCGATGATAAAACCGGGCATTTTGTAACAAAGGTAAGATTTGGTTCTTCACGCTCATTCCATTATATTAACTCAGTACCTATCAGGATATTTTTAAAATTCCTATGAAGTACAATATGAAAAACATTAGTTAACTGACTGTAACATTGCTTTAAAACTGTGTTACTGATTTTTAAAAAAATAAGTAAAAATAAGTTTTTACTTTACATATAGGCTGAGCTCATCATTATACTTTTTCATAGAGCAATTGTGCAGATTAAATACATTCTTGAGCAATCTTGTGTAACTTATAAATTGTTTTTCCATCTGAAGCTGGGAGTTTCGTCACGTACTGTTAAGAAATAAAAGGCCAAATTACATACATACAATTACATACCAACACTTAGATTCTATTTATAAACATTAAACTATCTCAAACTTAAAGCTGTACATGCACGTGTATGTCCACATGTAATTTTTTATTAAAGCTATTGAAATACTTTCCTTCAGGCCAGTGTTCAGTTTTAAGGGAAGGTGATAAACAATAATTGTTTCAAAATGTAACCTAGCAATATCAAGAGTGATTAATAAAAAGGGTTTAATAATACTCTAGTTATTTAAAGTTCAGAATATGAAACTTTCTAGATATTAAGAAATCTGAGGTGGCAGAGCCCTTGTTGTACTTTCTGAAGTATACAAACTTTAGAGGGAAAATTAGGAATAGCCAAATTATTTTTATCTCTTCATTGGCTGTGATATAATGACCACATTATTTATATCCAAACCTGGGAGAAAGCTTTCATGCACATATTGTGCTCATCTGTAAAGGCAGCGTCACTCCCAACTGAAGTTATAAAAGTCATGTACTAAGAAAAACTGCAATCCCTGGTGGGAAGCGGTACATTAGTGACTGCAGCAGACAGCATATGGCCATCATTCGCATTGAGAAACTCCCTTGTAGGGTTGTAATGTGCCTGTCACACTCATTAGCGATACTGACAAGATGTTTCTTGGGAAAAATATTTTGTGAAAATTAGGCAGACAGTGTTATGTCTACAGCTCAAGTCTTCCATAATGAGAACAAAACTTGAAATGCTGCAACTCCGAGTAGGTGGAAAGGACATCAAAGGACATCAAAATCAAATGAGCAAGTACCATGAGAGTACACAAGCATTTGTATGCTATGTTTTCCCTAACAGATGTCCTTAATTTGAACTGAAAAATGGACAAAGGTCACATGATGTTAAGTGTTTACCATAGACCTGGGCCTAGGCTTGTATTTAAAAATTCAGCAACTGCAGAGATCAACAAAAAAAACCCCAAACAAGTGTTATGATGAGATTGTTTTCCTCCTTCTCTGTGAGCACAAACTGAAGTTTAAAAACCAAACCAAACCAAAAAACTTCAAAGGGCAGTTCTTGTGCTTCCTGGAAAACAGGAGCATATATCTGAATCAAGGACCTCCAACTGGAGTCACAATTATTCTGATTAGTATCTCCTCTAGTTATTTAAACTTATTAATAGTTTCAAGCAATTGATTCTTTGTGAACAAATAACTGTATCTGCTGTCTCTTCAAAACTGAAGAGTGATTTCTGAAGAAAACTGAGTTCTTTTTGTTCAGTAAACACGGAAATGGTGTTTTTGGGAAAAAAACCAACCAACCAAACAAATACCCTTAAGTCTGTAGCTCACTCAGACAAAGTAATTCCCAGATATTCAAGATGCACACAGGCTTTTGTAGGGAAGACTTCAAGTCTACCTTTCAAGGGAAAGTTAATTTATCCACTACTTGATCTAAACAGAAAATGCTGTTTCTTAAACTACTCTATTAGTGAAAGGAAGGGATAACCAGTCAACAGCGCCTGATGCCCTTCAGGAATCTGCTGGAGCCGAAGTGTAGAAACGTGTAGGCCAATAATGTATATTAATAACCAAGAATTGAGATAACATTTAAAAGCTGATGCAGTATCATGCTGGTAAGCTTCTATGGCATTCTGCGCAAGTAATCCTAAAGACAACATTTTCTGAACTTCAGTAATGACTGTATTTGTGTGACTCTAGTCTATTTTCTTTGAATAAAAAGGTTATTATTATTACAAAGATTAAGTTTCAGTTGTATCAATTAGTATCTAGTAGCTGTTTTATCATTAAACTAAACAGAAGGTCTAAGCTGAAAAAAACCCACTAATGTTATGTTGTTATTCAGGCTGGCAAATGCTGAAAATCTGAAACAGCTGTAAATATTTGTGTAATTGCTTACGTATAAGTAGACAGTCCTGGGTGCAGTTATGTAATGAACAGGAAGAAATATATTCCTTAGCTTCTGTCTGAATAACATTTCCATATGCACACGCCATTACAGAAATAGAAACAGTAAACTAAATACAGTTGCTCTGCTTAGGTACTGTACTAATCAGAAATTGTAAAAATTTACACTGCTTGATTTTAAGCATCTCTAGAACACATACACACAAAAATACACATTTGAGAAATGCAGAAACTTAAAAGCAAACCCATAAAATGCTATGTACTTGCAAATTTAGGTATGAATTCCAGAAAATACACAAAGTTATAAATGGTAGCATTAGGAATGTATTCTATGATATGCTGTAAATAAAAATTTAAAGGTATCTGCATTGTGCTCTAAGCAAGTCACAGATACTTCGTGTAATATTCTCTAAAAGTTTGGAAATACTGTACAACCATTTTGTATATTACTCTCTTGCATTTTTCCCCCTCTAAAAAAATGCACTATAATAAAATGAGTAACAGTACATAGAACATGCAAATAAAAATGACCCTCTTTTTACCCTCCATCCACAACTTACACACTCTTCCTTCTTTTTCCAGCTTCTTCAAGTGGACTAAGAGGTTATTCTCTGCTGCTGGAAGTAAATTTTCAGGGATTTCCTAATGGGAGCAAAAAAGATGCATGTTGTGTTTGTTTAAATATCCATCAATTATTTTTTCAATATATGGAACTCATGGTTTATTACCACACATTTTCCTCTTCCGAATTGTCATGCTGAACATTCAGTTAGTTACAGGAAACTGAGATGAGTAAATAATTTTCACACCAGTTAAACTAGCAGTCTAACAATATGGGTTTTTTTACTTGGCTCATTTTTTGCATTATCCATTTGTATGATGCAAACTTTGGCCAGCATCAAGAAGACTGCTCTTCTGAGCTTGGTCTGCACTGGGTTGTCAGTGCAGCTGAGTATTTTTAAAGACAAATTTAAGACATATTTCTCCACATATACCTATCTCTTCTATTCCACGACAACATTTGCATAGGTTTAAATATCCTGTAGTGATTAGTATCTGAAAATAAGTGAACACTTAAAAAATATAACAGCTTCAGGAGGACAAAACATCTCTTAAAATTTTTCAGTGCTCATTAGGTAAAAAATGGTAACATTGGTTGCCCAGAGAAGCTGTGGCTGCCCCATCCCTGGAAGTGTTCAAGGACAGTGTAGGTAGGGCTTTGAGGAACCTGGTCTAGTGGAAGACATCCCTGTCTGTGGCAGGGGGGCTGGAACTAGGTGACCTTTAAGGTTCCTTCCAACCCAAACCATTCTATGATTCTATGACAACTGTTTAAAATCCCCCTCTCCAGATCTATCATCCTAAAAGTAAAGCTTTTTTTGTTTTGTTTTTGAAAATTAAAAAGTTCTCAATAATATGAATGTGGCAGGAAAATTCACTAGAGAATTAGTTAAATAAGTTGTGAACCTTTAGAATACTTAAGAGAGCATACACTTATCTGTGTAATATAGAGTTTAAGTAGTATTGAAAAAATTCTTATATATATAGGACAAGTGATTTGTGATTTACATAAATATGACAATGGCTGTATACTTAAAAACTAGTTGATCAGGCTGGAAAACTGCAGAAGCTGAACTGCCACAGGTACATCAGCATTGCAAAACATTCAATTTGATGTAGTCATTCTTTTGGAAACGGGGTCAGCAGAACCATGAAAAATGAGTCCTGAAGCTGTTACAAACCTGTGCACAAGCCAAAGCCATTTGGGAACTTTGTCATCTTCCTCCTAAGTAAATGCTGTATCTCTTATCTCTGCTTGCTAGGAAGGGCAACCCCCACATAACAGGGAGAAATTGCAGAGGTTACATGAAGAATGATGAAGTAGCAAAGAAATACTCTTACGCCTGTCTGACACACACAAGCTATCCAACCTATGAGTTGCAATATCCATCTCTCTGGAGCTGCAGTTCACCTGCAGTCTCCTGCAGACTGACAAATCAGGAACTAGAAGTTCTAACCAATCTTCAGGAGACTCCAAACACAGTTTGGCAAATCAGTGACTAACAGCCATTTTACACTTTTCACTTAGAACCAAGCACTACAACTTTATTTTTGCTTCATCCTATGTGCAAAACTGTGCTTAGGGCCGTCTAGATAGTGAAATAAAAAGTTAGTAAGAACCATCTGGGTCTCACACCAATGAAGTGCTTATGCAATACAATTTAGATGCAGTCATAAGTCAATCCTGAATAAGCAGAAATTTTTTTTTCTCTCTTTTAATAGGCCACCATGGTCTTCACTCAAAGGCTTCAACCATCACGTACAATTTTATGAACATAACCTCAATTTTCTTTAGCTTGATCTAAAAACTTTTAATCAACAATTACCTTGTATACTATCTTTACAAGCTCTGAGGATGTGTATGATTTTCCAGCATTCTTCTGGAACACATTTATAATTTGCTGTTCACGTGCAATTCGGTGAGAAATGTAGTTTTGGATTCTAGTATTTGCATCACGTACTACAGGGCCATGACCTAAAAATCAAAACACACATACCAGAGCACTATTACTCAAATCTGAAATTAAGTATGCTACTGAATAATTGAAACATTCTTATGTAAACTCTGGTAGATTTAAGAGTCATAAGAAAGAAGCAGCATCTTTTTGTATCACCCTGTCAGAGTATCCTTGATGTTAAACTGTCAGACACTCTTTGAATGATTTTGCGTGGGGGTTTTTTTGTTTGTTCGGTTGGTTGGTTGTCTTTCTCCCCCATCATATAAATAGATCAAATTTAAATTTGAATGTCTGTATCACAGTCTGCAACTGAAAAGCATTACAATGGAAAGAAAGAATTAGGATATGAAAAGTCTGAATGGACAAAAGGAATACGTCACATGGAATAAGGAAAGCAAGGGAAGACTAGGCTATTAGAAAAAACGGAAAGGAGTTCACTGCTGAGCAGATTTTAAAATGAGATTCATGTTATTATAGTATCTTTGTTTGCCTGTCTCCCCCTCCCCAAAGGACATTGATACTGATGATTTAAATTGATACTGGCCTTTGAACAATAGTGGCTGACGTAAGGGATTCAGGTGCTACTGTCCTGTTGGGGACTACCTAGCAAGCACTGAGGAAGTATCTTTAATTGTGACAGGTAATTTTCCAGGACGGATCTTCAAAACTGATTCATACACTGTATTTTATTCCTTTAAAAACATAAGTGATCATAAGTATGCTAAAAAAAATTAATAGAAGGGACAAATCAGTGAACCAATCAGAATGTGCCAGCGCAGGAATAAGCAAGGTACAGGGAAAGTTACAGGTGGGTCATTTTATGTCCGGCTGGTTAATAAACAAAACACACATGTTTCTTTCCTGGACTGATTGCAGCAGATCAGAAACGTTCAACTTACTGTCAGGTCTTTGAATCACCTTACAAAAGGGCTTAATTGGTAAAGCACTAACCTTTATGGAAAAATCAAATACTGCCTCATGGTACACTAAAATGACAGATAAAAATACTTTTCAGCCATGAGAATTACATGCATGGAAATTAATGTTTTATCTATCGAGAAATGTGATGAATATTCATCACATGCTTTTTACAGCAAGATTTCCTATTTCTTTGCCTGTATATCTCAACTCACCTGAAGTAGCAATAGCAATTTCCAGCTCTGCCATTACAAACTCTGAGTAATATATATAATTAGTAGAAAAGAAAATACTGTAAAAACCCATAGCTTTCTTTTAGAAGCTATTTAGTATCATTCAAATTGGATAGTTTCTTTCGAGATTCTTGGACTATTTAAAAAAATCACCTTATTCTTTACTTGTACTTTGGGTTAACTGACTAAATGGCTTTTTAATATTAAGGTTTTTAAATTAAAGTTTATTTTTCCTGAGGACAGGCAACTTATAGAAAAAGAGCTATTAATTTTTCATGTTTTGAATATCTGTGAACTAAAGTGCCAAAGGAATCTGTTCTTCTCTAAGTCAAAATATACACATCTCAACTTATACACTCACTTCAGCCCATTTGAAATTACTAAATATAGCTTGAAGCTTACCTTGTGAAAATACAGTATTATAAATATAAGATACGTAATGTGCAAATATAAAACTATACTGTCATATGCATTTATATTTAATGATTTCAAACATTTAATCTGAAGCTATTGCCCCTTAAAAAATAAATTAGAAATATAACACTGCTACCATTTTTAATAACAAAACTTTAAATTTAGAAAAAGCACATTAATATATACAAAGCAGAGACTAGAATGGGAACTGTCCATTCTCTTGCATTCTCTAAGGACAGAGGTCTCATTAAAATAATCAAAATTAAGGCCTACACATGGAATCACAAGGCATCTGAAAACCTGTTCCCACTCTTCCAAGTGATTTAACTGACTTAAACTACAAGACCAATGTCAGGACCTGAAATGGAATCCATATTTTGCAAAGTTAAAGGCACTTCATATCCATTACATCATGTGATCCCTAGCTGTTGTGTATGCATATACATACATTAAAATGATGTCAGAAAGCTAGGAACTAAATCCAGATGTGGATCTTTCTCATCCATCATTTTTCCAAGACAGCAATACAGTTAACTTCATCCATAAATGGACTTACATCTGAATAAATGTAAAACGTTTCTGAGCACATGAAAAGCACTCTCAAAATATGACTGCCATTTCGTGAATTTATATCAGACTGATTCATGTTATTTTCTAGTAACACATTGTGAGATAATACAGATTGTCTTATTTTAAATTACAGCACAAAGGATAGAACTGAAGAAAACAACTGGCTCATGAAATTTTGCACCGATTCCTAACTCCAGTACAACTTTTTCTGTATTATGAAGGAATATTGTTCATTATTACAGGATGGGGAGCCCTCTGCTGACTAAAATGCCCTTTTCTTGTCCCAAGGATTCTCATCAAATACTGGCTGTAAGTAAATGTCCTAAGTATTCTGCCTGAGCAACTTCTACATTAAATTGAAAAAGAAGCATGGAAGGGGAATGATTGGTAAAACTCAGCTACTTACACCCAGCCAGCAGTCAGCTTGTTACAAAAAATCATCTAATTCTAAGGCTGCCACATGATTGCTAAAGCATAGATGGAGAACAGAAAAACAGTTCAAGAATTATGAAGACCTAAAACTGCAGTACAGACAAAGTACTGAACTTACATGAATGTATAGTAAAGCAAACTACCTTCTGCTATAGTTACCCAACAGCATAAACAATTGTTCTGATTGAGCAATAACCATCTTCTACCCAACTGCACATACATTTTGTGGTGCATGGATGAAAAAAGAAAGTTAATTCTGAACCAACTCAGTACTTGGCTATCCATCACTGAAAATGCATAATATCAGACATAATACTTCCTAATTGCAAGTACAGTACAAGCACTGTTACACCAGTAGCAAACAGTCACAAATAAAAGGCACAAATATTCAGCCTGGGTGAATGTGTAATCTAGATACATAACCATTAAGAACAGAGTGAAATACAACAGATAAAATTGATAAACAAAACAGAATTTAGCATATATGGACTTTTGGAAGGCAGAAATTCAATCAGAGGAACAGACTGAAAGAGAGTAGAATATTTGAGTGAGATTCTGGAAGCTAAAATATTTTTTGTTTTAACAGAAGTTAAGTCAATAACTATGACCAAGTCGCTATTCTGTCTACATCAGCCTTCATGTCCATGGAATATCTATAATGATGTTTTTCTTAAATAGCATTTTTATGCTTAGATCTTAAAGCACTTAAAGGACACCTACTTCAAAAGAAGGTTATTTTAAGACTGAACACAAGACAGTAAGCTAAACATAGATGGTTAATGGAGCAATGTAGACACAGTAGCTCAGAATGACAAGTTGAAAAAGATGAAACAGAAGAAGTCAGAAAAAATCCTGAGATGTAGCTCTGAAAAAGCAAATGACTTTGTTACATAACGAGTTCTTAAAATGCAGTCTTGTCAAACAGACACATGATTTATATGAAAAGTAAATGTATTCCCAAGGTTTGGAGGAAAGAGTTGAAAAAAATGAAAGAAAAATCATAGACTGAGTGAATAGGTAACTTATTTTTAGAACATGTTTGGCCTCTTGGCTCTTGTTCAAATTTAACCCATGTCACTAACTAAGACAACCATTTCACAGTTCTGCAGCTTTTCAAGATGAATTTGTGATTAATCTGTGCTGCAAAGGACAGACATCTCTCTCAAAAAACTTTGCTATGTATTCACAGTGGTAGAATACGTGGGGATGAAAAGGCCCAAAAGAACAACTATTATTTTTATTTCCAGGGTAACATTAAGGCACATGGATAGAGTAATTTAAGAATACTAAATTTACTGTGTAATTCAAACAGTGATTTTGGCCTCTGGAGGCTTTAGGCACAGAAACACAAGATTCACCCTCAAATAGAGAAATTTCAGGAAGGAAAGATACCTATCACTAAAAGTTTTCAAGTCTTGCAAACCACCATGCCATAAAGTCATTTTAGCTTAGCACTTATCAAGTAATGAATTGTTACATCAGGAATGGTGTTTGATTGTAATAAGAGTTCTCAAATTCTTAGAAGAGATACTTCAAAATTACACAGTAAAAGAAAGAAGTTAAAAACAGAACCACTTACCTGGATATATCAAATCTGGTTTCATTTCTAACAACCTTTTCAAAGTTTTCATGTAATCATACAGGTCTTCAATTACTGTTGTTCCTTCCCCTAAAATACAGTCACCAGAAAACACAGCATTTTCTTCTTCTAGATGTAAAATCATGTGATCATCAGTGTGTCCTGGTGTATATAAAACTCTGTTTAAAGAACAACAACAAAAAAGCATCAGTTTTTCGTACAGCAAATATGCTTCATTTTTGAAGGTAGAACAAATAATAATAAATTCAGACACTTGCAAAGCAGCCCACGAGAATCAGAAAAAAATTAACAAAAAAAGGCTGAAAAGTTGATGTAACCAGGGTATCACTTTGTCTAATGCCAGTCCATTTCCTTGTACCAGGTAGAGAACACAGATCATCATCTCTAACTTTACTTACTGACATGCCCTTACTTACATGACACATCATCATACAAGTGCATTAAGGGAGCCGACTAACCATGTACAATTTCTGTTTTAGAGGGCTTTACTCTGAAGCTTTCAAAAAGAAAGATTGAAATGTTATTTCCAAATTGAAAATCGTGACATTCTTGACATACACCTTGCACTTAGCAATGAGATTAAGGATGATGTCTACTCCTTTAGAAATTACCTCTGAACTTCTGCACCTGACCCAGATAAAGTTAAATCTCTCAAAATTTATTTTTCCCTGAAAGCCTCATGGCACAGAGGAGCAGAGCCACCAAATACAATGAACCATGTAGCTGTTCTCTGTACAGGTCATTAAACATCTGAATGGTAAAGATTAAGGACCCGCATCTTGAATGAGCACTGCATTAGCATGCAGCAAAGGGACAGTGGATATGTGTGTGTATATATGGTAACCTGAGCCAAGGAGCTGCACTGTGGTGCCCTTTCACTAGGATTTCCGAAAGGCAGAAGGCCTTACACTGAGGCTGATGCAGACTGAGAGTGACACAGCTCCGACCAGCATCACTGCTGAACCTGATCACAATCTTCCTGTTAATGGCAGATGCATCAAAGCAGTGATCAGGAACTGAAAGAGCTGGTGCCAAGCATGGTGTACAGGGAAAGGCTAAACAGCTCCCAGCCAGGGCTGGGAGACCACAAGTGCAGCACCATCCAGTGCAACAACTTCCAGCTCTTACTGAATACTGAGAAAAGTATTCAGAAGAAAGCAGGTGAGCCATCACCCTATGGAATCAACATCAAAATCAAGATGACGGGTTGTATCGTGCCTTTGTGGGAAGTGTTATCCTCCAGCTCTTGATGAAACTTTACCAGGAAACCACTAACATGGAAAAACAATGGAAAATGAACCCAGCACTGCCTGGCACACCTTGAAAACTTGAAGGTTGCTAACTAAAATTTAACATGCAGATACTGTTATCTTGGACCCAGTGGTGGATCTGACAGTATCCTTAAAGAGCTTACTGGATTAACCAGGTGAAAATACCTGCTTTTAACCAAGCATTAAGTTTGGCTGCTCTACCCCGTCACGACTCTATAGGGGCTGTGATGTCTATCATAAATTCTCACCAGGCTGAACAAGGACACCAGACCACATGACAGGGAACTCCTGTGCTTAGTGGTATCATCATCTTAACTCTGGGAGCTAGCCCTCTATTTAGTCCCAGAAGTGTTGGCTAACAACACCTTAACTCTGAAAACACACTTGAACAAGCTCCCAATCCTCACAATAAAGTCCTCAAAGGTGTTGGCTAACTAGCCCTGTATTTTTACAACACACTTCAACAAGCTCCCAGCTCCCACAACAGCACAGCCAGCTTGTCTGAGCCCTCCAGGAAGTGAGCTGGGGTGTGGGACTGATGCAGGCATGAGTCTGAAGGCAGAAAAGGAACTTGGCTCAGAACAGTGCTGCCCCATCTCCATGGGATCCTCTCTGCCAATCACAGCTTTCCTGTTGTGACAGTCATAATGTTTGAGACCAAACATGCTTAGGCCTGGTCCTCCACCACCTCAAACTTCAAAATGTGCTACTCTTGTCTTACTAGGATTGAAATTTAAAAAGCTGTTTTACATCTTTAAATTTTTGTCCAAACATGGGCCACTTAGGGAAGCAAAAGGTCTTCAGTATGCAATACAATACTCTTTTAAAAATTTTTTTTTTTTTACACTAACAAAATAAAATGCTCTTGGACTAATATGTCTTTAAAATACCCTTTAAAAATACCCTTTTAAAATTTCTTTAAAATTTTCTAAAGGGGGCTTTTTTTTTCTTCCAATCAACCAGCTGACATTTTGCAAGTTTAGATATAATTCCCAGCTAAACTGAGGAAAACAAGCAAACTTTGTCCTTAGAAGTGTAATGTAAGAAGCCTAGAAAGAGAACGATCAGACCTTTTTGTTGTGTGTGTGCTTCCATGAGGCAGAGCAGCGTTCCGTTTCACACTCATTCAAACTAACATTACAGGCAATATACTCCCTGGCAAGAAGACCTCCCAGGTTGGCACCCTACAAGAACCTGATAGGTTCAAGGTTTAAAATTTAACATTTTAAGTATTAAATGTTTTAGTGTCTCCTTGGGAAATATTTTTAAAGTAAAGAGAAAGGCGTGCTAAATAATCCATCCAGACTACCATACACTTTCACAAAAGTATCAATTTTAATAGTAACTACTTATGTACAAGTGATAAGAAAGCATGTAAAATTTTATTTGATTTTCCCAAAGAAAATATTTTTCTAGGGCTAATTCCTGATAATTCTTATTCATAAAACTGATTTCTTTGTATTAACATACCTGTTGGACTATGATAGGAAGTCCACATGCATAAGTGCTGAAAAGACTAGATGTATGGATTTGCAGTCATAGAAATTAGGATACATGTATGTGTCAGAATTCTGAAGAAAAAAGAACTTGCAGAAATTGGTGTTTACCTGAGTGTGGCTCCCTCTGTCTGTATCACATCTCCGTCTTTAAGATAAAAATATTTATGTCCTCCTTCTATTGTTTCTTCACAGTGAGGGACACGAGGGAGCTTAGAGATGCGATATGCCGAGTCTAGTATTTAAAGAAAGTAAAGAAACTGATGTTTGGAATTTTGTCACTAACAAAGCTAATTCCACAGGAAGGTTACTTTTTTAATGAGTACTATTAACTACCACACAGTATGAATACAAAACTAGAAACAACAAATTCTGTAGAGTAACTTTATGTTTGTAAAGCAACCTTATTCCAGAGTCAAAAACATTTAATAGAGAAAGCCACTGATTTTGAATACTGTACTCTGTACCAGCAATAAATTAGAAGATGAAAAAAACAGTCACGAATGAAATTAAAAGGAAAGTCAGCAATTATTATATTTTACAAATATTCCTTCTTGACTCATAAAGAGCCACCCTGCATAAACTTTTACAACACCACTAAGATTTCTGCACTCACATTCTCATTATGATTCAGAAAAGCATCATTCAACATTTGCCTAAAGCTGGATGAAGACTTTTTGAGCTGCAACTTCCCTCAGCTTTAATTGTTCTGAACTGTGTATGCCTTGGCTGGAGCAGCTATGGAAGGCGTTTATATCCCTTGCTAGTCTTTACAACCACGCTCAATGGTTGACAAGCCCAAAATCCTCACCAAGACACCACTTTCAGTTTTTCTTTGCAGAAAAGCACTTGGCAGTTTTACAAAATAAAGCCTGTGACAAAGTCCGTGATAAAGTCCAACAATGTTAAGAATTACTGCATTATCCATACTGCTTATTCTCTTCCCAGATACCAAAGCAGAAATGTCTTCTACTGTTTATCAACATGGAATACACATATTTAGATCAGAATTTACCTGTGGACTGCCCTACCAGTTTTCCCTCATGATCTGAGGCCTATGAATTTGTGAGCAATTATTAGTGGGCTCCTGTAAGAAATCTCGAAGTTATGCATGTTTCTTTTTCAAAATTCAAGTTATTTGTTTTTACACAAGTGAAGATAACAATCAATTTGTCACTGCAGTCAATGTAAAAAGGAAGGATTATCAAGTTTTTCTCACATCACTTAATACCATGTAAACTGCTGATGGTAATCTAAGTTCTTATTTTTCACACAAAAGAAAAAATCACTATGAAGGTAGGCACAGGCGTTGAAGAAAAACTGTAGTACTACAAGTACAATATTCAGATTATTCATTGCTCTCATTCAACACACTGCAACAGTATCATGAAATTACATGTATTTTAAATGAAGATTCCAGAAGAATAATCCAGCTGATTTGCACAGAGGCATTTAGTTAATGTTTTTTACTTGCCATGTATCCAACACTTTCCATGTTATTATGAAATGAGGTTTCAGTATCTGAAAACTCTGGCCTACCATTCGGGACGTTTTTGCAGATATCAGGTATTCCACCAGTATGATCACGATGCCAGTGTGTCACTAAAATTTCTTGAATAGAGACATTGAACTCTGACAGTGCCTGCTTTAAACAGCTGATATATTCAGGAATAGCTGGCTCTCCGGTGTCAATCAGGACTCTTCTACACGCGGACAAAAAAAAGGGAGGGACATACAAACAGCAGAGAATTATAAGTGTTCATTTGAAACACAAATAATAATAAAAGATTGCATAGTAATGTGGCAATAACGAATGTCTCCATACCCAGACGCCATTTCTATCTTCCCGATATTCCAACCCCGTGTCATGACAATTTAAAAAAGTGGGATAAATAATAACCACAGCCCACACATTTACAACTCCGGGACAAGTGGCAGGAGCCACGGTTTAGCACGGCTGGGGAGCTGCGCGGCCCGGGGCTCCCACCCGCTTCCCTCGGGGAATTCCCAGGGGTCCGCCCAAGGGTCGCACGGCCGAGGCTCCACAACCCACCTGTCCAAGCCACCTCCGGGCACTGGCCCCGAAAATTTAATGCTGTACTGTTTCTTTCTTCTTTTTCGCCCCGATTAAGGGACCTGTGAACAGGCCGGCAGCCGCCTCTCGCTCCGGAGGCAGCGCACAGACACTGGCGGGGGAAGCGACCGGGGCCGGGGGAAAAGGGATGGGGAAAGACCTCCGCCGCCCCGTCCCCTTTCCCATGCCCCGTTCCCGAGCAGGGTCGGTACCTGTGCCCGGTGCCCACCAGGTAGGTGTTGGTGCCCTGCAGAGTCATGGGCCCCGGGTTGCAGCCCAGCACCCGCACCACCCGCGACGAGAGCCGCTCGATGCGCGGCAGCAGCGACACCATCCTTGCAGCGAATTCCACCGAATTCCCGGCTCCGCTCCCCTCACAACACCAGCGGCGCGGAAGACGGAAGCCTGTACAGCCGGTGCTCCGCCTCCCGGTCCCCGGTCGCGCCGCCTTCCGCCCGGCTGCGGGGCGAACCGGCCGTGAGGCGGCTCCTCCCGGCCCGCGGCCAGGGCGGGGCGGCCGCCGGGCCTCGCCTGGCACTCGGCTCTGGCAACGGACACCGGGGTGATCGATCCCCTGGGATAAAGTTATCCTTCGTGCAGAACAGTTCTCAGGGGAATTCAGTCCTCCTTTTTCGTGTCGGTGCCTCGCTGCTGCTCAGGGAGAAGCAGGTCCACGCTCTGCTGGATTCTTCCAGGAGATTTGTTGTAGGGACAGCTGTGCCTTCTCTATATTCCAGGAACGTGCCCACTTACAGAGTATATAGGAGCTATATATGCTCCTGTATGGCATTTAGGAGCCATTTAGGATGCAGCATTTAAAAAAAAAAAAAAAAGAGAGGGCTACTGGAGAATGTCCAGTGAAGGGCCAGTAAGATTGATGAAGGGACTGAAGCATCTCTTTTGTTAGGAGAGGCTGAGAGAGCTGGGACTGTCCAGCCTGCAGAAGAGCAGGCTCAGGAATATCTCATCACTGTGTATAAATATGTAAAGGGAGGGTGCATAGAGGACAGAGCCAGGCTCTGTCACAGGGCCATTGCTGCTGGCCCTGTCGTGGTGCCCAGTGCCAGAACCAAAGGCAATGGGGCACAATCCAAAACACAGGATGTTCCTTCTGAACATGAGGAAACACTTTTTTACTGTGAGGGTCACCAGGAGCTGGCACAGGTTGCGCAAGGGTGTTGTGGAATCTCCATTCTGGGAGATACTCAAAAGTCATCTGGACACAGTCCTGGACAACTGGCTCTAGGTGGCTCTGCTTGAGCAGGGGGTTGGACCAGATGACCTCCACTGATCGCACCTAAGCCATTCTGTGATTTTGTGAATTTTTGTCAGTGTCAGGAAGTGATACTGTGTTTGCAAACAGCTTTCGTGCTAGAGTCTGCAAGGTGCTGAAATTCACCTGTTTGGCTTTGCAGTGTCCCTTCTGAAACCCCCAATTATTTACCTTTCAACTGACATTGTTAAAGAAATTAAGGCAGACTTGTTCTCTCCTTAAACCACCTGTTAAGAATAAACATAATTTAACCTGAAGTAAAAGCAGGTAATATTATGGGAACTTTACCAATATTAGAATTTCAAATATAATCTGATTGTTTTATACCTGTATTGCATCCTATATGTTACCTATAAGAAATAAATGTAAATTTCTAAGATGATCATAGTAATACAAAGAACAAAAAGTGTTTGGTGGTAGTACTTTTTTTTTCCTTAAATGTTCTTTTCATTATGTTAAAATAGAAGTGCAACTCTAATGTGTGATCTAGGGCCATTTCTAGTATTTGCATGGGCAAACAGAACAGATTCTCACTGTCTTCTGAGGGGACAGAAATCCCCAAACATGGTCTTGATAGGCAAAGTTTCGAAAGACTTATTAGAAACAAACAACTCAGTGTACAGCATGGAACTGAAAAACAAAATTTTGTGGCTTCAGCAGAACTTTCTAACTTCATGAAAAGTCAAAGTTTAACTTTTTTAAAAATGTACTTAAACACTACTGTGGGCAAGTAATACATTCAATACATGCCAGGAGATGTGCTGTTAAAGGCTTCAGCATACTAACGAATGTCTGCATCTTGCCATAACAAACTGTTGTTCCCTACTCTAGCACTGGGTCTCTTTTTTCCTTCCCCTGTTGGGAACTGATTCTCAGCCTGGCACAGACCTGACACCTTTGGCTTCCTGGGCAGAGTGAGGCAGGGGATGGTACAAGGCAGGGAAGCAGCTCTGAGGTAGGTCCTGCTGCCTGCCTAGCCATGCTGCACTTGCTGGTGTTGGCTCACAACTCAGATTTTCAGCTGACCTTCAAGGTCAGAGAACAAACGGTGCCTTTCAGCTGCTTGACCAGACAGCAGTGATGCACCTTTGCTGTCCAGGGACCAACAGCAAGCTTGCCTCTAGGCTGTGTCATCAGTGCTAATTTAGCTACACCTAAAGTGCTTGCTAACCCGTCACCTGCATAAACAATGTGCATTACCTTGCAGTCACCCATGCAGCCAAATAGCTCGCCTCCTGATGCACAAGTGACTTGCCAGGCAGTACCTTGTGCAGGCCTCTATTATGCAGTAACTAAAAAATTTACTCCTGGACACGGACTTCAGTTGCAGCTGTTAATTGGTTGGCATCACAAAAGCCACAGACAGAAAATGTGCCACTGATGCTTATAATGCCTATATTTAGGCCTTCAAGACAATCTCTTTGATTTATATGATAAACATTTACTTATTTGAGATTTTAGATATCTATTCACTTATTTGAGATATAAACCCATTGCATTTATTTTTTATTTTCAAGCTCATTAAAGCATGAACTACAGACAACAGAAAGGATGTTTCAGGTCAAAGGAAAGAAACTTTTTGTGTGTGGGTATGCTGCTGACATAAGCAAGAAAACCCTATACACAATATTCCAGTCTTGTCCTGTATCATTTGACTGTATATTGTTTTATAAGCAACTGTGACCTGAATTTACCTAATCCTGAGGTGCCCTATTATGCTTATTTTGTAGCTGTTTGTTGGTACATTCAACCCATTTTCAATCTTTAGTTGCTGTGTCATTAGAAGAAGTTAATACCTAAGCCAAGGCAAATTGTGTATTTAAGTGGTTTTCTACTTCTAAGAAAATTTTGAGTGTTTAGAGAAGGTTTCTGAAATGATTTATCTGAATTTTACCTGTTGTTGATTACTCAGAAGTAGTAAGGTGCCAGTTACTTTTAACATCACAGGACTTTTTTTTTTTTTCCCCCCCTCAAATTGAGAATTGTTTGGGGAACTCTGCACTTGCTCCCCAGGGAATACTCACTACTTTTACTGTCCTGTAGTAAAGCATTTTTTCATGTTAGGCAAGAGCTATGAATCTGTTTCATCTGTAGGTGGCAGCAATGGTGCCTTTGGAAAACGAAGTACAGGTTCCTCTATTCCTTTCCTGCACAAGTCCATCTTTTTAAAAAGTCCATTGTTTCTCTTCTAATACAGAAGTTAATAGGCACGTAGTGAAAGTCTGGCTATTATGCTCTAATATGGTATAAGAAAATATGAGTGTATATCCTCTTAGCTCTCTCTTTCGTTTTACATTGTAAAGACAAAATTTTGAGGTGAAAAATGTCCTAAAGTAGATAATGTTAGACTACCAGTAAAACAAAAAAAAAGCAAAAGAAAGTGCTGAGTTTCAATAAACCTAAAAAGAGATTGTTGGTGATATACAATGTGATGTATCATGTCACTGTTTGAATTTTTAGCACTCAAGAAATCTTTGAGTACTGGCACTTGGCTTTCTTCCACATTTTAACTGTAAATGTTGAGGATAAATGCCTCTCCACTGTGGCTGTGTAATAGCCTAATAGAACTAAGCACAAGCATGTGATTCTGCAGTAATTAAAATCAACTGAATAGTAGATAGAAAATGTCTTGAGAGACTTATCTTCATAGACATTAGTACATGAAAGTCTTGTTGAGAGGATTTTTAATTGGTAGATTTTAAAGTTATTTTAATGCAATTACAGATGCTATTTATAAAAGTAAGAGATGCGTATATTTTTTGCTACTTGCAGAATATTTCTTTCTGTTTTGTTGTATTTTGAAGCTTTTTATCTGGTACAGAGATAAGTCAAGAGACCTTAAATCAAACAGAAGTGAAGAAGACTTTGCAGAGAGAAAGGCCATAGGCTGCAAGATTCCTACATTAAGAGGCAACATTGTGTAGAAAATGTAAAAAGTCAGATCAGCAGATTTGTGGGAGATGATTAGAGGCAATGTTGAAGGGTCTGGGACATCTCTGTAATGAGGAAAGGCTGAGAGAGCTGCGACTGTCCAGCCTGGAGAAGAGAAGGCTCAGGGTTCCTCATCAATGCTTATAAATACCTGAAGGGCGAGTGCAAAGAAAATGGAGTCAGGCTCTTCTCAGTGGTGCCCAGAGCCAGGACCAGAGCCCATGGGCACAAACTGCTCACAGGAGGTTCCTTCTGAACATCAGGCAACACTTCTTCAGTGTGAGGGTGAGCAAGTGCTACACAAGTTACTCAGGGAGGTTGTGTAGTGTCCGTCCTTGGGGGTATTAACAAACCATCTGGACTCAGTCCTGGGCAGCCTGTGAGTGGGCCTTCTTGAGCAGGGGGGTTGGACCAGATGACCTCCATCAGTCCCTTCCCAGCTCAGCTGTTCTGTGACTTTGCAAGATTCTCGTAAAAATCAGTATGTTAATGCTGCTCAGAGTGTAAATACTTTTGGATTCCCTGGTCAGGTGACCAGGAGTTCTGCTGTAGCAGGGTACCAAGAAGCAGAGATGATAGAAAAATGCTGGCAGCTTGTACAGCTCTACAGGAATAATTCATGAAGTAGCAGGGGAATCTATTACACTGAGATGAAGTCATCAACCAATACATTCTTTCAAGCCATGCATTTTCTCAGATAACTTCCCTTAATACCAATGGCAAAAACATTCCTTGACTGCAAAGCTGAAGTATCAAAAGTAAAGACACACAATAAATCTTCAGAAATTTTTCAGGTCAGCATTTCATCCTGTGTTTTTCTCTGCTTCTCCCAGTGAGGACCTTGGTTTCCAATGCCTGAAATAATTCAAAGATAAAATTTTCAGTGTCATGCTTCAAAAATAAAATGTTCAATGTCCTGTTGACATTAATCAAAGCAGAGAGAAAAGGTCCTTCCTACCTCATTTGGAACCAAATAAAAGGATGTGTACTGCATACCAGAGAAAATCTGTCACAATTTAGAAATGTGCTTGCTTTAATGCCAAGTCTAACCAGAAAACAAATTAATTATCCAGCCTGTAATTTAGCTTGTGAGCTACTTGATTTACACCTCATGAATCAAATATACAAACCTTGCCTCTCTCTCTGTGCTACAGAGTTTTTGTCATTTTTAAATTATAACGAAGATCACAACAGTGAATTTGTGATGTGGCTGATTTAAATCTCTAGCTTAGTTGTTATTTGGGCAAATAGCTTGCAAAGCCTATTACAAATTTTAAAAAGCTGTGGTGGAGCTGTAAGAATTTAAAACTATATACCAAATTCAGTATATAATGTATTTATTGCTCTGCTGCTAAATTATATGTGTTTTTATAACTCAGGGAGAGCATATCTCAGATGAGCAACATTTTTCATACAGAAAGGAATGATATTAATAATTGACTAAGATCAATTTTATAGGGTTTAAAAGAAACTTATGTTGTACTGGAGAGCAGGTGATTTTCAAATTTGGCCCAGATCCAAAGAGAGGGACAGTGTTGGTAAAAGCTGCTAATTGTAAATAGTCTAGTCCAGTCAGTCTGCCACAGTCTCATCTTGTCTGCACCTACTCTTGCAGTCTTATCCACTGAGGTTCCAGTGAAGTGAATGTTGTGAAGAACCAGTGGCCAAGTCCATTCCAATGGATCTTCTGCAAGTGGAACGATCAAGTCAGGAGTAAGCAAGACAGGACAGGCATAATGAAACTATTTTGTTTTTCTCTGCAAATATTATAGAGGTTTATGTTGGTGTCAGATGTTTAATTTGCTGCAAAAGCACATAGTAGCCTAATCTGACTTTAAAAGAAATATTGTCCCCGAAAGCTATATTCTGACAGAATGCTTGTATTCATTTGGCCATTTATGGGACAAAACAGGTGTCATTGTAATTGCTGAGCTGCTTCTTCTCTGACGTCCCTGGGATTTTATTGTGGAGCAATATACAACTACATTTTTAGTTAGTGAATTCATGTTGCTCACAGCCATTACGAATGAGTTTGTTGGGCATGCACACAGTAGGCCTGTTATCTTTGAATTATCCCCAAGATGATTCTGCACAGGTGGAAAGGCCTCTGCTGCGTTTATTCAGATGGCTGTTATGGCCCCACTGATGTCCTAAGGTGTTTTCCTAATGTGTTGTCTCACTGGAATGAACCATGTGCAGTTGAAACCAGGAATAATGCAGTACTGTTTTGGCTTCAGACACTGGGTTTTTTAGCTTTGGAAAATTCACTTGATCTGTTGATTCTGTTCTTCAGGTGATGATATGAAAATAATGGTGTTTCAAGCACTGCAAGGACTGCTTAGGAGTAGGATGTTTCTGACCTATGAGGGGGAAGCAGGAAGTCCCACAAGAAAAGGTAAGCATTGATATTGTGTTTGCTATAAAGATAGGATTGTACATCCTGTCTTCCTAGTCTAGAGCTATAAAAGCTATAGGCTGCTCTGGCTGAGGGTGTGCATCATCCTGTGCAGCACAGTCATCGAGACAGAATCACAACACTTGCACCTTGTACCCTGCAGCTACTTTAAACATGAATAAAAATTTCATGCTGAGTGCCAAGAACTCAGCTGGAGCAGACTCATGCAAACACCTGTAGTTTTACCAGAGGAAAACAATTTTAATCATTTGTCCTTGGAGGTGTGCAGACTCTTCATGTATCATTGCACAGAAAAGCTTTTTGTACATTTTGATAAAGTGCATTGTACTACAGTCTGCAACTATAGCAAAAAATGCAGTACTTTTTATTTTTAAAAAATTTTATAGAGTTAATAAACTTAATATATTGAAGGAATTTTATAATCTGTTAAGCTTAATATTGACTATAGACAGGGACTTCTAAACCAAATTCTTGGAACAGAATCTTTATAATATATTCTTAAGAATGACAGTTCTTTAAAGGTAGCAAATCATTAACTGTGTCACATGGTTTCCATATGAATCTAGTTTTACTTTGTGTTGTATCAACAAGCCCTTTAACTTTCTTTGTATTGCAAGTCTTGTAAAGGTATGGATGGGAAACCTGCAAATATGCAAATCTACAATTTTATGAAGTGAAAAAACCTCTATCCATGGCCAGTATTAAGGTAACCCTGCATTTTTTTTGACAGAATTTTAAAAGTATTGTGAGAAAGGAAGGATTTGCTAATCACATTTTATTGTTTCTGCTTTATCACAAAACGATTCTGTAAAAGTATTTTAGTTTTTAGAGCAGTTATATTTATGCTGACTGACAGTCACTTTACTCTTCTTGCTTCTGTCGTGTTAGATCTCATATGTTTAATAAGACTGGGGACAATATAGTTCTGAGTGATACAAGACACTCTCTCCTGTGGCACTTAATTGAACTCCACGTTGTACATGAGACCACAATGCTCTTTGGAGTGCCATCATGCATAAAATATGGGGGATATTAAAGGCTGAGATCCTCAACAGTGATTTCATCCAAGAGCAGGTGCACCTGTGAGCAGGCATTGGTGCTTGCACTTGGAACTGACATTGGACATTTGTCAGTATGGATTTGTGAGTCTCTGGTAGCATTTTTTTTTAGGTTGCCATGAGCAAAATGTAAATCCTGTGTCTTACCAGCCACTCCAAGGCTGTTTCAAGACTAGATTCCTTATTCAAGATAATTATGAGACAGTAAGCAAGCTGCCATGCTTGGTGTGGCTCTTCATTTATCTCAGCTTACCTGATGGCTTCATATTACCACCAAGATGTCCAGACAGATCTGCAGACTGCTGGCATGGCAGCAGTTTGGACAGTAGGCTTGCCAGAGGTAGAAATCACCTGGCTCAAAGCTACTCTTCTTGCTGTTGTTTCAGAGGAGTCTGGACATAGCCCACAAAACTTTCTTTGCTATGAAGTGCTCAGATACAAAAGGATGGGGAATCTGTAAAGAAAGATGAATCCAATTACCTTTTTTGTTTGTTTCAGGTGCAAAATTAGAGGCAACTCCTTGCCACTGGAATGTCTAGTACAGTATTACTCATTAAATGTGAACCTTGATATACTGCCCTCTTTGGCCATAAATTGCCTTCCAAAGAACTTTCTGTTTAAATCCAGTTATTGACTAACTAACCTTCTGCTGTTGTGCTTCCTCAGCAGTCAGATAGTGAACCTGGTCAGCTTTTTGTTAGCTTTGTTTGGTTTGGTTTTATATTTGGTTTTGGTTTTAATCTGTTCTAAAAGCAATGCATAATATTCTTGTTACGAAAAAGGGTACAGCTTGACAAAGGTGTTATGTCAACTTGCAGAATGACACGATGTTATGTAGAGTAAATACAATGTCCTTTGGAATTTTCATGAATGAACACTAGTGAAAAACTCTTGTTGGTTCCTACACAAGTTTTCAGATATAAAACATTTCAAAGAATCACAGAACAGCTGAGGTTGGATGGGACCTCTGGAGATGATCTAATCCAACCTCCCTGTCAATGTAGGTTCACCTGGAATGGATTGCACAGAATTGCATCTAGACAGGATTTGAATATCTCCATAGAAGGAGACTCTACAACCTCTGGACAGCTTGTTTTGGTGGGTTTTCACCATTAAAGTCTTACCTTATATTCAAATGGAATTTCTGGTGTTTCAGTTTGTGCTTGTATATCCTTGTCCTGTTACTGGGCACCACTGAAAAGAGTCTGGCTCCATCCTCTTGACACCTGGCCTTAAGATATTTGTATGCATTAATAAGATCCCCTCTCAGTTGTTTCTTTTCCTCCCTGAACAAGCCCAACTCTCTCAGCCGTTCCTCATGAAAGAGTTGCTCCAGGCCCCTAATCATCTTCATAACCTTCTACTGGACCCTCTCCAGTAGTTCCTTGTCGTTATTGAACTGGGGAGCTCAGAATTGGACACAGTACTCCAGCTGCAGCCTCACCAGGGCAGAGTAGAAGTGTAGAATAACCTGCCTCAACCTGCCGGCCACACTCTTTGTAGTGCACCCAGGATGCCATTGGCCACCTTGGCCGCACAGACACGTTGCTGGCTCAGGGTTAACTTGTCTATTTGTGATTGTAAACACAAAGTTTAGTTTATATTGGACTTTGCAGTGAAGTCCACTTCACAGACTATAAATGTGAATTGGATATAAATTGCATTAGTGATTTGTAAGACATTAGTGGTATTTTATTGTAGGGGATAGAAAAGAAGAGTCTAAGGATTCCTACTATCCCAGCTGAAAGATTGCCTGGGCCAGGACATGAAACCTAAGTAGGAGATAGAATGAGAGGCTAGAAAAACCTAAGGCCTAGATCCAAAAGAATAATATTTAGACACTCAGCACCTTTTCAGACTGCTATGTTTCCACTTGTCTTCATTAGGAAATTAAGAGCTTCAGTACTCTTTTTTGGGTTTGTACCTGGGTCACAGCATAGACAAGCCCAGTCAACACAAGCAAAGAATAGTCATTAAATTTGTTCATGAGTTAGTAACAAATTCTCCCATTTCATTCCTCTTAGGCAGTATGCCTGAATTCACAAAAATCCAGAGGGACCTGCCTACACATGCTCTTCCCCTGATCCAAGATCCCTGGCGCAGCTGTTCCCCATGTATTTGCTGTTGTTTGGCACTGGCACCAGCCCAAAACCAGTGGGGTTGGCATGTTCTGTTCTGCATCCCATCCTTTGTGTGCCAGCATCTTTTTTCTAAGACATGTAAATGAAATAAGGGATTTTGTAATTTTAATTTTCAGTTGAACATGAATGAGACAAAGAATGTTCTGCCATATAGCTTTTCTGTTTCATCTGGCAAATACCAAAGATCTATGGAGGAAAAATGTGTAAGGACTACCCAAAGAAGTCACAAGAATCCTTGCAGTGTTGGGCAGTGTAAATGTAGTTCAAATTAATTCTATTTGTAGTGGACTATGTAGTTAGATCATCTGTGTGTAGCTACTATTCACATAGCTTGGGAGACAACTCTCAAAGAGGTGTAGACTGCTGCAGGTCAGGTCATTACAAGCCTCTTTAACAGAAGAGCTGCAATCCTATTCAGCACTTTCTTCCTGCATATGGAAAACTAAGCAGGAATGATAAAACCACTAGATGTATGCACACAAATACAGTAACACAGTTGGAAATTGCAGAATGATGTGTACTCTGATGCAATTGTGTATACTCAAGACAGGAGTTTTCTCAATGTTTTGTGCTGTGCACAGTAAAGGAGAAGAGCTCAGAAACTGATAAAGTTCTGGGAAGGTATCAATCTTTTTCCCATAAACTGCTTTTAAAACTTGCTTGTTTCTTAGTGTTTTGCAACTGCTGGGAATTGCCTCAACAGCTGCCTGAGTGGAGAATTACTGGTTGGGAGAGTGAGTGACCTCAGCAGGTTCAGAGATGCACCTCTCTTGGCTTGACTGTTCACTGATATCTCATTACATTCTGCATTTTGTACTTGCCTGTTTAAATGGTTGTGAGAATTTAAAAGATTTGCTGTATGATACTTTAAATGAGGAAGATATTGCTACTGCTAATCTTTCTATTTTCTTCTTCTTTCTAGGAACCAGTAATGAAAACTGACTCCACCAATTAAAAAGACAATTTACATTTCTCTTTTCTGGAATAGATATGTGTCAACGAACTTAATATTTAGATCAAAAACACAGAAAAATGCAAGTCCCTTTACCATAATATGTAGAACCCTATGACCAGGTGGTATCATCAGTAAAAAGACTCTATTTTAGTAAAGCATTTAGATTCCTTTACATGCAGTGAGGAGAGAATGATAAGTGGCAGTCTAACACATGATGAAATTTACCAAGAAGAATTTTTTTTTTTTAGTTGGTGGAATTATAGTTTATATAGTTGATATTGGAGTCGACTTTTGGGTGGTTAGTAAATATTTCTGTCAAGGACAATATTCTTGGAGTATATTGATACTGTTTTTTAGAGGTCTTTCATCATTAGTAACTCAGATATTTAGTTATGAATGGTTTAAAAACGACTGGGAAGGTACTGATACTGGGAAGCTGAAATGGATTTTTCTAGTTCATCTCTTTCACTGTGGTATTTTTATAAGGTAAGTAAACTTTAAAATTTATCTCAAAATGAGAAATCATGTTCCTTTAAGACAGTTATTAAGAAATGCTTAGTATGGCTTCAGGGACAAGACCAGCTCTGGCCTTAACAATTACTGCTCCATGAAAACAAGTGGATCTTTGCCTGCTTATACCAGGATAAATTTTGTCAGGTTTTGGTGCACCTGTAGATCTTCTTTTATTTACTCATAAGTAATAATTTTTATCATTCACAACCCAATTCTGTTTGATTGATCAGCCTTTTGATAAGGCATATGTAATAAAACTGTAGTGTTGTAACTGATTAATATAAGCTTTCTAAGTGATGTTATGCACACTGAACAGCTGAGACATCTGAAGTAAGAGGTAATTTTTGAACCTGAGAATTTAATAGTATGTGGAAAACCAACCAAAATTCAGTAGAGAAATGAATAGCTGAATATAAGAATACTTGCAGCAGTACTTCTGTGGGGACTGTGTTAATGGGGATAGGAATCTTTGCTTAACTCTAAGGTAATGACCTTAACTCTAAGGTAATCCACAAAACTCTTGGACTTACCTGAACTCATACCCTTTCCTGAATGAATACCTCTTACTGTGAATTTCTGTAACTTTTGAATCTTCTTTCCCAGAATTAGCCCCATCTTCTCTGGGTGGCTTATTATGTAGCAAACCTTATTTTACCCTTTGCACTGACAATGCTGTCTACTTGATCACCTGTTCTTTGTTGCACAAATGATATTTTCTTCTATGCTGCCACTTACACCTGGAAAACTTCCAAGATGATACGTATAAATTACAAAGTTCTTTCAGCCACTCCTCACAATTCATCAGGGTGATAATGCATACTGTAAAGCATAAACTGATAACAACAAGCTGGCATCTGTGCTTGTACCTTTGTTATCAGCTACTACATCCTTCTTACTGTATGTGTTTTCTTTGGTGTATCAAGGTACAACTCTCTCATGTCCTACCTCTTAGTCATCTGATTTATGCAGTTAATTTAGACAACGAGTCTCTCGGGTTTATCCCTACAGTCAATGGATAAAAATAGATTCTGTCAGGAGTCAGGTCATACTTGGCAAGATGAGCTTCTCCAGAAGGTCATTTGTGGCAGCATCCTGTATTCTTCACTAACTACAGATGAAAATGTGAGCCTCCCCAGTAAATATGTCTTGGCCAGTGAATTTAGGATGCTTGAATTGGGAAAATTCAAATTATCTTCCTTCATTTCTTCCCTTCTGTCTTTGCTTCTTCCATTTCTCATATGTCTTTTACTTGCTCCATCTTTGAACCAGGGAACTTAGACTCATAGAATGGTTTGGTTTGGAAGGGATATGGAAGGTGATCTCACTCCAACCTCTCTGCCATAGGCAGGGACACCTTCCACTAGACCAGGTTGCTCAAAGCCTCATCCAGCCTGGACTTGGACACTTCAAGGGGTGAGGCATCCACAACTTCTCTGGGCAACCTGTGCCAGTGCCTCACCACCCTGACAAGAAAGAGTTTCACCCTAATATCTTGTGCTAACCTACCATCTTTCAGTTTGAAGCCATTTTTCCTTGTCCTGTCACTACATACCCTTGTACAGAGTCCCTCTCCAGCTTTCTTCTAGGCTCCCTGTAGGTACTGGTGACTTACAAGCTGGTGCCCTTTAGACACTGGAACTTTGTCATGTTTGTACAGTGCACAGCACAATGGGAATCAGTTTTCATTATGTTATTACACTGCCAGTGCTAAATATTAAATATGAAAATCATATATGTGTACACACTTATGTATATACATATATATATTTTAAAAAGAGAGAAATAAAATAAAAATATTTCATATCTAATAAGGCTTTAGTTTCTTTTAATGAAAAGAATGTATACCTGCAATTGTATTTTATATGAAATATTATTCTCTGCAAAGAGACCTAATGAAGTTGGTAAAGTACATATTAACTATGCTGGCTAAAATGATTTTCAGCCTGACCAATTTAAATGATTCACACAGATGTTGGAAGAATTGAGAACAGTCTGTGACATAACAGATAACAAGATAGTAACACACTCAGGGAATGTGGGAAAATAGGACATTTCCCTAGGGCACCATATGAATTCTGGAGCCGTCTGATGTGTAGCAGTTTGCAGCATCAGTCAAGGACATACCTGTGGGAGACTAAATTTTAGCAATTCCTAACCTTTGCTGTCAGAATAGAAGGCTATACAGGCAGCAGCCATTGTGATACTGGCAGCTGCTACTGTGTCTCTTGATCCTTAAAGGTAGCATCAGGATGCCCTGATGTTCTGAAAAGGAGCAGATGGAAGATTTTCTGGTGTATTTGTGAAGATTAATTCTAAATCCGTGAGGCATGAGAGTAAATGTGAGTGCTTTGCTAAACGTGAGATTATTTAATTACGTGTTTTTAAAAGAGAATGAGAAGAATTCAGAGCCAAGATGGATGATGTTCAGTTAATACCTGGTGCTGGGCTGCAGTGTGGGCCCTGCTCTGAATGAGTACCAGCCAGCAGCAGTGAGCACACGTGTGGGAGGTGCATCCAGGTAAAGGAACTCCTCTGCATAGTGGCAGAGCTCTGGGAGGAGGTGAGTAGGTTGAGGGAGAGGGAGACAGAGACTGATAGAATCACACCTGGCCCTCCCTGAGACAGGTCCGACAGTCACAGGACACGATACGGACAATTCCCTATCCTCTCTCCACCTGGTTGAGCACAGTGACTTTAGGCTGGGGGCAATGGCAGCAAGTTCCTTCCCAGGTGTGTCCCCTCTGTGACTACCTTCACAGGTGCCCTGCCACAATAGGTGTGAGGCTCTGCAAGTGGAACTGAGTGATGACTGAATAAGTATGATGGTTCATCCAGCTTGGAGGTGTCACTTGAGGTTACGTTACCCTACACCCTGTGTCAAACTCATTCCTCTCTACAACTGAAAGCAGGCTGTAGTGAGGTGGGGGTGAATCTCTTCTCTCAAGTAACAAGTGATAGGACGAGAGGAAAGGAAACAGCCTCAACTTGCAGCAGGAGGGTTTAGATTGGATATTAGGAAAAATTTCTTCACTGCAAGGTTTGACAAGCATTGAAGCAGGCTGCCCAGAGAAGTGGTGATGTCACCAACCATGGAGGTATTTAAAAGACATTTAGGTGTGGCACTTAAGGACGTAGTTTGGTGGTGGACATGGTAGTGCTAGAGCAATGGCTGGACTCCATGGTCTTAAAGTCTTTTCTAATCTAAACTATTCTATGATTCTTTGTGTTTGGTCATATTTTCTTAATAAAAATTTACTGACCTAAGTACTGACTTAGTTGCGTTGGTTTCGTGGATTTAATCCAAGTATTTTGATACTTAGAAGGTGGTAAAGTTTAGTATGCAACAGAGATTATTTTTCCTTTGATTAAGGATTTATATGATTTATATGATGCTGAATACTGTGACAGCATAACCAGAATTTAGACAGGACAATCATTATTGCCAGGCTGCTCACACCCTGCCTGTATGAACTTCTAAATGGCACCCAAATCTTCATCAGTGTAGTGTGATGAGATGGGATGTGTCGAGTAATACTGGGATTGTGTTGCAAAGTACTCAGTGGAAATCTGAGGGGAGGCATGTGATATGGAAACACTGGCAAGGCAGCTTGCCTGTCACATGTGAGGGCTGTGAATCTGTGAAGCAACAAAACCAAATAGCTGTCACCTCTGTGAACTCCCAGACAGATACAAAGCCTTCCTGATTTTACAGGAGATAAGGAGCAAATTTCATCCCTTATGAAATTGATAATGAAAATGTAGGAGCATCTCAAGAACAGAGAGATGATGGAGCTGTGTTTCCATGAGCTTTTATAACAAGGAGGAGCCCTATCATCTGTGTTCTCCGCAAAGCAATACTACAAAGAAAGAAACCTTTTTTTTCCCTGTCAAAGTGAATATGATATTTAGAAACACTGGTAATTCTTTACCATTCACATATGACAATTCCACTTATAAAGAAATTGTGGGTTTTTTACTCTCTTGGCTTCCAAGTAGCTTATATACCTTGAATTAATGAAAAACATATACTTTGTAATGAATTTAGAGGAAGAAAAAGTAAATGGTAAAACTGCATTTGTCTATATTACAGACATACCCATTTCACCTTCAGTTTAAGATGTACATCTACTTAAAATACATAACTAATCCAATACTTTTAGTTAATGTCTTTTTATTACAGGTGAAGTACCTTTTTTGAAAGACTTTTTACAGTTTATAAATATTGAAACACAGAGCTTCTATAGCAATAGATATAAGAAAAGAGATTATGGGAATATAATTATGATAGGGTCAGAGAAGGCACAGGGTTTAGGTGAGCCATGGGCATGATTAAGGAGAAAATTTGAACCTGACTTACTCTTTAGTATGGACTGAACTTTGCCTTAGGCTGGAAATGCAGTTGTCCAACACTATGCCTAAAAGTTGGCTATGAATGTCCTTCTATTGCATGCAAGATGGGCAGATGAGAATGGGCGTGTAAGCTCAAAATACTTTTAAAAGATGAAAAATTTCTCACAGTGGATTACAGTAAGTGACAAAGGCACATGGAACTCGGAGAATGTCACCGCGCCTAATATACAGTTAAAGAGCAATAGAAATATTTTGACTTTTCTAGAGAAAACCAATGTATTGTATACAGTCAGGAGTATACTTCATGGTATACTATAGTATACCACCTTATAACAATATAAACCTAGTATACCATGCTCAGAAGGAATGCTCTTCGAAAACTGACAAGTGATTTCAGGTGTGCATCCAGCTAAAATATTCCTTTTACAACATGCCCTGCATATCACCTGCCTTCTCAGCTGTGAGCTCTGCAGCTCAAAGTTTGTGTGGCTGGTTTCTACTTCTTGCTGCTTGGTCAAACATAGGCTCTGGTGAGTGAGTCCGTGGACAACTAGCAGATCAGTCTACCCAATTGTTTTTTTCTTGAAAACATTGCAAATTTTCCACATTTACATCTCAGATGAGAGCCAGATGTTTTGGAATACTAATTGTTTCATAAATGGAAAAAGCTATAGATGCCTTGCCAAACAGTTCAGTTCTTTGCTTATGAGTGATTATTTGGAGAACAGTAACACAAACACACAAAAATGTAAAAGTAGAAAGAAGTTTTCTTTGGGACTAAATAATGGATCTAGAGCCAGCTCACGAAATCAGGAATCAGCCTGAGTGGCAGAGATGCAGTCTATGAATCTCTGCAAGGAGAAGAGCAAAGGCTCTTCCCCTAAGGCTCTTTAATAGTAACACAGCTGCTCTACACCTACTCCTACCGATGCTCCTGTGTTGCGGTTCTCACTTGTATGGTCAACTTGCTTTAACATACCAGGGAATAAGTTATGAATCCTCTAGCATGCACTTAACCAGGGACCTACCAATCCCAGCTGTCTTGCTTGTAGCTTTGGAAGAACCCCTGACACTGTCTCCCCTGTGGTCAAAGGATTTGGTCTTTAAGGCTCTTTAAAGGTGCTGAAGGTGTTAAACTTGTAAGCCCTGAAGGAGTCAGGAATTCTTCCTAGCTCCCTTTGTAAGCAGAAGGGGAGCGTGATCCAGTGCTATACCGGGATGAGATAATCCTGTGAGATTTGGGTGTCTAAGGATTTGCTGCCCTCTGTTCTCTACATAGGGGAAATGCAATGCACAGATTTCATTAGGTCCATAGTCTATATGATCCTGTGGACGGTCAGGGAATTGGGAATATGCACTTTAGCATGAATCTTGTAATCATGTCAGAGGTAGCCTTAGGAAATTGAAGTAGGAGGCAGGCTAAGGCAGAGGACCTTGCCTTTCTCAGCCTGTATGTTAGCAGGCTTGTACAGCTGTCTAAGATAACCAGGTAATGGTCTGTGGTGTTCTCCTTAATTTCTCAAGAAAATAGATCCAAATGAATGGTGTGATTGTCATAAGCTATTTACTAAACTAAATTATTCTTTTGAAGGGGAAAGTCTTTAGTAGTGTTCATCATACTAGAAAAATTGGCTGAAAACCAGTGAATTTTCTTAAAAAAGAAAATTCTTAGAAAAGAAAATACTTCTGCTGTCTTTGCCTGCTGGTTATAGATAGAATGTGTTCATTGGAAAAGAATATTGGAAGCTTAAGACATCTGGGAACTAAATAGAAAAAAATAGGCTTGAAAACAGTGCCTGAAGGCTGCTATGATCAAAATCCTGCTTATGGATTTACATGGATTTATATACCTAAAAAGCCAAGAACTTAGAATAGTGACATTCTAACAGTTGATTCTAAGAATCATTATTAGTCTAGATCTATTTATTACAGGAAAATAAAGAATACTTCTATGCATAAAAATCTTCAGTAATAATAATACAGTTAAAATTGTTATGCAAATATTTCTTAGTTCCTATTCCTTCTTTCCTATGTTTTGCTCACCTTTCCTCTGCTCTTCTGGGTCCTAGGCAGTTTCATTCTAGTGCATGGTGGGGTTATGGGTGCTACCAGTGTCTGGAGTCTTGCAGGAGGAACCATGATGTTCTTTTTGATGGTTTCTTCTTCACCACTCTTAGGATTCAGTTTAGGACTTTTTTTGTATGTTAGCACAGTTTCAGACTTTCCTTTCTCTTCACTTCTCTTCAGCTTCATCTTACATCCAAACAGTATCTATGGTGCCTTTTATGCATGTTAGATACAAGTTCTTTGTTCTTTTTATCCCTAAAAGTTGTTATCCCTAAAATTAGTTTCATCCAGCTCCAGGTCTGTATTTTTATAACTGACTAGAGGCAAGTTTTTTATAGGCATGGAGTCTCCAGTGTCAAGCCATCCCTTATCATCCCATACACGTACTTCTCAACACTGTTCTGTGTCTCCACATCTCAGGATCTCAGCTGTAGTAGTAGGACTAGATTTCTCTATCCTACATCATTATGTATGTCATAAATATCTCATTCAATACTGAATATCTGCTTGTTATTTTTACCTCTATAAAACTATGACTGTAGGACACAAAAAAAAAAAGAAAAAAAAGTGAAATGAATTATCCACCTAATCAATTGGAAGAAATCACCAATTTTTCTGCAGAAAAGTCAAGCTAAACCAAGTAATAAATACAATGTTATGCACAGGTCAAGAAAATTTCAAAAAGAGCAAGCTGGCAAGCCTCAGTTCTGAGGCCTTGGTAAGCTTATGCCACGTTACCAGCAATGACAGTGCCTATTGTAGTGCCACAGTTACAAGGCTTAGTCTACAATCTGCCCAGCCAATGTTAATGACCACTTGGAAGTCAAGTTACCAGCAGAAGAGAGCAAAGCATTGCTTTGCTTCAAGACAGGATTTACATGCATACCAACAGGATACTTCTCCCTGCTTTCATTTGTTTACTAGTTCCAAAAGAGTCTTTGTTTGCCGCTGAACAGTTCAACTGGAAAGAGGTCTTTAGCTGTGAAACCCACTTCTGCAATTGCCCCCTTTAATTTATTACAGAAAAGAGCACTTCCTACCTTTTTGACTTCCAAAGCAGAACCTAACAAAATAAAGCTTGTAATCTTTATTCAGACAAGTCTGATTCTGTTCTAGTAGTTTTTATATTGCAGAGTATTGCTGGGCTTAAATGGTTTTCTGATGCCTCTGATACCAGACAGATACCAGAAAAAATTTTACCTTAGTAGAAGATGCTAGATTACATCCAAAGATAAATATCAGTGGAAAATGAAATGGGAGGAGTTGTTGTCAGGCTATGTAATTTTATTGGACTGCTCTTCTAAAACTGCTGTCTAATCAGTTTCCTTTTTTTAATAGGTATTGGTTTGCTTTGAAATATGGTTACCAAGCTGCATTTAAACCAAAAAGACGTGAAGATGCTTCAGAAACAGATCCTTCCAACCTCATTAAAAAACAAGCTATTGATGCAGTGACTGATATTAACATGCTCAGGGTGTTCAAGGCTTTTCTTGAGACCACACCACAACTTTTTGTCCAGATTTACATCCTCTTGCAACATGGCAAAACTAATTGCTATCAATGTGAGTCTGTCTTTTTCCTTAATTTGCAAGTAGAGTATCTTACTTAAAAATATAACTCATGTAGTTGGATAACATTTTAAACATACCTCAGAAAACATAAATTGCACAGTATAATTACCTTCATTAAATTAGATTTTCTATCTATTGGATGGTCCATTCTGCTAAATCAATGAGAAGAAAGATTTCACTATAAAAAGATTTCACTTAGGCAATACCTTTAAGAACCATAGACTGGGCAGGATAGCATAGGCATACCAAAGAGCATCACATGCCTAGATTTAGGTAACTAAAGTGAGCCTTAAAATTAAGGTGACTTGTTACAGAGCACAGAGTAAATATAAAATTGTGGTAAAGTGTTAAGAAGCATAAACTTGTCCAAAACTTCATTCAGATATTATAATGTAAAATAAGTATCTTTTTCTCCAGTTTAACAGTTTTTCTTGTGTTTTGTCTAGATGCTGCTATCTTTATGTCTTTTTGTGGTATCTCCTTTTCAATGGTCGATTATCAGATATCATTACAAAAATCTCTGCCTGACAAAGGTGAACTTCGTGTGCCTTCCAGGTTCATGTATCTCTTCTATAAACTGTTTACCATCACTTCTTGGGTACTCAGTATTTCACTGATCACTCTACAAAGTGTTAGAATTTCTGTAATTCTGCTGATATTTCTTTGGATCTGTGGCTTCACTTGGACTTTGAAACAATGTACAACATTTTGCAAATCTAAGAAGATGGAATATCTTTACAGAACTGTAGTTGGAATAATTCTAATTTTTACATTTTTTAACATAAAGGAGAAAAGAACAAAAGTTTTCATTTCTATTTATTATGCTACTCACACTGTAGTAACTCTAAGTATTTTGCTTGTACATATGTTCTGGAAATATTCCATTATCAAGGAAATACATTTTAAAATTGTGAGCATCTTAACTGTTTTACTTCTGGTGTTAGGTATTATTTTTCTTGTTGTTTATTATAGACATTTTCATCCGACTACTTATTACAGACCACAGACATGTTTAGATGAAGTTGATGGAGTGGCAGGACAAAAAGATAGAGTGAAAACTGGCAGATTTCAAATTTTTTAATGCCATAAATGGTATAGATCTTTTTTGTGCAGACTTCAAAGCAAATACTTGCTGGACACTCTGTTTCTCTGTCATTGTTTCTTATGTATCATCACAAAAGGGACCAGAATTATTGACTTTGAATAACTATTTGTTTTCTGTGAAGCTGTACAAAGACTGTAACATGAATACTTATCTGCTGGTGAAAGTTACTTTTGAAAAATAAACTATCTATCTATGCAACACAATCCACTGCTTCAGTTTTTTTCGCAATGCAAATGTAATGTAGGAAAGCTAAAAGTTAATAAAATGAAACCTAGCATTAAACCCACATTCTATTCATTTATGTTGATTCTGTTAAAAATAAGCTTGCTTTTTTTTTTTTTTTGTTTTTCTTGCTGGAAGGAAAGAGGAATGCATTTGAAATAACTGAGGACAATCATCAGTTATCTGCTTTTCCCCATTAGTGTAAGAGTTGCAGTTTTTAAATGCACATAATAACAAACTGTACTGCTTTCTCCCTAAACATCCTCTAAAGAAGAATAGCTTTGATTTGTGGCTCATTCACTGTCTTGCAACAAGGAAATCTGGGGAGATATTTTCAAGCATTTTATCTTCTAGGTGTTTTAATTACTCCTTTACTGGTTTTGTTCTGCTAATCTTTCACAGAATCTTCTGTATTTAGGGGTGATGCCAGCTTGTTCTGGGTTATAATAGCAGAAGAGATTTCTAGATTTGTTTGCTCTGGAACATCCCTTCCTAGGTAAGAGGAAAAAGCCCAAGGCTCCAGCCTGCCTCATGCATCATGATTGCCCTAAATTCTGTCTCCTTTATCACAGAGTATTTGCTACCTGTGATGGTGTCCTTGGCAGCAAAATGCTAGCCTGGTTTTAGGCTGAATATACTCTTATTTTGCTATGAAAAAAATGTGATCCTAAAGACTACAGATGATCTCTATATTGCTTCCCACACTTGTTTGTTCATCTAAAATCCTGAGAAGGGACTAGGGTAAGGAATGGTGGAAAATGGAGAATATTATCTCTGTCTTGAAGAAAATGACAACATTTTGTCTACCCATTATTTGGAAGACCACCTCAAACTTTATATATTATCTGAGAAGGAGATCTCTGGGGAAATATGGGATCCTGAGAAGTCCTAGTGTGGGCATTTCAGCCTTGGGTCCTCCAGGTTGTCTGCCTGCTGACAGAAATCTGGAGCCTGAGTTGCTCTGGAGGAAGGTTATTTTCTGGTGAAACAAAATAATTTGTCCTGCTGAACTTTTTTTTCTCCTTTCAATGCAGTGAGAAATTACAAATAAAAGTATTTCATTGCCATCTCTTTGGCCAACTCCTAACACTCACTTTCGTGAGAGAAAAGCTGAATGTTATGCTCCTTATGTCTCCTTGCTCCCTCTTCTGTGCCACTGAGAGGAATATTATACTGAAGTTGAGTTGATAAGAAAGACATCTAGGTGGCTCTTTATATCACGCTAATTCAAATACACACCAAACCCAATTGCTTCAGTTTCAATCCGTATTTTATGCTGGAAGTCCTTGTGGATATAGCCATATCCTAAAACACTGAAATGATCCTATGGGAAATCATGTATATTGTTTTCATAAAGCTTAAAGAGATCTTCAGTGTCCTGTCACTATGTCTCCATTTTGTTGTCAGTCAATGGGCCTCAAGAGATGGGAATTCCTGGTAGCTTGTACCCTGTAGATTTTTATCTACAGGGGAATATTATGAGAATAAAAATGTTTCAACTGTGAAGTCCTCCCTCTCTTCTTGACCTCGAGTTCAAGCTTTTCACTTGATTCCCTTCATTTTCACAGATATGAAAACGACTTCTCATTCATTTGGTCATTCTAACTCAGCATCACTGTGGTGGGGTGGACGAGGAAGCACATGAATTGACTCCAGACACATTTCATATCAGCAGTGACCACTTCAGACAAAACAAAAAAAGCCCCAGTTCACCTGGGTATAAAGTTCAAACAATAGACTTCATACATATCTTTTCTGTTCCCTGACTACTCTTAAAATTCAGCTGCCACTCAGTTCATGCATTGTGCTTGACCTTGTCATTTTAATCTAACTGCAAATTGAAAACAAATGGGGTTTTCTCTCCTTTTTTTTTTTTTTTTTTTGTGTTAAGTATGTCCATTACATCTTACAAGAAGTATTTTAATAAGTGAAATAAAATTAATAAACAATTTCTTCCTGTTTTGACTACTGTCAGACCTGGGTAAGAAGAACAACATTCAACAGAATTGTTTTAATTATCTTACTAATATTCAACGTGCCGTTTGATGGCATGGGTGAGCTCACCTGATGTACCACAGATAGCACTGATTTATGAAGCCATAATTGGGTTTCCAATAAACATTTGTCAAAATAATGTATTCATTCAAACCAATGCCTTCTTTATTTATTCATATAAAAGAGCACTTAACTTTCAACAAAGAATTGCCTGCCATCAAAAACACTCCATAAACGGGGGAAATTTATGAAGGTACAGTACCAAAGGGTGATTGGTGGAAGACTAAAGTTCACTTTAACCCTTCAGAGTGCTGAGTTCCACCTCTTGCTTGGTACTGGTACTAGACATATTTCTTACTGAAAACCCCAAGTCCAAGCATTAACCTTTTTATGTTTACACACTGAAGTACCACCTCTTTTTTCTACCATAGAGTCTTACATCTCAAAGATGGTTTCAAAACTAATGTCTCTCATTTTTATTATGCAGCGTAGAAGCATGCACAGAGCTCAAATGTTTTTAGGCTTACCTACATTCTGCCCACAGGTTTTACCATGTGTACATTCTTCCAGGAAAAGATAAGCTTTGAGAGGTAAAACTACATGTCTTGTCTGAACCTGAAGGAGTACATGTACTTGTCATTCATTCCAAGTGAAGAATTGTCCTGTTTTACCTCTTCATGCTCTTCTCTAGTTTAATTTTACAGAATTTTAGTAGAAGAATAGCAAAGTAGATGGGCTGTACAATAGATATTTGAATGGAGTGCAGTTAATCCCTTGGAGTCCATCTTCAATAGAAAAAATTTCTTCTTTTGCCTCAAATTAGCTAACATATAAAAATACAAGTCACACCAAAGATTCTCGCTGTGCAAGTCTTACATTCATTAGCTTAGTAAAATGTAGACCTTGGTGGGATAGGCAGTGGTTCAAGCCTGCTAGAACCTGTTGAAAATATGAATTGCATTGGCCTTCCTACGACTGTATGCTGGTTCCCATATGTTTCTATTTTTAGCATACAGTTTTTATTTCTGACAGTGAACACAGATGTAAATAACCGAACATCATCATCATTATCATTACTACTAGTGGAACTTTGTTGAAGTGTCTAGGATGACAATACGTAGAGGAAAATCTATCTGTTGCAACTGGAATGCAACAAAAAAATTATTAGTAAAGTTCTGTAATGCTTTGTCTGAGAACTTACAAGTGATCTCTAGGTCTCTCTGATTCAGCAGAGATATTTTTTAATGGGAGCCTAGAAAAGAGATAGTTAATAATTTTGGTCTGGAAGCAGTAAGTAAACTGCTGAAAATAAAGGGCCAAATGTTACTGGACAGTTCCTGGTTTCTGCGAGAAAGTAAATGACAAACCTACATGTTTGCAGGTCACTTGCAAAGATGAAGGTCCAGAGAGGAAAGCATAGTGGGTAGAGGCAGTGGGAACTGGTGTTTTTTCCACATAACATACCCACACATTCAGTCTAACTCAAAGTATGTTATGCTGTAGTAGAGCTGAAAGAGACCTCAAACATGATTTTCATCTTTTTTTTCCCAACAGCATGACTTTTAATGACTCACATTCAATGCATTGTAGCACAAATGTTTCTGTGCAGAAGCTTTGTCTTATCTGTTCTTCCCTCTTTGGGTGTTTGGTTTGCACTGTAAGGTATAAGTTCAGCTGCTGCCTTCTTAAGGGCCTGGTTTCTTTCAGAGATTTCTTTTCATGAATATTCAGCCCATAATCAAAAAAAACAGCTTCTCTTCTTCAATGGCATGTGTTTAGTCATCAGATTTGTCTCTGTTCACATAAAAGTTTGAGCAACTCCCGAAAAATGCTATTAGGTTTTTATAATTCTGCTATGCTTATATTTGGGGTTTTCCAAAAAACTATGTTCTACATGAAGATGTGCATCTTTAGTGAACATTGCATTATTCAACTGAGACAAGAAATGCATTTGCCTGCTTGAAGTTATGCTGAGTGGGGATACATGCCACTGCCGTGATGGAGACAGTGCTGTTGATAGTTTTGTTAAGCCATCAGGTCTTTGTCATACTGTTTGAATTGGATGAAAAGGCAGAGTGAGAAGAGAGTATTTTTGTAATCTGGGCTCTGGAAAATGGTGTCATACAATAGGTACAATGACACAGAAAGACTACACGCTACAGGTCTCTTCCACGGGTTTTGGGGCTGTATTTTGCTGGGCTATAGACATTCCTAAACTTATTCTTTTAAATCTAAGTCTTTGCCTCCTGTCAGTTGCTTTTGTCAGCAGAAAACAATACCTCACATAACTCTGTGCTGTTCTGTCACGTTCACTAGTGTGGGGCAATGTTACCTGAGTGGTATTGGTACCCTGATGTGTAGGTTGGTACAATTAAGTTGTATAAGGTTCTCTATGACAAACAGATACAAAAATTCACACCTGAGGGATTGCCATCCTGTCTACCCTGCCACCTATTTAGAATGTGGTAAATATTCCTTTAGGAGATGCCCTTTCCTTTTGACTAGAGCAAAAATGTCAACAGGGTGCACTTTAGGTAGGTAGAACTAGGTTCATGTAACTGGCCCTTTGTGTAGTAAATCTGTCATATGTAGTAGAACCCCAGCAAATTATCTGTAAAAATCTTTCCTCAGGTTGTTTATGTAGGGAGCAATGGGATGATAGTTGGCTATTTCAACCACTGAATACTAAAAACTGAATGGTAGGAATGCATCTTCTATAGACATGGACTACTCTGAGGTGTTGAGAGCCTTTGAATCTCATTTTCTTCTTCTGCATAAAGGCTTACATTTAGCATTTCAGACTACTTTATTAAAGACTTTGGACCACTTCTGAACAGCATGTTGAAATGAGTAACCTTTCTCTGAAACTTAGTATTAACTTTGTATTAATGTCCTCTGTGCAGAAAGCAATCATCTCAAGTGCATGAAAGATGAATGCATTATCAACTTGTATTAGGTATTGCTTAGGTGCAAATGGCTGATACGGCCCTATTTTCTCTCCTGAGAAGAAAAGTGGAAGGAACTTACCCTTGGTGAATTCTCCCTGGATTCTCTACCATAGCCTCGACTACATGGACTTAACTGAGCGTGACCTTATATTCTGCACAGCTGAATGGCACAGTTACATAAACACATAATGGCCAGTCTTCGCGAGCAAAGATCCGGGGAAGGTCTTTACACCTTCCAGCCTGCGCATTGGATTTTTTAGGTGAGACACAGTGTGCGCGGAACTGAGCCCACCCTTTAATCCTAAGGTTCATCTGCCAGGGCCAAGCGAGCTTGGACGGTGGCAGCGAGGTCCTCAGGACGTAGGTGGGTTGCCTTTAAGGGCTGACGAGCCCCACCTGCCCGGGAGTGGCCCTGACCAGGAATCGAACCCGGGTCTCCGCGGTGATAGCGCGGCGCCTTTACCCCTAGACCACCAGGGACATAAACACAAGGGAAAACAGACTAGGCCACATGATATGGAAGAAGTCCCTTATAAATAACTTCTTAAATGACACAACTAGAATTTGCATAAGCTAATGAGCTTGTGCTTTGGCAAACAGTTACCGTAATCAACAGCATTTTAAAAAAGCTTAATATAAGCAAAGTTATATTTCAAGTTGCATGTCCATTTCTGCTGTGTTCTGTTAAACAGGAGTTTCATAAAAAGAAATAAGCATGGCAGTTTCAAACAAGAATGACTATTGTGTGAAAAAAAGAGTATAAAATTATAATTACTGATTTGACATCCATAATTATAATCAGACTTGAACAACAATTGTAGCTATCAGTAACTAATTTATGCCTTTCTTTGAAGTAAGAAATGAAACCCCAAAAAGCCTTTCTTCACTAATGTTCTCCAAGCCAAAGAAGTAATGTTTACATGCATGTATTTAGAAGTATAATTAAAACAGCTGGGTGTGGCCTTCCTCCATCAGAAAGAAAACAAAAACCCCAAACCACAAGGGTTTTTATTGTTGGGTTGTTTTTTTTTTTTTTTTTGCTAGTGAGGGATTGTGCATGGGAGAATAGAAACTATTAACTTGCAGGCCTTGTCATAGGCAATAACAGTTTTTCCCTCACAGACAGTGGATCTCTGAGGCTCAGCAATTACCAAACTCCACATACAAAGTGGAGTGCAAAACCAGCCCCTTGTTTGCTGGTTAATGACTACTTACACCTTGAGAAAGGTGCTCAGCTCAACCACTTGGAAAACAAGCAAGTGAATGCCACTAAAATACAAAGTCTTCCACTTACAGCTTCCCTTTACCAATAAAATGTTCAAATGGGTGACTGTCAAAGCAATGACTTATTTACTGCTCACAAAAGTCCCAAAAATATTGTTTCAGTGGTATCTTATGTATATGTCAGACAGCTATACAGCAAGCCAAGAGTTCCACATGATTTAAAATTTCTATGTGAATTTTTGTTTTAAAAAAGAGCTTTCTCAGCAGTAGATTAGAGAGAATCTGTGGATACTGATACAGTTTGCTGTAGCTTATCTCAGGAAGTTAAAGGGTGTTGCTTAGGGAAATAAATGGATCAATTCAATATGGTACTATACTAAAAAAGTAAAAGGGCCTGTTTCATAAATTTTAGAAGACTGGATTCTCCTACTGCCTACTGACCTCCAGAAGCAAGTTCTCAGCAAGTGCAATTCACCATTGCTTTATCATCTGGCAGTCTGAGCACAGCATGAAAAAACAGCACATAAAACATCACAAGCCATTAAAAAATAATTTAGAAGACACTTGCCCATCCTTTGTCTCTTGCACTCCTTCATTTTCTGTGAAGACCCACCTGGTCCTTCGTCAGCAGTTAGCTCTGCTGCTGCTGTCCACCAAGAAGCCTCTTTGTGTGGCACACAAGGCAGTGTTTGCTTGGGTAGGTCAAATGACAACAGGATTTTGGATACCACCTGAGTGGGGCTGAACTGTAGAAGAGAGAATAAGAATAAGCAGGTTACTTCCTGCTCTGATCCAGCATAAAGCTCCTGTTTTAGCTCAGTCTCCACTAGTCCCCCACTTGTGTCTGTGGAGAGGGCAGAAGCCCATCTCCTGCGCTGGAGGAAAGTGGACAGCCTGGCTATGCAGCCAGATAAGTGTCCCCAAGTGAGGCTTTCTGATGCACCTCAGACCTGCTACTTATCTAAAGATAATTTGAGTGTAGTTCCCTTGCTTCTGCAGGCCTAATTATTGTACATATATGGCCTACTTTTCCATATTTTCTTCCCTGTGTCCCATCCACAAGTTATGATGCCATGCACCTTCTTTCAGATGAGGAGTGCTGGATAATCCTCCTCTCTCTATACCAGAGGTTCTGTCTCACCTTTTTCAGGAACTTTCTTCCAGTGTCTTTTCCACCCATCCTTTCTGTCTTTGTAAGTCTGTCAATCTCCCATTTCAGCCATTTTACTGCTTCTGTGCACTCATCCTCATTTTTCCAGGTCTTGTCCTTCTCCTTCATGCTTTCATATGATTTCTCCATCCTCCAATGCCTACACTAATGACACTGCTGTACTTTTGGCCCTGACATAATTTTGTTACTCACTTATTACTTCTCTTTCTGCCCAGCTGTGTCACAATTACAGAACAGCTGAGGTTGGAAGGGACCTCTGGAGGTCATATTGTCCAATCCTCCTGCTCAAACAGGGACATCTAGAGGCACCTGGGTTACTGAAATTCCCCAAATGCAGTCATGTTACAGTTGCAACACACAGCAAATGTTTCTGGCTTGAAAATTTTGGGTTGTAAGAACTTGAAAAAAGAAACACAGGAATAAAAGCCCCCAGATCCTGCATTACTGTGTCACATGAGCAGGCCACAGTTCTTTGCATTTCCAGCTAAAAAAGCTGGAAAATATAACATGGACCCAATTGCCAAGAAGAGATGTAGCTTTTAAAAGACTTTCAACACCTAAATATTAATAGAAAAGCCTGATTTAGTAGTCTTCCTCATTTACATGGTTTGTGAGAAATCTCAGCCTAGGTGTTGTTGCTCTGTCACAGGACCCTTTCTGAGACTGCCATTCCCCCAACTTCCTAGAGAGCGAGGTTGAACAGTCACATCTTCATTGTTTGTAGGTGTCCACATGAGCTGCAGACTGACCATGCTGCAAAGGCAGGGACACAGGGCCAGCTCTAAACCCCTTTGAAGGGAGGCATTAAGTGTACTGCAGCGAGCTGCTTCGTGAGCACCTTGGGCACAGGGAATTTTTTAAAGTGTGGATGTGGTGCTGTGTAAAAGCAAGTAAGGGCCTCTGGGCTTCAGCCAAAGTATCCCCACAGTGTTTCACTGATCCGTGCAGGTGGACTGGTTTGTCTAGGACTCTGCAGTGGCTGACCTCTCATCTACTTAACGTAACTCTATGTTCCTATAGCCAGGCTTTTATATGTCTGCACAATCTGCATTTATTTAATCCTAAGTATTTTACTGCCGTTACTCTAGGCAATATAGCTGGCTGCAAAAAGAGCACCTCTGCCAGTGGTGTCTTCTGGTGTGACAAACAGAGAAAACATGATACCAACAAAAATAGCATAATGTGCCACAATATATTGATACATATATATATATCTCCACACACACACATATAATGAAAACAGATGGTTATTGCTGTGCTGGGAGGGGCACTATTGCTTATTGTATAAGCAACCATAAGTGTGGGGGCTGCTTTTCATTTTCCTAATCCTTTCTTGACATCCTGGGTCTGTTGCCTAACAACTAATCTCCTTCATGCACAAACTATTAACCAGCAGTTCTAGCATTCATCATGCAACCAATTGTCTTTATCTAGGGACTATTTTAATCTGAAAAACAGTTTATATTAGAAACACATTCTTAGCAGAATGCTAAAAAGACTTTGTAATCTTTCAAATAGGCATCAGGGCATGGTGTGGTGATTTCCTTGAATGGTAATAATGCCAGAAGTTCAGTTCTGAGATTTAATTACCTGGAATATTATTAAAGAAGGGAATGTAATAGAGGGACAAAAATAATTTCATAGATTAAATTTTTTAGCAAGATTTTATATGACATCATTCTACTCTCTACTCCTCCTCTAACTGTCAGGGTTTTCTTTTTCTCTTGGCTTACATAGATGACAAGTTGACAGTGCCAGTGGTAAAATTTCTCTTTTTATCCACAAAAATTTACAGCACAGGTAATGGTATGTTTTCAACCCACCCTGTCCTATTAGGTCAGACAGTTAATTTAAGCAGTGTCTGCCTGAAAAAGGTTAGGTAGCAGGAATCTGAACATTAAAATTTTTTAGAAAAGTTGCCATATGGAAAAAGTGGCATCAGTGTCACTTATATCACTTAGAGCATGGAATAAGGAATTGATAGCTTTTTTTGTTTTGATTCTGCAGTTAAGTTGCATCAGTTCCTCCGGACAAGAACTTCAGTAGAGCTTGCACATAGCCAGAGAAGTTGTAGTGAGGTACTCATCTCATGAGCTTATACACATCTGTAGCCAAGCAGTGAAAGTTACATGAATAAACACAGGTTGAGAGTTTGGACTTACCTGAAGAATCATAATCATCCTAGGATTATGTAGGAATCTCTGGATAATTAGAGAAGTCTATTTCAGTTCCCTATCAGCCAAGACTTGGTCTGACAGATCAAGGAATTAGATTGAATTAGACAATAATTTAAATGATGACAATTTAAGTTATTTAAAATTTTGCTGTTATTGAGTGAATTACTTGCCTTTGTAGATGAACTGTAGGCCTGGCCTCTCTTTGAGTTAGAAGAGCTACAATCAAACTACAAATGGAGATAACATTTTGTTTCTCAACACCTGTGGGAAGGGATTTCTTCTGTGGAAATAGTGTGCCATTCTACAACTTCACAATGTGCTGACCTCAAATACTGTATGCAGTTCTTATTTTCCCATCTAGAAAAAGAATGTAGTATAGTATCAGGTCAGCTCCCAACCTGTGCTGGTGCATGGAGTTATTCTTCCCCAGGTTCAGGACCCTGCATGTGCCTTTTTTGAATTTCAGACAGGTTTTCTCTGCCCACCTCTCCAACCTGTCAAAGTCCTTCTGAAGGGCTGCACAGCCCTCTGGGGTATCAACCACTCCTGCCAGCTTTGTGTTGTCAGTGAACTTGATGAGGAGGAGGCTGCCCCATGTTAGAAATGTTAGCATTGCAGTGGGACAGGGAACTGTATATGCAGAGATCCACATTTTAATAAGCATCCAAATCTAATTTGTTAATGATTACTTTAAACTACTAATAAGAATGGATTGCTAGTGCCCTAGCTACACTTAGGACGAACGAGTAACCACCTACCAGTGTAAAAATGACAAAACGTAAACCAAAAGGGAAACACTGATTTGAATGTTTCAGTTCCAATCACTAAATCCAACTTTCTTGGTATCTTATTAGGGAGACAGAAATTATACAGAGCAGTGGAGGAACAAGGATGACTTTTGTAGCTCTCCCTAGAAAAAAGGCTTCACTCCCAAGAGTACCTGAACAGGGTCCTGCTGCTGCTGCTGCTGTTGCTGTTGGTTTCAACTGATACTCTCTGACAAGCCAAGGTAACGATTTAGGTCCAAAGTCCAGCCAGGGACACCAGACAGGAGCAAAAACAAGGCTACTGCCCAGGTCTGATGTCCATGCAGGAGCTACAGTTAAAAATGGAGTTGTAGGGAAAACTTCCTACTGTGCAGACCCAGTGTCTGCCCAGGGTAGATATCCCAAAAAACCTTTCAACAAACCAAAGACAAATATAAATGAGGCTCCCAAGGCCATGGGCAGAAGGTGTCTATGTGGGTCCCAGGTGAGGCTGCTCAGGACAATGGAAGCCAGTTTGTGCAGCTGGGGCCCTGGCAGACTCTGGGGAAACATACCCAGTAGGAACAAGCTAAGCCAACATGTTTGGTTTGACAACTTCTGGTTTGCACAGGAAATCAGAGGGAGCTTTCTTGGTCTCACTGAAATCACTGCCCATCTTACAATATTTATATGCACTAAACAAGCAGGCACTCCTTTAAACTTAAAAAAGAGGTTGAGTCTTGTCCAACTGAGGTCTGTAATAAAAATCCCATTGATTTCAGTGGGGTCAAGACTTTACCTCACTGTTTCTTTTCCTGAGCTGCTGTTTTGAAGTCCAACATGGTAATAAAAATGATTAGAGGAAGTGCCACAGACTCTCTTTTTCCAAGCCTTTTCTGGAAATCACGGACATCCCTCCTTTATCAGTGCATTTTATACTCCCTCCTTTGACCCTTGTGTCAGGCTAATGGCTTTCTGATTAAGAGTCAGATAAACCTGCTCCAGAGCTCATCAATATCACTCCCTTTTGGCCACAGGTCTGGGTCAGTGATGTGAGCATGAAATATGCCTTTCCTCCTGACCTGCTGATGGAAAAATGTTGTGCTACTGTAGGGCTTGCTGCTCTGAGTTAAAGACAGCCTAGCAAATGAATCAGGTGTGGAGTTCTTCCCCTGGAAATTCTTTATATCCAAATTGTTTGATCATCTTCATTACAAGGTTTTACTGCCAATACTTTTACCCCATCTATTTCTGGAAATGGATGAGTACTGTAAGTGTCTTTCTGTCACAGACCTGGGGATTTGTGTTTGTTTACTTTTGCTTGAGAGGAATAAATAAACTAGGTCAGGGTAATGAGTAACATGCCAAGAGTTTAAACACATAAAATGCCTAAATTAGCGCTTTCAATATTTTTCTTCTCTGAGGGTCATAATTTTTTGGTGCCTGGCAAATAACTGCTCCTGAGATTATACTCTTCTCTGCTCTCAGTGAGTTTGCCAATGCAGTCAGAAGTGCATGGCCATCCATCTTTTAGCTAGAAACTATGGAACTGACACAATGCATAGGATTAGGTGTCTCATCCACAAACTTAGAGCTCCTTAGCGAGTGCTTCAGCTCACTATCCAGTACAGATGGGATTCTGTTGCCTAATCATGTCTGTCTAGTGACATTTTTGATGCTCCAGGATATTTCACCTGGCCACCATTTGCTGCTCTTGAAGGGCAAAGATTTTCTGTAGGTCCTGTGCCCAGCCTCCCTTGGTTCTGTCCTGAGTATCCTAGAGCATCTCAAACAGCTCTCAACATCTGTCTTTAGGAGAGTGAATGCCTCTTTTGTTTATTTATCTTAGGATAAGGAGAAATTCTCTCCTGGCTTCATTGACTGTATTGATTAGTTCTCCATTGATTGGTCCGGAAGTTTAAGATGACCTTGGCTCACAGTAGACACTTAAATTCTGGTGACTTTCTGTCTGAAACCTAATCCTTGTGCCCCTACCTAAGAGCTCCTGAGCCTTCATGATTACAATTAGTATTTCTCAACATGCTTCAAGGAATTATTATTTATTTGTGTCAGTTTGCCCCTCCAATCACAGTATGCAGTAGTGCTGGTGTTTCCATGTGGGGCCTTAGAAGGGATTAAAAATGCAGAGGAACTTGAACAACATACAACAGAGATTAATTTCATATTTTGTGACTTTGCCTTTAAAACAGACTTACTGATTCAGGAGGTTTGTTCATGTGTTTGGCAACTTGCTCCATAGTAGGCTTTGGAAGGCCTGCTGTGCCACTGTCAGAAGCTAGTATTTTTTTCTAATTGTGATTATCTGTTAATTCAACAATTACCTTTTCTTATAAATGTCAAAACCTCATTGAGCATTAATTTGCTAAAAGATCTTGTGATATGATAATATGATATATAATGTAATATTCATAATTTATATGGTATTTTACAGTGTCTTCACAGTAGCAGCCTCATTATTAGACTTTGAAGTTTTATAACCTGTGTGTTGCTCAGTGTAGTTTATTTGTGCTAATCTGTGAAGCGCTGAGGAACTAATAATAGTTGCATGATCTCTGTAGGTATCAGATGGTATTCAGCTCTGAAACTTGCTAGGAGCTAATTATTTGAGGTAGAACAAAGGAAAAATGCCTCTCCGGAGAGGAGAAGATATGAACCTGACCATAAACAGGACACAGAGTTTTTAATAATAATCCACATTAATAATCTCCTCTTCAGACTAGCTAATAGCTCTGTTAATGAATAGCAAGCTAGATTTATATTTATATACTGTTTTTACCTTACAGCACAACAAAGCTTTGCAGTCTTGCAAAGGAGGCCTCAACTTTTAGGTTTTATCTTTATTTTGTTTTTCCTTTCCAAAGAAGAGTTGACACACAGGCAGCAACAATCTGTTGCATGCGTATTTGTATAGGAGAATATATGTATATATTTTTTAAAATGCATGCTACTGCACTTCATTGTTTAGAAAATGACATATGATACCAATATCAAAGATTTCACAGCAATGCATGTACCCAGGGGACAGAGTCTAAGCTACGGTGTGTAAACTTAATTTGATCATTTCCTGACTTGTGCTTGGCCGGTGCTAACCCGTTCACTTTCTCATGAAGTTAGTATTTATAGAGAGCATGTGCAAACATACACTAAATTTCATTCAACTTTTAGTATTAGTTATTTTGTATTCTAGTGCAAATCCTTTTGTCATAATTGATTAATAGTAAAAAAATTTAAATATCCTTTTTTCTTTAAGAAAAATTTTCCATTAAAAAATCTAACCTTTGCTTACACCCTACAGATTCTGTAAACTAGAGCAAATAAAACCATTCTAATGGCTGTATGAAAGGCACTTGTTTGCATGCATTTGGAGGTGGCTGCAGTGGAACCATTTGCAGATACCAACACCCATAGTAGCCTTCAGTAGCAGTCTTTTAAAACTGAAATTGACTTGAATGAATTCCAAGAAAAGACAGATACTGTTAGTTGATGTTGCTGTTGTATGACACATGGAATGTTTGTATGTTTTTACCAATTTTACATCCCGTTTCTGCCTGTCCATCAATGAGCCAGTCAGAGCCATTCCTACTATTTTAATGCTGCACTAACTATTGGAAAGGGTATTGTATGCCCTCTGCTCCCTCCTCCAGCTCCAGAGTGAAATTTCCAGAAAGATCAAGCTAATTTTCTACCCTTTTTGTCTGCTTTCTCTGCTTTCTTTTTGACACAGGACTAATTCTTCTTGAACTTAATGCCAACTGTCTGATAGAGGATATTGGGCTATTTTACTTTATGAGAAAAAGTTTTCTAGTTTGTTTTCCTATGCAATTCATGAAACTAGCTGAAGTAGGAGATACACATCTAGCAGCCAAACAAGGCCTGCATTATGCTTCTACAAGAACTGGAATAGCCTTCTGATATCACTGGAGTTCAGCCTCTTGAGCAAAACCTAGTCTTCTGGTGGCCGAATTCACCCTTTGGTGGAACACATAGTTTCTTTCTAAGAGAAAGTTTCTAACTTCTAAGAGAATTCACTTTCAAGCTCATGACTGCCAATTCTTTTTTATTAGAATTTTGGACAGCAATTGTGAAGTAATAATATCAAAAGCTGTGTTTTAGATGGTGAGGGTTAGTTCCTGCGCATGGTTGAGTGGGAAGTGCAAAGCGTAAGGGAACATGAAGCATTTTCTTTTGGACAGTAGCATGAATGAGTCCCTCCCTAGCATTCAGCCTCTCCTATCTTTTAAACTGATGTTCTTTCTTAACTCCATACGTAGGCATGTGCTTTGTGAAGTTGAGCAATGGATTTAAATTCTCAGTGGCACTGCAGCCTAAAAGATCAACATAGCTTTTACGTGCATTTAAAAATATAATTCTCTGATTTGTTTCAAAGCAGAAATGGTTAAATGGGAAAACACAGCCCAGCACCACAGGCTGTCTATGTGCAAGGGCTTTAATGACCCCCAACTTTTAAAAATTTGTCAGACATAAAAGCAGTACTAATCCGATTAGTAACTGTGATTGAGTAAATCTACTGTAAAAATGGACCGTGCCCTGTTTTGAACATGATACCATGCTGGTCATTTGAGAACTGCCACTGTGAAACATAAAAGTCTCTTTGATGGAATATTTATTTTATGAGTTGAAAAAAAGGGATAATATAATATTGTTTGTTTTCAAAATCACTTGTAAAATTTTATTAGCCAAGGAGCCAATATTCAAAACAGTCAAGAAAAGGAGTGCTGTTCAGTACCAGAGATGAAAACTCATCAGAGAGGAAATCAAGTGGTTAAATCCAAGAATTGCTCACTCTAATTCTTTTTGCTGCAGCACCCCTTATGAATATAAAGAAGACAAGTATTTCAGAAAACTGTATTTCCTAGGTTGAAAAAGTCAGCACTGTGTGGCCTTGGAAACCCTCACTGAGCTCTCTATCTGCCCTCCAGAATATTTCTGCATGTCCCTTTGGCAGACACAACCTCTGATTTTAAAGCAGAGAAGCATCTTCATCCCTTGGGGCTCATGTGCACCACAATTAGTCTTATTACAAAATGCCAAAAAATCTCTGGCAGCTAAAACAAAGTCCAGATAAACGTCCACACCACTGAAGAATGAGTTCCTTGAAAACAATTAGGGGTGGGCACGAGCCACGACGTTTGGATCTTGTTCCAGGTCTGGAAAACCTGAGTCTCGTGTTTTGACTCGGCCCACTATATACATATATAGAAGGAGATCATCATCAGCATTTGCATCCAGATTTCATTAACTGTTTATTTTAAGGGCATGCATATGTACATTCTCGCAATTGTTATCCAAACTTCAAATAGAACAATAAATAATATTGCACATAAAATGTCTCATTTTACATTCGCCCACATGTAGAGGCATTTCCTTTCTGGTCGGAGTGTCTAAGAGGTTGTCCTGAGTCAGGAATGCTTGCCCAGCCTCTCTTGGTCCAACATTAATGTTCTGTTTACCTAATTAAATATTAGCTCAAGCTGTTTGCATGGTAGAACATGCCAGCTATTGAGAGAGAAAAAACCACTTTCCTAAGCCCAAAAGTGCATTTTTCAGACATGAGATACAACTTATCACCCCAGCTTAAAAGCTTGTTATTTTTTAAAAGAAAAATGAATTCACCTTGTAATGAAGGGCTTTTATTTTGTTCAGTAAAGTGAAAAAAATATAGTTTTTAGGATATATGGAAATCTTAATTTGTCCTGCAACAAGTCTCTTGCTTCCTGTTCAGTTCATCTGCATTTTTGTACAGAAGGAAACATTTTAGACCATATACAGAAAAAACTACCAGGACATTGTTCCTGCTTTTCCCTCTGCACCAGAGTGTTTGGTACCAGGATTCAAATTCTTCCCATGCCTGAAGGATCTTGCCATAAACCAGTTTGCTCCTGGATCCAGATAGCTATTGAGCACTTGTGGCAGAAATTACAGATGAAAAAGTCCTGGCACTTTGGTTGGGGCAGCAGGGGAGCTCCTGAGTGCTGCCAGTGTTCACAAGTGGGGCTTTAAACCCTGGCTGTGGGACAACCATCTCCGATGAGTTTTGCTGAACACTTGCTGTTAAATCTGCATTTCTTTGAACAAAGGTCTTGAACTTCAAACTGGTTGAAACAACAGTTTTTGGTGATTCGTTTGTAATAAACACAGATGAATTAAAATTTCCCCTCCACAGGCAGTTCTCTGCTCATTGAGGAAAACGAAAAATAGACATTTTCCAAGCTTTTTAACTTATGATTCAAGCTCTTCATATTTGTACATACATACATGTGTTTTAGTATGTATATATACATATATATATTTTAAAGATCTTTCCATAAAGCATGCCTCCTATAAAGATAGATCTGTGAAAATTAAATAGGAGGCTAAAGAATTTATCTAGGCTGGGGGAAGCTTTCTGATGCGTAAAGGTCAGTATTGTTTGTTCCAAACCCAACAACCTGCATCTATGACATACATTTTTTTTCTATTTTTAATCTTAACTGAATTTTTGTCAACAGTTCAACAGGTTCAAACTCAAAAACCAAGTCATCAGAATGGCTTATTTTGATGAGTTTCTGCACTGCAGAGATGGTCAGCTTATGACTATGAAGTAAGGTAAAAACCAATTTCCTAGGCTTGAAAGAGTGGGTCATAAAAAGGAAGATGAGTGCCTGGAATAGTTTCCGTGCCGCTCATCAAGACCACAAATAAAGATCCAGTACAATTACCTTCTTTCAAATATCCTGTGATTCACTCTGAATAAAAAAACATAAGTAATAGTGACCATAGCACACACCTATTGTGCTTCTAAAATGAATCTTTGTTCTTCAGATAATTAATTTATGACATAAATTCTCTATTGAGCAATTATTTGCATGCACAAGGACAAACAGTAATGAATACATAATGTTTTAGTGAATGGTAACTACAGTGGAGTCAAGTCCAGAAATCTGAAGAAGAGTGTAAAATAGTTCCATTGAATGAAATGAAACTTTATGTCCTAAAAAAGGGGGCTCAAATTAGGACTGTTAAAACCCAATTTGGATTTTCTCACCAATATCCTGACAGAAATTGAACTTGATCTTTTATACTTTCAGCACATTGTATTACAATATATTTCAAAATCAGACTATTTGCTAGAAAAAGCTCTGTTTATATTGAAAGACGGGGATCATATATTTTCATCCTTCTGAACTAGGAAATCCCAAGTGTATGGGGTCCCAGGCTGCTTGTTAGGGATGATGGTTTGTGTAGAACAAGTGATGAACAACTCTTTGTTTCATTCCCAAACAGTTTTATAAATAGAGCTCACTTAAAATCTCATAAACTTCATTCTATCCTGAGGCCTTTCTGCAGAGCTTCATTTACACACACACAAATTGAGCATTTAAGAGGTTTACTTTAGTTTGATAATGATCTATTAGGACTGATTATATATATATAAAAATTGGCTATCTAGTACAAACATTCTTTCACATAAACAATGCATCACCTCATTTCACTGTGGTCTCATTTCTGGATGGAGTATCAAGTTCATAGCATTATTCTAGGGCAAAGCGACTTACTCTCGTAATGTAGTGCTTTGGAGCTTGTACTCTTTCAGAAACACAGAGCACCAGATCTTCAGCATTTTTGGAAAGTTCCTTCTTGACAGAGGTCATAGTTGTAAATCAGGTGAAATTTTACGTGTATGTGTGCATATATGGAGAGAGGGAAACAGAGGTGGGAGGATGGTATTAGTGGTAGGAACTTAAAACATTCTGTCATTTAGAAGGGCATTCAGCATGTCGATGGTTTTCATTGAGGCTTCTTTGTTTTCAAGTTCTAAAATATCTCAAATAGCAATTCCTGGTCCCTGGCCCACATCCTTTTCTTTCAAATTCCTTCCTAGGCTTCTGCCTTACGAAATGTTATGCATCTTCCTAAACTTCAACATGAAGCAAATGGTGTTCCCTCTGGCATGGTTTCGTGACTGCAGTTTGGAGGGTGCCCTCTGCAGAGCAGTGGAGGGAGTGATTGTGACCACTGCCATGGCATTGCCATTCCACAGCAGGATGAGTTAGTCTGGGGAAAGAAACTGGGAATGAATAGATTGAGGACAATTCTGGTTGCTGCCTTACACCAGCATCTGAGGTTATCCATCAGAGACGGCAAGGCAGAGCTAAGAGGAACATGGCAGATAGGAATAAGTATATTCCAGACACTCCATCTGCTGCCAGTGCTAGTGCTGCCACCTAGAAATGGGCTGTCATGATGATGGTGGTTTAAATTGGCTAGAAGGAGTCCAAGGCAGCAGGGAAATTTACTGGGCAAGAGATTGCTGCACGGAAAAAAGAAGGAGGACTTCTGGAAAATCTTTCTCTCCTCCAAAATATGCCAAATATCATGTTATTGCTAAACTTCTCTGTAATCAATGTCATTACAATGACATATGTCATACAGCTATTCTTCAGCAAAGGAACAAAAGGAAAGTCTGGTCACCTACCAGATGCTTAACAGTTCTATCAACCAGTCAAACAGTGAAAATACTGATGTCTCTTCAAACTGTGCCTGACTTATTTAATATAGATGGACAGCCCAATATCAGCAACATCTCAAGTGCCCAAAACATTAATGCCGTATTACGTCTTCTCAAGTGAAAACACAGATGAGCATGTAACCATTTTTCTCATCCTTCTGTGACTGCTAGCAGAGCAGACCCCAGTGGCTGGTTTTCCTCTGGACAACCCATGAGACCAACAATGTAACTGAAATAACTGGAGAAAACATAGACACAACAATTATAGTTTTCATGCCAAATCCAGATAATTTTTTTTTTTTTCTTTTTTACCAGGCTTTTTGCTCAGAATTTATTTTAGGTATGATACTGCAGTCTTCTGGTTCTACAAGTAATCCACAAAAGTATTACCTGATTGGGTTAATCCATTGATAGGCAATCATATGTATTTATAAACAGCACAAATAATTATGGCTAAGAATATGCAGTCAAAAAAGTAAAAAGGAAAGGTAAAAATAATTTTAAAATCTTGTCTAGGTTCACTAATTTTTTTCTTCTGAAGGACTTTATTTCCAGACAGGCATTCCCAGAGAAGGCTGCAATGGTTTACTGTCAGAAAACGTCTGATTCTTTGTTAACTGTTTACATTTGATGGGATCTACAATATCCTTGCATGTAACATCAAAGACTGAGTCAGTCCCTGCATTCAGTTTGTTCCCACACTTGAAATTAATACCTTCTGAAGAAAGCTGTAGTTCACCACTGCCAAAGGAGCCGATCCATGGATACAGACAGCAACTGGGCTCTGCTGTGGATAAATATGTGGTTGAGGCCCAGCTTTGTTTTCTAATGAATCTACAGTGATCATCAGCTCTAAATTTCACTAAGTATTGTCAGCCCTAAATACCTCCTGATTTCTGAGAGAGACTATATTCAAGAGCATGTAGTGACAGGACAAGGGGAATGGATTTAAACTGAAGGAGTGTAGATTTAGATCAGCTGTTAGAAAAAAAGTCTTTGCTGTGAGGGGGGCGAGGCACTGGAACAGGTTGTCCAGAGAAGCTGTGGTTGCTCCATCCCTGGAAGTGTTAAAGGCCAGGTTGGATGGGTCTCTGAGCAACCTGGTCTAGTGGAAGGTGTCCTTGCCCATGGCAGGGGGGGCTGGAAGGAGATAATCTTTAAGGTCCCTTCCAACCCAGGCCAGTTTATGATTCTTATTTGCTGAAATCCAAGTTAGTTGCTCATCAATTCAAGCGTGGAAAAACCTTTCTCACAGCGTTCTTTTCGTTGGAGAGGAATGTTGGAAGAAATACGGAAACTTTTTAGATTTTATTATTTTTTTGAGGAGCAATCACTCCTTTTTTTTGTCATTGTGTATTTCTGAAGGGACTCTCTGACCACTTGGAGTACTGATAAGACTAGGATGGTCTAACTGCTTGCAGTACTGAAAAGACGCGCTGAGAAGGGGGGAACAAAATAACAAAGATTAAACGTGTACATCGAATAGCACTGAAGTTAAAGATGTCTCCTCGGTACTTTACAGAGAGAGTATAATTCACAAAAGCATATAAACCCAGGTATTGACCTAATTTTGTGGCTGCAATCTGTGAATTCAACCCTCTTAGTCAGTGAGACCCTGAATTCACAAACCGGCACTGTCTTAATTTCTCTGCTGACGCAACCGTTTGGTCTTACACTTTTCCTCTCGGAGGCCAGATGCTCCCCTCGGTTTCCCCCTCGTACGCAGATCCAGCGACAAGGGAGCAGGGTGGGGAATTGTGCGTCCCGCGGTGTCCCGAGGGAAGGTGACACTTGGCGGCCGGGGGCTTTTCCGAGCGCTCCCCTCAGAGCCGGCTCGGCCGGCAGATGGCGCTGCCGCCACACGAACTCGCCCCGCCGTGGGAATGCGGCGGGTTTGGGTTGGGAGTCAGGAATAAATTCTCGGCCGTGAGGGTGGCGAGGCGCTGGGACAGGTTGCCCAGAGAAACTGTGGATGTCCCATCCCTGGAAGTGTTCAAGGTCAGTCTGGATGGAGCTCTGAGCAACCTGGTCTGGTGGAAGGTGACCCTGCCCAAGGTAGGGGGCTGGAACTACCAAGTCCCTTCCAACTCCAAAAAGTCTGTGATCTTATGAGGTTGATTTTTTTTTTTAATTCATATATTTTATACTTTAGCAGCTGATGCAACTGTTCATCCATCAGACTGAACCTAGCAATACTGAGGCAACAAAGGATTTTTTAAAGGAATTTACAGACATTACTTACAAAATTGCTTACTATGCAAAAGTGAAAAAGCAACAGACTGTCAATTTTTTACAGAAATAATGTCTGCCATGGCAACATTTTCATATTTCTGGAAATTGTTACTTGACACTTTAAAGCTTAAAAAAAACAATAACCAAAAACAAACAAACAAACAACCCCCCAAACCCAAACAAACCCAAACAAACAAACACAAACAAACAAAAACCCCCACCCTGTCAATTTTGAGGCATTCCAATTTTTCAGAATTAAAATATTCATCATTTTCTGAAAAATGAAGCATATGGTGTTTCAAAATGAGAACCCCAAATTGCTGGTTACTTTTCAAAAACTAAGCCTGTAAGTGCTGAACCTCTTACTACCACTGTACTCACTGATAAAAATAAAGTAGCTCATATTGCCATCTGAAATATTTTAGCCTTCGAAGCAGACACAGCTATGCTGTCTCACGAGATCATAGCCAAGTCAACAGTATTTGGTCAAACCTTTGTTTTTTGCTGGGCAGTCCTCAAAGGATCTGTGTTTAGTTTCAACTGTTATCAACTGGAAAGCAACATAAGAAATGGTGCTCAGTACTTGGGTTCATAGTCAAACACCGTCAGAGCTTGAGGAGGAACAAGAAAAGAAAGCTGATTTGGGTATGGGTTTGATTCACCCCTCTGTACATATGGGGCCCACTGAGGATTTTTGAATCTGAATCTAAGTGTATATGAAATGCAGGCACTTTCAGATCCATGCTCTTGGTTTGGTTTGGATCTACTGCTCTGCTTTGAATTGTTTGGGTATTTGCTTGAAGCTTGCCCAACTTGTCCATATTTTCTGAATCTGGAAAACTGAGCTGAAAATGTGACCAGCTGCCTCTTTTTGTGTTATTTGACAATTTCAGTTCTCAACAGAAACTAGAAATGAAATTTGCATATTTTAAAACTTCCAGGACTTCAGCTGATGATGAGCGCTAGGTAGTAAGAAGGACAAAGAGGTGCAGATGTGAGCATGCTTGAATGGTCCTGGGTGTCCCTTCTTCTTTCTTAGACTCAGACTATCAATAGTGTGAAATGATCTTATATGATAAAATATTTTAAAAGAGGTAGTGTTAACACAGCACGCCCCCATAGATACTTCAGTAAGAAACAGATTTTCCTACTCCTTGATTCACACACCATTTCCATTTTGAACAAGAAAGTTAGATGAGAATTATGAAACAGAAAACTGCTTCTGTTGTGTGTGCCTCTTGTTTTCTGCAGTTCTGGGCACTTGAAATAGAACCCCACTGGCTTCAGAAAGGTTTCTAATGTTTCTATATTTAAAACTACCCAAATTTTAATGCATCATTTATTCCTTGTTCACCACTGTAAAAATGCAATTAAGTAAAAATAATCAGAGCATCTGCTCTGGTTCTTATTTTATAAATCTTCCATAACTACACATTATTTTTATTTGAATTCTTACTCTGTGTTATTTTTCATACTGTGATAGCACTCATAATCAGCAAAACATGCTTTTGAAAGTATCTGATTGATCTGGTATTATTTGAATGTTTAATAAAAATCTACCTGTATTCATTGTATGATTTTGTCTGGCCCTTCCTACATACTCTGAGTTTTCCTAATTCATTACAAGCCTATTTGTGTCCCCAGCTCCATTTAAATCTGCTTCCTGGCAGTGGGAATCCATTCTGTTTCCTTAAAATTGCACTGAAGCAAATATTTGCAAAACTCAAACCTGAAGTCTATGCAGTTTTCCTTATGTAATTTGTAAAGCAAGTTAGTGGCAAAAAGTGAAAACTCAAATGTTTTTACTATACTAAGAAAACTTAGTGTATCAGTTGGTCCACGGGTGCAAGCTGGGGTGGGAAATGACATACTCTGATGTTACTTGTAGTAACGATGCTCTGTAATTCTTTAGGTACCTGCATTCAATAGTGGCATAGGAAGTTAATTTTAAAAAAGCCTCCCAGAATTAATCTCTGTGGCGAATCTCTGTAGATAGCAATCTGCATTTTCTGATGTCAAAGAGCAGGTAGTTCAGCATCTTTCTTTTTGACTTGCAGAGTAAGTACTGAAAAGCTTTCCGGGAACTTTTCCATGTTACCGATGCTGCCTCTCACAAAGTGGGTGAATGATGACTATAATAAGTCAAAGATAGTAGCTAGAAATATAAGAAACGGGGTCACAGCTTACATCTCTTCTAAAACAGAATAAATTGCTTGGAGCTTCAGGGTGAAGAGCTTTAAATTTGCAGAGTGGATTTGCTTGAGCTGACAGTCTTTGAAGAGCTTGACCTGTAACTTGTATGCTCCTGTTCCACTGGAGCCCAGCCCCATAACTCACCCCGAGAGAGAGTGACAGCCTCACCTATAAAATTATGTCCTCTCCTCACTGGTGAGCTCAGGATTAGTCTCTTTGAAAATGCTAACTGAGGTTTGAAGGTATCACATGGCTGCTTGGGACAGCAGTGGTGATGTTTGTGGAACCATTCTCTGTCTCAGGGCTAATCTCCGGGATAATTTAGATTAACCTTACAGATCTCTGGAAACCCCATTCCCCAGGATGGACTATCTCTATTATACCCAGTTTCAATCTTAAAAGTTTAACCCCAGCTGACATCATGACGTTATATCAAAAGCTTTATACTGATATGTATCTAAATAACCTTCCAACCTTCCTCGATTAGACCTTACCTTTTGCTTTAAAGTCTTTTTACCCCCTCACGTAAACACCATATCTACTGTGAATAATGTTAACCAGAGAAAGCAGGACATCTTGACATCTTCTTGTGTTTACTTTGTCACAAGACAGATTGCTGTGGCAAATAGATGTGATGTATCAAAGAACTCCCCCTCCTCGTGTTTGGGAAGGTTTTGAAATTGATCAGCCCAGGGTGGGAAGGGAGCAGGGTTTTTTACCTTCGTAAAGGTACCTCAGGGGCAGACTCTGGCTTCTGGTCTGGGAAGCCAAATTATTCTCTGTTAGTAAAAGTATTTATAGTCGCCATTACAACTTTGTGGAGTACATGGCCAAAAGCCACTAGAAGCATAGAGAAACATGAACTAAAAGTGCAATTTCAGTCAAAACTTGGAGTAAAAGAAATAAATCATGCTTTGTAGAATTATTAAAAAAAATTTAACCTGTCAAAAATGATGCAAACAGCTTTTTTTTTTTTCTTTTCTCTTTTTGAAAAGGTGCTTTGCGGCCAGGAGAAAGGAGTTTATGTCTCAGGGATTTTTACGTAGCAACCAGAGTAATTCTCATGATGCACCTCCTGCTGAGGTGGCTGCCACCCGCTGCACTGACCAGCCCTCACGTCCCTTCCCAGCCCAAGGCATGTCAGAAAAATGCTGCAGCAAAGAAGGCCAGCAAGGTCTCAGCAGTGTTTGGGCCAGGAGAGACTCTTCTTACCTATGGACTCATTTCTAATGGTTTGCCTGACCTGGAATGCACCACCTGAGCTTTCTCACTTCTCCCTGAGTGTTCAGCACCAAGAGACTCAGAACAAAAAATCTGGACAGAGTTGTTTTGCTGCTTTCTGTTATGTGCATGGAAAGTCTCATTAAATATTTAATGAGGGAGAGGCAGAGAACTGTGTGGGGTGTAATCATGTTTTTAGTCAGGTGCCCTCCTACCTTTTTCTGTGACTGTGTTGCATCGGATCACACAACAGAAAAGTTAAAATCCTTCTAAAAACAAAAGACTACTCAACTCCTTGGCAGCACTCAAGCTGTTCATACTCTCCCTGGGCCATGGCAGAAAAGTTTTTACTTCTTGGCAACTTTGAGCAGGTTGAAGACCAGTTACAGGATTAAAGAAAAAAATATGAACCCGAGTAAGGTAGGTCAACCACCATGTTTTTCAGCAAATGTGAAAGCTTTTACTTCCAGCCTGCTTTTTGAGTTCCAGTGTCAATGATGGAGCAATTGAAGCAGCTGCAAAATAATGATGCAAAGAGGCCATGTGACTTATGGTTTATGTACAAAAGAGAACCTGACAGAACATTAAAGATTCCAACTGTCTCAGAGGCACCAGACTTGGGAGAACATTTTTTTCCCCCTTTCCATGTTGGTTATGCCCTGGGGAGTACTCATGGGATTGTTTCTCTGGTGTCTGTGATTTCACAATTATGCAATCTACCTCTGGGGATATGATTTGTTGACTCAAAAAAACCCCAAAGATCTAAATAAAAATGAGAATAAAGGTACAATAGGAAAATGGATTTAGGGAGAAAACATGGAAATTTCCGAGCATTCCTACAAAGGTGGATAAACTAAGCCACACATTTCTTCTACTTAAATATAGAGCAAAGGTTACAGATCCCTTCAAATAAGATGATATGAAGCTTTGTCTTTTTGGTGTGCTGGTAGCTCACGATCTGAGGAGCAGCAAGTCAGGTCAGCCCCTTCTCTCACTCTAGCACCTGGCAGATGCTTTCAGGGCAAATGGAGATGTGGAAGGCACCAAACAGAAACAGAGACTATACCACAAGTGGAGACAGATCTACAAAGAATGTAATGAAGAGGAAGTTTAAAACTATGGACTTACACACTGGAATGGACATCTGTGAACAGACCTTTGAACCTGCTTGACATGGACAATGTTGTTTCACCCCCATTAGTAATGTTAATGCATGTTAAAACCATTGTACCCCAGTTGTAAATTCATATTTTATTCCCTTATAAGTTTTCCCTCATGAACCCTTTCCCCTGATTGGTTGTTCAGTCCCCTGTTATGATTGGTGAGATTTTGCCGCAGTAAGGCGGTCTCACCACACCCCCCAGATCATCCTATAGGTTAAAAGTTAATGTATTCCCTCTGTTACTCCCTTATTGGTTCTCCCCTTATGTCAGTCCCATGCTCCTCCCAGTTTCTAGACCCTTCCTTCCTTAACCCTATATAAGTCCTGTTCGCCCTTTGTTCTGGGCAGCACCCTCGCGGCTCAGCGCCAGGAAGCGCCCTCACGCCTCCTGTGCCATCAATAAACCTGCTGCAGACTGCGAACCCCCTTAGTGCTGTCAGTCCTTTCCCACTCGGGCTGCGGCATGGAGATCCATATTCTCTCTCCATCTATGGGGACAACCTCTTTCTAATTAAATATCAACTGTTTGAGGGACTGGGTGGTCTGCTCCTTCATTCAGACACCAGGTGACTTAATGGCCCTAAATAAAAGGCCCTTTAAAACTTGAAATCTTTGGTGCATGTGTTTCATAGGCTGGTACAGTATTCTGAAAGCCAAGAACACAATCGCACAGCTTTTTCTCTCTCACAGATATCCCAGATAATGTAAAACAATATGAAGTCTTTCAGTGTGAAATTGAATGGGAAGAGTTTGTAGGAGAGTCCTTGGTTTTTTTTTTTCTTTTTCACATCAAAAAGGGAGGTTTGTTCCAAAGTTATGAAGTACAACTTGCATGAATCAGTCAAGACCCTGGGATTTTGCTACGTTCAGCTCTGGGGTCTCCAGTACAGGAAGGACACTGACCTGTTGAGGTGAGTCCACAGTAGGGCCACCAAGATGATTAGAGGGGTGGAGTACTTCTCCTATGAGGAAAGGCTGAGAGAAGTGGGTTTGATCAGCCTGGAAAAGCGAAGACTTAGCTGTGATCTAATTGTGGCCTTCCAGTACCTGAAGGGAACCTACAAGAAAGATGAAGAGGGACTTTTTACAAGAGCATGTAGTGACAGAACAAGGGGGAATAGATTCAAACTAAAAGAGAGTAGGTTTAGATTAGGTATTAGGAAAAAATTCTTTACTGTGAGGCTGGTGAGGTGATGCAACAGGTTGCCCAGAGAAGTTGTGGATGCCCGATCCCTGGAAGTGTTCAAGGCCCAGCTGGATGGACTCTGGGCAGCCTGGTCTAGTGGAAGGTGTCCCTGCCCATGACAGGGAGATTGGAATGAGATGATCTTTAAGGTCACTTCCAATTCAACCCATTTTATATTTATGTGATTACACGATTCTATGATCTTGTGCAAGATGAATGATCTGAACAGTTAATGAGGTTGTTTCCTTCTGCTTTTTTACAAAAATATTCTCATTTCAGGAGGTGCTGACGATTTTCTTTCCCTGTGCTTCAAATTCAATTCCTGACAATGTGGGGACTAAAAAGTCAACTAGTCAATTAAAAGACAAAAATTCTATTTAATCTAGGTATGGTTATAAATAAAGTGATTAATCTGACAGTCAGTATAACTGACTTAGTTTCTAACTGGACTTTCAAACATCCTTCCCACCACCTGCCCCAGGGATCCTCACTGTGGTGCAAGTCATGTAACAAGCATTTCCTTCAGTCGGTGGTGGATTTGGCCTAAATTTCAATTACATTTCTGGTTTTTGTTCTGGAATCACTAATAGTAAGTCAAGGAATCAGGTCAAATGCTGTGATTTATGTGAGAGTTAAATGCCACTGAAAGGCAAAGCAACTGCTTCTCAAGACTGATTGCTGTTGCAATGTTTGGTGTTTTTCTTAAAAGTCCCAGGGAGAGTTTCATGAGAATCCAGTTACTTTAAATTTAAACTAACTCCCAACAAATTTATAGGTCCTCAAAAATTGTGAAGGAAACACTAAAAGAGAGGGTTTTTAATGGCTTAGAAGCCAAAGAACCAAATACTTAAGCCAAGGAACTGAATGTTCAGCATTCGAATGAGGATTTAAAACCCATTGCTGCTGCTTTTAAGATAATGATTTATGAATGATTGCTTTGGTGATGCTGAACAAAGCCCCGGGCCCTGAGGCTGTATATCCTCTGTGCTTGCTTTGGCATTCAGGAAACACAATTTTACTCAAGGGTGTAGAGACTTGGAAGGGCTTCATCTCATCTGACTTTGGTGATTAAATGGTTGTCTATGTGTAACATAGATGTCCATTGTAGTTGTCAACTTGAATAACTATTGAATGACTGCAGCCTACTGCAGGATGGGAAAGGGCTTTTGGAAAAATGTTCTCATTGTGTACAAGAGGAAAGAAAGGTCTCATAATAATCACCTGCAAGCTGAAGCCCTGGCACTAGGACAGAAAACAGTTAAGGTAGGATGCTCAAGGAATAGGGTCGAAGGGGCTGTCAGGAAGGATGGTGTGAGTATTACAGTTGCAGATGTCCAAGGTGGGCACATGGCTCATGGGGGCGTCCTGGGGGCAAACTGTGGGCATGGCAGATGCTAAGTGTGTGTGTTTGGAGTGACCATAGTAGGCAGCCTGAGGCAGGGCTTGCAGATGGTCGAGGGGATTCACGGCCTGCACTGACAGCAAACCTGCTCCTTGGAACATCCCCTTTAAAGATTGTAAAGGCGTATCCTGGAGTCAAGGGCAGGAAGAACTAAATCTGGCACCGATGACAAAAGTACCGACAACCACAAGCTCGACACAATAATGCAAAGGAATAGAAGCAGGCCCTGGGAGGGAGATTCCTGCATCAAGTCACCTGCTGTGTGGTGGGTGAATACCTCTGGGGCTCGTCAGAGGAAAATCCAAGGCAAGGCAGCAGATGCTGCCTGAGGCACCTGTGACACACCATCAACACTCAGACATCAGCAGTTACAAGAGTGTGGTTCTGCAACAGGACTTTTGCGTTTCTTCAACTTAGCCTGCTTGAGCAGCTGCTCTTCATTGAATAAAAAGCAAGAAGAAACAACTCAGATCAACCGCGGTCAAGGCCACACATTTACTGTCTGCCTTTAACAGTTTAGAGCAAATGAAAAATTTATTTTGTAAGAAACACGCTTTATGTCTTGACCCAAGTCACATAAAATAGATGTGGTTGTAGAGTATGAAACAGTCCAAGTGGTGAATCCAGCTGTTATTTGCAGGTCATGTCACCCATGTGTTTTGAGTGCTCAGACAGCGTAAAAGGCTATAACTCTCAAAACTAAAGCATTTCACCATAATTGATTAATCTTTTGGCACAGACCTTTTTAAGTGCTTTATTCTCTGGGTGCTATTTTTCACATTTTGTCTCCTTATTAAAATCTACAGACATCCAATCAGCTTTCAGAAACAATGACCTATGACTCATGTAACCATTGACAGACTGTTTTGGAACAACTCACAAAAAGCTGAAATGCATTAAACTATTCAGCTAATACATAAATAGAATACAGGGTCAGTTTGCAAGCCATTTGTTAATAGACTAAAGGGCTTCCTTCCCACAAAAATAATTTAAAACATGATTTATCCAGCTTCTTCCAGAACAATTAATTCTTTCCAGAGTCTCCTCAATCCAAGTTACAGATGTAAAGGCTAGTCTGGCTAAAGCTGTCAAGGACAACCTTTTTGTAGGTTTTGGATCCTTTCTCATTCCTTATATGCTGGCAAAAGCCTGGCTGTGGTAACCCAGTCTGTAGATAAATTTCAAGAGCCTTCTTTACTCTTTCTATTGGTTCAACAGAGGAGCCCCCTTAATTTTGAAGTACTTAGAATTTTCTGTTTACACGGGAGTTTCTGGAGAGTTTTAGCGATCCTGGTTGATCAAACTGATAAAGTAGAGAGGAAGTACTTCATCTAAATAGGCCAAATGCTGAGGCTGTGATCAAGAAGCTGGCCAAAGGATTGGATTTGACTGAAAGAGGATTGGAAATTAATTTCTCCACATTCAGTTATGTTGAAAAACCTTTTGTTGTTCTGAATACATGCCAAATGTCACTGTAGCATAGTGGACATTCCACCTAACCACTAAACTAGGTGGTCCTCCCATTTTTCCCGCAGTGCAATTAATAATATATATCAATATATAGATACCAAGGAGATTAGAGGATGATTTAGTCCAGTGCTCTGCTTTAGTTAGTGTCTAATGGCAAATGCTTACAGAAATGTAAGAGAAAAGAGCAAACGGATAGTTGATGAGTTCAGTGCCTGTTTGCAGTTCAAGGTCTTGCTCACTTAGACAAACTATCTGATTTTCTGATAGCCCTCAATGGAGCTTATTTCTGTGAGTGTCTACTGTCAGTGCTTGGACTCATGTAATCTCTTAGCATTCATTATGTTTTAGGGTCTTACCAGGGATAGAGTTAAGCTTCTTTAATTCATGTAGAATATAATTCCAAATATTTTTAATTGATACCACCTACTTTTAGAATAGTGTGTGACAGCAGTCACTTCCCATTCAACTGCATACCACACAGGATTTTACCAATTGCCATCTTTACTGCCTTAATTGCCTCTTCTTCAGACTAAGCATTTTAATCTATGCTGAAGACATCAGATTGGTCATATATATCTTTCCATCTCAAGTTCTAATACAGACATTATGTCTCATTACTGGTGCACGTAGCTGAATGTGCCAAAAAACATTACTCTCTGTCAGTTTGAATTATTGTGACTATCTGATAAAGCTGGTTGCCAAACCAAAAACTTGTTTGTAGGATTTCTGGATCTGATTGTGGAACTCCAAGCCTGCCACGCTCCCAACCTCTCCACAGCAGCAGAGTACTGCAGCGCAGCCTGTGCTGGTTCCCTCCACACTAGGCTCTTAATTGTCTCACCCATTGTGCTGGCAGTCTCTTCATACACTCTACCACACATTTACAGCCAAAATAGGGGCCAAGCATAACTTTGCACCTGCCTGTCTGCAGAATTCAAACTCTTTTAATCATTACTGCCCCCTCTCCTGTCCTGCCACAGCAGCTGTGGGGCTGGCAGAGAGCACGGGCTCCAGCAGCATTCCCTGACCACATACTATGGAGAAACCCCCTGTTCAGCAGCAAGGCAGGGCTTGGTCAGCTCTGCTGCCTTGGGGCTCCTCTTGAATCTTTTCCACACTGAGAAGAGCCAGGGGGCTGCTGGCAGATACAGCCTGGGGGGCTGTGGGTAATCCAAAGTGCAGATGTGGTTAGGTTCAAACTGCAGCACACTTCGGAGGGGACGGATGTGACCGGATAGGTGGAATACACACGTGGCATTATGTCAGTGAGAACAGCTGGGCTTGACTACATGGTCATAATTTTGCATATAATTACATAAGTTCTTTCTGGCCTTACAAGGCTTTTCTTTCAAAGGTCAATCATGCTGTCCAGATATGTTTTTCTAATGCTTTAGGATTTTACTATGATATTATAGAAACACAAATGATGTACTACTGGATTACCTATCAGCATCCATTCTAAATGATCCATATTGTATAAAGCAATTTATTTTGAAATGAAATATAAGTCTAAAAAAAGCAATCGGGTTTTGAAAGAAATACATTTCCTTTTTGTTTTAAAAGGCAAAGGAAGTTATAAAGATTCATTATTTTTCACACATGGTTGTGCTTTAAAAGGCATCAGATGGACAGAGCCAAGTTTCACAGCCAGAAGAAAGTCACTGGCATCCTCTATAAATCAAGATTTCCTTTCTTTTACTCTCCTGAGCCAGGTGCTCCAAAGGGTTACCACTAGGAGTTAAATCTTTCCAATTGGGAAATATAGCAGTACATAAAAACATGTAACTTGCAAAAAGAGATAATATGTCAAACCCTGTGCCCTGGAAAACATGTCAAACAAAACCAAAGTTAATGCTTTTTGTTCAAACTGTAAGCTGTGAGCTTCCTGGGAGCACAGAGATTCGTAGTCAAGACAGAGGATCTCTCAAAATTTCCTGAAAAGAAAGCAGGAAAAAATAGAAGTGGACAAGCATATTTTCGAATGATAGTAGTAAAATTTAATTAATTATTGAGATCATCTATCATCGTGGGTATCCATACGGGTGGAGCTGCACTCTCCTACAACATTCCCACATTTGGTTGATAGGAAGTTTGGATGAAAGAAGGTGCTGTAATTCCTCATCAGAGAGACACAACTTGCTGTTTTTCGGCATATGAAAAGAGCTAGTCACTTACCAATTATAAATATTACATATATCCTCAGTCCTAACAAGTTATCTAATTATGGCAAGATGGAGAAAGTAGGAGCACTAAATATAAGGATTTACAGGTAGAGTGACATTAGAAAGGCATAGGGGGATGCTTTTTATCATGTGTAAATAAATTTGATTATACATACCTGTAAAGACACCTATATTAAATGAATCTATATATTCGTATGTATAAAAACAAGCATCTTATAACACATGTGAGGACTTATATAACTACTTCTTCCAATCTTAAATTTTAAGGGTTATCAATTCTAAAGCTCAAAGGTAGCCCATCTGGTTTTGTAAGTTAGGAAATTACATAGTCCAACAAGTTAATCCTCTATTTGAATCGGGGTCCCGTCATGAGGTAAATATGCTTCTAATCAGACTCTGGAAGAAAAAGAAATGGGACACATTTTTCTTACAGGAAGGTTTTAGGACAAGCTAGAAAACATGGTTTGGGCCTTGTTTAGATGATCCACCTTTGACTGGGAGGAAGGGGGCATACTAAATTATGACTCATAGTTGTATTCAGCTCTGATTTCTAAGTCTATGAGAAGAACAGCAGTACTGTGTTGAAAATTCTTAAATAAAGTCTGATTGCTCCTCCCAAAACTGATGTAACATTACAGATAAAGTAATAGATAGGTTATGTATGGCTGTAGTAATTTCTGTTATTCTTTGCTATGGTATTACACTCATGGAGAAGGTGAGGTACCAAAACACATTGGCTCTTTCTCAACTTCAACATAATTAGAATTAATGTTTGTTTTGTTATTTCATAATAAGTGGAACATACACATTTCCTATCATCAGTGTTTGTTGGTCCAGAAGCAACTGAACTTAAATAGCCTTTGTAATCATAAACAGAACCAACTCAAGTGCTACCTTTGATATGAAGATGCAGTGGATACTCAGATGTACAAAGGCCTGGAAATGTGAAATGCATCCTTTTTGGATTTGACAATTTTAACAAGAAATCAGACTTGACCATTTCTCTGTATTTTCTGATTATTTTTGATGACATGGGAAAACCATTGCAGATTTTAGCTACCCATCTGCTTCTTCAATTGGTGAATAGATATAGCAGGAAATGTTTTTTGAGTCTGACCTAACCTACAAATCCGATTCCCCATACCTTTGTTATACTGGACAGGATGCAGAAATTCTGCATGTTATGGTAGAAAATACAAGATCTTCATGGAACCCTTCACTGTGGTGCTGTTTGGAAGATAGGTCTAATACCTGGGAATACCTACCTAAGGTTAATTGGTGAGCCATACAGAATCAAACAGTGGTGAAAAACTTCTTTAGTCTGGTTTCTTGGAGAATTTAATAAATGTGTCAGAAGAAATGCACAGTAAATGTAGATCCTCAGCTGAACACATGGCAGTTGTATACTCATAGAAGTATGAAGTAAAAGATCAGCTACCTGCATGTCAGACCTAAAATGATATTATTCTCAAGAAATTTTTCAAAATCAGTTTAGAACTAATTAACTGAATGGTGACTGAAATGTGTCTCATAGCCAAGCAAAACATCCACTGTCATAAGGTAAAATATAGATAAAAAAAAATCTTGAAGAAATTAATTACATATATAGAGCATTGCCTATATTTTTGCTTGAAAAATTTCTCTCTTAAAAGACCCAGTTTTCAAGAGACACAATTTCAATTTTAAATCCTCCTGTGAACACAAACAAGAGATTATAAACCCTGTTGTAGAGATAAACCTTCCCTTTTATTGTTGAAAAAATAAATTGAAATTTAAAATAAGCAGAATACACAGATCTTACTGAAAATCATAAAACCCTTCTGTCCTCAAGCTGGCATAACCTGGTTGATGAAAAAACAGAAGCATCCACTGCAGCATCCTGTGACACCTGTGTCATATTTTGTGGGAAGGTCATAAATTAGGAGTATATATAATCATGTTAATGTTTTCTGAGGGAAAAAAGAGAGGAGGTGACTAATTTGTTAGCTGATAACAATACACATAAAGCTGTGCTGTGGGCTAGACTTATTTCCAAATTGTTGTTATTACCTGTAAGGAAATCTGCAGTATGGTTTGCTGGAGGTCAGTAGACACAATGGGAACATGTTTAATGCTGAATGGTCACCAGGGCATCCTGAAGTGAAGAAACAACCACTTCTTTATCTGCAAAAGCAATTAGATAGCAGTCTCACAGATTAAGTGGTTGCTGAGTGGTGCTCAGAGAAACATGCTGCTTTCCCTTCACACCTGTCCTATGTGGCATCTGACAAACAGTAGTGAGCTATTAGCAGTTATTGACATTTGTCAACCCTCTGGTTTTCTAGCAGGAAAACGGAAATGGCAGCAATCATGCCCAATTTAGTTTTTCATGATGTCAGGACTTCGTGGACTCACACACACATCAAGAAGCACCCAGAAAAGGTTTACAGATGTGCAGAAAGCAGTCAGCTATGACAGTGATGTTGCCAATGTTGCACATGGATCAACTAACGATTAAGATATCAAAAGCGATCACTGTGGCTTACTGACAGCGAGCTCAATTGTTTGCACCTGTTTCCCCTGCATTACACACGAGTCTGGAATGGATTACCCTGCCTTGTGCTAGACACATTTCACCTTTCCACACCGTGATATACTCCAGCAACATCTCTGCTAAAGATCAGACAATTCACTTTACCGTAACGACCATGAAAAAGGATGGGACAATTTGTTGCTTGTTTTATCTTTGGTGAAAGATTTCAATTGCTACAGTGATTTAAAAAAAACCCAACATATTGGCTTAAACAAGAACTTATTGCTTCTTCTCTGCAGAAATCAGGTACTGACTGCAAGCCACACAGTCAGACATCATCCCGACTACTTAAATCCAGAAACAGTCTTGAACTTCATCTCCCATGAATTAGAATTACCTCTTCTTCTTACCACGGTATTTGTAAAGGAACTCTGAACACTTTGTTGTCCAGAGGCCCTTCTGATCAACCACTTTGGAGAAAACCAACTCTGTCACCAATAGAAGTAAAGATGTAGCAGTTCAGATCCTTTCCCAAAGGGGAGCCCATAAATCTTGCAGCAGCACAGTTTTCTTGAACTTGGCTTCCAGGGTTACTCAAACTAATTAAATCTAACCTGCCTCAGGTATGTCTGGCCATGCTACCATCTGCCCCCTCTTGTAATACAGGCACAATTTTCATATCAGACTGTGAGCAAACTGCTACTATCTGGCAGCTGGACTCATGCAGGGATTTTTGTTCAGTGTTTATAGTGCGGAATTACCAGCCAGGAGTTATGGCTGATTTGTCCAGAAATTCTTATCAAAAATACATTGTTGGTAGAGAGTTGGTAAGAAGACTGGGTTTGGGGGTCTAAATTATAGTTGAAACCATTTGGAAACCAGAAAGATATCTTCAGGGAAAGCCAGTCACAATTCACAAATGGTTTTCTATGAAAACAGGCTAAATTTACTAAGAACATTCAGAACAAATAGTCCAGCTGTGTGTCATGTACAAAACATAGGGCCTGACATGCAAACTAGTAACACAGCTTTTGCATGGAGTCAATAATGAAAAGTCATAAACCAAGCACAAAGAATTTCACAATTAATGGATCTTAAGTATCACATTATTGAGTAACACCAAAGTAAATAGCTTATGGAATTTCTAATAATTTATGTTTTTTCTTCTGCATGATGTTGCCATCTGTCACAGACTGGTACATGTTTAAAATTAGCTAATTCTTCATTTTAGGAGGTGTGATTGACCCGAATGAAATAAAATAAAATTAGAGCCTTAGGACATTTCACCTTTTATTTCATCAATACATTTGGCTGACTATGATTCACACACATTTCTGTTCCATTTCTTTACTTTATGGTGTTTTATCTTCATTTTATAGATACCATAGGAAAGGGATGGGACATTTAAATGGCAGGAAATTCGAATGAAAACTTAATTTTCACTTGTGCTCTTATGGCTTTAAAGTGTGCAAATACCAGCACAGGGATTCTTTGAACACAGAGGGAACACAATATCCTCTTTGAAAACAGATCAGCTCTTCTTAGCCTGAGCTTCATCTCTTATTAGGCTGAGGTTTTTTTCATCATACATGCTACAGATATTCATGGTTGGCAAACACCACCCTTGATTGCTCTGGCTGGTGTTCATATAATTTTGACCTGATGGACAAGGCACTGAACTTGAACTCAGAGGAGATGGATGCTATTTCTGATAGTGCTGCAGGCTGGCTGGTATTTTGTCATTATAGATCACTGTTTTACAACCTATAAATTGAAGGGAAAACTGTCAATTTACTACATAATAGGGGAAGAACTGATGAAAAGCCTTACAAATGTCTGTAATTCTGTCAACTTTTACAGAATCACATAATGACTGGTGTGGAAAAGGACCTCTGGGTGTCACCTGGTCCAACCCCCTGCTCAGTCAGGGTCACTTAGAGACAGTTGCCCAGGACCATGTCCAGCAGGCTTTTAAATATCTCTTGAGAATGGAGACTCCACAATCACCCAGGCAATCTGTGCCAGTGCTCAGTCATCCTCACTTGGAAGAAGTGTTTTCTGTTGTTCAGAGGGAACATCCTGTGTTTTGTGTTGTGTTCATTGCCTCTGGTTTTGGCACTGGGTGTCACTGGAAAAAGTCCTCTTTGCATCCTTCCTTCACGTATTTATATACATTAATGAGATCCACTAATCCTTTCTCTTCTCCAGATTGAACAGTCTCCGCTCTCTGTCTCCTCACAGGAAAGATGTTCCAGCTCCTTCATCATTTTTGTGGTCGTGTGTTGGACCATCTCCACTACGTCTCTATCTCTCTTGTACTGGGGAGCCCAGAACTGGAACCAACACACCAGAAGAGTCTCACCAGTGCTGAATAGAGAGGAGTCTTGATGTGGTGGGAACTTTCTAACACATTCAGAAGGCTTTTGGCTGCCTTTTCCATAAAGATGTGCTGCTGTCTTGTGCTAAATCTGGTGCCCACCAGGACCCTCAGGTCCCTTTCTGCCAAGTTTCTTTCCAGCTGAGTGTTATACAGCCTGTACTGGTGCACAGTATTTTTCCTCCATTGGTTCAGAACTTTACAGTTCTTGTTGATATTCAGAAGAGACCAATTGTCCAGCCTGTCACGGACCATCTGAATGGTGACATCTGGTTAATAGCTAGTTCATATGTTTTAATATTTATCAGTCTTTTTCAAAATGAACTCAAACTTCTTTGCTCTAAGTAATGAAAGATTAAACAAATTAACAAAAAAATTCAAAATGTAGCAGTATGCTTAGTCTAAGTACCTCCCTATTTAGACATACTCATCAGAACATTTTCTCAAAAATTATTCCTCAGACATGAAAGTTTTTAAGTTAACCCTCTGTAATCAGTGAAGCACTGCATTTTGAGGGGAATGGAGCAATAGCTATTTAGGATCAAAGCACATTCTGTAGATCATGTTTATAATCTAACATATCCCAGAGCTTATCTTATTAAAATTGTAGTCCTTTTTTTTATATTAGATATCACCATGAACTAGAAGGTGATGCCTTAAGGAACAAACAACAACAACAAATCATTTTAGTTGTGTTGTAAGCTGTCTCTGAACTGGAAAGGTGTAATTCTGATGCCATAGGTACACTTCAAGTGCAAAAGTCTGCACATACCATCTTGTGAAATCAGCTACTATGTCTGAGTGAGCAACAGGTATTTTACAAGATTCTCTGGCCTGTATAAAAATAAAGAAGCAGATGAACTTACCTTATTTTCCTCTTAAGACAACTATTTTGAATCCCTTCTAGTGCTACTACTACTACTACTACTATTACTATTACTATTACTACTGCTGCTGCATTAAATATTATTAATTTCCCAATATTTTGTTAATGTTTTTATTTCTGTTTAACCTGTAAGATGCTGGCCAGACCCAGAGTTGTCTGAAAGACAGACAACAACTGGACTACAGTGGAGATGGTCAAAAAAGTTAGCCATGCGTTCAGAGTTTGGGGTTCTTCGTTCCAGGCAAACATGGTTAAGAGGAACCAAGGATGCCACACAGAAAAATGAAGAACATTCCCCTCAAAAAGATCGGAATGGTAGTAACTAGAAAGCAGCATAACAGTATAGTAGCTCTTTTGTATTTCTGTATTTCCTAATAAAATAAAATATTTTTTTGGTGTTTTTTTACATATATTTATTTTTTGAGTGTATTAAACAAAGACTGTAATTTAAGAGGCAATACAAAGTATATCATTTAAAGATCTCTCAAATACAAAACGAATTCCTCCAGCATACATGGTATCACAACATCTAGCCCTTGGCCCTTAGGAATAAAATAAGCCAATAGGAAACTTCTATAGGTTTTCTTTTTTTTTTTTTTTTTAAAAAAAGGAGTCATTTGTATGCAACTGCTGCTGATCATTACCTAAAGTCATTATTTTACAAACATTAGTAAAGTAAGTGGGTCACAGAAATGGGACAGACATTAACTGAAGTACATGGTCAGATTACACAGATAAAGTGACATGTAAGAAGGCCTCAGACTATTGGGCCATAGTTCTAGGAAATTTTTTTACAATTTAGAAAGATGAGGCCACTATTAGTGTATAAAGAATTCCCTTTATGCCATGCCACAGGCAAAATGGAAAGAAAAATGCACTATCCAACCTGAAGTACATTTATTTGGACGTTAAGAACTAGACTAGAATTTGGGTCACACTAGCTTTCATACAGGTAAAATTAGTGGTTACATCAATGACTTGAAAGAGAGTAAAGAGACTAAAAGCTATATTTTTATTGCCCATATATATATATAAACATAATATATAATGGGAAATGGATGACCCTCCTCACAGAGAAATGAAAACATTGTCTCCCTTATAAATGTGTCCTACAGAACATTTTCTTACAATGACAGGGGAAAGCAATAATGCAGATCTGACATAAACTTTTTTTTTTTTTAAGAACTGACATGGACAGTTTAGTAGATCAAAGTATTTGCAATGCATAAAGAATTTATTGGTCCTTTATATTCAGAAATTACATGTCATTAACTATTACTATTAATAATTAGCAGAATCAAGACCTTCCCATTAATTTGATTTTTGAGGTGAAATGGAAGGTACCACTCTATGCTAGCAAACTGCCATAGCTCAGCAGTGCAGCTAGTAGCTAAAGCATGATCTAACATAATTACAGAAAACCTAGCAAAAAGGGAAAAAAACCCAGAGAAACTGTTACAAATATTTTGTGAGATCTGTGCAAGAGTCCCTGGGATCCAAGGGCTTCACTTAAATCCTGAGCAAGCTCTTACCTTTTATACATATGAGAGGAGGGACTTCCAAAGTTTAGCTATTAGTTGTGTGTCTGCATCTATATACCTTTTGTTTGCTTTAAACCTGCCACCTTCTAATTCATTTGATGCCTCTTAGACTGCAGTTAGGAGTAGACAAGGAGCAGTTGATCTGTTTCTGTCATGCTACTTTTTGGTTTGCAGACCCCTATCACAGCCTCCCTCAGGTGCCTTTTCCAGGCAGAAGAGCCCTCACTGGTTCCTGCCTGAGCACTTTCCTGTCTCCTTGTTGCTTTTCTCTGTATCTGTTGCCATTCTACAATATCCTTTCTGAGGAGGGGAAAGACGTGGGTAAACTGTTCCTGTAGCTGTATGATGATGAGCAGAGCTTGCTACCCCTTGTCTACAAATGACACTGAGTGACACCTGCCTCTGTACAGAGCCTATGAAATCCCCTGGTGACCTTCTTTGCTGTGAAAGTGACTTTCTAGTCCTAACTTCTGATTCTATTACTCACTCCTGCTAATGCGAATGTTAGGTCTCTCATCTGAAGTGCTGCAATAGTTCTTTTGATCCATGACTTGCCTTTACAGAACCTGTGATCACTCTTCTCTGGTGCCTCTCATCCCAGTATTTTCTGATGCTGACTGAGCACAGAAAGTGGTAGGTGACACCTCCCAAGAATGTGCCCAAAAGCATCTTGCACAGATGCAGAATGTTTGCATCTTACATGGGCAAATTTGGAGGTGGGTTTTAGCTCTCCCCAGAGGGTAAGACTTGAAAGAGAGTAAAAAGCCAAATTTTACAAAACTTGGTTGTTGCAAAATTTACTGTATAAAGACATTTAGTTTAAACAAATTACACTTTAGGTATATAGGATTGTAACGTACACAAATTTTTGTCTGTATATGCTCACTATTTAAAGAATATATATAAAAATATATATAAAAAAGTCAACCACATCTATAAAATCTCTATATTCAAGTGGCTGAGGAAGTGAAGTTGAAACCATGGTCCTGCAAAATCTACACTATTGAACCTCCAAACCCTTGGACTTTGCATTTGTTCTCATTTATTTTCTGTCAGTTTTCTAAGATGAGATCCAGACTATATGAATGAAGCTTCCTTTGCTATAGCTGGATATCTATTTCATATGTGGGGAACTGAGGCAGAAAAAGAGCAAATGAATTACTGAAGGTCACACAGGCCATGCAGAGCAGCAGGCGTGGAAGAGGGTTCACGTTTTCAGGTTCAGGTTAACACTAAGCACAGAACCATGCTGCTTGCCCAAGTTAGAGCTAATTCAATCTACAATATTGCTAACAAAGGGGACAAAGACATTTCAAAAGGGTAATTATTCCTCTACAGTTCTAGTCAAACTAGCTTTGTGAGCACAGTCTTGTGATTGTGAACATTCACAGTGCTTCACTGCTGCTGAGGAAAAAATGTTGTTTGCCTTGGGGCTATTTGAGCAGAAAGAGAAATGCCTCACAGTGTTAGGAAACAGTCTATCTTAGTCAAATGAATCACTCACATACAGCCATAAGCAGTACAGATGTGTTGTAATCACTGCTTAATAATTGCTTTCAGGTCAAATAATGTTCAAGGGATTACCACATCTGTAAGATGCTCTAAATAAAAGTACAGGACATTTTGTACAGGCTGATTTAGAAAAGCAGGCTGTTATTTTTAGGGATGGCAACTTTTTGTTTTATATTACCGATGCACAGTGAGGCGGGATCTACATTTTAAGCACAAAAGGAATATGAATAAACTCAGTGCTCTCATGATTTTAATATTATTAGTTGGGCTTTCTTTCAACATGATCTTCCATTTATAAAGCACCTGTAAAACTGTGCCTTTTTTGGATCCTCCCCTGTTCCCTCTGGATGCTGTTTATCATTCTGCATGTGTGCTACGAGCACCAGTTGAATTATTTCCCCTGATTGTCTGAAAGCATCTCATATTAGTCTAGACTCAAATTAAGCATATTGCATGCACTAATTTCTGTGAGACTCATACTGAGTTTGAGGATTAACCAGCTACAAAAGCACCTACACAGTAACCAGGGCATCAGTAGCTTTCAGCTCAGTGACCATTAGGCTCGTTTTGTTTTGGTTCCCCTCTCTCCCCCTCCTCTTTAGAAACAGGTGGTATTTATCTAAGCAGCCTGCACTGGGCAGCTGGCTGATGGGTCCCTCCAGCTGGACATCTTCTCTGCATTTAGTTCAACCACACCTGCTTCAGATAGCAAACAAGAAGTGTTTTTATCTCCTGTATCTGGAGGAAAAGTTGGGGGCGGGGGAGGGACAGGAGAATGAAAAATCCTGGGCCAATCACATTTCTTTCAGCTGTAATATTTTGTGAAGTTTGTAGAGCCCATCTGGTCTTGTACCAGAGAAAAAAAAGAGTGAAGTTCAAGAGCTTTTTCTTTTTACTCTGTTATACTGCTCTTTTAAACACAGTTATTTCATTATCTCTTGCTATCATTTGATCAGATTTATCTTCCATTGAAACTTCCTTTCCCTTGAAGTAGACAGTGACATGAGAATGCATGCCTTTCCAAGCTTTTATTGTTCTGAATTAAGAAATGGTAGAATAGTCTCATGAAAGATTAATGACTTCCCGTAAGCATCTTTGTACCTGAGGACAAGCAATTACAAAAATATGTCCAAAAGAAAACAAGAAAGGATATTAGACTGTATTGGCCAGGTATTTCTTGGCAGACAGCAAGCTTAGCTCGTTACGTTGCCAGGATATTTAGAGCTAAGGCAACTTCTGTCTTGACCCCATGTATCATATTTTGTTTTGTACATTAGGAGCAATGTTGTCTTTGCAAGAAAAACTGACACTCTGCAGGTATTTTCCTTGATGCTTCACTGTATTCAAGTTCCCATTTCTGTTCCAGTAGCTTCTTTGAGAGATAGTTCTACTCAAAGCTAACACTTTAGGACTGAGAAAAAAGTATTTTTGAAAGCTATTTCATGCTTATCAATTCTTGGTTTCTTTCCTGTTTTCTTTTAATTATTTTTTTCCTTGTGCAGGGATTTTCCATGAGGCTTGCTTTTGGCTCACTAATAGAGTAAAAGTAGGAATCTGTAAGATAGTCTAAATCTTAAGTAGTCTCTAATACTTTAAATAATGAAGTAAGCGTTCACCTTTTGATAGACTGTCTGGCACAGTCTTTGAGAGATGCTGGAAACCAAAGAGCCTCTTGTTTCTCTAATAAGTGCACTGACACTGCAGTGTGTACTGATTGCTGCTTCTCCATTTATCCCACTGGTATGTTGCAACTAAATGGAAATACTGATGGTAAAATATTGTGGAGGATCACAGTTAAACTTATAAAATCCATCAGAGTGGAGACTCTTCGCTACAATTCTGACCGTGACACACCACCTCAGGAAGGGCAGTGTAGATGCCCATAGGATCACCCCTGTGACCGTCACATAAAGTGTTAGGCGTGAACAGCCTTTACATCTGGCTTTGCTGGAACTGATGAAATGTAGAGACTTCTGTAAAATATCCACTGGTGGGTCAACTTGTAATTATATTGGATCTATTTACTAAATATGAACAATAAAATATATATTTATATTTATATAATAAATATAAATATAATATAAACAATATAATAATATATTATATTATATAATAAATATTAAAATAAATAAATATTATAATAAATAATATGATATATAAATATAAATAAAAACCTAAATATTCTCCACCTTACCTAAAAATGTGGGATTTGACTGGAATTAGCCATGATGCACTTGGTTTTCCTGTCCAGTTCCTCAACACTACGCTTATTTTAGCATAATCTATGTAAAATTACTGAATTTCATCCTTTTCCCAGTAAGGCAGGTAAGTGGGTATTTCCTGATTTTGAGAGCTTACCTGGAAACCTGCATAAACATATTCCTTAGAGACACATTTTTCAGTAAGTCTGAAATTCTTCCTTGAAATGTGCTGTGAAATCTCTCCTTTGGAGAAGGGGTTATGCCATGCCCTCAGATGGGTGTAACATAGCCTATTGTAAAAGCCACATTAAGAATTGTATAAGAAAATGCTGTTCATACTGGACCAGTATAGGACAGTCTATTTTGACAGTAAAGCAGTTTTAGTGGTGAGTGGAAAAGAGGCAAAAAGGCTGTAACTCAGGAGAGAGCAAAAGTGTGTTGCAATCACTTTTGTAATACCAGCGTAACAAACCAGGATGAGCAGAACCAGTAAAAGTGCACTATTTATTTTTATCCAACTAGAGTTCCTTAAGTAAAAACATAACCTGCACTTAATGTACTCTACAGGAACAGGATTACTGGTAGCAAAACTACCTTTTGTTTCAGTGGGTGAGTTTTTTGTTTCAGCCAATTGCCCTACGGTTGCATTGCTAAAATCTGAGACTGAAGGGTACATATCTTTGAAAATGCAGCAGGTATTATGTGGGGATACGTCAGCTTCTAAAATCTTCTCTAAGATTCTTCTCTACTATGGTCATAAGAGTATACTTATACTTCATCAAGAATTTAGGAGATTTTCTCCTGACCTGTCAAAGCTATATCAGATGGGCTCACTACATGATTTAAAAAAAAAAAAAAAAAAAAAAAAAAAGAAGAAGAAAAGAAAAATGCATACATTTATTTTTATAAGTAAGTGACACCTTAACTTACATTATTAAACCTGCCTACAGCATAAGAACTGGATTAACTAATGGGTCTATAATACACTGCTGAAAGTGACATACCTGAATAAGGCAAAATGACTAAATGACAAAGAAATTAAAATAATGAGAAAAGCATTTATAAAGGCTTAAACATGTGAAAATAAAACCACCATTTTGATCCTAGTGATGGACCAATTATTTTAACCACTAATAATTCCTACATAGGATGGCCTTATAAAAACATGCCATTATTCCTGGCTGGGTTAGTGACTTTTTTTCATTGCCAGTTTTCTACAGTGAAATTATGTGAATAAGAAACTTCTTTCCTTAGAATAAGATCATGCAGTAATCACCCACAAGTGTAAGCACAGGAAGGCAGACATGTAGGAGACTACAAAATTAATAGGGGTAAGCAGAGGGATGGCGTAGTCAAGCAGAAACAACCTGTGCTGTCAAATGCTCAGGTGGGAGAGCAATTGCAGGATATGAGACCTTGGCTAGCTTAGAGAATACACCCTTATGCAACAGTGTATTGACTTCACGATGCTGGATTTGCAGTTGCTGGTCTCTTATCTTGGTGGTCTCTGAAATATGCTGAGAGCTCAGGAAGTGTCAGCTGCTCCAAAAGAGTGGCAATGCTACTAATAGAAATTCCTACTTCTATGACTTCTATGTCTTTGTAAAATAAGCATGGATAGAGTTCCCACTAATCCTAACTTTTGAAGCAAAAAGGCAATCATTACTAAGTACTCACAGATAATCTGTTTTTATATAGTGCATCTCTTTTTATGGGATCTTACTGACTTCTCCTTTATTCTTAACTCCAGATAACTCACTTACTATACTTTGTTTGGCAGTTTCTTTTTTTAATGCAACATGTTCCTCATTGCAGCTATCATAATTCTCACAACTGTTTAGTTTGGGATTTTTATTTATATATTTATTTATTTTTTAAATATGTTACTGGCAAGCAAAACCAAGCCAAACGAGTTCTCTTCCTCCTGAGTTCAAATTCTCCAGCCTGGAGAACTATAGTGATACTGGATAAAATAATTTCCCATATAGCTTTTGGTGTATCAAAAAATCTTCTGTGAAAATGAAGGCAGAAGTGAACAGCAGTATACACAGCAAACGTGAGGAACTGCTCTTCTTTATGCAAGATCATTCCCAGAATACTGGGACAAGCCTCAGCCAGTTATTGGCTTATCCATTATGACGTCAGCTGAAGGGAAAATCAATTTGGACAAAAATACATTAAAAATGTGAATGTTTAAAGTTACTGTTTGCTGAGAAAGCATGAAAATATCTTCAGTTTCTAACTGCTGCATTCATTGCTACTGCCACGGAAGTGTGGCACCCTCCAGCCAGTACCTCTGACTGATGGAAGTACTCATATTGAGCCTTGACTGACTGCGTGTAAGTCTTTCAACAATGGGATTTAACATTCTGACCTAACATTTAATGTATTAATCCTAATTTTATGCTGATACTAAGACTCTCTGCTGTATTAAATCAACCTAGGTTAATTCAAAATTATGTCTCTCCCACCCACTATCAATAGGTCCACTGTTTGGTTCCACGGAACTGACCACCCACTTTTATGAGAATCTGCAGTGAATTAGAAAATCTGTCATTGCTGGAGGAGCTGGACAGCTAGGATATGGCCTGTCATTCCTTCCGTACAATACATACCCTTTGTCCGCTATCTCTTAAACTAACCTGACATAACTTACCCTCCTGGTCAATGGCATCTTTATTCTCTCCCAAGGAATGCTTCATTCACCAGCATTATTAAGAAATTTCTGGACAATGTTTAGTGGCTGTGCAATCATCCAAGGTTCTATTAAAAAGCCATCTGGGTAATTAATAGCACATTTGTTCTCAGCCTCCTCCCAATTTGTCCATTAGCGGAATAAAAGCGCAGGACAAAGGGTAATGTGGTTCAGTTATATTTTACAAGAATTCTTCAGGAAGTTGAAAACACATGATAGTTTTCGAAAGATACATACGTTTATGGGCCCTCTACAAGAGCTGCAAAACTGCACAAGCCAGGGGCTCTTAATCAGGCTTCTCCCCTGTCGATACAGATCGACTATTGACTACGGGCTGCTTTGTGCTGATGCTCTCCAGCCTGAGATGGGGAGGGTGTGTGAATTGTCTCCTTCATCTCAATTCAATTACAGCTGATAAAACCAGTTCCAAGATCCATGTCAGGGCACCACATCAAACACAGCACGAATGACTTTTATACTCTTTCACCTGATATTTGAAGGCTTTTCTGAGGTTTCTTTTTAATGTCTCCTCTTGAAAGCAGAATTACAGCCTCAGGCTGCACTCTGTGAGGTGGTTTTATTATTTCCCTTTAATTTGTTCTTTCTTTTTCTTCTCTCTTGAAAGCACCTGAAGAAGAAACACTTTAAGATTTCAAAAGTTTGTTGAAAAAATTAAGAAATACTCCTCTTAAGTTATGATTTTAGTCCCTTTATTCTTTTTTTTAACTCCTGTGAAATGAACTATTGCTAAATAGCTATGCTTCAGCAGCAGGGATCTCTCTTGCACCACAGGCAATTAAAACTAATGTTTGTGTGTACTCAGTTATAATTGAGTATAGGGCTGAGCTGGTGATGAGCTCAATAGGACTGTGATGATTTATGCCATGAGTGGATCTGACCTCTCAAGAAAATAAGCCTGAAATTCATCAGCCAGAGAGATTTTTTCATATAAATTCTGTTGACAAAAAGTTGGATTGTGGATGAAACGTGACTTTTCATTTAAAAAGCCTCTGCTTTCTGTGGAAATTCTTTGTTTCTTGGGATTGAAAAATGAAATTTCTGAAAACCAAGACATTTATTTGCCTATATTGCCTAAGAGCCTCATGAGGATTGTATTTCTGTTGTTTTATTTGTCTTAGTGGGCCGTGCACTGCAGGGAAAAATGCAGTTCTCAAATGAATCATGATATGACAGTGTGGTGGTTCACCATTTCATAGAGGTTACAGAACAGATTCAGATAGCCTGGATAGACAGCAGGTTGTGTCCATGCTTTGCACGTGCTGTCCAGTGTCCAGAGAACCATGACAGTGTTTCAGAAATCACCAACCTCCACTTTATTTGATTTTAATTTTCTTAATTAAATAAAGGTTAGGATGCTGGATTGCTTTTCTGGTTTGTTTTGTTTTAGTTTTAGCAGATTCCCTGGGAGGCGCAACTACTCAGTGTTATTTGAGCTTTTTTGGATTGTGCTTTCCTTTCTTATTGGTTCTTTATTTTCCACACTAAGAGCAGCTCTCCTTTGTCTCGTATTTTGTTGGATAATTGTGGATCACTAATAAACACTGTGAGAAATTACCATTTTCACCATATCCGGTAAATTTTTGCAGCAAATGGGATTTCCACACGGGTGGCAAGGAGCCATTCTTATAATTCTTTTCTCCAAACAGCAAATAGAACTGTTTATTTATGTGACTTTTTGAAACAGTTTTGCACTGAAAAATGGAAAACCTTTCCTGTTTTCTATTCAGTTCTAGTCTAGGAGATAAAAGACTGAGTCCCATTGGCAGTTTTTCCCCACCTTTGTGGAAAGTGTTGGGATTTCAGTCTGGATTTGAGCCAAAGCAAAGAGAGTCTAGAGCACAGAAGCGACACAACACACACACAGTGGGTTTTTAATGTACTTTGCACTCCAAAGCTTCCCCTCACACTTGTGTGAAGGAGCTCTTTCCACAGCACTATAAATATTTGTTGACACTTCACAGCCTCAAGTGCCTGTAAGAACACTGTGTTTATAAAGTAAGTGCTCTGTAAATACTTGAAGTACTTAAGGTCGGTAAGCCTGACTGTGCAGCACCCATATTTAAGCTTTGTTGGCATGCTGTAGACCTACCAATTTAAGTAATACTCTCAATAAAAGCCATCAAAGCCCTTCAAGTTTAACCTTAATTCTGAGAGTAATCTCATTAAAATTAACAATGCATTCATAATTCTGCAGATTCTAGTGGACCTACAGCTGCCTGACTGTTGACACAGAATGCCAGGAGGCTTGCCAAACTTTTTTTTTGGCATGACATGGCTTCTTCTTCACAAAATGTTCCTTAATATTTCCATTCTGTACATCACACTGATATATTCCTTAGTGCCATACTGGGTAACAGTGCCTCTCTCAGTGATATTTCTGTTGCCTGTGCTGTAGAAAGAGCAGCAACTCACCCCACACAGGGCCCTGGGCACCTGAGAATATCTTTCTGATTTCCTTGTGTGAAAGGATGTGAGCACCTTTTCATATATCCTGAAAGAAAAGGGGCAGGAAGACCCCATGGATGAAGAAAGGACAATGGTAACAATGAATTGTGTTAAAAGTCTAAAATCACTCAGGTGAAAGGCACATGTGGTAGAGAAACACTTAAGAAAGATTTCCATCACAGTCCCCCAGCTCACAGCTTCCACAGATCCCAGATACCACACTCACAGCCTTGGGAACCTCCTGGGCAGTCAGTCTGTCCAGAGTTGCCAGTGACACTCGATCAATCATCATTCACCTATTTACGTCTACATCAGCCTATAAAAGAGAACCTTGCTGTCTTAAAATAGTATTTAGGTCTATGTCTGTGTATGCCATTTGTGTAGAAATACACCCAAATCTCTGAATCTGTAAGGATTGCTTCTTGTATCTGGTGCTTACATAAAATGACTGAACCCGTTTCGTCTCAAATTTATGCTATTATTATTGTTCACACCTTCTTTTTGGGTTTCACTTTTCCACTGTCTCTTATATGAAGGCTTCCTTCCAAGGGGTTTCCAGAAATGTTTTGTTGTAGGGTTCAACTGAGATGCACAAAATAATTTAAAGACTTGTTTTAAATCCTTCTTCAAAGTGTACTGATGTTTTAAGTGTTAGGGATCTTCTCCAGCTTGCTCTACAAGTTCAGACAGAAGACTTTTTAGAGAAATTGGAATTCCTCTGGTTCAGAGGTGAGACAGGCTGTGTTTCAGTGAAGAGAGTGGGGCATTTCTTACATGTTGGCTGAACTGACTGGAAGAAATTGGCTCGCTTGCACCTGAAGTTTTTAACTGAGTTCAGGAACTTTTGATTGCAGGGGTGCACTAGGTACAGGACAAAAATGACTGGTTTTGCAGATCACATAGCAGGACATTTTCATTCCATACCTCTATTTTACCAACACCATCCTTTCCACAATACTAGAGATTTTTTTCTTTGTTTTTGTATTTGGGACTCTCTGCATACTGAAAGAAGACTGATCCTAAGCTACTTACACAGGATATTTTTGTCCCATTGACTTTGTGACAAATGAGAGCTGCCTTCCATAAAACTTAAAAGCAGTGCAAGCTGAACTGTTTCTGACCTGTACTTGACCTACTCAGCTTCATCTGCTCTTGACAGACCTTTCAACAGCAGGCTCACAAAACTCTTTTTTTACATTACTCTTGAATAAAACTGTTAGGTTATTTTTTTCCTTCACTATTTTAGTTTCATTGAGCTTTGTGTTTCACTATTTCTACCAACTCTTTCTCCCTCAGCTTCAGCTTGTAAGAAAAGCACAGAGAATGTTTTATTTTGCTGCTTTGACTAGAGTGCATTTCCAAGTGGTGTGAGTGCACTGAGAGCTGCACATGAAAGGATTGAACAATTTAGGAAAAACACCCTTCTAATCACTTCATAGTGATTCTAGCTGAAAAGATGCACAGAAATCTGCATATGGTGAGCTAAAAATGCTCTGTGGGTTTCTCAGTCATGTATTAGAGGTGGTTGAACTGAGAAGGAAAAAAATCCTGCAGTTTCCTCTTATGCTTTTGTGTTTATATCTCTCAAAACAAAGTATTTCATAGTCCACATAACTTCATTTTAAGTAATTCCATTTTTAGTTTTCTGAGTCCAGGTTTGTGACATATTAAGTATATCCTGTGAGGTGTTAAATATGTACTGAAAATAGTAAAACATTAAGCATTTCCTTGAAAGCTTTTCAGTGACTGAAAAAGTATAGGTAAAACAAAAGTAATTTTTCTTCGTTGTCCTGTTCACCAAAAAAGAATCAAGTTAGTCAGGATGATTAAGTTACTGTTTTGGTTTGCTTTCAAATAATTTTCAGTTTATGGGGTGAAAAATAATTAATTTTTCTTGATATGACATGTCTTTTGCATCGAAAAAATATAAATGGGAATTTACCTATTTTCTGCTTTGTTCAGGTAATTACAAATCAGGACGAATAGATTATATGGACTGAAGGGGTCACTGAAGGAAATGCTGTACACTTGAGAACACTTCTATTTCCACAGTAAGACAGCAGTAAAATCACCATGCTGTACCAGACCACTGTAATAACTTCTTCCAAAAATCTGCTATATCAGAAATCAACTTGGTTTGTCCCTGTTAAGGTAAGCTCATCAGAAAAAACAGAATAGAAGCATATGGACTACATTCAGACAAATAGATTAGGGACTAAATTAACCTTATAGATCTATGTTACCTTGTTCTACACTCATGAACTTCAGGGCTTGAATGTGATACACAAAGAAATCAAGAATTCGTGCTTCAAGGAATTTTTGCTATTTTGCTGAAGTACATTGTCTTCTAGTTTCTGCTTGTGCCTCACATACCTTCCCTACCCTCTGTGGAAGAGGTGGTGTCAGCACAGGCACTGAAATGACAACAAAGTAACGTTTCTAAAGAATTTCGTACAAAGGAGAGAGGAAAAAGGAAAACGTATGCCTGCCTTACCCTTTTTTTGTGCTGTCTGGGACAATAAAACATTCACTACTGTGTCCTACATCTCTGTCCAGTGGCAGACTTCAAATCCACTCTAGGCACAAATATAATCTTTTTTCCTTAGGATAAATAGTAAATAGTAAATTTGATAATCCATCTTCCTCTTTCTAAACCATTTTTCCTGTGGATACAGTGTCTCTCTTACACAGGGATTTCGAGCCAGCAGAGCAATGACTATTGTGTTGAAACACAGCGTATGCACAGTCATCATCCTTGATGATGTCATCAAGCAGGTCTCAGTAGGCATAGTGTTGTGTTTTCAGTTGTGTGTAGAAACAGAAGATATTATGGCTATGTCGTGTTCACCAGCCAAAGCCTTCAATTTTTTGCCTATGTTCCATAAGGATTGTTTTCAGGAAAGGAGGGACTACAGGGAGACCTAGAATTCTGGAGTCTGAGATGATAACTGAGTTAGATTTGTAAATAGCAAACAGATGATGATGAAGAAATTTTTTTGTTGACTGATAATGAAAGCCAACTGAAAAGTGCAAAGATTAAATAATAATGTGTCTGGAAATCATATATCGTAATTAATCTAGTTGTCCTGTTCATTTAGACTCCTACTGAAGGGCCTTTGCCAGAATGTAGTAATTAAGAAAGGGACATAGCTAATTCCCCATATCCCTACAGTCTGATTTCCTGATTAAAAGTTTTCAGCCTGATCTCTTTTTGAGTTAGGTTATTAGAGACACTTTACAGCAGCAGTTATTTCTGGTTTACAATGCACTATAGTTTATAATGTCAACTCTCACGGAACCATTTCTTCACATGTTGCTTCTCTTCTTTATCCTGGAGATTGAGCTGTTCTTTTCCTCATTCCTCCTTTAATTCACAGTGTATTGGAGTATACATAGCTTTTCTGGTGATGTAGCTGATGGATTTTGTGCTGGTGTGAATGAGGAATCCCTGGCAGAACTGTGCATTCTGGTCTACCATAAAACCCTTCCTGAAAGTCATTGCCTTGGGAGACTAAACAAAAAATAAATATGTAATTGGAAAGATCCTTTTTCCATGCCTGGTTCCTCGTAATCCGTATTATTATACAGTTCCTTCAAGGTTATCTGTTTCCACAGATTTATTTGGAAAGGCAGAGGGAGAAGATGGGTAAGGTTAAATGCTAGGATATTTCAAGTTGTGTGATTATAGTTTCAGATGCTTGTCTTGTGTGTAAGGTTTCCCTTAATAGTCTGTAGAAGCTTTGTATAAATCACTCAAAAATTATGCTGGATCTTGGGGACTGAAGTGCAAAAGCTATCCACAGGTCTGTGTAAGTGCAATTACAACAGAAATTTCAAAGAGAAAAGCGTGACTACTCCCAGGAAAGTAGAAGAATATTTTGCATATCTGAGCAAGTTTACCTTTTGTGGCTAAAGGACTTCAGAAAACCTGTTGTAGCTAGAATATGGAGTGGTGTAATCTCAATATGAATGAGGTTATCAATCTTGGGCTAGAAATCCTTATTTTCTTCTGTGTCCTTAAACATATACCTGTTAGATCATCAACATGGATTGCCATCACATATTGGACTGCTTTTAACATAACTTACTAACATAACACAAATCACAAAAGTAATTTCCTTGGTCGTGCCTATCACTGTTGTTCTGCCTGAAAGATTTCACTGAACTAAATGGATGCTTTATGTGTAACATTCTGGGGAACTGTGAATGGGTTAAGCTTAACCTCAGGGCCCCAGGAAGATACAGAAACACTCTCTTCCACAAAACAATATTGTAAGCAATAAAGGAATGAGAAATATTAATAAAAATGTAGTAAGTAATAATACGATGAAATCAGTCAGAACAGATTTTGCCAAAAGCATCTTGAGCCAAGGCTAGTTCCAAATCTAATTTTCTTCTTGCTGAATAGGTAGTAATGATGGATAGGCAGGAAACAATAATTGTGACATATTTTACCTTTAGGAAAGTTTTTAAAAATATGAGCTCCATGTGCCATATGCATAAAGTATGGGAAAATAGTATTTTGAACTTCTTGGGTCAAAATTAGGTCAAGATCAGTAGATGCAGAATTGCTTGAAAACTTGTAGCCAAACAGTAGCTATTTCTGATTTTCTGTTATGCATATAAGTAGGATTCTGGAAGGCCATCTTCAGCCAGTGTCATTCAACACTTTCAGTATTGACTTGGCTGATTAGAGATTAGAGAACATGTTTACAAAATAGGCAAATAGTAAAAGTCTGTGAAGGGTTACTGGTAGATTAGAAGAAAGAATCTGCATTTAAAATACTTTTGAAAACTTGAGAAGTCAGAGATCAGTTAATTGGATTAATTGAATTCCATGGAGAAAAATGAAAAGGAAAGAAAAAATCAGACCTTTTCAATGTGCAGGATAATTGGTTGAGGTAGTAATAAACAAGTTAAAAAAATAAGGTAGCAATAATTAAAAGGAAAAAATAAGAGCCAAAGGGAAAAGTGGTTCTGGTTTTTAGTAAAAAGCATTCTAGCTAAAATTCAAAAAAAAAATACTTTTTTGGTTTTTTTATTAGGCTTTATCTGGATCATCATTTTCTTATTGGCATAACTCCTTTTAAAAGAGGTGCAGATCAATGGCAATAGAGAAACAGCTTTATAAAACATAATGCACAGGAGACATTAAATTAATTATTAAAGATTCATCTGGGCGATATGAAAAAATTAATTATACCTATGAAAATCCAAGTGTCACCTGCGGGGGATGACCTAGACAATGTTTTGAGGCCTCTGCATTTCTGTGTCACATGGTTATAGAGATGGACTCAGTTCACTTTGCAGTGGCATTTGTCATGTTTTCCTTTTTCATGCTTTCTGAGCTAGTGATTCAGGAAGCTGGGGCAGGTCCAGACATGCATTAGAGTTAATGGATGTTTACACAAGGAACAATGTCTTTGCATTAGAGGTATTTAAAAACAGATGAAATCAGAAAAAGGGCCTCAGTGGTGCTAAACGAATTGGGATGCACGTCTGTGTACTGTGAAAGCTGCCAGATCTTCCCTAACATGCCAAAGCCACAAACTAGGACGATTATTTATCCATATACCAGTCAGTTCAATTAAGTGCCAAAGGTGTTACCTTGCCCACATTTCTGCAGGTTTTGGCACACTTTCAGGACACAAGAACATAATTTTTCTGAACAGCCTGATGCAGAGTCTATCAGTAGATCAAGTTGTTGCCAGACTCAGCTTTATTTCTATGGAGTTACGGAGGGATGGACTGAGATATACACTTACAATTTCTCCAGACATTGGAAATGTGCTGCTGTGTAGATGTGTGGACTCTGGTATGGGCTACCAGGTGGGTGAACAAGTCTTGGGCCACATAAAGTTTATCATGTCAAAAGTGTCCATAAGGTGAGCTGACAGGAACTGCAGAAGTGAGAAAACTGCAGCATTTCCAGCGTGGCTTGCTGTTTCTCTGTGCTCATGCATATGGACTTCTTGCACAATGAACCTGATTTTTTTGAGGTTGAAGGAAGTAATTTGTTGGGTACTGGGTCTGACATTTGGCTTGGAGTCCTCAGGGCAGTCTTGGGAGAAACTCTCTGAATTATGGGTTATGTGATGAAGACCATGTAACTCCTTAATACCTCATTTGTGATGGTGGAGAACACAGGGTAAATGACACAAAAGAAGCACAGAACTGTGACCTGATTCTTAAACTGATCTCCGTGTCTGTTGTCACAGCGTATCTTGATGGATGGACAAAAGCAGCCTTGTCCGGTTTGGTTCTGCTAAAGGAAGTGCACAATATGGTGTTTGTGTGGCTGCAGGAATACTAGGCTTTTTTTTCTTTCTTATTCTAGTTTGATGCCTTTTTTTTTTTTTAATTAAAAAAATAAGAGCAACAACCAAAAAAAGATAAGCATATGGCATTTTACTTTAAAGGTGCTGTATTCTTCAGTGAAGTTAGCCATTTCACTAATGATGAAAATACTCACCAGAACTTGCTACATCAGTATTGAGATCAAAGTATTAATTGAATAACTGATTGCCAGAAAATGCACATACATTTTCAGACAAAAACTTTATGCCTTCCCACTACCTTACTCAGAGCAAAGTAACAACATGTATGGATAAAGAGTTGTTATGCCTATTTGTCACTCAACTCATTTTGTTTCAAAACTAAAAATTGCCATGTCACTTCATTAACTTATATCTTGTTCTAAAGTCAGCTAACAGTGTGATCTTGTGTTATTCACATGTCACTGAAGAGTATAAATAGGATATATCAGGTCTTTTGGAGTATCTTAGAGAGTTGCCATCTCTTCAACTTTATTAATTTCTTTTGTTTTCATGCTGATGTCCAGGTGTCCTTGTCCTGAGCAGCCAGAAATAGCTGTTCAGTGCAGACATATCTGGCTCACACTCACCCTGCTGTCTGCATGTCCCTGGCAAAATCCCCTTCTCTCCCACACAGTCCCATCATGTTCAACAGTGAATGCAAAGCCTCTAGTATAAAAAATCCCCGAGCTTTAAAAGCTTTAAAAACGACATGCACCCTTGAAAGAGATCAGGATTCACTGAGAGTTTTGTCAATGCACCAGGCTGTTCTTACTGAAAAGGAATTTGTTTGATGAAGTTATCTGTGAAGACCATTTCCTAGGATAATTCCTCAGAGCCGCCCCCATTCCCAGGGAACTGCAAACTCCCTTTCCCCTGCTTAATCTTGGTAGTTTTTGCCAATCTTGTTTGGAAAAAGCAAAATCTTTCAGATTTGGTCACAACACCTAAGTTGGTCCCTTTCCCAAAGATTTTGTGCTCAGGTACTGAATAAAATGCCTCTGCTATCAGTGATTACTTTTATCAACACAGTGCTAGGACAGATGTATCTTTATGACTTATTTTCACTCCATATACCTGATTAAGCATTTAACCATATGCAGTAATTATTCACATTAGTGAACTAGGCAGAATCCTTAGTGAACTGTTAAATAGATTACTATGGCACATTGCACTTCACTGTGATAAAAAAAGATAAAGTAATAAAGATTTGTGTAATTTGTGGGAAACAAGTTAAGAGGCCACAGTACACAGAGGCCTGATTTCCAAATAATTTTTGTACGTCCTAGCATAATATTGGCTTTCAGTGTCTTTCAAGACTTACCTAAAATTTTTGAAGTTTTACCATTTACAATTTTTTTCCAAGTTTTACATATTACTTATAATTTCCAGATGGGTCCCTATAGTTACTCCAAATCTTCAAAATCATACTTCTTATGTCCTCCACATCCCAATCCCTTAAAAATGGTAAGTGTGGTTTTGCATAAAACAGATGCTTCCCTTTAAAAAAAGTTTGTTACAAGAGAATAGACTTCAGGATCAAGGGAATTAGGTAAGCCGTGCAATTACCAGAAAATACATGCTCCAGTGCAACTGGAAAGCACCATCTGGGATGTTTCAGACTGTAACAGTTCTGCAAAAATCTACTTGTTGAAAGAAATAGACACTGCAAGGGCATTTAATCATCTCACTTTCTTATATAAAAGGAAATCCCTGAACTCCTTTAGAATATCAGCTTTGGGTATAATTAGCCTGGTGATGATAATGTGCTTCACAGAGAGAGATGGATTTTTTGAAAGATTTCAAGTATCTGAGAAACACATTTATTAGCTGATGTTATCTGTTGTCACCATCACCCAATGATTTCAGCAAAATGGAACTGCAGAGACAATTTCACCTTAGGTACCCTGAGAGTTATCAAAGGAAAAGGACAAGACTGACCAGAGTGTCTTTAAGTTACATCAGAAAATTTAGTTGGAGCCACACTTTTGATTTTGCACTGTCCTTCTGACCACAGGCTACATGATGTTCAGCACTAGTATGTGGAGCAAACTTTAGAACAGGTATTTTTGGCAGCTAGTGGAAACAGCAGAAGATATGTTCATATCTTCACAATGAAAATGGCATTTGATCTCAGGTGTCAGCCCAATTCCCTCCTGCACTGTTTTGAAGGAAAATTCATTATCCTATAAATATCTTTTTTTTAGTTGAAAAAATAGTCAACCAGTCTGCATCACAAGCTACTGTCTTCCTCAGCCAGACTCAGCTTTGTTCAACTTGGCTTTTCTTCTGGTGCAAAGAGAAGGACCACTAATATCTCTGACCTCGATGCTGCATCAGGGATTTAGTATATTCACTTTAACCTTTGCATTTCTTTGTCACTTGGGTAGAAAACGGTAGGTCTTGAAATTCTACTTAGCAGTGATGCCTGCTTCTCTATACTGCAGCTGGAAGACACTCTTTTTCATGGGCCAATTGCTCCTAAAACCTGAAGCCCCACCAGACCCTTAAGTGTTAAAATGGTGGTGGTGCTGCTTATTTTAATTGCCATGTAGTGCATAGAAGAGGCTGAGTACACACAGCTGTTTGGAAGTGTGGCTGTGGCACTGGGGCTATACTGAGAACACTGGAGCTGACACAGCATATGTCCTTACACTGTACTGAAGGCAGACAGGATCTAATGCTGATTCAAAAGTAATGTGACTGTTTTGCTCTCCTTGTACATCCCACAAAGAGCTGATTATGGCACTGTGCTAACACAGCACTGCAGATAGCTTATTTTGCCCACTGTGTCTTGTAGACATCTACAATGCTATGGTGACAAAACTTCTGAAGGCAGATGCATTAACCAACCTAATTTTTTACTCTCAGTTTATCAATATGATTCCAGAAAAATTTTCCTCAGATGACAGCATTGGTTCATGGAGTAAGTCGTGATCCTTCCACTCATTGTCATGCTTTTAGACATCTTATGCTGCACAGGTAAAACACTTGACCTTGTCTGAAGTCCTCTTTGTTCTAAGAGCCTTCAAAATCTGAACACTGTGATGGTACAAGTTAACCAGTGGCAAAACTAACCTAAGTGTCACAGGAAAAAGCATCTTGCACAGAGAGGGTCTTGCTGACAAGAACATTGTCTTGTTCCTTTAAATTTCTGGACCAGTCCATGACCACATAAGAACCTGTTTGAAGTGTGCAGAGGATACCTTTAGATACACCCCTGTGTTCTCTGGCATTTCCACTCTAACACCTGCTTTGATATAAAATCTGCTCTAAGGTGCCTGTGGTCATTTGTGATGCAGTTACCAGCACAATTACATCCACATTAGGAGCAGCTTGAATACCAACAAGGAAATCCCATTGTACTCATTGCCTAAATCTCACTAGCCCAATATAAACTGAAGTCTAAAATTTCTATCGCATTATTGTGTAGTAAGGATAGTAGCTGGTATGCTTACTAATATCTTTTAATGCTTGAACATAAAAGGGAATTTACACAACCAGTTCAGGCAGCCTGGGTCCCCCTTTTCAGGTGTGAAACATGATTCTAAATCATATGAGCAGGTATAGCAAAGGTAGCTTGTTACACAATGCCTGGCTTTGTTACAAGCACAAGCTGCTCTAACTGGAACCTGAAATTTTGCCATCTATATTTAATCAAACCAACAGATGTTAGTCAGCTGACATTGCTTTGTTCACATGGAGTGTTATGAACTGCTTCTGTGGAAAACTTACAAGAGAAAGCAAAGCACAGATCCTAAACTCTAAGCCTTGGGATCAGATGATGAACAGCACCAGTTCTATGTGTATACATGCCCCTTACAAGATGTTCAGTGATTAATGTGTCTCCCTTCTGCTTATTGTACAAGCCATGCTTGCAGCATCATTACACAAAAAGTCAAGTCCTAGACCAAAATGTATTATTCTGTTTCTAAGCAGGGCCTGTTTTACTGTTGTGTGTAAAACTGCACACTTCCTTGGAAGCCAGCAGATTTTGAGTATATTTTAAGTCAAAGGAGTAATGTTACCTGCCCTCTGTTATTCATTAGGACTCTCTTCCTACAGTGGGGATTTTGAAAAACAGATAAAACTTCAGATACTCAATATCACTGAAATGGAAAGAAATTTTCACTATTATTTTTTTGTTGTTTTGCACAAAATTGGAACCTGTGTGTCAGAGTAGGAAATTACAAGATAGTCCATCTTTGTCACAATAATGATAATGTTCTTTGTCAAAATAATATTATCTTTTTCTGCTGCTTGTTTATTTCTGTTTTTTTGAATTTAGCACACCATTATTTATTGCTATATAAAAAGAGATTGAAGAGTGAAATTTGACGTGTTCAAAGAGTCCTGACTCAGCACAGCACTTGCAAGGCATTTCGGTTCATCTGTTCAGTCATTAATTATCACAAGACTAGACTAGTCCAATGCTTGCTAGCAAAAGAGATAAAAAAATAGGAGGAATCATGGATAAAAAGGAAATATAGGTTAAAAATGCAGTTACAACACAACTGAAAGGGAGATCACTCATCAACAGTATACATGAGGGAAGGGTGAATGGTTGAGGGTATAGATTGAGATCATCAGTTAGGGCATGGTTGCCTTAGCTTTTTCCTGTTTCAGTTGTAGTGATTGTATCTGACAGATTCGACATCAGTAGTTCTGCTCTCCCAGCATTCAGACTTAAAGTGCTTCTTCTTCTTGAGATCTGGAATTGTCTCTCTCCAGAAAACACTGTCTCCAGAGAAATGGATTTTGTCTGGGGGTATTCCAAGTTCCCTTGCACAAGGAGAGTAGGTGGGAAGCAAATATCCACAAAACAGAATATAGTGGGCAAAACCAAGTTTGCTGTGCATGCAGGGCCATGCTATCGTGATGCCAAAGTCAATCTAAAAAGTTGTATGAAGAAGTGAGAAGCCTTTATCTCAACCCACGAGTTTTTGCACTTTTATCCTTTCAGTGCTGTCTCCCTGCCCAGTGGGGGGAGGACGAGCAAGCAATTGGGTGGGGTTGAACTTCCCACAAGGGTTAACCCACATCACCCCATGGGCTTCAGCACACTATAATCAAACACAAATCAGACTGGTTTGGTGAATTTAGGCATACTGTCTCTTGAAGTTTTCTAATCAATAGTCAAAATAGCTGATAAAATTTATCATTGAATGTACATCATCTTTGCTTAGGAACATTTGACCAGATGTGACTAAAACTCTGTAGCTGCTGTCATTCACAAAACTGTAGGAAATGTCACAATGCACTCCATTTCTAGCATTCTAGAAATGACAGACTTCATGGAGATGTGAAGATGGTGCAGTTTGGATTGTCCAAAGTCTTACAACCTGAGAGGAAAGCCCAACACAAGAAAAAGGATCTCACAAATAGCCTGTGTAGAGTGGCAATCCTCGTTTGTGTCCAGGAGTGTTTTACCTCTGCTTAATTAAATTATTTAATTCGTAATTCTAAGTCAGGATCCTGTTTGCCTAACACTTGCTATATGACCATTGAGGAAAGATTTCCAATGTCTACCATCAATTCACTCTATGGGCAACCTTATGCTGTGGACGCTTAATATTAGGTAGCTTTAACCTCCCAGTGATATCTAGTACTTTTCTATTTTTTTTTTTCTTAAGAATAGGCAGAAATACGAGCAAATATTATTCTTGAGCACTGAAAACACTCATCTTGAGTATCATGAATAGTGATTCTGGAACAGGTTTAAAAAAAAAAAGGAGCCTTAACACATCTGAGTCAAAGTGCGAGTTTCTGAGCTTTGTGTATTTAACTCACCTGGTCACATCAAGTTTGCTTTTCTGGGTGCAAAATCCTGTCCCGAGCTCTGAAGCACCTCTGGTTAACAAACACCCTCATCATCAGTGTCTGGCACCGACATTCCACCACTGACATTCCACACCACTAGTGGAATAAAAGAATGGAATTTTGCCAGTGGGGGTGGGGGGTGTGGCCTTCTTTTGATCCAGACTGAAGACAAGAAAGTTTTGGCTATGGAGGCACAGTTTGTGCCTGTAGAAGCAGTTATTTTTGGAGGTTGCTATCCTTAGTAAATCAGCCAACGACCACAGAGCACATGAATCAATTTATTTTGTTTGCATATTTACAGTATAATGTATTTGACTTGTCAAACTAACTTAATTCAAAATTAACAGGCGTTCCACCTCTTGCTGTGTCTCTGCCTCTACAGTATGAACAAGGTGGTGCAAACCATGGGTAAACAACCACTAGTCGCTTTTGATTATAGAGAGCAGACATTAAGGTTGCAGAAATCCTACATCTTGTGGTGCTGTCTGGAAAGCAGAGGCCGTGATTTGTGGGACAATCCCAACAAAAACTGCAGATTGTGGGATCTACCACTGTGCATATTATTTTAGAGTCAGCTCAAGAGAAGAATGAAAAGCTGAGAAGATTACAGTTTGCCAGCCCCTAAGTCTGGCTGTTCTTCTCAGTCATATATCTCAAAAGAAAAATGTCCAAGAAAAGAGAGAATATGATGAAGCAGTTTGCTTAGCAGTTCTAGCTTGGCTTCTACCATGTTATATTTTGAGTTTTAAATTGAGTTCTGTGCTAGGAGGCTGCATCTGTTATTTGGATTCTAAAGAATACTTTTTTTCCTGCCTGAGTATATGTTTTATCATCCTTATTTATATGTGCTCATTTTATCAGTTTTAAAATAAAAATGACTATTAAAACTGTAATGAAATAATGAAATTCAATATGGTGTATAGACAGATATTGATTTGTTTCACTACCTGAAGATTCTGTCAGAAATATTTTTTCCTCTGTTATTTTTTACATCAGTAGTTTAGATCCAGTCCTGTTTTTCCTGAAATTCTGCAAGAAAACTTAGAGTCATTCTGACATTTTTAAACAGATCTCAACAATGGAATTAACTGAAACTATAGGGTATTTTTATTAAGATGAACAAATAGAACTCTAAATTTTTAACTAGTAATTTGATTCAGAGAAAAAGAAAACCACTTGCAAGAAGAAAACTGAAAAAACCCAATTCTTACTCCTTCACTTCAGTACTGAAAAGATTTGCCAGGATAGTAATAAGCACATTTCAGTAAATTAGAAATGAATTTTGATTCCCAGCACTTAAATGTCTTTTTATAGTCCCCTTTTATATTCACTCTTGCAACCATTCTAATTAGCACTAAAGTCCATGGAAAATTAATTTTCGGTCCATGCCAAAGTTGGAGAAGCTTATCAAGAATAACAATCTCCAGAGTGGTAGAGGTTTTTTTCCAAATTTCTCATTAGAGTTAAGATGCCTATCAACTCATTTTGGCAAGTGAAGGCATGACTGAGACAGTGCAGGTCACTGTTGCTTGAATTGCCTTCAGCCCAGCTGCACTTTTCTACCAGGTCTTTTTCCTGTTTGTTTTTTTCTCTTCACCATGTGAACCAACGCCTAGAGATTCAGCGTGAAAGGTCCTACAGAGGTCTGACCCTGCTTTCCCACAAAGACCATGCACATTCATACATGCTACAATAACAATTTCTCTTTCACAGTGAACCTTGCTGAAGGACAAACGAGCACAAAGAGATAAATGAAAACCCAGATCCCATCTAATAATCATGAGAATGAATCACCAGTGGAATTAGACACAGACGTATTTTCCAGGATCAACCTACATATTGGACATTTGCAAAGGCAAATGCAATATTCACACACACAGTACAGAAGGTGAGCTCCAGTGCAGCCACAATTTAAGAGAGTTGGAGTGATGCGGTCCAAAGATGTTCCTATAACAATTTTGAATATGCAACAAATCTTTGTAGCCTGTTGCACTGTGAATCAACAGCTGCTGATGGATTAATGGAATATTTTCTCACTGGTTATTTCAAACCGTTTATCTTTATCCTGTGCAGACTGAAAACTAAAACATTTAGACTGCTCACGTACTAAACTCCATCAAGCACAGATGTATCATCTCTTCTTCCTATGGTGAGAAAAGCACCCTACATCTTATATATTAGGCAAAAACCTAGCTAACCTTGCTGGCAATTTCATTACCTCCTTCCAAATAGTAACAAAGTGCATGTAGGGTGAAAGTAAATCTACCTTTGAGGCTATATGGTTCCTCGGTAATTTTCTCGTTCACATACGATTCAACTTACTATTTCGAAACCTGACAAATAACGGATCTAGAAGTACAGATTTATTTCTCTGTCTTCAAAATCAAAGCTTTTTTAGGACTATCCTGGCAGCAACCTGCTTCATGATGGAGCAGCTTCCCCAGCCAATATTAGGAACTGTCTCAATTTTCTGCCATTAAAGTAGAAAATCTCATCCCTGAGAAGATTAATTGTTTCCTTTTTGAGCAAAGGAGGACTATAGGGACAAGGGGAGCTGCTGGGTAGCCTTCTTCCTTTACATCTATCTGGAGAAGAAGAGAAATGTCAGTTCTAGAGGCACAGTAGTGGGAATGTGGTCTAGGAAAGATGATGGGGGAAGGGTTTTCTCTAACCACATCTAAACCAGCTATGCCTAAATTGAATTCAAAGGGAAAAAAGCATCTGGAAGATTGGAGCAACTTAAAGTGCAGTATTTTAATGCAAGCCCAGGGAGATAGCAAGAGTGTAGTGACATTTATCGGTAGTTACAACATAGAGTTCCAAAGAAAAAAAAAAAAAAAGAAGGAACAAACTGCTCTCTGCCCTTGGCCTGATAATTTGCCTTTTACCTTCTGCATTTTCATATATTAGTTTGAAAAGCAGAGGACCAAAACAATCAACAACAGATGTTCCATACAATCAGTGTGGTGCATGAATTCAGTTAGCATGCAAATTTTCATCCCTGGGCTATTCACGTGGACTGCTGGGAAAACAGGCAGCCTGTTTTGCAAAAACAGATAGAAGGAGTATGATTAAAATGTCTGGATTCAATCACATGTTTAATCACCATCCACTTTTTTTATCTCAGCTACAATGACTGGTAGCTATTATGACAAAAATTTGAAAATGTGCATGACACACAGTGGCACCCAGGAGCCTTATAGGTGGTCTGTGTTTGATCAAAGTGATCAAAGCTTTGTTCTATGTTTCTCTCTGGTCCACCACAACTACCTTAAATGCACAAAATATGATTTATAGGAGGGTGTTCTATACTTTCATTCTTAGGCTAGAGTGTTATGAACTGCCTCTCAGTTTTTCAGTGAAACCAATAAATTATGTTCTCCCTACTTAAAGGTAACAATAGATGACTGTGCTGTCTATTCAGAAATGAGTTCTCAGGGGTAATACAGGAGATCAGAGACTTCTAACCTGCCTACACACACATAGAAGGTGAATCCTAAGAATAATTTTTGTGTGTCCTAAAGAAAGTTTATTCAAATCATTCTGAAACTTAAGGGTCACATAACAGCCACCCCTGTGCTATTTCATCACTTTTTTTGTAGTTGTGGATGGGTGCCAGAAGGGTGTAGGGAAAAGTAGTAGGAAAAATTATAATCTTGATTTCTTTTTTTAAAACCTAAGAAGTGCTTTAGTTAGAATTTTTGGCAAGAATATATATTATTTATTCAATGAATGATACACAAAATAGAAAAGAAGCCCTCTGAGGGATAGACTGGAAATCTTACTCTGGTAAGTGCTTGCTCATGTGAAGTGTTCTATGGTATTCAAAGAGACTATTCTGGTGAGTTACATAATATAGCTCAAAATTAACCCCAAAAAATCGAAAAGGAAAATTGTCAAATGACCTGAAGACTATTTATAGTACAGTGTGTATTAGGGATCACCCTAAATGGTAAAATAGCAAGTAAGATGAAATTCTCTAATGGGGTGATCTGAGGATCAGATATAGTACAGTACTGTGTTGACAAAGAAATAAAAGAGTCACTTCAAAGGAAATCCCAGGACACTACCAAAATTAGAATATTTACAAATATGGGTAAGATAAGTAGAATTTCTCTAAGTCTAGAGAACTGGACCCAAAAGGATAAAATAGCATCTGACTTGGGAATATGCATGCTATCAAAGCAGATGAGAAAGCAAACTGAAATCCATAACTAGCAGCAGAAACTTGGGTCAGAGAAATGCCAAGAAACAGGACTGAAGTGAGAGGCAATGGGTCTACATCTGCTGAAGCCAGCAAGGTGAACATGAGATTCACGATACATGTTCACTTACCCAACATGTTTTGAAATTTGCACAAATGGGAAATTAGCAAGGATTCATAGTTTTGAGAAACAAATGGTGTCTGATATTATTCTCCTTCATTGGGGTTGTATTCTGGTCCTAATAAATTGCCTCAGGCCTTTAAAGAAAATCCGTTTCCTAGGCAAAGGGGCAGGAGAGGTAGAGTGGATTTAACTTTCAGAAGATGAAACTGAGTGGATTGTTTCGGAGAATTAAGCCTTTCAGCCTGAGATAAATTGAACATCCAGTAATTCCTGTGTCCTTTCAATGTGCCTCAAGCTATGACAACCCAGCCTCTCCCTGGAGTACCAAAACAATACCCATATGTCTTCCATTACAGAACATAAGTGACAGAAAATTTCAAATCCTGGGTAAAGAAGAGAGATTGCAAGTAAATAAATAAAGAGTCATGATACCTGCTGCTAGATGTGCCAGGACACAGATGATGGGCTATGAGGGCAGCATTTACCCTGGTCTTGTACCAGCTCTGTTGGAAGTGGGAGGCTCATGTCATTATTTAGAAATGAAAGGCTGTAGCTGAGCCATTTAGACGAAGAAGAAAGACCGAGTGCTATAACAAGAGAGGTAACATATGCCAGTGGATCAGATGCAATTTGTACATTTTAACATTGAAACATTCTGTCCTGATTAAAGCTTAATTGAACAAGACTAACTGTGCAGACTTTTTGGCTACAATGAACACAAATATTTAAAATGCACAGTTCTTGATTAAAACAGTGACTGTGCAGCATGACTAGCAGAATTAATATTTAAACAAAAAGGAAAGGAATGAAAACACAAAATGTTCCCAAGTTACCCAAAGAGAGGTGTGATGGTAAAGATTCTGAGATTGGTCACTGTACATTACAAAAATCTTTTTCTTTATTAAAACAAAGAGAAATTAAGCACTCATTCTATTTGGTTTTTAAGTTGTACTTGGTTGGTCAGCTGACCTTGTCACTTTTGAAAACCACCTCCAAACTTATTTTTCATTCTTTTTATTTGTCAGGCAATTTTGATATTTGCCTGTGTTCTCCGGTGCTGGAGATCAAAACTGAAGAAGGAATTCTCAGTGAGCTGCTGGCAAAATGTCTGGTACAGGCTGTTTTGGACAACGCAGTAGAAGATGGAGACAAGAGGCCAGCAGAGAAACCAAGAGCTGCTACTCACAAAAGCTAATCCATTTTTCAAGTATTTCCATTTGTTTCCATCAAGGAGTGTGTAAGCAGCCTTTCCCACCCAAGTCTCATGGCAGGATTTACCAGTTCCTCTCACAGATCCAGAAATGATGCAATCTACATTCTGATTTGAGGACTATTCACAAGAATGAGTCGTGGTATTAATTTCAGATGATGTGTGAAATTTGCCAACCTTCTTTTTCCAGAAGAATTGCTCATTTTGCAGAAGCAGGTCTCATGTTCTGAGAGGTCCCTGAAGTACAGAGCTACAAGGCTATTGACCTTACACATGAAGTGTAAAGGTCACCAGAGTGGCTCTCTTAGTACTAGAATTAAGAAGTGAGCCTGCCTATTTGATATGTGAAAACCAAAACTATTTCATGGAAAAGACCTAGTAGAAGAGAAGCATTGCAGTCTACTGAGCATAGCTGTGCACTGAGTCAAACACAGTAAGTCTTTCAACATACATTAAAAAAAAAAAAGAAGAATTTAAAATTAAAGAAGATGTTAACACATATTCCATTGTTACATTAAAGTAGCAACAACCCATGAAAATGAGTAAGCAGGAATTTTCTAATGGGACCAGATGGCTTGTAAAGCTTTTTGGATAACTATTTCATCTATGAAAGTTCACCCCCCAAACCCAAACCTTTGTAGACAAAAACTTTCTGTAAAAGTCATATTTGAAAACTACTGTACAAAAATGCTTTGCCATGAGAGACTACCATCTGTTTACTATATTAAATGTACAGATCTCCGTGTTTTTATTAGAAGACTTTTTCCTTTAACAAGGCAGATGGAGGAGCTTACATATACAGCAAATTTTTTTACTGCAAAAATGTGTATAAGATATAGTGTAGGAATGGCATGACATTTGTGTGAGATTACAAATTCTCTCTCTGGGTGCTGCTCAGAGACAAGAAATACAGTTATATTTACTTAATTCCTGTGGCAGTGGATGTAAAACTCACTTGTCAGAGAGTACAAAAGATATTTATGCTAGCTCAGGTCCTTTTACTCTGCTAGTAGACCCTACCAATTTGAGAAATTTAAAAGAAAGTCTGTAGCTAGAGATTATTTTTAGCATACATACATGTGCCTGTGTGACACCTAGAGGTGTTGATATCCATGCAGTGGAAAATCCTGCCTTGTGGAATTGACCAACTGATGTACCACAGTTGAACTGAAAGTGAGCTTTGGACAGTCTTGTTCACTCAGTCATGGACTTCAACACTTCACTAAACAAATGGCATTTTAACTGAGGTCTGATATCAGAGATTTGTAAACTGCAACCAAATCCAATTACTAATAAACTTAGGTCTTGAACAGTATTTCTTAAAGAGATATTATACAAGTAGTATTTTTCAATTACTAAGGCTTTAAATTATCTATAGAGATTGTTTCCCTTAGCAATAACACATTCCATATTAATGTGAGCAGCTTTACAAAACACTTTTTTTTTGTATCAAAAGTTTCTTATTGATAAGATTTCTTATGGATTTTTGTTTGCTGCCATGTATCAATAAAATCTGTACCAAAAAGAAGAAAACCTGGAATTTTGGAAAGCAAAAGAAAGAAGGAAGAATAAAGAATCAAAAAAGAGAAGAAGGAAGAAAGGCAAAAGGAAGAGAGGATGAATACTGAATATGGATTTAAGGCCAACATTTCTGTTGAAGGAAATGAATGAAACTTCTTTGATGCCATTAGAGCACTAATCACTTCAGCAGAGGGAACAGGCTTGTTATCTTATGTGGTTCTTTTAACGATTCACACATGACCTGGATTGTTAAAATTTAAATTCTTGAATACATTAGCCTTTTTAATTCACGTCTTCCTAACAGTTAAGACCATATAAGAGTTACCCCATGGAGAAATAGGACAATCTAGAACCATGTCCCTGTTTAATATTGCATGCTAAGATGTGCTCAAAGGATGATATGAGCATTCACTGTGATTTACTTACAAGCATATGTATATTTTCACTATGACCTTTGAAAGACCATCCTGTCAATGGATCTATGTACAGTTCAGGGATTCTTAGCACGCTGTAGTATATTTCAGAGTTATTTCCCATTTCTTCCTCTTTGCTTGCTTTAGGCCACCAAATCACAACTAGAGAGGTGTGTTTTACTCGAGAAGCACAATGATGTTAGAGATGAGACGTGGCACTGAGCCCAGGCTAATATGTTTTGTTAAGTTTATTAGTAAGGGCTCCATTCCAACACTGCAGGGATGCTTGGAGTGGGAGGAACAAGGAAGAGGAGAATGGAAATAAATTGACATTGGCTAGGGTGTGCAAATGGGTCAAGAAGACAGATGTATGATGCGGGGTGCAGGGGGCTCCAGTTAGATGAGAAGATGCCAGCTTCTGTGACAAAATGGAGTCAACATTACAGTCCTGAGTCAGAGCAGGATGGAGAGTTATACTGTGCAAATCAGAAGATATCTTTCCTATATATGCAGATGTGAAGAACTGAAAAAAATTGCTCTTTTCTTTACAGGGAAGACAGTAATCCAGAGTAATATTGGCACTTGAACTAGAGACAAGAAAATGAAGCAATCCAATATCACTTTGAAATTTCTTGCAGTATGCAAATGAGTGCGTGTATTTTTAAATTAGACCAGATTACTATTCTTTGGCAAAAAGCTGTATCATGTCCACTGATAGTTAAGACAGATCTGAATTGCTGTGTTTCTGGTCTTGAAGTCATGGCAGGTAAAAAAAATAGAGTACGTAGCGTATCTGTTAAAATTGTATAGAATTTCTGGATATAAGACAGAAACTAAAAAACATAGAAAAAGAATTAATAAAGTTGCAGACCAGGTGAAGAAATATTTGAGAGAGAGGAAGCTAAAGTAGAAGACTGTGTCACTAGAATGTTTACAGAAGTGATGTGGACCCTAATTGCAGGGCATGTGATGCCAGTTAAAGGCTCTTACTCCTAAAGGTTGTGGCTCTTGTTCACAGTAAGCTCTTACACTTTTGGCATGGCATAGGATCCATCACAGCAGATCATCTAGCGATCCAGAGCCAGAAAAATAGACGTGTAGAAGCTATACAGGACATTTCTTCCACAGTGCCAATTGACTTTGTGCTGTTAATATGTGGTGGAAATTATGGCCTCTGCTGGGGGAAAGAGCTGGCACAGTAAACTCAAATGGAAAGAACACAAAAGGTTTTATTGAAGTCCTCTTAGAGTGCAGTTTGCAGCTGATAGATGCTGACTTGGGCCTTGACTTTTGTTGTTGCCTATCCTGCAGTTCCCTTTGCATCCAACAGCTGGAGCGGCCATAAGTGAACACACAGAGCATGGGGCCAGAGCTCATGTCAGCTGATGAAAGCACTGCTAAAAATCAATTCAGCTGACAGCATCAGCCCAGCTCTTCTTGGCAATTGCAGAAGCAAAGACCTAGCTACACACTGTCTCTTTATTTTCCACTGCAATGTGCGAGGGCCTCCACATTTTTGTCAGTTCAGTGGAAAGAACATTTTTTCAATTGTTTGCTTAGTAGTAGGTAAAAAGAAAATTCGTATTTCCCTTTCCTTGTGCTGTCCAGTAGAATTATTAGAGAATGACTACACTTAATATGCTAAACATAAGAGGCTTTTACATTAACCTACTATCATGACATCATACATTATCTGTGTATTTCCACAAGTCTGTTTTGCTGATTACCATATATCTCAAATATGTCTCACTGGTGTCATATCTGCTGCATTGCTCCTGTAGCACATCATTGATATGTCATCATTCTCTTTTTGCTTCCTCCCTGTTTGAAGAGACTTGGGCAGGCTTCTATCAACACTTGTAGTGTGTTGACAACACAGAAATGTCATTTGGAAACAGACCTCCTCTCAAGCTATGTATCTATTATACCAAATCCAAAAAATCTACACAGTGTGATTCTTGGGACTGTCCTGTGCAAGGCCATGACTTGGACTTTGATGATCCTTGTGGGTCCCTTCCAACTCAGAATATTCTGTGATTCTATGATTTTGTGATTCTGTATTTATAAGAAAATTATCAACTCCAAAATGTTTGAAAATCCTGGCTTTTGGTGCCAAAAGTTTAAAATTTATGATACAAAATTCCAAGAGATTTATGAATAACTGATTCCTTTGTGCCTGTTTCTTCCTGATTTCTTAGATATATGCTTGGAGTACATCTCTGAGAGAGTCTTCAAAACCAGAAAGGTTTAAAAGGCATTGTTTCTTTTAAATAAAGGTTGAGAGTCTCAGATAATCACCTGATCTAGAAGCAGGGCACTGTAAAAAGGAACACAGGCTGTCAAGAAGAAAAAAAAAGCGACAGCATAGCAAATTAAAAGACTAGCTTAACTGATTTTGAATGGGGAAGAAGTTGATTAATCTGATTATCAGTTTTCACTCATTAGTAATTGATTATTTATGCATTGAGAGTATCCTTACTTTAAGTAACAGCAGTTTAAATAATGATAACTTCTATTCATTAAGTTGAAAACTGTGACTAAGTGTTTCTTCCAGTACACAGAGCCTGTGTTTTCTGCTTTTTCTAATATTAGGGAGCTCTTTCCTCTTTTGTCACACACTGAAACATATGGCAAAAGCTTGTATCGTACATTTTCAATTTTTTACAAGATAGGGACTTTGAATTACAGGTCCTCAAAAAATTGCAAAGAAAATGATTGTTTATTGGTGATGAGTTTTTATATCTCAATTAAGTAATAATGCACTGTTCAAGGGAACAGTGTGATACCATTTCCTCCCGTTGCTTATTGCATTTCTGTAGTTGGACATGTCCTTCTTCAGATCACAGAATCATCATCATCATCATGATCATCTAATTTAGGTTGGAAGGGACCTTAAAGACCATCTAGTTCTAACCTGTTGCCATGGGCAACCTTATACTAGATCAGGTTGCTCAAAGCCCCTTCCAACCTGGCCTTGAACACTTCCAGGGATGGAGCATCCACAGTCTCTCTTGGCAACCTGTTCCAGTGCCTCATCACACTCACAGTAAAGAATTTCTTCCTAATATCTCATTTAAACCTACTCTCTTTCAGTTTGAAGTCATTGACCCTTGTCCTCTCACTAAATGCCCTTGTAAAAAGTGTCTCTCTCTTTTTATACCTCCTTGATCACTTGTTTATGGTGCAGTCAGAACTTCATTACTGCTTTTTTAATGTTTTAAAATATGTGATGATATACTGCAAAGAGTGTTTTAGGAAAACATTCACTAATTGACCTGTTGCAAGATTCCTCCTTAGCTCCCCTCAGTCTGGGGACTGAAGGACAGTGTGCATCTTAAAGCGCTCTATTTTTATGTTGTGCTAAGTCAGCATTTACTGAGCTCTTACTCTGTACCTGCATTATGGAAAGATCCCAGTACAGCACTGCAACTGATTTACATCACAACTCTATGGACAGGAATAGCTTCTTGCCACAAAGCAGGAATGTGATATCTGCTTGACATTCCCAAATCTGTCTCAGCTGGTTGTTCATGGAGTGTCAATGAGTCTCCCTTTTGCTTGTCCTTCTAAACATTTATTCGCGCTGTTTGAATGTAGCAGAAAGACATTTTACAGTAAACTTAATCTGCCTGTAGGATTAGGCCAGTGAGCAAATATAGAAATACAAGTTCTCATATGAATACATGCTTCTCAGCAGATTCTTTCAGTTCATCATGGCTTGCCAGGTACAGCCAGAAAGACTCATGGCAAAATGGCTGAGCTCACTAATGGACCCATTTTGGTTGTTAGGCTGGAAAATCATCTACTTGCAGCATCCCAGTCCTTTTGTTTCTTGGCTTCTTTAAGGCTCCTTGCCTTAAAGGGTGATGGCAGGCCAGCTGTCCTCAAGCACAGCTTCCCCAGCAACCTGCCTTTTGCACCAGCGTATATGGCCAGGACTGGGACAGAAGAGGCAATGTTGGCATAAGATATTGTTTTCAACATCTTAGTTTTTTTCTCCGCTAGGAATGTCTTGCTTATATCCATACTGGTATCGCATTTGAGTGCAGACACAATTAGACTGGGATAAATGCAAGTGTGTGGCTTCAATTCTTTGCTATCTGAGGAACATACCACCAGAACAGGTCATACTCCTAAGCAAATGGACAGCAAAAATTTGAAGTGCACAGGCAGCCTAACAACTCTGCTACCTTAAAAATAATCTACAAAAGGCTGCACTGTCACTGACCTTTTTCTTTTATGTGATCAAGATATAGAGAGTAAGTCTAGATTAAACAAAAATAAAAGTGTCTGTGTAGCTTCTTGCACCTGATAGAATCAGGTAAATGCATTCTGAGCACAAGAAAAATCTCTTCTCAGAGCCAATCTTTCTAAATTTGAGAGTGCTGAAATTTAGGGATTTGGTTTTGTGCCCACTTCTAGGTTATACAGTGGTATTTATCCACAAAAGCTTTTGCAAAACTTCTTTACAGTATTTTTTCCATGAAACAAAATTTCTGTGTTTTAAAAGCAGTATTTTCCATATCTTTTTTCATCTGGGAGACATAGAAGATTGTGACTGAGCAAGAAAAAAACTCACACGAAGTATATAACAGAGAAAATTATTGTCTTTAGAGAAAGAACTTCTGTACATGACTGCTCTGAAAGTCAAAGTTATAATTTCCTACACAAAATAAGTAGAATCCTCCTTTCTTACTTTATGTTTTGTCATACCCACTGTTGTCTTTCCAATGCTACTGGAAAGATCTCACTGGGCACTGTGGTTGCTACAGAATGGTCTCCTTTTCTAAAACACATCCCCGATCACTTTGAAATGCATCATGCAATCAAAAATAGAAGCACTTTACTCTGCGCTTGCAGATTTTTCCATTTAAAAGGAAAGATGTTGCTGTATGCATGCATGTGATAAACCAGAGACTGAAAAACCTCTCTCATTTTGTGAGAACCCCTAAAGTAAATAGTTATTGTTTTTGAAATAGTTTATTAAACAGACCTGGCCTTCATAGAGGTTACTGAATTCCCAAAGAAAACTCACTGAATCCCCTGCCAAAGCTTTTCAGTGACCTTTAGCTGCTTCCTGAATCACCTCAGATTCTGCTAACAGCCAGGGTAATATCTGCCTGTTTAGCAGATTCATAAAAGGCATCACTCTTTGGCTTATTCACTGCTGATCACAAGACTATCAGAAATAAGAAACTGTTCCGATACACATCAACTTAGTTTGCTGATATCTAAACACTAAAAAAGTGAGTTTGACTTTCATATAACTGAAAACCTTAGAAATCTCTGCGTTAAGTCAATTAAAAAATCCTGTGAATAGACCAGGCAGAATTCACTAGCCACACATAAAACCCATAAAAAGTAAAACTGAACAGCCATTCCTCTTTCTTCTCTCCACAGATACTGCCCTTTCAATTCCACAGAGCTGTATTTCCAGTGGACCAACATAGAGGTCTCTGGTAAAGTTCATAGTATGGACTTAAGAAAAAACATCAAAACCTACATTAATAATCCTGTCCATTTCAGTTCATTTCCTCTGGGGTCAGAAGTTAGCAAGAGATCCAAGGAGCTGGCTTAGACAGCTTTTAAAGGTTTAAAGGTTCCCCAAATTTCTTTAATTAGGTCAACTTCATTCTGTTTTCAGTCAGAAAGAAACCAAACAAAAGTAGAATGTGGGAATGGCTAGAGACTGATGTAGAAACAATAGACAGAAAAGGACAGAGGCATGAACTTCAAAATGGAGATGCTGAAAGATTTAACTTTTTTTATTGCCCCCACTGCTGCAAAAAGAAAAAAAAAAAGAACCCCCCCCCCCACAACACAATGAAAAAACCATTCCAAAACACCAAACCCTAAAAGAAGCTCCTGGAATTACAAAGGTGTGAGGTAAGTTGCTGGCAAGATTTCAGGTTCAAATTTTCTGCTTATATAGTTAAAGATTATTAAACCACACATCTGTCTTTGGATAATGGGGAAACATAAAGTGCACAATGAATACTAACTAAGTTGGGTTAGCTTATTTTCTCAAAATATTCTTTGAGACTGCTCTTGCTTATATGGAAATGTCAGTGATTTACCCTTCCTACAAGTTTTATCCTTTCTTCCTTTTCTCCTTAAAATGAAAGCACTTTAAGGGTCTGCCTTGCAAATTCTTTAATATTATCATATCAAAAAAGCATGCTAAGAAATTTATATTCTCCACTACTCTGAAAAGCAAACCTGTCAATATTTATCACCTGATATGATTGTTATTCTGTCCATCTGCTCTTGCACATATATACTGGCCATAAAAATAAAGTAAATTCTCCAAGGTGAATGGAAGATTTTAAAGCCTGCTTACCCTCATACACATTAAAGAAATTATTTACTTCCAAAGTTCTAGATGGAAAAATCCTACTTAAAATACAGTCTGCAAATCCACAAATGGCAAGGTGGCAATGACAAGCAGAATGAAGTGGGGAAAAAAGTTACAATGAGATTAAATATTGCATAAGAAAAAGGCAGGGGGAAGAGTGTTTGTAAGTGCCAAAATACCTGCCAAGTAACAGACTATCCTTCAACGGTATTGAATTTGAACAGTTTCCCATTGTATCACATCATCCGTTTCTGGGCCACCTATAAGTTTTGAGCTGGCTTGTTAAGTAAAGCATACAACAACAACTCAGTAAAATTAAGTAATTCCCTGGAATAATTTTCATTTCCTTCCCTCTTCCTTTCGCCTTGCTGCTCTCCTTTAGACAAGAGGGAAGTGAAGTAAATTTAGAGCCATGCTTTCCAGCAGAATGGTTAGCAATGAATATCAGGTTTTAGAGACCTGTCACCTGCATTGCTCTTTTTAGGTTCACAGAATTATATTTATGGCAGTAGTTGCAATAGTTGCCATTTGAAGCCCCAAAAATCATGGTAGAATCAGATTGCAGAGCGTTAAACATGCAGGCTTTTAAAGATGGTCTGTATAGAGGGCTGAAGGCTGAAATATTTGTCACCAGCAAAACTTCATAACTTCTAAAGTGTTTTTGTTGATGATTTAAACTATCATTCAGCATTTGTGGAGGACAAAAGGATTATTTCTGTGGATTGTTCCTACTATTCCTTCCATCCTTGTTTGAGTTGTTATGTATTACTGTAGTGATGGCACTGGAAGCTGAACTACTTCCACTTCCAGTGGCTGTGGACTGCAGGTAATTCACCAAAGCATTGAAAAGGATCAAATGCTGAGGATCATGGAAGTGGGAAAATAAAGGAAAAGAAAGATGCCTCTTTTGGAGCTTGTAATTAGCTCTCCTTTAATAGATGCTCACCTGACTGTTATTCTATACAGATGCAGGGCTTTCTGAGAAGTTTGACACCACTGTGATAGAAGTTACAGGAAAATGCCATTCTTTGGTTCAGTCTGTATCAGCAGGATGGTAGGGTGAACAGTGGCTAGGAAAGCAGGAGAGGGAATGAACTCTAACACTAATATCACAGTGCAGCTCCCAAGGACTGGTCTTTCTCTTATCTGGAGGCATGACTGTATGACACAGGCTCAGCTCAGAGCCATAAAAGCCTTCACATGTGTTCAGGCTATGCTGAAGAAGGAACTGATTCATAGTGTGGCTGCTGTGATCTTCCAGCTGAACAGCCTTGATGCACATTGTTCCTAGATAGTTCTCAACCTGCTGGGCTACTATCTCCCTGTAATTTAATACACACGTTAGTGAGAGATGAGTTTTCAGGAGGGACTTGAAGAAGGGGAAAGGTTACAGGCTTGAAGAGACTTTCAAGGCATAGGGTCTGGCACTGGTCCTCTGGTTCATTGCTCTTTGTACCTACAGCACATATACAAACAGCCTGGAAAACAGAGAGGGAGAGCTCTTTTGTCAGATAAAGCAGAGATGTATGCCAGTGGATCACTGTGGATGTCTTTTTAACAGCAGTTCCTGGCTACTGTTCCACCAGCCCTGTACTGAAACTGCTCAGAGCCTCTGCACCTCAGTGGCATTTCCTGAGCAGCAACTCAGCAAAGATAACCTTCAAATGTGCATGTGCCGGTACATTCATACATGAGGGAAAAATAATTGGCATCAAGTGAAAATGGATAATTGTCCACTCTAGAGAATAGTGACCCTGGAACTATGAATCATTGCAAGGTGTTGCAAATCCAGTGGCACATCTCAGATTTACCATTGTACCTCAACAGGGCCAATGGCTTTAAGGAAAAAAAAAAAAATCAAACACTCTCAAACTTGTATAACTTCTGCTGGCTGAGTAATTGCTATTTTTGGAAGGCCAAGAGCAATCATAATTCATAATGGAGCAACTGTCTGGTTAGTATTACTTTTATTTTTTCTTTTTTTCTTCTAACCAGACAGGTGTTTGCATGACAAATGGCAAGTGTGAGAGTAGAGAGTAAAGGAAAGGTGTACCTGCAGAGTTCTTCACAACATTGAAATGAAGTATCTAAGCATGGCAGGGGTTTTTTTTGTTCAATATATAACGGTGCCAACACAACTTCATAGCTGTAAACAGTCCACACGAAGTCTTCTACTGCTGTCTCTGCCATCATACATGAGGGAAAAATAATTAGCATCAAGTAAAAATGGGTAATTGTCCACTCTAGAGAATAGATGGTTTTATCATTTTAGATGGTTTCTTTCTTACCCCAACACTTGGTGCTGCTTATGAACACATTTGAAGGCTAGAAGAGCAGGAAAACATCACACAGAAAGCATAACTGTTCAATTAACAGAAGCAGTGTGTTAAGGGCACTACATGTTTGGGAAAGGGCGAATTTAATATCTCACATTCTGATTTCCCAGCTCCAGAAACGGATCTATAAAGATTACACCTAAATCACTGGCGGATCACTGAGTTACTGTATGTGTGTTAATGTCAAAAAAACCAAAATTAAATAAGTATATAAATTCCATATTTACTCCAGTTGTAGATTAATCAATGAGATATCTATAATTTCAAACAGCATATATTTTGTACTTTGTTGCATTTTGGTTTTTTTTAGTGACTTGATCGGACTAGGAGAAACTAGAGCTTGGGGTTCAGATCAGGAAGTCTGTCCAGCTCAGGCTGATCCATTTTTAGGAGAAAATCTCCTGCTCTACTTAACAGAAAGCTACAAGCTCTTGAAAAAAAAAAGGTATTTTCCAAATTATCAAAAGATATTTTGCTGTACTGTTTCTCATTTCATGGAACCATGATGTGGTAATGACAGAATTTTGTCGGTTAAAATATTTTTCTTAAATACGGTAATTTAATGAATAATATGCAATTGTTTGGGGGAAAAAATTAAGGAAGAAAAGTCACAAGTTTTTTTAATAAAGCCATAAAGAAATGTATTTCATTTAAAGTTATTGTGTAAATTGAACTTCACAATTTCTGGGAAATTCTTATTAATAATACCTTAACTGCTTCTTAGTAATCCTTCCACAAAACACTGGGGTGAAGTCCAGTATTTTAATATTTTCCATATTTGAATACTGCCATGGGGGTTCAAGGCTGAGATCTTAATACTTGGAACTTCATGGAGAAAGGCAATTTTCCAAAATATGAATATAAATTCCAATTTAACAACTGGTGACTCAGCAATGTGGGGTTGTATTAGTATTATAAACTTTATTATTACTTACAATATTAATTTTATTTACTTTATCATTATTGTGTATTGTATTACATTATAACACAGTAATCTGAGGAAAAATGTATTAGGCTTTAAATTACCAGTTCTTGTCAAGGCAGTGTAAGCTTTATACTAAAACAAACCCATAACTCTTGTATTTTAGGGAGTGAATATTAATTTACTAAGTTTTACTTGGTTCTATCTTTCAAAAGTAACATCATTTGTTTGGGATATAATTAATATTCATGCAGTCTTTTGATTTAAAAACCTTCCATAGCCATATAGCTATTTAATATTAAATTAAACAGGATTATTTTGGGAATATGAATTATTGTATGTGGGGTCAAAAGCAATGGAATTTGAATCTGAACTCTGTTTCTGGAGTTAGAAGTCAGAAAGAAAATGAAATCAGGATTTTTAATGCAAAGCACTAATACCTCAGTAGTTCTAAAAACTGCAAATGCAGTTTTTAATTCTTGGATGGACTTTGCCTGTTATGTTAAAGTAATTCACCCCCACGCACCATGCTCTATAGTGTCACTTGATGCATCCTTATTACTTCTCCAGGTATTAAAAGGGTATGATATGTTTTCATTTCATTAATCTTCTCTCAGGGGGCAGTGATAAGTTCATCCAACTCTCAGCTCTCAAGACTAAAAATTCTTTTCAATTAAAAAATCATCTCCACAGATGGTACCAGCATTAGCAGCAGCCCATTCTGTCTACAACAACAAATATTTAGATATTTCAGGAATTACCCTATAAATCACTGGACATGGAATGATCTGCAGTATTGAAAAAAAAAACTAACCCAGGGCTACCAAAAGCTAAGATGATGAGAATCTGGGCCATATGGTTTATTGTCTCTTCAATGTATCAGTTTCATCACTGTGTCTGAAGAATTTAATTGTGTGTTAAGGTGAAATATAGTGAAAAATTTAACAAAGCTATTAACTATAAATATGTTATCCAAAACATTAGGATCACAAAGGTGATAATAGAAATGGTTTAAAGTCAGGGAAAATTTTCTGTTAAAGGGGATTAAAGAGGCCATTTATTGAATGGGATGGATTTCTTCCAACCCCCTATGTGCAGAAAGCATGCAATGCGTGAATAATTCATCCAGAAATTCTATCGTGAAGTTGTATCAGTTTCCACAGTAAAACCTGGTTGTGGAGGAGGAAAATACATCAACATCTGTGACAGGCCCTATGAAGAGACAGTTGCAAAGCCTTTCAGGCACCAGGAGAAAACCAAAATATAATAAATTCACCAAGTGTCAAATTTGTGTCGGCTGAGTAATGACACCATATGTCTGGGTTGCCGTGTCACTGCAGGCTGCGCCACAAAAGCAGCCCCCACGCCTCCCGTTCTCACTAACCTCCCCTCCCCAACCCCTCCTCCAGCTTTATAAAGTGTGCTTCAGCTACCGTTTTCCACCCAGAAGATGGATAGAGATCGACTTGATAAATGTGACTCTTGGCCAGTCTTTTAAACCAGAGCTCAAACACGTCTCTTTATCCCCATCCCAAGCTAGGCGAAATGGTCGCTTCCAGTCCAACTCGAGCTCTCTAATTTTTTGTCCAATGAAACAGAGGCATCCAACCCTGGAAGAATGGTTAGCATTCCAGAAGAGGCAGGCATTTCTCAGCCTGGGGGGCATGAAACAATGCTTAAAACTGCAGCAGGAGCCGGCTGAGTGGGCTGGTGGCAAAGCATTGCTACCCTGCAAGAGAGGCTCCTTCTTGCATGTAGTGCTCTTGCCTGCAGTGAATACATTTTGGTGTGGTGTTTGTGCCCCAGAAAAAGGTGCTGACTGCACTGTTCCTACTGTCTGATCCCTGCTGGCTACTGCTAGACAAATAAAACAGGGGAAAGAAAAGCTGCGGGGGGAGGAGGGAACTGCAAATTTTATGTGTTAAATTTGGTTTGCTCTACCTTGAAAAACAGGGACAAAGAGAGAGGGCTTAGTATTTCCCTGAACTGTCTGTGCTGACAGGTGAAATCACTCCAGATGACATATTTGACTCAAATCCCTGGAAAAGCACCTGAACTTCTCTCCAAGTTCTGTTTAAAACCTCAGTTCTACAAACTGCCAACTTGCATTTTGTTTTAGAAAGCTCTAGCGTTGTCATCAAGAACCTCCCCATCCTAACGTTTTGATTGCTGTTCCCATAACCAGCTTGCCCTCACTGGTAGCTTTTGCAATTGTGTGTTTCACAGAACTCAGTTTAAGACCAGGTAGTAAACATTTTTTGCAGTCATAGTGAAGATGATCTACAGAAAATAGGGAACTGCTTATTGTGGAACAGCTAGCATAATACAGGGGCTGATGACAGAGACAGTTATGAGCTCTTAATACAACTCTTATCCTCCCTTGCAAAACAGAATAATAATAAATAAATGAAATATGAGATCAGTTAGAATCAAACTTTTTAATTTCAGAAAAGTCAAAGAAATGTGAACCTATGATGTAGGGAAGGAAAAACCAATAGGAGGTTTTGCTGCCCAGCAAAATTCTATATTTTTGTCACTCAGTGAAAATCCATAAATCCCTAAATACACTTGCTCTGGAGGAAGGGAGGTAAGTAAGAAAAAGCAAAAAAAGAAACACCTACTGGAACAAGTGAACTCCACTGTGGGTTGTTCAGTTACAGACATCTATCTGTCAACATTGCTTTTATGAACATTAGAATCAATGACAAGTCTGTCAATAAAAGGAGGGAAAAATGAAACCATGTCTTTAAAACAGAGGGGAAATATATCGTATATGCATATCTGCAATTGTATATGTATATCTGAAGGCTGTCAAGCTAACATGCACATGGAAAATGGAAACCAGAATGTCCTCTAAGGAGGTCATTGAAATGGGGAGGACAAAATCATAGCAGAATTGTTTTGGCTTTGCTATTTGTTCATTTAACAAAGAGCTAAAGATGTCTGGAAAACTGGTTACCAAAAAAACCCCCACAACCATACCACAACCTCCTCCCCCCAAAAAAGAAGAAAAAAAACCACAGAAGAAAAAACACTAACAAAAAAACCAAACAAAAACCCACAAACAAACAAAAACAAATTAAAAACAAAACAAAAACAAACAAACAACAACAACAAACAAAACAAAACAAACCAAAAACACACAAAAAAGAAATTCAATATTTGGTTGAAGACAAACTTGTACTTTTGAAAAGAATAACATTTTGGACAGAAATAGACTCTTGATGGTTATTGAAGGGCTGGCAGATTGCTGTTTGGGTTTTTTGACTGATTTTTTTGTGACTAATTGGAGAGTAATAAACTTACTAAGGACACTTTGCACTGACTCTTTTATTGAATAATTAAATATATGGAATTCTTGTCAAGATTTTCTGGATTGTCCAATGGAAAAGGTTGTAAGTCAAGGACATGGGACATAGAGAGATGGTTAGTGAACTCTAGCAAGTTAAAACCCCCTATTATGTAAGCAGTGGGTAATTCTGAGGACATACGTCTTAGAAATGTAAGTAAATGGTAGGCTGAATAGTGAAAAATAGTATCTTTTATAATCTCATTTTCACAGAGCAGTACTGTGGGTGTAGGCATGCAAAAAAAGAAAGGTCAGACTTTGTCACACTGATTTGAATTATTCCAGATGAAGCATTGGGATCTGTATACACTTGAAGAGTCAACAAATGTGATTTCTCTAAGCCCTTGTCCCAACGTCCACCCAACACCCTTGTGTCCGTAAAACTTGACTACAAAAATTGACATAGTAGCAGTTTTGAATGCAAATACTCAATATTTCATCTTGAACTAATTTAATACTTGATAATTTTAGGTTTGACAGCAAAAGTAGCAATTTCTTCTCAAGTTCTTATCTGTCTTCTGCAAGCCTCACTCAGCTTTACCCGATACTTTCTTAGACCCTTGATTTACTTTTTCCTCTTCTTCAGATCCCGACCTCAGTTTCTACAAGAATTTTCTGATTTTCTCTCCAAGTGCTTCTGCTCACACTGTGAAGACAGAGGTTAGCCATCTGCTCCCAGACCACCTCACTCTCTTCTGTCTTCTCCTTGGCTTGGTCTCCAGAGAAGATAAAGCCTCAACTGCAAAGACATCATCAAGGATCATTCAGTGTCTACAGCAATGGGGTCCTGCACATGGCAGAAGCCACTGGAGTAGCACAGAATGTATTTTGGATGAGTAGTAAAAGCTGAAGAAAAAGTAATACTCTCATCTATCTATAAAACCTTTCAAAAGAGCAAATGGAGGGAACTTTTCTTCTAAACTATTCTTTTTATACCTATTTTTTTTTTAACATAGTCATGAAAGTGGAGCTGGTATGAGGAACCCACTGGTCTCTGAACAGTAGGAACAGTTGGAGATATATGGGGAAATGTATCTGTGAAAGTGACCTCTAACCCTGGAGCAGACTGCTCTTTGATGCATAAATCTTATGGAGAGACAAGTATAAGGGGCTTTAGCTGCTGATTAAACTCTTTTTTTCAGTAATAGTGGAACCAGACAGTAAAATAAAAGCTTGAGAGGTGATTGTTTAAGAGGTACTAAAAAGTCCTTTGAAGAAAAGAGTCTCCCAAAAAGGCTGAAAAAAACATCAAGTTATTGACTGACATGCTCACTATGCTATAGTCAGCCAAAGAAAATGTCTAACAGATCCACTACATTTGTATACTTCTTTAATTTTTTTAGAACAGATGTAGTCTGAACTCCTCCCATTACAACAGCAGGCTGATCTGATCCCTTTCAACTGTTTCAGGGTTTTATACAGTTACAGAGTACTCAGGAGAAATAATGAGAATTTTACAGTGCTGAGATAAAGCTGTGTGAAAATGTCTATGCATCTCCACAAATATCTCCAAACTCATAATCTCAGGAGACTCGTTTTGCACTTAAAACTGACAAGTGAAAATTTTTGAGCATGAAATTTTGAGCGAAAGAAACGCATTTTCTTCAGTGAGCTGCGTGCAAAGAAAATCCGCTCTACACATCCTAGTGACCCCATTAGCAGATCACCTAATTTAGGAAGGCTCTTAACTACTGCATCCCCAAACTCTGTGTAACAAATTAGATGCAGCAGCACCTTTCTGGGAATTGTAAAATGGTTTTTTCTCACTGTCAAATTCCCACAGACTTTCAGAGCTGATGCAGTCAATTTTATGCATTTTGACAACACTGCATTCAGACATATCTGCAAATACAGAGTTGATGGCAGAACTGCAGACCTTGACATTAGCTGCAGTTCACCTTGCCTGAATATGTTCTGAGGTTGAGGTTCTCCATATATACTCAAGAAAACAAATGAAAACACCAATAAGTTGAATGCCAGCATTTTTCTTTGCCTGGCACTAAATTAAATGAGCATGGAAATATAATTGTAATGGAATGTATTATACAGTCATCTCTAGTGAAATACAAGAGCTCCCTGTCTGTATAAGTCAAGGGAATGAAAGAAGTTAGTAGCCTGGAGCAAAGAAGGACTTAACCCAACCAGAGTAGATTTAGACCCCTGATGCCACAAATGCTTTTCTGGGTAGTATCTTCTACATAAAAAAATTATGCAAACAGAATGTGAAAATTTTGTGAAAAATAACAAAATTTCAATTTCTCCAACAACTGTAACCACCCTGATCAAGCCTGTCTTTTTAGACCATTTTTACCCTCCCTTCTAAGAATATGAGACTAAGGGATATATGAAATTTATAAAGTAACTTGGACAACAAAGAGAGGACTGAGCACTGCAGCACATGATGACAGCATCTGGTAGAAGCAGAGTGAAATTTTATTGGCATTCATATACGGCATGCTACAGTCACTAATATTTTTCTTGAACACAATTCCAAATCTGAAGAACATTTTGTAAAGGGATAATATTTCTGTGGAAAGTGCACACTTGGAAAAAAGGGAAAGGAAAAAAAAGATAAAGAAAAAGTGAAAAGGGAAAGATTTTCTATTAACAAAGGATTTTCTACTATCTTGATCTGTTACTTTGATGAATGCACTGATTATTTGCTATGACTTCTGTCCCATCTCCAAAAGACTTCTTAGTACAAGGTCTACCTTTTTCACAGTTGTATTACAAACTAGATTTCCACTCCCTAAACTGAGACAGATGTAAAGTAGAATGTTCAAATTGCTATATGATCTATTTTTCCAGACTGCATTGGATTTGTATCATATTTTTATATATATATATATGCTCAGTGTGACAAAAATGAAAAGAAGAAGACTCTGCATTATATATAGCAGCACTCCTACTTACATCAGTTCTAGTGGCTTGGTGGGCTACTACAGTGACAAGTGCAATGGATCAATTTGAACAGAACAGCCTGCTTCTCCCAATTTTCAATAAAACAAATAACGAGCTCCAAATTAAAAAAAAAATCACGTATACCCTAGCCCATCAGAAGTTCTCCTCGATATTTTGTTAGATTATTTTCTGTGTTTACTTCTTTACATTTTTCCTAGGGTTTTGATTACTCACTTTGTACTAAATTGTAATTCTCTCGATAAAACTGTAGAGTCATTTAGGTTGGAAAGGATCTTTAAGAACATCTCACTGCTCTTCATATTTATTCCCTTTCAGTTCCAAATGTTAAATATCACCCTCCTATCCCCGATTGCATTACTTATTAGAAGAGTAATTAACAATTGCTTACTAGATTATATTACAGTATTATAACACAAAATAAACACAGTATATGCATATTGAACTCATGACTTCACTGTTAGTGTGTTTAAAACATTTCAAATAAATATCCAAAAGACTATAAATCTTCCACCATTTTTTTTTTTTTTTACTAAACATTAGACTTTACTTTTTGGTTTTAAATAGATTTTTAAAGTCTTTGATGCCGAGTTGCTCTCTGTTTTACCTGTAGCAAGAGTCAAGAACCTGGGTGGACCAGAAATCACCTCAGGGCATCAAACCTGCAGCTTCAAAAACCACTAAATGAGTTTCATACATTTTCTTTCATACATCCCTTCTACACAGCAAACTACTTAAAGTGATGCCAGAAACAAAAAGAAGATGATCTACCTCATAAACTCTTGGCTACTGATGCTTGCCCTGGAGTGGCTAGCCCATTGTTTACCTTTCCTTTTGAAGCCTGGGAAAAAATATATCAAAGTATTTCAGGCTGCCAGAATTTTGCACACACAGACACTGGCATTGTGACAGGAAACCCAGATGAAAAAAGACGTCTAGGTTTAAATATCACACCCTACCCTGAGCTCTTCTCAGGAACTTAGAAACTAGCTTGCATTAAGGAAATGATTATAAAATCATGCACAGAAATGGAAGAAGTTTATGACTGACCTGCTCTTCTTTCCATGAACCTGCTGGGCCTGATATAATCTGGCATTTCTTTCCTGAAATGACTATGGGAAAGACCTGAAAAGGACCATTTTGTTTTTTGGCTTCTGTTTGGCCTGCCATTCCATATGGTTTACCACTGTCTAGTGCAGAAGAGGGTACCAGTCTGCAGCATATACTTTCCTGTAGAACTGAGAAAGTGACTCACTTTCTAGGTTCATGCACTGATTTCTCAAATTTCTCCTTTCTGTCCTGAAATGTGTGGCACAACTCATTATAAACTGCAGTGCTCCAATAGCAGAAATTCTAGCTGTAACAATGTCTTTTTTTTTTTTTTTTTCTTTTTTTTTCAAGAAGACATTCAGTTTCCTCTGGTCTTCCAAGCAATGCTTTTTTTCTCCCTACACACCCTCCATCTGTCTCTTGCCTGTTCACAGGTAAACATTCCACTCTACAGTGAAAATTCTCTGTGGAAAACCAGTATCTTTTGACCACATAGAGCTTATCTTTCTGATACTGTATCAAATGCCTTCAGATAGCCATGGGTGTTGGTCCTGTGCTCCAACCATCCTGCAGTTTAATTTAACTAATTATGCAGTTTAAATGAACAATTAGACAACTCTCTTTTCTCAGTATAAATAATAGCCGAAGAAGCCAAGATCCCTGAAACAAAGACTATGTGTTTCCTGTACCATTTCTTTGTACCAGAATTTTTTTCCTGACAACCCTGAGATGTCCAAGACTTAGAATAACAACAGGATCTTAATGCTTTGTATGCCCCAAGCATATGTGGTTATACCATCAGGCCAAATGAAGCCACAGTTCTGGTTTATTTAGAAATACCCTTGTGCTGAAGAAGAAATAAAAAGACACCCCACCAATGCACACATTTCTCTATTTCAAAGTACCAATCCCTTTTCTCAGTAGGTTCCTTCACAAACACAGAAACTGGGCAACAGCTATAGCTTCCTCAGGTTGGCTTCCAAGATTGTTTAAGCAATTGCCCTTTGGTATTTAGACTAACCCACACAACCCATTTAGTTGTTTCTTACATAGACTAGATAGTGTTTGGGTGACAGAAAGACAGCAACCACATATGGGTACAACAGTAAAAAAAAGATATGGCATAGCAAGATAATAATTAACATTCCATGTTATGCATATTCCACTCATTCACCCCCATCTCCACCATAACATTCCTTCAGGAGACCACCCTGTCACACCATATAACAAGGTGATACCTCCTCCCATCATTTCATGGGATTTGTTTTAGCTTAAACAATATAGCATCTTTGTATTCCAGATGTTCTCACTGAAAATAATTTCAATAGTATAGGAAGACTAAACTGTTCCAAGATGTTGGCAACTACCAACTGAAATTCCAGTAACACCATATTAACATCAAGATCCTCTGTTTGAGCAATATCTTTGCTGTGGGCTATATTCCAGCAACACCCTTCTCCATTGTCCTAGCAGTAGAAATAAGAACTGTGAACATGCAAAAACCTTGGGGACCAAATCCCTCTGAGCAACTGGTTCCCCACTCTATGAGAAGGCAGTGTTTGCAGATGTTGTTCATACAAGGCCACCTGTAAAAATCGCATGTGTCTGTAGCCCTGCAACAAACCTGAATTTTTTTTCATCATGAAGAGCCTTCGTAAAAATGTATGTTTCATTTTTATTAGAATTTTGTCTGATATGAGTAAGTAAAAAAAAAGTCTAAAGGTGTCTGTAAAGGAGTATTATTCAGGTAGTTTAATATTTGTTCATGTTGGACACTGACTCATCTCACTCTGATGTTCTTATTTCCAGCATCCATTCACTTCTGCATGAAATATGAGCTGAGTTTAAAAATGCAGCTCAAGTGACTGTAAGACCCTTTTAGAGCCATTTTTACTTTTACAGGTTCCCAACACAGTTAGGGAGTAAATTCCTATTTCCCTCTTCCATCCCAAACCTTGTCATAATTTTGGTTATGTGCAAATAGATCTTCTGTACTCTTAGTGTAGCCCTATAAGACTTTGAGTATGACTGGGAAGTCAACCAGACCTATACCAGTGAAATTCCCTCTGTTGAGCATGCACCTGAGGTAAGTGACCTCCTTCTGGAAGAGCTTATGTTTCTTTTGGTCCTGTTTCCAACTAACCTTACTACTACTACCTGTGAGTCCACCAGTTCATGCTGGAAATGGTCAGGGTACACCAAATTCTCAGCCAACCTCATAAGCAAGCAGGAGACATGTCAGGAAATAAATTCACCTATAATGTCACAGAGATTGTAGAAGAATCACACAAACAAAGCCCATAACTCTCACCCTGATAATGCTCCTGTCCCCACCTTTTGGATCCATTTCCACCTACTGAAAGGTACCTTTAAGATCAGCTTTGAAAAGCTGTAGATGAATTCGCTGCCTCTCAGCCTAACTCACCTAGGTAGGATACGCTGAATTGTTTAAAGCCAAACAGTTCTGATCTTGGGTTTGGTGTTTTTCTTTGAGTAACTGGAACTGTGAGACCCCAGAACTGGTTGAAAGCATAGGTATGCTTAACACCATAAAAATCTTCTTGAAAACAGTAATCACAAAAATATCTATATGATTGTACTTGATCTTGCCTTACCCCACAAAATAAAAGCCACATCTCTATTGACTTTAGAAAACAGTTTCCTTTTCCTCATGCTTTCAAATATTTTTATTGCACTCCATCTAAATTTACAGCAATGCCTGAAACTACTCCAATAAAACCTCAGAATCAGAAATCCCTCCTTATCCTGTAAAATTTTCCTGAAGCAAACTACACATCTTGGATCTGCTATTTATGTGTTGCTGTTTCTTAAAGAAGTATTCAGTCACTGAGCACAGACTTGATCCTACTACAACCCTATGGAAATGTTGGTTGCTAGAAGTTCCCTTCTCATTTGCTCACTTCCAAACCTTTACTCTGATGTGGTAGTAAGGATGACTGCATTTAGCACAGATCAGACTCACTCCTGTCTGCAATTTGACTTCAGCAAAGCAGTTGTTCCAAATAAACCACATGGTTTTGGTGTTCTCATAATGGTTTTATCAGCAGATGTTATAAAAATTACGTATGAGATGTTTACGAGACTTTTGTAACGTCTTTAAGCTTTAAATTACCAATATGTGGCCACAACCCTGACTGAATTTTAACGTATGGTTTTGTAATAGTATTGTCAACATCAGTATTTTATCATTTGCATATTTACCTATTCCAGGTATTGTTAGGAAAAGGTTTGTTCCAGTTTATCCCAACCTACTACAGCTTTCTTTCCTCACTTGTTCCCATCTTATTGTAGTATATATTTTATTTGTCTGTTTCAATCATGGAAACAGTATGGATAAGGTTCAAACTATATTATAATTATTATTAGATTTGCTCTCTGGTTTTATTTGTGGGGTTTTTTGTGTGTGTGTGGTTTTTTTTGGTTTGGTTTTTTTTTTTTTCCCCCTTTCAATCCAGAAGTATTTAGCAAAAGCAACAAAATAAACTCTGAACAAAAAGAGTTAAAGGACCCTTTCCTGGCTCGGGAATTTGTCTGAACTTGCTGAGTTAATAGCTCCCAGTGATTGAGCTATAACAAAACCACTTCATCCCCTAGACAACAGAAATTGTGAGATAAACTCTGGAAACAAATAAAGAATTTTTGTGCGGAAACTCATGTGGTCCTGTGGAGCAAGAAGAGTTGTAGGAAATGTCTTTGAAATCAAAGTTTATGAATCACTAGTGTCTATAAATATTGCATACAGATGTTATAAAGTGCCTTTTCAGTTTTGATTGCCAAGAAGGTAAACTGGAAACACAGTAGTTGTAAAATAAAGGCATAAAAGGCTGGTCAGTGTAATATATAGAGATGAGAAAAACTGTTATTTTTATTATTTATATCATCTGTTGATGTAGCTTTTGCAGCTGTTATCAAAATACGGCTGTAACAACCAACCTCTTGATTCAAGTTGGCCTTCTATATATGTCCTATGCTCTTCCATTTGCTTGTATATACAATTTAAAAGAATTTCCATCAACATCTCTGATCCTCTCCAAAACTGCAACCTACTTTGTTAGAAGAGCATTCAATCCTCATCAAACCTTTACACTGCTTCATGACTTTCTTTGGTTTTTTCCCCTCCTTGTTTTTGTTTACTGTATGCTTGGAAAAGACTGTATTGCATCATTTTAGCCTTCTTTTGCTGGAAACAATAGCCAAGTGGTAAAAATTTTAAACAAGTATTACAGAAGCCAGATTTCATGTCTGCTTTCCAGCCATGTTTTACCACTTATACAGGGATTCAGAAACACTGGAAAAATCCTTATCTGGATGTAGTAATACTTAAACCCCCAGAGTTAGCTGGCGACGTCAGCCTTGTGGGTGCTGAAGCAGTGCAAAGCATCTGTATTGCACACCAGGATTTTCCTCTATGGCCATTTATTAGCCCAGCTGGCTGTTACTGAGTGCCAGGTACTCTAATATTGACCAAAAATGTAATAAACTCTCTTCCTACAAAAATTAATTCTGCACACATAGTCTAGCATCATTGATGGATTACTTTAAGCAAATCTAAAGATGTTTCTTCAGTTGGTTATAACAGATCTTCACATTTCTCAGTTTTCTGGGTCATACATTTAGGAGACAGGAATCACCCTGAGATCTCAACTTTTGTTTTAACTAAACAAACTTCACAGAAATATATTTCATGACAACTGCACCAAGAGCAGAGGTATTTTGGTTTTATAGATATGAAACCATTTTTTTTTCTACAGTAGAAAGGAGGAAGAGACATGTTTCTTTCCTCTGACCCTCACATGGATGGTTGAGTACATTAGAAAACAAAATCTGTCTGCAAAATAATTCACTGAGTTTAAATAAGTGATGAAAGACCTTGATGTATAGATGTAACCAAATTGGTCAGACACGTGCACATATTGCTTCAGGTAAGTAGCAGGACAGTAAGAAGTCTGGACTTCTTAGAAAATAAAAAAATATGGCATATATTACTAAACCACTCCCCTGAGTGTCTGTATTGAAGATATGGCTTTAAGACTCTCATTTTCACTTATGCCACTGAATGATGTGAGATACAGGGGGAAAGAAGTCAAGCTCAGCATTTCCTGTCCTTGGTTATTTTTAGAAAATTGAGGTACTGTATACGTCTATGAAACTGCTGCATCTAGAAAAAGCACTTTCTGCCAGGTTGCTGTAATACTCGTGTTCAGAGGGAGATGGAAACAAGGGTCAAAGCAAGTGATGGTCTCAGAGAGCCCTCCATCTGGCATTAAGTGTGAGTGAAGAAGGCACAGGGTGATGGCAGAGATGGTGGTCACACAGAGCCCAAGAGCACAGATCCTTTATATTTTATTTTTTTTTTCTTTGTTGGTCTCCATTTCCAGTGACCAAAGAGTCAGAGTTGGAACAGGCTGGGCTGTTTTCCAGGATGGTTTTAATGATGTGCTTGGAACAATGATAGTTTCACATTGTCTTTGCTGGCACTCTCTACTTCAGCTTCCCAGTGCTGAAACATCATGCTCAGTTTGGACATAAGAGACAGGACACAGGGAGAAGTACTACAGCATGGCTCAAATGGGAACAAATTACATCAGCACTGAAAAAAAGGTCACCTGCCATTTAAAGTTCATTATAATTTTAGAAGGAAATCATTTACAGAGCTGAAAAGAGACAAAGGCCTCTGAGGCTTGATGTCAAAGGAAAGAGATGGCTCTCACAGTACAGGACAACAGCTCCCTACAGTTGCAGAAAAATAGTATCCTAAGACAAACAGGCTGAAGTATGCATGGATTCAGTTCTCATCTCACTGAGTACGCTTCTATCCGTGCTCTCCAAATTCATTATCCCAAACTCCACATGACCCAAAAGAGCTTTTCCAGCGCTGTGACTATGGCTGAGCTTGCGATTCTTTTCACCTGCACCTCCTCAGCAAGTTTCCACAGACAACCTGAAATGAAGTTATCCAATGGTCTCTCATCTGTACCCTCAGGCATGATGCTTTCCTCACTCTCAGTCAGATTTTCCGTCTGTGACAGAAGACAATGACTGCTAACACAACAAACCTAACAACCCCTATACTAAACACCTACTTAAACTGCTAATATTTTACTTTTCAGTTTACGGAATTTCACCCTTTCCTTCCAAAGGGGCTGTCAAAATAATCCTGCATTCAAATTCATTTTGCAAAACATAGCTTTTCATCTCCTTGTTTCACTTGTTATGGGTGCTTCTGCTTGTTCCTGGTATGCATCAAAAACGATATGAACACTCTTATACGTCCTCTTTTTTTTCTGAATCATGATTACGTGAGTGATATCTCTATATTTGCACGAGTGTGTGTTAAAAATCAGATTTTCTGAAGTCATATATCTTTTTGTTAAGTATTTTGATTTCTCTGTGTTGTGGTCAGAACCCAAAAATTAATTTCTGCTACTAGTAGGTGTCAACTTCAGCTACAGCTTGAATCAGTGAAAAACTCTACAAAATGTATTGTAAAGTGATTTTCCTTCTACGGAAGAAAAAGGCAAGTCATTCCTGAATTCCAACCATGGCTAAATTATCTGATGTTGGCAGAGGTTCAGGGACAATCTACAAACAAAATTATAATCATTAGGCCATCAGTTTCCATAGGCCTGGCCAGAAAGAATTTTTCTCTCAGACCTTATCCCATTTTAACTTGTTTCTTTTGTCTTCATCCTTTCACCCTCTTCTTTATGCCTAATACCTCACGTTTCTCTCAGAGTTATTTTCTCAGTCTTCACTTTGGTTTCCCATTCCAATTATAATCCATCACTTAATAACACTATGTGCAAGAAAATTTCAAATAAATAAGATTTGGCTCAGATTTTAGGACTGTATTCTAAATAAAGCTTAGATAGGAACTATAGTCTGAAATACAGATACTAAAATCTGAGTGAATGAATTTTGGCTTCTACATCTGCATTTTGGCACCTGAATCAAAGTGGTTATCCAATGGTTTCAAATATCTGCAGTGGAAGCGCTACGTGTGACATTTAGACATGCATTTATAAAATGTTTTTAACTGCAAAAATTAAAAATGTATAGTGGTTAAAATCTTCCATAAGTGAACCAGTAATCTTGTCTAGAAATAAATGCTTCCTAGCAGTAAAGTTTAAAGTGCTGCATTCCAGTCCTGGGAAAGCTTTTATTCTGCCCCTTGAGTGGGTTACAGGAGGCAAAATGAGCAACAGACCATTTCCAATGATCTATATTCTAGTTTGATTTTTCTTTCCTTTAAGTAAAGGTAATAAAGAATTTTTGAAATAATTTCATTGGTTTTTAGAAATTGGAGTGCTGGTATTTGAGGTTAAAATGAGGCTGTATCTTCTGTTAAGAATAAGATCCTGTTTGAAGAAATGCCCATGATAGACTGAATCAGATTACCTTCAACAGAGAAATACTCCAGACCAAGGCTACTTCTGGGTTGCTGGACCCACCCAAGCCTGGTCATGACATGGGAGAAAAGGTATAAGAAAGCTGATCCAAATCAGGGTGCAGAGAAAGGTGACCAGACTGCAAACATGTTTGAGAGTTTGTTTCTTTTTCATGTAGATTTAGCGCTCTCTTTATTTTAGTATTGTTTGGGTTTTATTTTTTGAGAGTGGAGGATGGAGAAGTGAAGACTCTGACCACTTACCAGAGTCCAGAGGTGCAGTGCAGGCTGACTCTGTGAGCTACTAGCAGATTTTACAGCTTGAGACTGATGGCACCTTTCTGCTGCAGAGTGGATCTTACTCCCCTTAAATCTGCAGTCTGCACTTGCCTTGCAACATTAGTTGAAGAGTATTTGGTCCACAGTTGCAGTGACTTGTCCTTTTCTCCTGGATGAGAGGAATTCAGGCAGAAAAAAATGGACTTATAATGATTTTTGGGAAAGTTTAAAATAAATGTTCAATTGTTTTGCATTTTTAACATTTCTTAAGGACTTCAGCATAGGTACAAATGTACAGCCATAGACTGAAAAGTAATTTAATAATGCCATGTTTTTCATATTCTATTTAATTATGGTGTTTCTTAGCGAGGATAATAAGAGTTCAAAAGGAGAGGCAAGAGCCTAATTAATAATAATCCCCATTACAAAGACTATACCAAAATTTAGGAAATTAGTATGAAGAGAACTATTGGTCTTTCTAATCCATCCTTTTTCTTTGGACTGCTATTCATCAGCCACGCCCCAGAGTGCTCTCCACTCACTGCTGTTCAACTCTGTGCTGTTTGAATCTTCATCTTTTGTTAGACTTTTCAATATCCTAATTATGGTTTTAAAGTGAAAAATCTCTCACTAAATCCCAACCTAAACCTCCTTTTCATTTGTCATTTCAAGTCACAGTGAAAACAAAGCAATGGCCATTACAGAGTTAGCCGTTTTTTATAGGACATTTGTTATATTTAAGTTCTCCTGTCAGCACTGTTTTTCAGATTGTAGACATTAAACTCTGCAAAAGAAGCAACAGCTGTAATATAGCCAAAGGCAAATGTAACAAAGGAGTTTCAGTAAGCATCTTTAGGGAAGATTTTACATTTGGAATTTTCCTTAGCAGGATGCTAATTATTTAGTTATTAATGACTATATTTTTTTAGACCAGCTATAGGAATACGGACAACAAAAATGTATCTAGTATCGGTGACTGTATGGGTTTTACAGTGCTATTTGTAAACATGAATTTTTGGTTTCTAGATCCAATCTCTCTGTGAACTAGGGGTCAAGAGACAAGTGGGGAGAAAGGTAGGCAAATTGCTTTTTTGCCCATTAAAAGTGATGGAGAACTTCCTTATACAATTTAAATGACGTATCCCTGGTGGTATGTGAAAGATTGTCTCCCCACAATGCATTTTTCTTTGTCAACATCCTGTCAGGGTGCTTCAGTGAGTTCTGAATGGTCTTATCTCTGCCTCAAGGGGAAAAAGTCAGTTGTCTTAATAATCCTGTGTTTTAAGGTGCTTTAAATGCTGATCTAGTCTACGAGGATTAGGCCCTCTGTGGCATGTTCATTAATGTGTGCCCTGGTGATGGCTGCATCCAAAGCAGAGAACGTGTTGGGAATTGATGAAGGTCCCTTCTGGGCTCAGCACCTGTGAAAAGTAGGGCATGGGAAGCAGGCTAATATCTGCTTGGGACTTCTGAAATGGATTTGCAACACACAGACCTAAACATTCGGATCATGGAACTGCTTCTGGGGTGTCCCAAAGCAGTCATAATTGAAGCATAAAGTTTAAACCTTTTAACAGCTGCAAGTAGGAATGCTAAAGACTTCCAAAAACCATGTTGCATTTGAAACAAACAACTGCTTTTCCACAGCCCTACTGGCAAATGACTAAACCTTTACTACATTTCCCTTGTGTGTGTGTCATTAGATGTGAAGTGTACGCAAGGGATTAGCAGGTCTCTCCAGAATTTTGAAATGAAGGAGAGGAGGAATTAGGGTAATTCCCAAATGCTGTGAGATGCCAATTTAATGTGTCCTCAGAACATTGCAACATGAAATGCTACAAACAAATTATCTGTTTATCAGTACTCTGAGTATTTTGACAGCTGGAACCCACTTGATTATCAGGATTTACTACATGGAGAGGTCTGACTGACATGGTCCATGCTCTTCTTAATGAAGTAAATACATTACCATGTGCTGAGAAAAACTCATCATTCTGCCTATTTACATGGACCCTTGTCTATGATAGATTTTGTGTACCTACATAGGCTCTTGACTAAGATTAGGATTATATTATATATTTGATTCTGCAGAAACCATGGTTTCTGCAAGAGCAGATGTAAGCTGACAAGTATGTTCCTCAAGTGGCATATCTAGATGAATTTCCATCTCACAAGTTCACATAAGGACCAGTTCTAATAACAGCATAAAAATCTCAAAATATCATACAAAACTAGATGACAAATGCTTGGTCTTTCTCTGCAAGATGGTAAAGGGAAAAATGTAGCTTTCTAAGCAGTCTTTCCTGGATATCTCACCATTCTGGACTTTCTCCAAGAATTTGACTCTGGCTAAAAAAATTTATTCCTTAATTTGTTCTGATCTCTATGACAGAAATTTATCATGAGCCTCTTGCTAGATCCCAGGAGAGAAACTCTTTCCACTTCTCAAAACCAGGATAGGAGCCTTTCTTTAAAGACCAGCCAGCAGACAAACCACATGGGACAAGAGAAGGTGACCTTTCATGTGCTTTGGCAAATACAACCTCCCAGCATCCCTTCCTGTATAGGACTAAAATCTCTTAGGATAGTTAACTATCTTAAAAGATAGTATGCTAGCCTAAAAGACTTTCTCTCTCTTAACAATACTAAGCTGATAATAGAGAATACTGGTGTAACTAAACCAACAGAAAATTTTAACAGTTGCCCAAGAAAGTGTCAAATGGGTTCAGAAGCCCAGAACAAGAATTGCAGTAACAATTAATTCTGACTGACTTAAGATGAATAGCATCCCTAGCAACTGCACTCTTTTTTTCTTGTGATTGGTATTAAAAAAGGTAATAGAAAATAACAATAACAAGTATTTGTTAATGAATATTGAAAATAAGCAATGTTTTTGTTGTCTTTGGAAAATGGAATTATAGGTGTTCATGTGCAACACCATATTTTTGAATAAGGTCCAAATGGACATTTTCCCATATATAATATGGAATATATATATACATATATATATATATATATTCCATCTATAATATGTCCTCAGTGTTTGAATATACTCAGATCTTCACCTAAACTACCTCTGCCTTCTTGAAGGTCAGTAAAAAAGACCAAAAATGTATTCTTGTTTTGGGACACTGTGTGGCTGACCCCAACAGTCATTCTCAAAAGTGGATTTTACACCCCTCCTTGATACCACGAAAACAACCACACTGTGTCTTGTTGGTGGGGCCCCAGAACAAGATTTATGTTGGCTCAGTTTGTCATGGGCAAAGATGATGTAACCTTAACACGACCCACTGCCTGACGTGACCTGGGGAGGTAATGAGAGAAGGCAGAAGTGGGATGGCTGCCCTGTTCAGCAGGATGGCTGAAGTTTTCTCACAAAACACAGGAGTAATTATCCGTGCCATGTGGGGTCACAAGTAACAGGCACACTGTCCCACATCAGCTCAGGTGCTGGGCCACAGCCAAAAAGACTTGCATGGTCCTGGTGAGCACCAGGTGAGCACCACAACCAGCCTCATCATAGAATCATAGAATATGCTGAGTTGGAAGGTACCCATCAGGATGATTGAGCCCAGCTCCTGGCCCTGCACAGGACACCCCAAGAATCACAACATACGCCTGAAAGTGTTGTCCAAACGCTTCCTGGACAGTCTTTGTGCTGTGATCACTTCCCTGGAGAGCCTGTTCCAGGGCTCAACCACCCTCTGGGTGAAAAACCTTTTCCTGAAAACCTTTTCCTGAAGCCCACACACAGATGCAGTTGGTGGAAATAAGAGCCAGATGTGTGATTTGGATACATAAAATGCGTGAGCTGCCAAGGTCCCAGCCCCATTAATCCACAGTATGTAAATCCTTAGGTAAATCCACCCCAACTGCAAGCCCAAGCCTACTTCCATCAGCTTTAATTGTCCCTGAGCTCAGATGCCATGGAAGAGCAGATGAGCCTTTGGGTGCTAACCACACAGTACACCTGTGCCATGACCCCAGCATGTAAACCAGTCCTGGGGAGGGGAAGGGGGGCAGTGCAGTCCACCACATCTTTGGAACGTGGAAACTGCCTCTTTATACAGCCCTGGTTGAATTTGTTCTGTACCTGTTGCAATAGCTGGCTCACTCTGGTCAAGCTGATAAAGGAACTATCCATGGCCTTGGAAAATAAGGGTCATCTACACAGCTCTTGAGAGCAGTGTAGAGTTGCACGAACTTAAACAAATAAAAAAATTAGTGTAACTTCTGCCTATCTGCATCTCTCGATATTCATCAATATTCTAAGAGTAGTGTGAGTGTCGTCTTAGGAACTAGGAAGTCTTCTACTTCAGTCCTACCTATTAATTTGCTGTATGACTCTCACGCACTGCATTCATAAAATACAGAAAATACCTTTCTTATTTTCCTAACTAGTAAATTCACAATTGCTATTTTTTAATTTTTATAAGTTGATTTGAGCATATTATATACTGGTGATTAAGTTCTTACATTTATACCTCTCTTGGAAATCAGTTTTGTTCCTAACTCACATGAAAGATCAGATTATAATGAAACTGTGTTGTCTGCATGTAGATTATAACCACATCTAATAGCATCTATTTGGAATTTTTACCTATTTCACTATTTTAAAATATTAAAATATGCAGATTAGAAAATGGTCTTTTGAAGTCTTCACTATCTCTGTTGTCATAGGACTTTTGCTATTATTTATGTAGCAATAACTATACTGCAATATAAAATGGCACATATAGAATGCACAATATGGATTTTTCTTTCTGTTACTGTGTATTATATTCTCTTCATTATAACTAACCATCTTGTCCTCAGATGACTCTCAAGAGAATGTGATCTCTGTTTTGTGATCTGAAGGGCTTGCATTATACATTTGCCTGGAGCTTTCATTATTAATAGACCCTCCTTGAGCACCTCTTAGCTAACTGACATTCATTTGAGACTACTGCATTCATAAACTTCTCTGACCTTGCTGTATGAACTCAAGATTCATAGTCTCAAGTAGAATGGATAAATAAAATATTTTTTATTGTGAGGTTTCAAAAGTTGACAGCAAAAGAGACAATAAAATTATATTGAAAAATGTTTCTCCAGAAAAACATACTTTTCTTTCCCAGTTTATGGTGTTTGCCTATTATTTCAATTAAAGTGAAGCAGCAATTTCTTCACTTCTAGCCTGGTGCTAGTTATACTGGGTTTGTAGTCAAAGTTAAGCAGAAAGTTTTAAAAAAATATTTTCATGAGTATTTAAACAATCAAACTGACATAATGGATTTTTTTACAGTAGCGTTATTCTTTGCCAGCTATAATATGTCAGTCAGTAAAACTGTAATATGACACTCTAGTAGGGATAGGTATTGGATTTTTTTTTTATGTCAAGGTTTCCTTCAGATTTTTCCATACAGTTCCTGCTGAATGAAGCTTTCGTGAGTTTTGAGTCACTCAGTCTGAGAATTTGTTCCTTTGTTTCCCAGCACTTCAAGAAGCAGAACAAGAAGAGAGGACATCAACAGAAAAATCCCAGACCCGCTGCAGTCAACGCGGTAACCTCTTTGGGCTTTGGTGTTCAGAACAACCCTCGGCAATGTGCAGCAGGCGTCTGACAGCAGCTGTGGAAATTTGCCCCTTGGAGCTGAAGTTTGTTCCACAAAACATGCTACTAAGAAGGATGTTTCTTGAACCCTTGTAAGATATTGAGGTATCTGTAGCACACAGTATGCATTGTAGTCCCCAGAGTTCACTCCCCTTAGCACATCTGAATTTCCCAGTGTCTAAGCCTCATCCCTTGATGAGCACTTTGCCTCTCACAGAGTTTCTGCTAATTCAGAAGAGCACAAAGTTCCATTCGTAGCCCCAAGAGAATTTCACCAGCAAAAGTTCGATACGTGTATGGTAAATAAGAACAGCTGATTAACAGCATAGACGTCTTTGCCATGTAGTTAGGAGGAGATCTGCAGAAACAGATGTGGAGAACAGACCCCTTAGGAAACTGCAGTCCTCTGTCTAGGTGGACATACTGTTTCACAGGAGCTCTTCTGAAAAGCTGTGCTAGCAGAAGATGTATAAAATCCAGGTCGAGTCCCAGCTACATGGCTAGTGCTGAAAACCTCACAGTCGTGTCATATTAAACTTTCTGGAGTATGCATTTTTGAGGGATGGGCTGTAGCATGTTTACAGAAATACAAGTCCATCATTTTATTTTCAATGCACCATTTTTTAAATAGATTAGGCAAGGGGTACTGTGTTTAGACTTACATTTATCAAGAGAAATGATAAACTGTACACGAGGTTATTTGTGTACATAAGCTCTCTGAATTTTCCTTTGAAAGAAAATTATCATTGCAAATGTAAATAAGAATGTTGCATCTGATGGGCCACCTTAGGAACTTTAATCACTTAATTTAAGTGATTTGAATATATGCCTGGAAGTATCTTTTTCCACTGACTACAGAAAAAAGTCCAGGGTAATTGTCTGGGATAAATTATTCACTAAAGTTAGGTTCCTGAACTTAGACAGTATGACTGTCTCTATTGCCCAGCTCTCCTATCTTAATCTTTAGATTACTAAAGGTGGGCGATCAGCAGATGGGGATGCAAAGTCATAAGCAACTATATCTGGCCAAAGAGTGAAGAAATTAAGCCAAGATATTTAGAAAGGCAAATGTCCCTATGTTCACTAAAAAAATAATTTAAAAATGTTTTGAAGATCTTCCCTACTGTGAACAATGTCTTCATACTCCCTAGAGAAGACTATTGCTTCTGGAAATGGTGCCTATTTTGATTTATATCAGGACATGAAAATGGTTTGGGATTAACCCAAGGCTGATGACACCTCAGAAAGTCTTGTGTGTTTTCAATGTCTGGAAACCCTTCAAAGTGCATACCAACTTACAAAGCAACACAGGGATACTAATCAAGAACAATACCAGCTCCTTCTCAGAGGTGTTTGTGGCAAATGATGTGTCTGTGGTGGCCCCTGTCCCACTGAGGGTGAGATGCCATAACTTGCAGCCACCACAGTGGTTTGGCTAAGGAGTGAGGGCACAGAGCAAAAGCAGAGCAAAAATGAGAGAGAAGCACCATGCACAGCCCTCTGCATGAGAAAAATGGGAAATGTCACAGTTCCTGCAAACTTTGGACCATGGAACAGATCTGAGGGTGTCAGCCAAGACAGGATATAAAGCATTTTGCTTTGTTCTTGTTCCAGTGAAGAACGAACTGCCAGACCTGTTTGCCTGTCTTTGGAAAAAAGCCAAGGGTTTATCCCACAGGGAATAAATTATACACATAAAATATGAGGCATCAGGTAATGTAATTAGCTCAATTTAGATGCACTATTGACATGACACTAGTGCTTATTACTAATGAATACACTGCTAGTGAATCATTAATAGTGGGAGTATCTAACTACCGTGCTTATGAATGCTTTATTGTGGAAAGGTGGAAAGTTCATATAGGCTGTTTGATTTTGTGGGCCAGTTATTTGCTTCTTCCTATCTGCTACCTTAGACCTTCCTGATCAGCTCAATTGGGTTTGTGAACAAGAAGAATATGAGTTGAGTCTTGAAGTAAATTGGGATAATGGGAAGGTCTTGAATACCTTCGCTTTGCATCACAATTCCAGTTAAGTTCCAGGGAAGATGGGCAAAGGATGCAGAAATCTAGAAATAAACTGTGAGTAAGAATCAAATCAGCAATGGGCAGACCTCATTGCTGCAGAGGATGTACTGGAAGAAGAGCATTTAAACAGTCAGAGAAGAAGACATTTACAGAAAGGATTTGCAAAGGTACAAAGATAGTCACAGAGGTGTGGAAGTGGGAAACAAAACAGCTGCAGGGGTCTGCCTGGCTGCATGAGCCATATCCCAAGCCTCACTCAGGTCCTCATCCTAAAACCTGGATCTACTCTGACAGCTGCACTTGTGGGAACTCGGACTTTGAGCAGGGACACCCCACAGGTGTTCTGTGTGGTGTGGGGTGTAAGGAAGGAATTAGGCCTTGGGCAAGTTCATTAAGCTTCAGCAATGACTTCTGGCACCAGAGGGTTAATAACAATCCCCAGTGTGGCAAACTGCTGACTTTGGGGCAGCTCCAATATTTAAGTAGAGCTCAGAGAGGATTGGAAGCCTTTGGAGTGGTGACTGATGCTGGGTAGTCAAAATAACTTCATCTTTTTTCAAGCACCAGCACTGCCAGCAAACCTTATCTATTCTAGCCAGATATTTTGCTGTTCACCAGAGACCAGGTAGACCCACACAGCTGGTTTTGGGGAGTGCTCCATGTTTCAGGACTTGCTGCTACCTCCCACACTACTTAGTGAAAAATCAGGGCACTCCAGGTGCATCAAAACTGCATGGATAACAAGATTTGCATTGGAAACACTCACTGGAGGCTCACCAACCTCAAAATTTTTTACATTCTTTTTGGAATCTGAGCAGTAGAATGCAGAGATGTGGTGTCTTGTGACAAGCTGGCTCAGCTTCTGGTTTTGAAGCAATTCAACTGATGAAATTTTGCAGAAATCACTCTTATTATGCCCTTGCTAATTGACTGAAGCTTTTCCAGTACCAACATTTTTCCCTGTGAGATGCAATATCTTTTTGAAAAGCATGTCTGCCATATAGGAAGTAGAGTTTTAAATTAAAAAGTATAATGTTTTTAACTTTTTATAATCACAATTAATTCTAAATTCCTATGCATATATCTGAATTGTGTGATCATGATTGTATCTCTGTAGCAAATTCACCTCCCAAAAGGACAAACAACTCAGGATGTTTCTTGACCTTGACCTTCACCTCTGAACTCACTTTATCTGTTTGCAGAACCAAACACAAAGTAGATGTGCTCAGACTTGCTTGTCCTTTTCAGCTCACACCCTGCATCCTGCACAGCCCCTTTTGCATTAGTTTTCCTCCTCTTTCTTGATCCAGATTAGTCATGTGAGCTGTAGGAATCAGCTAACCCTTGATGTACTGGATTGTATCAAATTATTTTGACAAAGGTATCAGGTTTTTAAAGACAGTGGACCAAAAATCACACAGTATTTATGATTTGTGAACTGAAACAGTTCCTCTTGCAGAGATCATTTGCTTATGATTAAAACAACAACTTGTAGAAAAATCATCCTCTTAAAAAATGAACAAATGAACACATGATGCATTGTTTTTCATAGATTACATATTAGTTTATAAATTTGTAAAGGAAAATAAATAGACTTTGGGAAGAAAAAAATACTCCTAAGCTTGGGTTTTTTCTGTGTGCTCTACTGGATTCTCTCTCTTTCTTGAATTACAGTATATTGGAGGGGACTACAAGTAATTCCCCCTTCAAAAGGCAGCTACAGAGGGTGCAATAAATCTCCTTGAAGGTAGACTTCCATTTTTTCCTGGCATACTGTACATCAGGCAAAGCATTACTACATCAGGCTGCAGCTGATAAAAATGGGAGTCTTCCTGTCCTTATAAAATAGTACTCGCTATGATTATCCCCAGCAGAATCTTCCTGTGTGAACATGCAATAAAAGGTCCCAAATCTACAATCAGATATGGGACTTTGGAGCCTGAAATCCATAAGACTCCGCACAAACTACAGCTCTGCATCCACCTCATGATGTCTCAGATTTCAGGATCAGTGGTCTAATTATCCCAAACTTGAAAAGTATGCAAGAAAAATGTTTTTTGCCAAATTGAGAAGGAAACGGAAAAGCCATTTCCAGTGTGAACAGACATGTCTATGCCATAAAGACAATTGGGATTAGTTTCAACAGAGTTGTCAACTGTCACTGTCAACCCTGGGAGTGTTTAATCATTGAGGTAGTGATATATCCTTCAGTATAGGAGGTGCTATTAAGGTGTTGTATTTCCTCCTAAAAGCTTCTAACAATCTCCTTTCTTAGAATGACACAGTTGGTAGTTAGGAGCAAGAAGAGTTCTTACCATCGAGTATTCAGATTTTCAGTGGGCCTTTTTTGTTACTTGGGTCATGGAAAGGTTTGACACATTACGACTGTGTGTCTCCAATTTTGCCTTTGCTTTTCTTTCAGACTTCTTGCCTTTCCAGTCTCAGTTCTTGTTTCTCCAAGCTCTGCACCTCAAATACCAAACACTGTCACTCCATGAGTGAGATTTACAGCATGTGCACACTAAATCCAATACTTCTGTGTCACATTAAACCTGCACGTGTGCACATACTACGTACATGGTGCATGTGCAGAGGGTCTGATGCTTATTTAAAACAGTGTACTCCTGGATCCAGTACTTCCCAGCCCATGCACACGTTTTTCTTTATGGTCAATTCTTGATTGCAGTATGACTTCCTTTCTGTCTCATCCTTCTATCCACTGGGGGACAATTTTCAATGAAACTATTTCCATTCTGGACCCACATGGAGGACAGTGTGCTGCATGCTGATTTCCTGTGATGGTCTGACTGCAAATACAGTATATGGTAGAATTTAGGCTGTTTTTGCTTTAGGAAAGCAAATTGCCATCTCTTCAAGGAGATAGTCAGTAGGATACCCCAGGAGACGGCCCTCTGGGACAAGGGGCTGGAACAAGGGTGACAGATCCTTAATGAAGTCTTCCATAGAGCTCAAGAGCTAGCAATTCCCAGAGCAAGAATTTGGGCAAGGAAAGCAAGACACTGGCATAGGTGAGTAGGGAACTGCTGATCAAAATAAAGGGAAAGAAGGAAGTACACAAGCAGTGGAAACAAAGATAATTAACTTGAGAAAAGTACAGAGGTGAAGTGTAGTTGTATAGGAACGGGGTGAGGAAGGCCGAGGTGAAGCCGGAATTGAACCTGGCAAGGGAAGCAAAGAATAAAAAGAAGGGCTTCTACAGGTAGGAAAACCTGTAGAAAAGAAAAAGGAAAATCAGAAAAGAAATGTCAAAGAAGGTGTACCACCCCCCACCTCCCACACAGCCCCCTGATAATCAACGCTGAAAAACTGGTGCCAACAAATGATGAGAAGACTGAGGTATTCAACAACTACGTTGCTTCAGTCTTCAATGTCAGCCTCTCTTTCCACACCTCTTGAGTGGATGGACAGCAGTATGGGGACTGGGGGAGCAGTGTGCCTCCCACTGTAAGACAACATCAGGTTCACAGCCACCTGAGGAACATGAATGTACAGAAGTCTATGGGACCCAATGAGATGTATCCCAGAGTCCTGAGACAATTGGCTGATGTAGTTGCCAAGCTACTCTCTGTGATATTTGAAATGTCATGGCCATCAGGTGAAGTCCCAGGTGACTGGAAAAAGAGAATTATACCCATCTTTAAAAGGGTAGAAAGAAGGACCCTGGAAACTACCAACCTGTCAGCCTCACCAAGGGCAAGTCTGGTCTGACCCACCTAGTGGCCTTCTACGATGGAGTCACTACATTAGTGGACTAGCGAAGGGTTACAGATTATATTTATATGGATTTCTGTAAAGTCACAACATCCTGCTCTCTAAAGTGGAGAGAGATAGATTTTATAAGTGGACTGTTTGGCGAATAAGAAAGTGTTTGGACAGTCACATCCAGAAGGTAGTGGTCAATGGCTTAGAGTCATAGTGGGCACCAGTGACAAGCGGTGTCCCTCAGGGGTCCATTCTGGGACCAGTGTTATTCAATACCTTCATTAATGACATAGATGAAGGGATTGAGTGCAGCCTTGGAAAATCTGCGGGTGACACCAAGCTGAGGGGTGCAGGTGACACACCTGAAGGACAGAATACCATCCTGAGGCACCTGAACAAGCTCGAGAAGTGGGACCACTGGAATGTCGTGAGGTTTAACAAGACCAAGGGCAAGGTGCTGCACCTGGGTTGGGGCAACTCCCGGTGTCAATACAGGCTGGGGGATGAACAGATCTAGGGCAGCCCTGCCAAGAAGGACTTGGGGGTGATGGTGGATGAGAGGCTGGACATGAGCCGTCAACATATGCTCACAGCTCAGAAAGCCAACCATGTTCTAGGCTGCATCCAAAGCAGCATGACCAGCAGGCTGAAGGAGGAAATTTTACCCCTCTACTCTGCTCTTGTGAGGCCCCACCTGGAGCACTGCATCCAGTTCCCCAACACAGAAAGGACATTGACTTGTTGGAGCAAGTCCAGAGGAGGGCCACCAAGATGGTTAAGGGATAGGACACCTCTCCTATGAGGAAAGGCTATAAGAGAGTTGGGATCGTTCAGCCTGGAGATGAGAAGGTTCCGGGAGTGTCCTAATTGTGGACAAGAAGGAGGGAGCTCTTTTTACAAGAGGGTGTAGTGACAGGACAAGGGGGAATGGCTTCAAACTAAAAGAGAGTAGGTTTAGGTCAGATATTAGGAAGTAGTTCTTTTCTGCGAGGGTGGTTAGACACTGAACCAGGTTGCCTAGAGAGATAGTGAATGCCTCATCCCTGGAAGTGCTCAAGGTCAGGTTGAATGGGTCTCTGAGTAACCTGGCCTAGTGGAAAAATGTCTTTGCCATGGTAACAGGTTGGAACTAGATGATCTTCAAGGGTCCCTTTCTATCCAAACCTGTGATTTTGAATCACCTGCTGTGATTCTATGACTTTGAACATTTATAAAAACCTGAGTGTCTGAATATGAGCTTCTGAAAAATATAAGCCCCACATCATGATAGCAGTGTGTGTATTTCCACTAGGTCAGAAATACGCTTTGAACAAAAAATTAAATAACAATATTGGAAAGAAGATTGACTTCAGGCCACATTTCAGTCTCTTCAGTAGCACCAGTTGAGCAGGCAGCTGACATGGCCAGAGTCTCCTTTCTGGAGGAGGTGACTCCCTTTTGCCCCCACCCAACTCTGCCACAGCTGCTTGGGGCAGGAGACCCCCATGTCCACCTGCTGCCCACACGGGTGATGCACTGAAGATCCTCAGGTGCACCCACCCTGCCATGGCACGTGCCTGTCACACAGCAATGACCACTTGGTAGGAAGCCCTAGAGTAGCAAGTGACTCACCAGTGGACCTGCTTATCCCTGGAAATTTTTCTGTAATGCCTCAGAAAAACTATGTATTTAAATGATTTCTATACATGTTAGTCACTCTATTCAGGAACTACGTAGAGGATCTGGGAAGCATCCACCAAACTGACAGGTGCAACAAATTTTGTAAATCTCAGTTTCATGAATTTGAAAAAGAACTGACTACAGGATGATTTCAGAGCTGTGCTCACCACACTACTTTTCAGTAAAAGTTCACACTTCTGTATAAAATTCTTTGGATCTTGTAATCACATGCTGAAAGCTAGGTCAGGCTACTGACAGAACAGTTTGGCTATAGACATAATTAGTCCTCTATGGCTTCCTATAGGAGACAGTTTATTACCCACAAAACCTGTACAAATCACAGATATGCATATTTTTCAACCATTCCCTAATATCTCACATACTACAAAAAACAGGCCTGTACTGAGCATCCTGCAAATTATAATTTAGTACCTAATAATTTGTGAAAAGAGAAAGGTATTCCCTTATTTTTGAGGGAGTCTTTTATAGCTAGGTACTCTGGTGGTGATAATATAAATTTGTGTTTATGTGTAGGAACATGTTCATGTATTTTGAGGGACAGCTGCAATTCGGTGGCTTTCTCATTTAGATTTGCATGGGTGAATATTCTTAATAGTAATTTATGTGCATGTGAAAGGTGAATATTAAGGCAAGAGTCTCAGAGTTTTATATTTGACTACTTTCATGTATTTCTTCATAACTTCAAAAATGCTAGAAAGTTTTACAAGCCTTCCATCCTCCCACTGTCCCCCAGATTTGACAACATCTTGTGCTGTTCATTATTCATGCTAATTCACTTCCTGTGAAGAAGATGGATTTCTAAGAGGAAGCTTATGTAATGGATTTTGCAATAGAATAGCATTCTTCCACTCTTCAGAAAAGCACAAGTGAGCTCACACAAATTGGTGAGCTCTACTTCTATAGTGGTTGTTTAGTAAGACAATGGCTCTCCATCTTGTTTTTCCTGGTGGTAAAGATGAGCTCCACTGAAAACAGTTTTCAGTCAACTGAAGCTGACTTTCAGCCTAATTTGTAGCAAATTTATGATTAAATTTATTATTTTAATCTTTACTATTCCCTCTGTTCTTTTTCATCCCTCTCTTAATCACTTAGCAACCAAAAAAATGGGTTAATATTTGCATTTAAGCTAAACTCTCAAGCCTATCATGTTCAAATCGGTTTGAATTGGGGAAGATGAGTTAGTATGGGCCAGCAAACATGACTGCCCTGCAGAAGTGCCTGAAATTACCCATGATAATTATTTTCATATTATCTCTACAGAAACTCTGTAGTGATGTATTTACTGCCTGTCCTGGCAGAGATACAACAGTGCTATGTGGGCAAGTACATATCAGACATTCCTGTGTTTGTAATTATGGTTCCTTGCACATACCAGATGAACTGAAGCATGGCATAAGTGCCTGTGTGTTTCTTCAGTCTAAATCCATACACTTGCTCTAAACTTTCACCAGTCTGGCAGAGGAATCTCTTGTATTCAGCCTTTTATCTTCAGTATATAGAAATTTTTATTAAATTACTAGAGTGATGAAATGTTGAGACTGTCGTCTGCACATCTGATACAAATCAGGAGGTCAAATTTTTACTCATATGAGCAGTTCAATTACTTTTTATGGACATAGTACATAAATATTAGCAAAAATTGAGACTTGAGTTTTTTATTACATTTCTTATGAATGAATGTGACATAGATGAAAAACTGGGAAGTGAACTTAGTGAAACTGTTTGGTACCATAAAGAGTACTATGAGGGAAACCCTAATTCTGAAGAAATTAATGGGAAACCTGATGTATAGGACAAGCATCAGAAACATGGTGAATAACCACAAGAATTCTCAGGCATATGCTCTTAGTTAAACACTTTAGAAGTTTTACTTCTTACATAAAATCTAATATTAAGAATATTTGTGTTAGGTTAGAACTCAAATAATTTGAAGAGCTCTTCATTTCAACAGATTACCTTTCACACGGTGGGTTTCCTTATTTGTGGTAGAAGACTAAAATTTGTTTCCAGTGGAGAACATAATTGTGTTCTGTGTGAAGAACTGTAGGTGAATTGGGAGTATGTGATATTTTTTCTAATCGGAGTCAGGCTTTTACTTAATTAGATCTGAGTAAGAATTTCAAAACTTGGATCTGACAGACTTTGTGAGTGTGATAATTTTATTGTGGCAAATAAATTAGATTCAGACTTGTGAAGCTACAGCCACTGTAAGAAGAGAAAATAGGACCTGGCCAAGACAACTTCATCTTTGTAACTGTTGAAAAATCCTTGTGAAACTTAGTAATGTCATAAATACTTTGAAATAACCTCTGAGTGTCTGGGTTCAGGCTGAGCTGGAAACCAGAGTAGTGGATCAGAGCTGCTCCCAAATTTTCCAGCTATTTCCCTTGTCTTCAACTGGGTCTTTTGCTGAAAAGAGCTGGGGAGTTGAGTTTAGGAAAAACATATGATATTCATATATGTTGGAGTGTACAGATAACCCCCCCAACCTGCTATGTTTTTTATATATCAATATATTCTGAAAAGTATTTGAGTTCTCCTTTCAATAACCAGTCAGAGAGTATTTACCATTATTTTTAGTTCCTCATAGTATAAACAAATTTACTCATTAAAAACAACCAAGTAATAAAAACAAACATACCTAACCATGTAAACCAAATGCAAAAATCTGCCAGTCATTTGTGAAAATGGTTTTGGTTTGACTATATCTAAATTTGCAGGGGTATTATTTTCCCTCAGTACCACTGATGTGGTTTTACATAAAGGGCTTAATAAAATAGGTGGCATTAGGGAAATGCAAAAAAATGTGTCAGGGATGTTATTTTTCACCTAGAAATACTGAGACAAAAAAGCAATATGCTCCATGGTTTGTTTTTTTTTTTAATCAAATATACTCAGTACCATCTTTTATGAGAGGAAATCCAGACCAACAATGATAAATGTTCTATTATTTACAGAAATAAATAGCTTAATCTGTGCTCTAATAGTCTGCTTTTCCTGTAGTACATGTGCAGCTTACTCTGAGTCTGAGCACACTGAGCCCAGACTATGAGGGTTTCCAATGATTTGATTCTGTAAAGCACAAATTTTATCTGTAGTAGAAAATACATCTCTCATAGGAATCTCTCCAGGATTAAGTACCTGTGATGTTTTCTTACAGCTTTTTATCAATTTTATATGTGTGAATTGTTATATAGTTCTCTGGTTCATGTCAAGAGAGAGAATTTGGTTTTTACAACAGGTTCATTAAGTGATATCTTATTATTTGTTGCTGGACCGAAAGTAAGAATAGCTGAAGTATTCAATGGTATAAGAAGTTCTGAACAATTTGGTTTTGACTGTTTTGTCCATCAAGAAGGTGGCCATCTTTTAAAGAAGACTGATATGTTTCCTAAATGCAACTATCATATCTCATATTTATATCAAGACCTTGTTTTAGGTAACATCAAGATGTTAGTCCAAAACAAAATATATTGTTCCTAATTTGCTCAGAAAAAATACTGGTTAAACATAATGAGTTATAATATTTACTAATAAATATTTTTCTTTTCAGCAAAACACAGTGTTCCAAGCAGCAAATGTATTGGCTATAACCTTTGCCTTTTTAGCACATTTCCCACAAAATAAAATGCCAGTTAGGGCTTATTCTGTGCCTGGTATCTGCATCTCTATAATTTTGTGGCTAGCTTTGATTATAGTTTTCCAGCATAGTATGTTACTTAAATTAGAACAAGATTTAATCAAGTATACTAAGAAACATAGTGGAACAAGCCTGTACAAATCTGAAACAAGATTCACTGACTTCCTATGAGTTCATAAGAATTTACACTATCACTAACAGAGCAACATTTGGCCCTGCTTCTTTGCTATATCCGCATATATAAATCACAGATCTCAAATCTGGACTCTCCCAGGCTCTCCATAGATTGATTTCTTTACCTGATCTCATAACACTGTCTAAAGCTCCTCAGTTAGGATATAGGGAGATGCCAGAAGTTCAAAAGGTTGTGCTTACACCTGCACCCTTCAGTGCTCTGGGGGAGCATTGACACCACTTCAAAACCATGATTCATCTGCAATGGGCCTGAAAGCCAGCACATGCTCTGCTCTGCAGGCTCTTTGTACAACCATTGCTGTCCTGGGACAAAAACTTCACCTTGTCTTCCCCCCAGTGCCATCCCACTGGGGTGGTTTTGCCAGCAGCCAGCAGTTCTCTCAGCAGTTCTCCTGCACCTCTGAGACATGTGCAAGGCCATTGAACATGGATCACAAGGCACTTCATTGTCCAGTTTGCTCATTTCCCAGCTTTTTTCAATCCTAAGCTATTAATCACAGATAAGGGACTGCTTTTCTTTCCTGCACCTGTCCTGCAGAAAGCAGTGCAGGGGAGCTTTTAAGAAAGTGGCTAAGATGACCCTGAAACTCTGGCACAACTTCATACATACAGAGAAGGGCTGCCAGCCCATTCATGGACTTCTACCCTTCCTGGACAAACACGTGCTCCCTTTCCAGAGCAGCTTCTCTCCCAGGGACATAGGGGAAAGCACCAGTGCTCAGGATTTGCTCTAATTCTGCCATCTTGATCCCAATTAAAATCACAGGTGATGGGACAGCCTCTACCTGTCTCTTTGTAGGCTAGAATCAATTTAGCTGCTATTATGTTTACCGTGTTTTTAAGAAGATTTACATACTGTTTTCTTCTATGAAAAAGTGCATCAGAAAATGTGTGAAGTACCACAGCCTGTGAGACAAGCAAATCCTTTCTCCTTTTAATGGCATCAGTGACTCCAGCCAAGTTAACGCCCAGTTGCATATGTCTGCAGTAAATCTTCACCTTCTTCAACACCTCTGCATGATTTGCTGTCTCTAGGTATACTGACACCTTTTCTCACGTGAGAACTTTATGTCTTGATAGCCATAAAGGGACAGCTGGTCCCGCAGAGTGGTTACCACTTACACTCACCTCCTAGTTAGCAGGAATTTAAATATATAGAAATGCCTGCACAATTCTCACTTGTAACCTGATCTACGGGAAATGTTCCTTTATGTCTAAGCTTATTACTGTGGAGATATGTGTCTTGTATCAGCAGTGGCTGTGTGAGTCCCTTTGTAATAATATAGCTATGGCTCAGTCTGAACAGCCCTGACCTCTGAAAGGGGTTGGATCTAGTCCTCAGTCTGAGCCAGTGGGTCAGGCCTACTTCCAGCTTTGACTGCCTCTGTCAATACTGTACAGAAAAATCAAAGGCATAGGTAGATATTATTTTAAAAAAATACTTAAATTGCCTGTGTTGAAAATATGTTTGTGACTGCTTTCATAAACAAGGAAAAAATCAAGGCATTAAAAAGATTCTCTTATTTGTCCCTCTTTCTTTCTCAGTGTTGTGCCTCTGGTGTTTAGCTTTCAAAGTGATGCATTCAGAGCCCCATTTGCATGTGATTTCCTGTCTGCAGGAGCAGACTGTCTCCTGTTTTACAGACCAGGCAGACCTGTAAGGACAGTGACTAATTACCTTCATTTATCATGCTTTCTGGCATCCTTTCAGGTAATCTGATTGAAATATCTTACTTGTTAGTGGCTCAGGAGTCATCAGTTCACAGGACCACCAGAGAAAAGGTTTTGGGATCCATTATTGCTCTGGCTGCTAAGGCATTTAATTACTATACCAGAGTATAGGGGAATAAATTGCATGTGTGTCAGTTGCTAATACAACTTAGGTCTTCAGAATTGCCTTTAGAAATCCTAAATTTAAAATAATTCTAGTTTTCCATTCCTGTTTCCTCATCTCAGTGGGATGGGAAAGAATAGACAGTAGAGAAGAACTGTTGTTTCCAGGTGTCTGGGAAAGAAAGGATGAGGGAACGAGCACAAATGACTTTTCTTAATTGAACTGCTTTCCTTTGGCTTCCTGGCAGCATTAAGGCATCCTGTGAGTGGCTTTATCCACAGGGGGAGAGGTGGGGACTAGACACTGCCTCTTGCCAGTGAGCTTCTGCTGAAGTTTTCCTCCTCTCACATCACAAAAGAGGGGTCCTGGCCACAAAGAAGGTGTTTAGTAGGGCCATAAAAATTGGCCTTCCTCTCCTGCAGTGGGGAAAGACACACTCATAGGTTGGGAACAGTAGCTGGAGTGGATCTACCATGGATTCCTCAGCGTAAAAAGGCCTTTTTCCTGTTGCTACCTTTCAGCTGACTGAATCCTGGGGAATCTTTTAGGAAAAAAAGGATTGGAGGTAGCGAGACGGAATACCTAAAAGCAGCAGTGTCATGTTGCTCAGAAGTCAGAAAGCCACCACCTTTCCCAGCAACTGCAAAGACAGACCACAATATGATAAAAAAAGCTGTCTTTGCTTGATGGTTTTTTATGATAAAAATTCCTACAGATGGACTACCCTGACATTGTTTTGTGAAGTTTCTTAAAAATTATCTTTTTCTGCCAAAGTATCAGAACTTCTTCTTAAAGCTCATCTCTTGCTATCACGTTTTCTTTTCAGTTCAAGAAGTGAAAAATATTCTTCTACTTTTACCTAAAGTTCTATTAAATTCTTCCCAATTCAGGTGACGTGCCTTAAATATTTTAATATGAAATTGCAAATTATTTCATTAAAATTTTAAGCATCGTGTTCGTCCCTTGGTAAAAGTCACAATACTCTACCCAGACGCTAGGACTCTTTATCAGGTTCTTTTTCCCTAGCTAAATGAAAGGGTACCTCGCAATTCCAAGCACTTCAGAAACATACTTGTTTAGGTTATGGGAGACTTGATTCATTCATGCAGAAGGCACTTTTCTCCGTTCCCAATTCTATTGTTAAGTTCTTTCTCAGTTCCTAATTCTATTATTAACTTTTTTTTTTTTTTTTCAAATTCACCCAAGACAAGATTTGGGGAGAGCTGTATTTTATTGTGCTTGTCCTTTATATCGTTAGTCTGAACTTTTCCCCTTGAAATCCCATTATTTGAGCAAAAATCTTATTAAGGGAAAGATGTCCATTTTTAAGCATGAAAATGAAACAGTGTAAAATATTTTTTTCCAATTGCAATATTCCACAAGAGGAAAAAATCAGTAAAATAAATTATTGTTTAGGCAGAGATTATAATTTTCGATTTGGTACATTTGTGGAATGGAAAATACTGAATTGGTCCATTGACTTCGGATCCAAAATTTCCTTTATTTAATGTTCTAGAACTCTGTTAAATATATTTTTAGTCATATTGGTAACAGTGTAAGTCTATGGTTTTGCTAGTAATCTGCTGTATGATATCGTGTTACCTCGATGTTATATTTTGAGTCCCACAAACATCCCTTTCTGTGCAACAGGCAAGCACTTTCCTTTTGTATCACGGGTGGGGTACGGCCCCGTGATCGACCCTAGCGCACATCTTGTATAGGAAACGAGCCCCAGATAGGTGACTCACAAAATGGCTCTTTATTAAGACAAGGTTTCAGTTTATATAGAGGGTTACATCGAAGGGTCTCGAACAAGGGTGGGATTCTTGCCAGAGGCACGAATCCTGAGGGTCAGAGATAAGGGAAGATGGAGGGATTGGCTGCAGGGATATGTCCAGCCATATAGGGAGATTTGGGAGTTAGGGAAGGAGGGGGAGGAATGGCAAGGGGGGCACAGATAGGGGAATTCTGCAGGGGTCTGTGGAAGCGGTGTCTTATCGCTGGATCTCAGGCGCTTCCTGCAGTTGCAGCTGTCAGTGCACCTCTAGATCGATTTCTTCCTCCAAGGTTTCTTCATAGCCTTTCTGTGTCTGTCTCCATTCTCTGTAGGCCTCCATTGCTCCACCCCTGACACTTTTGGTTATGCTCTCTTAGGTATTGCCTTACACTTGCCTGGAACCCTCAAATACTTATTCTGTTTGCTAAATATATATATTCATAATTGAATAATACATTCCAAGAATGATCACTTAAAGCATTAGGTACTTGGAAAGTTTGCAGAGCAAAGCCAATATATACTAGTACACACTTCATGCCAATATATATTGTATTTTTCTTGACCTATTCCTTGCTTTTACAGCTTAAAGCAGAGCTTTCCTGAAAAAAAATGGGTTTTTTAGGATCACCTCATAATTTGGAATGTCACACGGACTACAGTGGTTCTGTCTCACTGGACTTCTGCACCAGCAATCAGAAATTGAGTTCAGTCAAGTATCAGAGCTCATCAATGTCTCCCAACTCTTTGGTCTCACAGCTTGCTGAATTCCCATTCAGTGAGTGGGTAGCAAGTGCTTGTGTCAATACTGTCCTACATTCCATAACAATTATTCTAAGGCAATACAATTTATATCAAGGCTCTACCATTCCCAGGAATATAGGAAAGAAGAAGAACAACATTATTCACACTACTGATATGGCTCAGAATGGTGACAGCAATGTGATAGCAAAAGAAGGCAATGAAAAAATTCCCTATTCCTGGGAGACAAATCTTAAGAAAGATATTTCACTATTATCCTTTCAATAACCAGCCACTTCATCTGATGAAATTTCTAAAGAAAACTGAGATTACCAGTGGCCAGGAAAAAATAATAAAAATCAATGTGGAACATGAGACTGTAGTTGAAGTCTTTTCCGGATCTGTATTTTAATTAACTTAGTGAACTTTTCTTAAATGTCACTGGAACATCTACAGTCACTGGACTGTGCTTTCATAATAGTTTATGGTAAGAAACAGAGGATAGGTGGCTTTTTGTGTGATTTTAGGGACTAGTCAAATTTTCACTGACTTTGGAAGGCACTTACATCCTTCCAGACACCCTGTCATTCCAGAAACCATCCCATAAAATCGTATGACATTTCATGCACAGCATTGTGCCAGATACTCAGTGGGGCAAGAGGGCTTTTCCCTGCCCAGCTATGCAGGCAAGTTTAGCTCTGAAGGAGACAGGAGAGTTGCCTCTTTTGACCACGTCATCATTCTTTTACATGAAAGACGTTGTTTGAAATTTCTCAGAGTGGCTTCAGTTGTTAGAAGGAGTTTTATGAAAGGTGAATTAGTGGATATAAAGAAAGAAATAACCAATCCAAACTGTACTTTATCCCTGAGGTAGGTCTACGTCTTATCAAAGCAACTTTCTGTTTACAGTTATGATAATACCTTAGCACTGAATCTCTTCTGCTGCACATACACATTACTCTTAAAGTGAATATGTTTGGTTTGAGTATACATTTTTTGGCCTGTGAATACCTTTTGCCAGAGTCCCGACAGGCAGACAGAGAAGGCAAACTAGTGGCTTTCATGAAAGAAAATGCCTGTAGTAGTGCTACTTAGGTTTTGGGTGGAGGTGAGGGGGGCAGGGTTGGGTTTTTATTTTTATTTTTGTAACAGAGGCACAGAGTAATTCTCCTGAAGGACGCTTTGCAGGAACAAGTGTGTCCATTCCAGGCAGTCTAAACTAGGTGGGCACCTCATTTTGTTTTCCTGGCAAGAACGGGTGATGGTTCATCACATCTGTTACCCCATGAAAGAAAGGTAAGACACACAGGTCATGCTGTAGGAAGGCAGGAGGCAGCATGTGCTCAGGATGCAGCTTGGGTATCTCACCCAGAGACTGCTGACTATGCAGCTCTGGCCAGCAGCAAGGCCAAAGATCTGGGAGACCCAGAACATCACTGATGGTTTAATTTAAATTCACCCATGTGGGCAACTCTTTAGGCAATTAACTGTGCCTTGTGGGGAACCCACAGATATATTGCTATAACCCAAGGGGCTAGATTAAGAACTGTAAAATGATTTCTTCAAATTGGAAAATAAAAGCCTGAATCCATGTGAATATCTGAAGAGATTTTGTTTCAGGGCTCAGATTGTGTCAGTAGGCATTAATGTGCTACCTTCAGGTAGCACAAGAAAATTTTCCACTGTAGAGAAGTAGTGGCACAGTTAACTTTTCAACACTGTGAAATTATCCATGAAAAAATAAATCATCAAAAATACCTGTAAAAGCTCCTAGTCTGCAGGTGAGACATACTCAAAACACCTGTTGGATGAAAAAAAGCACATCTATGAGAGAGCTCCACTCAAATTACAGAGTAAAAAATAAAGAATGAGCCTGTGTGACTGGCATTGCCAAACAGTCCCAGAAAAGTAAACTGACTAGACCTGACTGTATGATTTGTGTTATTTTTCAAACACACCTTTTTCTCACTGAGAACATCTCTTTTTTTTTTCAGGGTTTTTTTCATAAAATTGTAATTATTTTAACATTATGAACCTCAACCTAGGTTAACCACAGATTTATTACTGTCATAGGCAAATAAAGCAAGTGCACCAGATTCCAGTGGGTTCTTCTGTCTCTGGAACTGGTTTGCAACCGGGATGCTCCCTTCTCTGCAGCGGAGAAATGCTTGAGCAGTCTTTAGGCAGTTCCTCCCATTGCTCAGCCTCTGTGACTATGCACATCCCCGCTGATGTAGTAGGGGTCCATCATGGTGGGTTGATCCCAGTGAGTTACTGCTGCAGGGAGGAGAACTTCTAGTACAGCAAGAACAGTCTGGGCAATTCCTTGGGAGAGTTTCTCAGCATTACTTTAGCTTCCTGTAGCATTTCTTCTAAGGGTGCACAGAACAGCTGAGGTTGGAAAGCACCTCTCTGGAGATCACAAAGTCATAGATTCAGAGAGTTATAGATTTATAGAATAGTTTACTTTGGAAAACACTTCTAAAATCATCAGCTCCAACCATTAACCCAGCACTGTCAAGCCCACTACTAAACCTCGCTCCTCAGTGTCACATCTACACATTTTTAAATACCTCCAGGGACAATGACTCAACCACGTCCCTGGGCAGTCTGTTCCAATGCTTGACATCACTTCTGGTGAAGACATTTCTCCCAATATCCACTTTAAATCTCCCCTTGTGCAGCTTGAGGACATTTAGACTCATCCTGTCACTTGGAAGAAGGGACTGCCACCTCATTACAACCATGTCTCATGGAGCTGTAGACAGCAAAAGTCTAATACCTCCCCCCCCCAAACAGTGTAGTCAGACTTTGTCATCACTTTCTCTAAATTTCTACTTTAAATTAAATAATTCAGAAAAAATCTAAGAATAAGCTGGTAAAATCAACCAAAGCTGCTAAATATCTGCTTTGAGATGCTTTGATTCACCAGCTGAACAGCTCACTGACTGTAAACAAGTGACATTTCAATAAACATTTTGGGAACTTTGGATGATCTGAATGACTTGACTTTTAGCCTGCGCAGGCTTGAAGAACGTACTGACTCAGAAGGGGAAAGTCTGGCTTCTCTCATGGAAGGAGGTCATTGAGGCCCGAGGGAAAGGTACATCAAAGCATGGGCAGGACATCAAGTACATCAGCACTGCCATTGCCTGCAGTGGAACTTCTGAGCTAAGGGTGAAAGCAACAGTTAAATGCTTTCCCGGGCTTCTGCTTTACCTTGCACAGATTTTTAAGGCATGATTTCATTTTTTTTAAGCAATAAACAATACTTCATGCTAATGCAAGCTAATGTAACAAGACGGGGTCACTTTATGCACTAAATTAAAACATAAATCTGTCCTCAGTTTTCACCTGAATTTGACATTTCCCTTGTTCTCTTTGAGTATAAATTGAAAAGTGGTAGCCTAAGGGAAGGCATTTGAAGAATTCTCTGTTTATAAATGGTCTATATTATATTTTATATATGTAGGCAGCAGCTATAGTCTTCCCTTTTTGGCCTGAGGGAAAGGCAATGGTTTCCTGCATCACAAGAGCCGCAGCTCCTGTCTGTAGGCAGGTACACAAAGCTCTCTTTAACTGACTGGAGGGGAGCGGTAAGATGAAACATGTACACTGATGGTTAACAGATCTGTCCCCCAAGACTGCTTTTCACTGAACATGGCATTTGTTTACACTCAGCTAAAGCTTTTAGCATTTTTGGGCCTATAAGAGGATTTGGCTGGTAGTCGTGCTGTTGATTGTCATATTCCCTAGCTAGAAATGTCAGTTACCACTTCTCTTTCTTCTTCCGTTCATTAAACTTTTTGTATATTTTCTCTATCTTTCCCAGGAATTAGTGATGACATGTGCCATTTGCATATTTCTGTAGTTCTTCCAGGGGATGTGAGTGCACACAGAGCTTGCAGCTTTTAACCCACGAGGGATTCAGGGGACCAGGAGCAACATAATATCATCCGAATATTATTTGTAGCATCCTGTGTATAGAAAAACCCAGTGAAAAAATAAGAGCTGTTCAGCTGGAACTGAATATGCACACATATTGCTTTTCTTTCATGACCTACTACTGAGAATTTTCTCAGCAGATGACAGAAAGGTATTTCTGGAAATCTGTTGCAGTATAACTGAGAGCTCTCAGAGCTAAAATTGTTTACAACTTCCCCTTTTATTACCACGTGGTGCTGAGTTGTCAGACTGGCAACACAGTGGATTTCTCAGGTTTGCCACTGAAGAATTCTCACGGGGTTGTTGCTTCACTACCTACCTGAGGAGTTACCATGGGCTTTCTCTGCTTCTCTTCCATGCTCACGTACAGAAACACTCTTTTCCCTTTCCTTAGGTAAAATGACTTTCACTCAGAATACTACACCATGCAGGGCTCAGGCTCAAGACCACGTAATTAAAATCTCAGTAATGGACAGATGATACAACTCAGCAGTTGCTGAGTCACATTTGGTGGTTTCCACCCCAGAATGATATGTTCAGCCATTTTTTCCCCCTAGTTCATTCACAACCCCAAAGTTCACTGACAATTATTTACACAAGCATAACTTAGGAGACAATAGCTTCGAGGAGGTGGGTAGTAGCAAACAGCTGGGCATCAGTAGCTGTTGACTTAATTTGCCTACCACAGCTGTCTTTGACTTGTTGCAACAGTGAACTGGAGGGGTTTAACCACACTGGGGTCATTTCACATACATCTACCTAGCTAATAGTTATGAGCTTGTCCTAGCTCATGAGCTAAATTCCCTTGGGTGTCTGGAAAAGAGACAAGCACCTCCAGAAGGAAATTCATCTGTTTTAGGTGTTTTCAGAACATCTCTGAAAACTCATCTGGCTTTGTCTCCTTGGATAATGATGAAAGCACAGATTAGGGCAACCAAGCTATGTGGATTGGTCTGGGACTTCCAGGGATCCAAGAAAGCTTTCAAGCCATTAACTTGTCCAGATTTTAGTAACACTAGTGAGTACTCCAAGGGATTCACCTAGGATGTATCTTCCTCCTTGTTATGAGTCTTATATCCCCTTATCCATTTCAAACCCACAGCAGGATAGAAGTAGACTTTCTGCCCGTTGTGCTCCTCACGTGATTGCCATTCTTATTATAGCCATTAGTCCTGTGCTCAGAGTCAAGCTGCTCCCAGATGGGCAGAATAGACTATCTTGAAAATCTCAGATAGTTAAAATTAAGGGAATTTAAATTTAAATTTAAAGGATAAATATGGCAGAGACATGGCCACACTGGCTTAAAACTGGTTAGCTCAGAAAAAAGTAGCAAGTAGGTACAGCAGCAGGGAGCTCAGTTCAGGCAAAAAACCTACCTCTATAAAAAATTTTATCATATCCTCAAGACAGCACTCCATTCAAACAGGGGTACATCCACAGTAGTATCCATTGACTATGTAAAACCTAAGGCTTTATGGCATGTATTACCTATGTAGTAACAAAATGTGCATGATCTTACTCCCCATCAGCCTCACATGAGACTCCAGATAGTCTTTGACCAAGGCTCTGCCCTAAAAAGGCTGTCGTTTATTACAAGACCTGCAGTAATCCCAGCTCAATTTGTGCCTGCTGCTTTACTTTTATGTATGATGAATTAGAATGGTTCCTCCTCACAGTACAGGTTTCATCTTACTCTTCTTTGTGAAAAATTCCTCCCTTTCAACCTACAGACCTGGAAAGTATTTCAAAGCCTGTCCTGTTCATGTGATAGTTTCTTAACTCCTCAAGAACTGGTGAATTTAAGAAGTGACACCATTCCCCACTTTCAATTCTGAAGCATATCTCGGGACCACTTAGATTGCTTCTGTTTTGTGCCACTTCTGGAATTTCAGAGATAATAGATTTGATCTTAGCTGGTAAAACAATGTAACTACATTTCTAATAATTTAACTGGACCAGCTGAACATCTTCTCTGTCAGCATGAATGCTGCAAAGGAAAAATCCTTCTGGCAAGCCCTACGGGATTGAACAAATTTCAAGTATATGCTTACTTTTTTCAAACACGCCTTGTTTACTTCACTTATTTTTTTTTCAGTGAAGTAGTCCCTTAAAAAAAAGTTCTATAACTATTTTTAATTGCAAACTGTAATGTGCATGCCAGCCTGTACGTCCTCCTGTTATCCTCATGACAGTCCGGTGAAATCTCTGCTAGATGCCGTATGCAACACAGCACAGCTGCCGTGGGATCCAGTTTCATTAGCCACTTCCTGCGGCTCTGTGCTGTTGCTGGGACTCTCAGCTATCCTTCTTCCCTCCTTTCAGTTTTCTCCCCCCTTGTTTATTCTCAATAGAGTCGTATACTGTGAGGTACATCAGCTCTCATGTTTTTTAAAAAAAGTTTTCAAAAGAACTGGTAGTCTTAAAGCACGTATGGATGAATGTATCCCATTTCACAAAAGTATACATAATTGATTGGAAAGAAGGCAGTTTCAGGCAGTGGCCTCAGTTCCAGCAGGTAGCAGGGTTGTATTTTTATCTTGCATATCAGCAAGGTATTTACAGAGCCTGAAACTGCAGTGAGAGCATTGATGGAGAAGGGAAGGGACTGCCATAATTTTAGAAGGGGGACCCATAATTTCTATGAAAATTCAAAAATGAGGGCTTTTGTTGAAACTGGCCATATTCTTGCTGAGTTGTTTTGCAAAGATATCAAGTTATACAGGCTTTACAGAGTGCAATTTGGCTCACTATATACTATATAGTAAGTTGTTTGCAGAGATTTCCTACTTTTGGATAAGGATGTTTTACCTGATCTGTTTAGAATAGGGGCTCTTAGTGCAAATGGCCTTTTGTCATGACTGTACAGTGAAAAGTGGATGGCTTGTCAAGGCTATATGATAAGAACAGTAATGCTGCTGATTTAACAGGAGCTTATAGCTGCCTAGGTATTTCTTGGATAGAGATTTGGATTTGGCATGTATTTTCATGGTCTGAAATCTTTCAGCATTTCAATAGCCTAGCAAAAGTCTATTTTCTTTTGCCCAGATTATCACAGTTAAGTATATGTGACCTTTTATAGAAAGCAAAATTATTGTTTTCCTAACTATTTGCCTCTCAGTTTTCTCCTGCCTCTGTGCATGCTTGTCTAGGTAACCTTAGAGGAGTGTTCATTCTCTGAGGCTACAACTATTCTACTAAATTAAAAGTGGAAAGGAATGTTCCCATTCTCTGGGTTTCAATTGCCTTTACTCCTAAATTTTTCAAAAGGTCCCAGGGATGGTTTTGGCTCACGTCAAATATCACTCTCCTATACAATACCCAGGCATGGCTTGGGGGCAAGAAAAGGATGGAAAGCCTTCCCAGTGGGCAACCTGAATTCAGGGACCTTGCTTTGAGGGGCTTGGGTGTGATGATGTGAACCCAAGTGCCAGTTGTGCTCACTGCCAGAGAATGATTCCAAGCATGTTTAGTGTATTAGTTCAGACACAATCTGAGTGATATTAAAGGACCTCTACTTCTTTGATATTTGAAGGTCCTATAAAATACTCCTCTCATTTCAAAGGAACTGATAATGGACACACAGAAACTTTGATGTACCAAGACACTTAACCAAGTAAGTAGTTCTGCAAAACTCAGCAACGTAACTCATACACTTGTGGTCAGCTCAATCCTCATCACATCTCTGGGTTGGAGCCTAAGGTATGTAAGCCTGGAGCTGTCTGGCCTCACTGAATCTTCACAGGTGGGTCTCTTGTTACATTGTTAAAAGTGTCTGAGGAGAAAGAAGACCAATTCATTCCAATTTCTTTAGGCCTTTTTTAGTATAATCACTCCCTTTATCTGCAGTGAAATATTTGGTTTCTGGCCACTTGAACAGTTACTCTAGATGTAACCTATGTAGTGTAGAAGCATGAAAAGGTATCAGGTGATTCCTCATATCACCTATCTCAGCAGACTGATGACAGCACACATGTTGTCACATAAATTAGCATCTTCAGAATCTTTCTGAAAAATAGATGCTGTTTCAGTCAGATATAATGGGTCTGGAGTCATTCAGTGAAATTGTGTAGTCTGTGTTCATATTAGAGGCTAAAAGCTACTGGTCTGTGAAATTTTGCAGAGATGACATGCACTGAATAAAAGAAGCAAGACATGTAAGTAGGCATACTATACGCAGAGATGGCTTTGCATGTTTTGATTATTCACTCACATGGAACTCTGAATTTGGTGACAACTCTATCAGAATCAGGGTAGCCAAACACTCATTGCAATAACTAATCAACACAGCTCACACCAAGAAGTAGGCATCTTGTGCTAGGATGGATTTGAAGGGCATCTGAGAACACTGACAGAAGATTTGAAAAGATAAAAGTTATTTACCACCTTTAGCATCATTTATCAACAATTACAAACCTCCAAAAAGTGAACTGTAAATCTTGAGTCCACAAAAGTGGAGAATTAAAATCCAGGAAAAAAAGTCCTTATTATGTCAGGACCAAAGACACAAGATTGCTATGGAGGGATGACAGACAGAATACCTATGTCAAGAAAAAGATAAGAAGAGTCTGGTTATTTATTCAGACCAGAGGAAGCCCAGAATATTGTGGGCTAATGTGGCATCCCTATGAGGATGGTAGCCAGCCTCAGTGCCATGCAGCTTGTCTGGTAGTGTTCTTCCATAGTATGTGCCTGCAACAATTTTGATAAAACCAGATACAAGAGGAATGGACTGGGTAGGATGCACAGACGTTGCTTGGAGTACCTATCATAGTAACAGGATATCAGTCCAGCCTGATAGAGTAACAAGCACACAGTAAATAGTCTGGGTGTGGAAAAACAGTCCTGCCAGAGTTGCATATCTCGACTATAAATAGCTGGGCAAGCTGACTTGAAGACATTTTACCTGTCCTTCTGCTTTGGATTAAAAACCATCAACTTTTTAGAAAAAAGATCAGCAACTCAGTCATACAAAGATTTTTTAAGTCCAGAGAGAGATCAACAGCCTCAAAGTGGAAAACAGGAAAGTTAATTGTTGCTTCTCTTCTCCTACCCCTTCCCCTTGAACAATTTGTCATATCTGATTGAGGCTGGCTGATTTTATAGCGCAGATGACAGGTCTAGGCAGGCAGAGCTGCTTGTACAGTAGGACTAGGAGGGAAGCCCAGGCAAATCTATGCCAGCTCATGAAGTTAAAACAGTTTTGCATATGAAAAGGAAACCATAACTAATTAACACCAGGCAGGTGGTCTAGCTGGAAAACTAAAATCCAAACTAGGTCACAAGGGAATATGGGACTTGGCAGATGAAACTGTAACTGAAATCATCTCGTAAGACCAGCCAAGTGAGAGCAGAGCCAACTACTGTTATGAAAAAATATGCCTGTGCTAGTCATTTCTGGGAAAAACAAGCCAAGGACAAATGACTGCAGCTCTCAGAATGAGCATGATTACATTTAGTCTTCAGGGCTTTGTTTCTAAAAGGGGTTTTTGTTAAATGGTAATCTTATTTGGTCAGATTCACAGGGAGATCAAAATCAGTTTTCATGGTGCTTTAAGGGAATCAGCAGGGAAGGTGATTGGGGGGGGTATCAAGTATTAAAACAAAGAGGAGGGTGTGAAAATTTATGTCAATTTTTGGTGGGACTTGGAGAAAGCAATAGACCCTGCTGAGTTGCAAAAGCAAAAGCAGATACCAGCAAAATACAGAGCTGGCTATATATCAACGACAGTATCAGGGACTGTTACCAGAACAGTGGGAGAAGGTTTTCTTTGGAGGAAAGAAATGGAGAAAGTGAGATTTGTGAGGTGAAAGGCTCTGCTCTTTTACTGAAAATAATGACTGATCAAATACAAGCACAGCATCTTAAAACTTACCATGAGTAGGGTAGGGACTTTGGGAAACTGAACACCCAGATCACATTTTCAACTGGTGGCCCTCAGGGATACAGAAACGATTCCCTCCCCTCAAACTCCTGAAATGCAATCCTGTGACATACCTAAATGGGAGAGCAGACTGATGGAGACTTACCCACAAGTTGGAGAAACAGGTGATAGATTTAGGCTTTTAAAAGCATATGAGAGCTTGCAAATGTGTGATGTAACAACAAATACAAAGCCCCATCTATTTCTGCTGCTGCAGATAGATTATTGCACTGAACTCACTATAGTGACTCACTATATGTGATCAGAGTACGTATAGTTCCCCATGTGAAAAACTTCATCTAGGCATTTGAAGCACACAAAAAATACAGCCTGTAAGGTCAGTTGACTGTAGTTTAATGGAGTCCTTTCGCAAGCAATTTAGTGAAGAGCTAATTGTAATCAGCAAGCAGGAAAAGCAGCTCTTTAGCTTTAATCAGCCTCATGGTACCATTTATTCCTTCTACTATAAACACTATTATGGTAATTCTATAACAATTCGCATTCATACTTCACTAAGATTATGATTGTTCTTTACACTGCAAGGCTCACACGCAGTTACTCACATACATATAGCATTACATACACATGCCTAAAATACAAAGGGTCAAGCTCTTAGTTGTCAATAATGGTGTAACTTACTTCTGCCAGGTGGAGCCCAAATCCTTGCATGAAATCCCTGCATTTCAAATATTTTTCATCCATATTTAAATATGTACAAGGCAAGGCACAAAATACTAAGGGATCAGGGTTTGCTTTTAAAGAACAATTGGGGCACGGAATGATGTATTTTACTGGACCAAACTGGAGTACTTGAACACCTAGCTGTCCTCATATCTGCATTGCTGGCTCCTTGAATCTTCTCCCAGCCTTCAGCTACATGTTTTGGGGACCAACCATTGTAAAAGTGGCCAGATAAACTTCAAAACTCACCAACATGGTTTGAGCTAAACCACTAACTGTGCATTAGAGCAGATTAGGAAAAACTCACTGTGCTTACTGCTGAGACTGTCTTGGCATAGCAAACATCTGTTAGGGTGAGTAACACTTTCTGGCACCACAAGGTTTGCAAGGTAAATGTGTCATGCATAAGGGAAATGAGCCCAAACATAACAACTAGTTCTTCCTTTAGGGATAAGAAAGGAGAAGTGATTTGTCACAAAAGGTTTAGGAAACTATTTAATCTAGAAGACAGAAGCACAGAGGGGCGAAAAAGCTAAGATTGGGAGGACATAAAAAGGGCAGAGTTAATACCAGAAGTTAGAGTGGCAGCATGAGAATATATTTTATAGCTCTTAAGGTATGAGAAGAGCTGTCAAGCTTCAGCATCAGACTGGGAATAGACCATACAGGGGGTAGCATCCATTTCAATACAAAAGCAAAGTTTAATCCCCCTTTCATATCATGTTCTCACTAATTAACTGCTCCCAAGATGTTGCCCTGCTAACTTATTTTTTGTGTCCCTCAGTTCATAAAAAATAACCTATTGGAAAAAGGGAGCTAAACCAACAGAATACCACTGTTTAAAAGCTCTATCATTGCATATCCTCATTGACCTGCTGCAGTAAACTATATACTTATATCATTTGGCAACCTTATAGAGTTTGTGCACAGAAGAATGATGGACTAAGTTATAAATCATCATAATCTCTATAGAAACACTTCTCATTGTCTTGAGGGAAACATATCTGAATCTGTATGAGCCTTTATTACTTATATTAAAATTATTCTCTTGGACAATTATCATACCTGTTGACTTGGGCATTCAGTTGAAACCAAGCTATTAAAAAACCACCCTGAGGTGATCTTTGTAAAACTTTTAATTATTGAGTTAAATAAAACATCAGTTGTCTTCTAATGAAATATGTCACTGTATTCAGCCTTTCCCTTGGGTTTACCAAGTGTGTTCAAATAAACACTTAGAGACAGCTCTGTTATTATCATTTTTACATTTATAGTGCCAGATAAATGCTTGTTGTATCCTAGAGAGAAACAGATATGCTTGGACTAATTAGCAATGTAAATTAATATCACAGGAACAGAGGCTTTAAGAGAATGAAATAGAAAAAGGTCAGTGTTTGGCTCCCATGGAGCAAAGCTGGTAGCCTGTATTGCCAACTAACTGCATGGCTACCGAAAAAGCCAGGAGCTTTAATATGAACATCAAGTAATGTGTTCAGGCAAGGTCACCTCGCCAAACCTTATTCTCGGACCAATTTTGGAGAGGTGTCAGACCTGAAATACTCCCAAACTACAGGAAAGGAATGCCGAGGGCTAGACTCTTCCTCTGCCAGGATGCGACTGCTGTTCCTATGGCACTGAGCCCAGGCATACTGAGAATCCCATTATGGCTTTATTGTGCATGCAGTCCAAGGGAAGAGTGTCCAAATGGCCTGGGAATCACATTATGGAACTTCACGAGGTTTGCCTGGAGGCCTTAGATGCTCCCATCCCTGTCAGGGCACATGTTGGTTGCATATGTTCAGGGCCCTGACCCCTGGCAGGGACAAAGGCAGCACTCGAGACAAGCCCCTGCTTTACAAAGCAGGAGTGGTCCTTGGCAGAACAAAGTGCTTCATGTTGTAAAGCATCATCTCTGTCTTTAACTAGCAGCATAAGTGACAGGGTAACATCGTTGCTATCAGAGTGCTGCTGTTTTCGTAACCACTTAAAGTTAAGACAATGGGTACCCTTTGATGGAAGGAATATGGGCCTAGATGGTAAATATGTCACTGCTGGACTTGGCCCAAGGCACACTTTGGGTGAAATCAGAGTCATTCCATTGGCCTCCCTGGGACTTGGATGATACCAGTTTGGCTCCCTGACCACCAGACACAGTTTGTACTGTTTATGCAGATTATAGTGTTACACTTTTCGGCTTGATTAGCTATGCCAAAATAATTGGAGGCTTGAAGGTTATTCTCTTTAAAAGGAGAAATTGATGATGGAGTTAGCTTTGTATGTAGTTATCTCTGGCAAGCCCCATGTTCCTGAACCCAGGTAATATTAAGCAATAGGAGACAACTTTGGTTTTGGCAGCAATATTTTTAAGAGGGTTCCCTTATAAAAGCTGCTACTCGCACACAAACAGAGAGACACACAGACACACAGACACACACAGAGAAATATATCCCACTCAATGTAGAGTCAAAACCCTTCTGCCCAAATATTTTAACATTTTTGAAGAGGATCTTACACCCCTTTTAATAGAAGCAGAGGCTTTTGTTCTGTTTTGAGAGACTGCTATCATTTCAGTTACATACTTCCACAGAGCAATTTCATAGTTTTTTTCCAACCTTTTTGAAGTAATGGTGGCAGGTTAGTCCACTACCTTCAGTGAATTCATGCTCAACTCATTTCAGTCTGCCTGTTTCACTGGAACCCTTCTCACACTGCATGATTCTCTCTATACATTGCTTTTTCACTTGGTATCGAATTTTCTGTACATGTTGTGTATTTTATGCACTATGAAAATCAATAAAACAGATTGAACAATGAAATGTTAATGAATAACAACTGAGAGACTGCAGCTGTTTTGTTTTAAGATGCTTTTAATCTCCATTACCATAGCCAACAGCATGCTCTTCCACAACAACAGTTACCAAGACAGACTTACTGCCCTCATCGCTAATGTTAAATCACTGAAAAACCTACTCAGTTGCAGCATTGCTGGGAGTGATCCGAGTCCATTCAGTGGACTCCTGTACCAAAATTAAGGAGTCTCTGTGCAGAATTGATTTCAAACACCCAGATCTATGGAATCATTCCATGAAGTACCTGAACCAATGCAGCCCAGGTTCTTTACATATTTGCTTATCTGCCCAGGGACACACAGGAAAGTTCAGGCAAACCGGCTCAAGGTGGGAAATACTGCACATAAATTAAAGTATGGTAATCCCTTCCACAGATGCTCTGATTTAGGTGTAAAATGGTCTAAGGTTATTGAAGTTCTATGCCACCAGGATTATTTATATTTCCTGTAGGAGGTTGTGGTTTGATGTTACAAAATGGACAACCATGATACCAGCTTACGAGAGATTTCCCCAGTTAAAAAACAAAACAAAACAATGCGAATCATGGTCAAAAACTATTTTTGTAACTGATTTTGCATCCAGATCAGTTCACCAACCCTGTTCACAGTGAAGCCACACAAATACCATGGTAGAAGCTCTTTTTTTTTTCAGATAAAGTTTGTTATGGATACACCAATGTTTTATATCCTTGTTTTACTTAGAGTAGCTAAGGGCAGTCCCATTGTAATTCATCTTGCTCAGTTCTACCCTACTTACTAGCATCGTAATTGCAAAAGTAATTTCAAATGAATGTACTAATTAGTTAAATATCTACCTGCATAGTTAGGTATATATAGAAAAAAGAGAATGCCTATTCACAAGTTTCACTCATCATTCTGCACTTGTGCAAATCCTTTAACCTTTTAATCCTTTAAATTTGCACAGTTGCCTTGATACCTAATGCAGAACCAGTGAATAACATGAAGACACTGGAGTCTCACTGGTTTGTGAGGTATAAGTCCAAGAAGAACAAAAGTCACTGTACTGAGACTGGTGTGTTTGGTCAGTAGGTACCCTGGACATGTGGTATCTCAGAAAACACCTGGGATTGCAAGTGTCTGTAATCAATCTGCTAGCTCAGAGGCCTATGTGGAGACAGGAAAGCTAGGGACAGGAAAAGTTGGAACCAGAGTGTGAATGGGCGTGTATGAAGCGGAAGGAAAGAGTGTGAGAGGCTAGTCTGGATTCATAGCTCCCCTAGGAGCTCCAGGAAATTTTGGCCAGGGTTTGGCAATCTATGGAACTAGACCTGGAAGTGGTCCCATTACACGAGGATAGACTGGAGCTTCTTCCTGCAGTAGGGAAAACCTCATTAGCTCTGCAAAAACACAGCAGGAACTACTGGGCTTGTATTGCCTGACCAAGTAAGAGGCAATGACCTTCATTCTGCACTTTGCTGTTGTTGGATACACTAGATAAATAGTGGAAGATCTGCTGTTAAAGTACATGGGACAATTCAGAAGTATTAATCTCCATTTCTAATGAATGAGTCAACACAATTCCAGTGCACTTGAAAATGTTTGAAACTATCTAAAAATTCACTTTCACTATACCTATTTTCTGTTTAGGATTATGTCAACACTAGTCAGTAACATTCTTTGAATAATAGACTAATGTCCAGCTCCCTGGCAAAACTCACCTTGATCTGTATTATCATTTAGACTCCACCTGAAAACAACATTAATTTAAATAAGAAATAGAGACTGAAATAAAATTCCATTCATGCTTAACTCTCCAGTGTGGTTTTGAAAAACCTTTCTTCTTTAACCAGTCTTATGTTACATGCTGGATGGTCTTTGCTTTGACCACCTCATAAAAAAGGCTCATAAATACTTTTCATGTGTTATTTAAACTAGCGGTACTCCCTGAGGCATCATGCTTTTGTTTTTAAAAATCCTTTGTGTATTTCTAAAGCATTTCTAAACCAGTAGCAGAGGTAAATGTGTATTTTAACCTAGGAAAGCCATGTTCTGTCAATATCAGAACACAAATTTTCTTACTCCATGCTGATAAGAATAAAACATTTCTGGCAACTTCCATCTGATTTATGTGCTTTCCTTCTAAAAATCATCGATCTATGAGTATGAGTGAAAACAGATGAAATTATTTCACTTGACTAGATGCTTTCCAAAACAAAAAAGTGTATTCCTAGTATGCTACCACAGGCACAAGCAACAGAGCAGGAGCCTCTCCCCTTGTGCTGCTTGGGAATGCTTTGAAAGAAGGAGGGATACCTGAAAGCAGCAGCACCAGGGAAGGGTGAGTGCTTGCCTGGAGAAGAGTGTGACTAGTACAGGTGTGGTGGGCAGTGACTGTAGGCATGTAGAGCAGGTGGGGACACGGGAATGAAAAATTTCAACTGGCATAAGAGATGTTTTGCTTTCCCCAGTTGAGAAGTATTGATTCCAGTAGACTTAAATTGTACTGCAAGCAGAAGAACCTGAACTCACAACACGTGGAAAACAAAAAATATACAGCAATATTGATGGAACATTTCAAAAAATCCAATGCAAAGTAGGATTTAAACCAAAACTGTTAGAAATTACATCATCAGCATAGGCATCAGACAATTGGATAAACCCAGATATTCTAGAAAATCTAAAATGGTTTTTCCATATTCCAGTTCTAGTCCCAATTTAGCTTTCAAGAGGGAAAGAAAATCCTAAAAAACTTCGTTTTGGTCCACAGCCTGAGTGTATTCTTCTTGGCAATTTATAATGTGAGCTTTTTGTATTTTCACAAATTAGGACAGGAATGACACCATTCTGAGTGAGACAGGTATTGTCATTGAAGCCTTCTCAAAAGACCCAGGCTGCAGTGCCCCCACAAATATACTGACAATAAAACCAAAGGAGAGAAGGATTTATAATCTAAATATTTTCCTTAGATTCCGCTTCTGGTGCGGTGTATTGGGTATGTGTAGCCAGGTTTTGGTAGCAGAGGGGGGCTACAAGGGTGACTTCTGTGAGAGGCTGCCAGAAGCTTCCCCCATGTCCAAGAGATCCAATGCCAGTCAGCTCCAAGACAGACCCACTGCTGGCCCAGGCTGAGTCAGTCAGAGATGGCAGTAACACCCCTGTGATAACATATTTAAACAGACAAAATATGTTATTGTGCAGATGTGACTGCACTTAGAGAAGAGAGGAGTGAGAATATGTGAGAATAACAACTCTGCAGACACCACGGTCAGTGCAGAAGGAGGGGGAGGAGGTGCTCCAGGTGCCAGAGCTGAGGTTGCCCTGCAGCCAGTGGAGGTCAATGGGCCAGAGCTGGGCCACAGTGGTACTCTCTCAAGGGACACAGAAATTCAGGAGGAGCGGGAGGAGAAGTTGGACCATCCGTGAAACATCAGGACGTCTATTTGACCCAATGGGGGATCTGTGGGGAGTAAAGAAAATAAAACAATTGAGTTAGAAATAACATTACAATTAAAACAGAAATGTACACACAATAAAATCTTGACATTACTGAAAACATTTGATCTTTAGTATGTTTGACAAATACACAATGCTTCACAACTGCAACCTTCCCTGTGTCCCAACAGCTATTTGGTGCATGATGTTTTTATTACTAAGAGGTAAGAGAGGTCAGATACAGTCAAGAAGTCACTTAGCATGACATGGGAAAATGAGAGGATACAACCTATCTGTCCTGGATACTGAGTTGTACCAGTCCTTGTACTCCTGCTGTTGACTCACAAAGGATATCAGCTCAAACTGGAAAATGTATTTCTATGGTGTGTATTGGTTGGAGAACAACAGTTGATAAAGGCTTTTTCCTGCTGCCCATATTCATGCTTTGCTTTCCTATAGGACCTAGGGCAGTGTCTGGGGAATGCACATGCTGTACAGCTCTGCACAGGATTCAGTACTTTAGGTCTGGTGCTGAATGGGCGCAGCTGCCACTGCAAGTGCAGCACAGGTACAAGTGAAGATCCCCAATTCAGAGGAGGGTCATGGATGGCTGTGCTGCAACTGGATGAGCTTGGCTGCTCTTGCCATGGAGTACTGCCTGCTCTTCTTTCTACTCTGGAGAGAGGTGGGTTAAGCCCCAGGCAAACTGTGGCAAGGTATTTCAGCTAACATGGACTCTAAAATGAACTACAGGTGCTGGCATGGCATGCAACATGCTCTCTAAACCAAATAATATCTCATAGCCTGGCTGATCCTTTCTCCCAGACTGCTGCCTCTCTTTTAGTTTCTGAGAGATAAGTACTTTTTCCATCAGTTAACCATTTAACCTATTTTTTAACCCAACCTGGTCTAACCTAGACTTTTATTTTTAAAGATCCAGAATGGTTGCCATCTACCACGCATCCTGAACTACTCTTAAATAAAGGAATAGTAGAATGTTTGCAGACTGATGCAGTCAGCATCTGGCAAGCTGAAATGCTGTGGCAAAGTTGCAGAGACCACAAGCTAGGTTTGTGGGCAGAGGTTTTTACCATTATCCTGTTTGGTCTTTTTCAGCAGCTATGCTGATTAGTGTTACTAAAACGTGGCTCTTTGGATTTACTATCTATGCTACAGACCTGAAGATTTGAGGAGTCCTGGCAGAAGAGAACATCAGTGCTGGTGGATAAATAAAATTATACAGTTGCATGGGTTCAACTTTTGGCTAAGTAATTTCATACCAAAGCTGTGTTTTTTTCGTTTTATTTTTGTTTGCCCTTCTCTTCGAAGCAAAGTAAACTACAAACCACTGTAGGTTTATGGGAGTATATAAGGATGTCAGAGTTGGTTACAGTCTGACTGCTAGGACTCCCTAGTTTATTATTTAATAGGCCATATCACTAACAGCATGCTTAGTCTATGTTTTGGAGAATCACTAATTAATTTTATTTATAAATGTAATGCAAGTGTTTCTTCCTGGCATTGAATAGACAGGCTTAAATTTTGCATCCTGTTGTTAAGGAGTATTGTAATGAGTTTGAAACCAAGCTTTTCTTGCAGCCATAGACATAAATACATGGTATTTTGTTTATTTTACCCAGGCCACCTTTGGGAAACACTGAACACAAAGCTGAAACAGAAAACTCTCCTTCAAGTGAAGATATAAAATGAATGAGGCACGAGGACCTGACATGAGATTTAGTGACTTGATTCAAAGTTAATAACAGGAATCCAACCTGCGCAAAAGAGCCAACGTGCCATGATAGGCCACAGCTCTGCCATTTCACATCCTTGCAGCATTATTTCAATGACTGTGAAGGTAGGGGATTACTATTATGTAATACCAAAAAACCCAAGATCAGTGAAGCTGAGGAGTGTGCTCTGCAGATACATGAAATAAAGCTGTACATGGAATAGCTTGAACCCAGCCATGGCAGAGCACTCCCTGCATACGATGCTGAGGCTGTTAATGACTGAGATGGGCCCAAACACTGGTGTGTCTGCTTCTCCATTCTTCATGTCACACGACTGATATAACTGAAAAACAGGTGATAGGTGGCTAAAATACTGATTTCTGCATAAACACAGATTCAAGCAGAGTATTTGAAGATAGGTGGGAAGGACACATGGTGGCCCTGGGTCCATTTGGGAATTCCTCATACCCACACTGATGCTGACTGCAATGGATGCTGAAAAGAATTCCAAGTGACAGGGAACGAAACACATGGGTTAGAGATTTGTGGAATGCTTGTTGCATATGTTTAAGTGTGCTCATGTGCCAGTTCAACCACAAACACTGCATCTTAGTTAGTAGACTTTCAGATTAAAAGTGATGTCAGTTGGGTGTTTGGGTGTATCAGTAAATCCAAAGGCCAAAATCAAAATCTCAAAAGCTCTCTACTAAACTGTAGAAATAACTGGATTTAACCTCAGGCTCCAGCTGTCCCTCATTTTTAATTCAAAATTTGTTTGAAGGGAGTCTACTTTTTATTTCCAGTTAGAAAGGAGTGGTTTAAATAATTTTTTTCTGTGAATGAGAATCATAATCTCTCTATGCTTTATGTCTCTGAATGAACAGAAACCCTTGAACATCAACCTACAAGTCTAAGGATGTGTAACAGACTGCTTTAAAGGCAGCATTCATAGCTCATTTTCAGATTCGTGTTATACAAAGAAACATTTACAATAGTCTGTTCTTCTTTTACATAACAATTAGGTCATCATTTCAAATAAGTCTTTTATTTCTACAAAATTATTGGCAATTAGTTTGTCATCTGGATAGTGAAACCATCTGTCCAGAATTATTCCCACCAGGAAACTGAGGGTTTAGAAATTCCATGTATTTCCACACTTTAGAACGATACCACAAATATTCACCAGAAAGCCACTGTCTAAGAATTAAACCAAGTGTCTTGTGGAACACAGCCCTTTTGCCAGCATGTTTTCAAAATTACTAGAATGGTTTTAGAAAACTGACCAGAGACAACATAACCATTCAAAGTCCTGCCAGAGTCCTACAAAAGGTTTGAACATCAGTCTATATTTGGTACAGACTGAAGAGCAATTAGAAGCCTGTGGAAAATATTAATATTTGAATCGTAACTTTTTCTGCACATTTCAGGTGCAGTATTATCCATCTCAGAACATTATATACTATTATGGAAGCATTAAATAGCTTCTGTCTCAGATGTTGATGTTTAAAACATTGGGGCTTCACAGAATATGGAGGAGGACATTGCACAGATTAAGAAGAAATTGAAGTGGCAAGAACAGGATCATAGAAGATCAGTTCTTCGCAGACAAATGTGGGAGAAAATATGTTTAGGGGAAAAAAAAGAGAAAAAGGAGTATGAGATCAGTATCTTCTCTAATCACCCAGTGTCCCAGCTCAGGACTTGGACTGCTCAGCAGGAAGGAGAATAAAGACCAAACCACATTTCCAAGCAAAACATGATTCAAGCACCAAATAAAAGTCTTCAGTCAAAGCTCTAGCTTGGAGCTGCCATAGCAATCATTAGGTTTGTCTTGTTTTTATTCCTAGTGGAAAAAAAAAGGCAAATATTAAGCAAAAAGGACATTAAGTTTCAGGGTCTGCTACAGTAACAGATCTGCACAGATGCCCACAAACTTCATTGAAACCAATGGGTGACCCAATGTCTTGAATTTTCAATAGCTAATTTATGTTCAGGTTTTGATGGAAATTTAGTATTTGACTTCAAAGAATTCCAATTCTGCTTATTTGTAAGAAACGAAATCACAAAAATATCATTCAGAAACTGAACTTCTCAAGTGTCATTTAACATGCCTGTTGCCTGTGTTAAACAAGAACAGCCAATAGTAGCGAAGGCACCTTCACTCACAAGACAATGCTGACATTGGCTCTGTTACTTTCTTGGCACACCCATCTCCTGGTTTGGTTCTTCTGTAGGGAAATGCCCAAAGACCCTCAGCAGAACCCTCAGACCTCCTGGTTGACAAAGCAACTGGAGCAATGGTGAGAGGTTCTGGACGAAAAGGTTACAGAAGGATGGATTTAAGGTGGAATATAGGAGCACAAAAAAAGAATGCTAATATTAACAAAAACTTAGGGTTTTTTCCCCCTCATGCATTTTCCTTTTAAAAGGGATATTGCAACCTGACTTACTGCTGGTTTAATTTTATTTTACTGAGCCTTCCTTGTTCTCTAGAGAACTAAGTATATAGTTTAGGATTCTTCTTAATTTTTTTAAATCCTCTTCAAAAACTTTCTGTCTTAAAAAAAAAGAGCTCCAGGAAGGCTCTTATGGGGTATAAATCTGGGCAGTTTAAACTGAATTTCAAACTCTCATTTTATAAGAAGGTATCTGGAGCAGTCCTAGAGGAATTACCTGGTGTGTAGTGGAGATACTGCTGGACTGACCTCCTGTGACCCCAGATTAGTGACAAATACCAAATGGCATGTAAGTAGACCACTATGACACAGATGCTCTACTGAATTTTAAGTGAGTCACATATAAATAATGACTGCATAGATAGATTTAGGAGCTGGAACAATGAATTTAATGCAAAGTTAATAACCCCTTCTGGAATTGTAGCATTTCTTGAGGTAAAAGGGAATGTCATGATTTTGTTCCTATTCAGTTGCTTGTCTTGGTACTGAGAACTGCATTTGTTTACTCTGGAGAGGTATTTTGCTGGTTTTGGCTGGGATAGAGTTAATTTTCTTCGCAGTTCCTTGTATGGGACTACGTTTTGGGTTTGTGCTGAAAACAGTGTTGATAACCCAGGATATTTTAGCTATTGCTAAGTAGTGCTTGCACAATGTCAAGGACTTTTCTACTCCTCACCCCACCCCAACAGTGAGCAGGCTGGAGGTGCACAAGTTGCTGGGAGGGGACACACCTGGGACAGCTGACCCCAATTGGCCACAGGGATATTCCACACCACATGGCATCGTGCTCAGCATATAAAGCTGGAGAAAGACGAAGGAAGAGGGGGATGTTTGGAGTGGCGGTGTTTGTCTTCCCAAGCCACCATTCCCAAGCCACCACGGAGCCCTGCTTTCCTGGGGATGGCCACCCATGGGAAGTGGTGAATTCCTTGTTCTGCTTTGCTTACGCGCACAGCTTTGTCTTTACCATTAAACTGTCTTTGTCTCAGCACATGAGACAAAAATTATCTCAACCCAACTTTTACTCTTCTAATTCTTTCCCTCATCCCAACGCAGGGGGAGTGAGTGAGCAGCTGTGTGGGGCTTAGTGACTAGTTGGGCTTAAACCACAAGAGGATGGAAAACAGGTATAGTTGCAACCTCCTGCTGAATCTGTTTTAGTCCACCCAATGGATTTGGCTGAGGAGAGCAAGGGGCATCACTGTGATTCGGCAGTGTGAGCACATGTCTCACAGGCAGGAGCCAGCTCCCAGGACTTTCTGTATTTTGCATGAAGCAGCTATACAGAGGCAAAGTGTTCTTGCTCTGCAAACATCATCCTTGTATGCTTCACTGAGAGCCTGCACACTCTCCCTCCTGTTTTCTTCCACTCCCACAGAACTCCTCCAGTCCTCTGAGAGCATTAACAGCAGGCAGCTGCCCACATAGATCTGGATAGAGTTGAAAGCAGACATAGCTCAAAGTCACCTGTATCCTTTGTGAGTAGTGATTAATCACTAAGCTTCTGCAGAGAAGGTGAGCAGCGGGAGCCATACAGGACACGGGCACCTCCTCACACGTACCCCAGCACGGGCAGCCTTCAGTCCTGCATGGAAAAGGATTCCAACCATCAGTGAAGGGGCAAGGCCCAAACTACCAGTAGGGACAGGATTTCATCCTCAGCTCTGATGCCAGTAGCTGGCTTCAGCAGGTCTTCACTGAGGCTCCTAGCTCTCTCCATGGAGAGCACACATGTCCAGCTGAAGCCCTGAATGCCCCACTCAGTCACCGCGACACTTCGCTTTGCTGAGCCCAAGCCCTGACAACATACCTGGGTTATTCTGTGATAGAGGCAAGAAATTAAATTTGCCTTCCTAAGCATAATTTTCTCCATTCTAGACAACTCATTATTCTTTCCCCCTCCTTGCTTTGCCTTATTTTCTCCCAGATTTATTATCCTACATTTTTCAAATCAATTTATGTTGTGTCTTTCCCTAACTACTTTTCACTTTCTCTGCATTATATTGCTCCTTACTGCACCCCCAGCTACTCAGTTTAATGCAATTTCTAGATCTCATCTAAAATTCCATGTCAGATTTGACATGACTTGGCAATGAAGAAAATGAAGCAGACTGGGGCTTCTTTTGCAAATGATTCAACTTCCACGTTGGAAAACAGTGCACCTCTACATGAGTCTGGAAATAGCACAGTGTCAAAGGCCAGTCCTCTAGGAATCAGTAAACAGCAGTCCCTGCAAAACATTTCAAAGTGAGGATAAGAAACAAAATCCAAGCCTCAAATACCTCTTCCCAGCAAAAACACTGCCGGTGGTGGTGAAGCACAGATAGGAAGGGCAGATCACTAATGACATACTTACTTGTGTCTTTGTCTGACTTCCACAAGGTGTTAGTTGGCAACATCATATGGCTTCCACAAGAGCTAACAGATCTGTATTTTCCAAATTTTTCCAAATATTTTGGTTTTCTTCCTCTGCCATTCTATTACCATTACCAGGAACTAATAGCTACTGAAAAACCAGAAATGGTAATGTAGAATATTAATACAAAATGAAAAAAGTATTTTTACCTGGTGTATCAAAATGAGAAAGTTTATTTGCAGTCATGTAAAATCAAATGCTGACAGTTACAAAGACGGATGGTTTGAGTAGTCAAGTGTAAGGGTTTTATTTATCATTCATAGTTGTGCTGAAGAATGAGAGTAAGCAGCATTTTCTATTGCAAACCATTTGCTTTAAAGTCGGTTAGATAACAGGTTGAATGACACATCATTTTAATTTTGCTATCCTAACAAATCTTGGCAACATCCATCCATCTGTCTGTCTGTCTATCTATCTATTTATTTATCTATCTATTTCACACAGTCAATAGGCTGTGGAGGGATTTCAGGACACAGAGATTTCTGTCTTCTTCTGTGACCTTCCTGGCACATGAAGGTTCACCCCAGCTCTGCAGAGGTAATGGGGACAGGGAAAGTTTCAGGAGGGGCCAGAAGAGGGACTGCAATCAACCTCCCCTTGATTTATACCATCCTCACCTGAGGCCCATACTGAGTTACAGCATGCTGTTGTCCAGCATGCTGTGGCCAAGCTGCCATCCACACCATGAAGCAGGTGGAATAGGTTAGCCAAGAGACTGTGGGACCTCTCACTAGTCTCTTGTCCTGTTACATTCCTGGCCACAATGCTGGGCAGCTGCTGGGAGGCCGTCTGAGAGTACTGGGTGCTCCACTCAGTGACCCTCCCTGATTACCTACAGACACTTTTTGCAGCCTTGCAACCCTCATACTTCTTATTTTTTTTTTTTTCTTTCTTTTTCAACCTGGGAGCTGACTGTTTTCTCTTTTTCTTCTAGCTCTTTGTCTGCATGAGAGAGCTGGATGGTTTTGTCAGAGCCACTCCCTGGTTAAAGGGAGAATGGTAAAAGTGACAGCTGTGCAGCCTTGTCATTGACTAAGAACACAGGTAGATTGGGGCAGGCACTGTGCCTCATGTTGGCATATGACAGAGTGATGTACCTCTTGACATCTATTCTCTACTCATGTTGCAGTGCAGAATTCAAGAGTAACAACACTGAGAGAAGCATAAGGATAAGGCAAAGAATAATTTCTTACAATATTTTATTGGCTTGCACTGCAAGCATTTTTGAGTACCACTCACTGAGCATGCATTCCAGTCATGAAAGACATAAATAACAATAATTACTATTTTTAATTTCACTTTCTTGGCCTTACCTGAAAGTTACATGTGTTATTCTTAGAATGAAAACTATTATAGCTGAACATTGTTATCAGTGAGCACCTAAGAAATGGAAACTTCAAGCAGTACTGACATGTTCCAAAAAGCAGCCCCCAAGTTTATAAGCTACTTATATCACAACATAATCTTCTTCACTCTACAGGAGTCCTTGTTTTCTTACAAAATTTTTATTTACAAAAGGTGTTCATATGACGTTCCTTAAAAAAGAATTATTTTGCTGAGTATTGAACATAGAAGCAGGTCCTTGGTGGGTCTTAGTTTTGCTTACATTTGTTAGGCTCTCAGTTTTAAAAGAAAGGGATGGAAATATAAACAAAAAGCTCAATTTAATTCTTCATATTATATGCAAAAGTTTTAAAATTTGTAATTATGATTTGTCACTGTAAATTCAATGCTCTAATGGATTACAGCAGAATAATATATTGCATCTGATTTCTTTCACCTCAAAACAATCAGCAGTACTGTACATATAATCATTTTAAGATGCAAAAGTTCAAATAAATGAGGGACCCGAGGCAATATTTTTCTTATGAGAATGTCTTTTCATGTATCAAATGAGCTGATTCACAGCGAAGCATATTTAGGCTGCATGGCCTCTATCAGTGATGTCATATAATGTTTAGCTACAGGCCTGTCAGGGTTCTGGAAGCAAATGCTGGGAGCTAAGCAACACTCGCAATTTCATGTTCTTGGTTTAAGACTCATCTGAGATCAGAAGCAATTATGAGAGAGTATGTCTTTAAAATATTGTGATGACCCACTGGCCTAAAACACCAAAACCTACAAAATGAGTTCCATGTGGCAGACAGTTCGTTTTCATGGACAGTGCAGGAGCACACCCGAGCACTGCATTCAGTGCATCAATGGGATGAGGCAGACCTAGAAGGGGCTTTTTAAAGCCTGGTCAGCTGGCAAGGGGATTTCAGTCTCCATAAGACCGCTATCCTAGTAATTACGCAAAAGAGCAAACCTCAGAGGCAAACTGCAAAACCTCATGGAATTACAGCCACTATGCTTGTTCCAGAGTTTCACTGTTCAGAAGAATCTGTTCTATGTTTTTGTAACTGAGAAAATTCCACTTTGAGCTCTCTGAAGGTAAGCCATTTCTCAGGGAAGACAATTTCTGGCACCTGGCAGCACACTGGTAATGAGTGGGGCTGGAGATCTTGCAAAAAGATCTGCCAAGGAACAAGCTACAGTGCAGCAAAACCCAAGAAAAGATTTGCTGTAAGAAAGGCCGAAGTGTGGAAGATACAAGCAAGGAAAGGTGTTCAGCATGTGGAAATTGATATAACTACAGCTTAATTTCTTCCCATAATCTTTTATTCAGGTTATTTTACTCTTCCACAGGACTGAGGGAGATGCTAAAGGCTAGACACATACAGAGTTCAAGTTACCTGAAGTGAGACTTAGGCACACTCTATAGTGCAACTTCATCCTGTTCCTCACCTAAAGCTGTAAGATACCGTAGTTTGTAAAGTTAACTGTTATCTACATTTTGTTCTTTTACCTCTTTACATGCATCCAGTCTTGCCAGGCACTTCCAGCACCTCAGATATCATTATGATCAAATTTCTCAGAAAACGTGGCAGATACCAGTTGATTCTAGACATGCAGGGAACAGGAGCAATGCCCTCATTTTGTTCACTACTGCTGTGATGGGACAATTAGTTAAAAATGTCTTGTGCTGACTTAATTCCTTTTCTAAGTCAGAAGACACAAACCCATACCTGATTAAGCCATGCCTTCTTTTTGGGTTGAGACATGGTTCGTCTCTCTTTTTGAAGCCATACTGAAACATAGCAACAAAATGCAGGTCTCACTAGGCCAAAAAGTGAGCACAGGTGCTAACCAGCTGTCAGTCAAGGTGTCTGCAATAAAGCATCTGCTGTGAAATGGTCATCACTGCCTCTCTTCCCCTAATTTAAAGGGCAGCCCTGCTCTGTGCTTTTAAGAGTTAAATGCCAGTCCTGAATTTCCAGAGATGTTCAGGCTTGTAGAACCTCAGAGGGCGTGAGACTTGTTACAGCCCTGAGTGAGATGTCTGAATGGTGGACTCATCCATTCACTACATGGATTGCTTTGCATGATCGAGGCATTGTGGCATCCGAAGTTCAGGCACTTGCTTCTGTGAGTCACTTAGACACACATTTCCAGGACACCAAGGCCTTTTTCTGCACTGACCTTCTCTAGCTCCTGCTGATAAGCAAAACTGCTGCTCATCTAACTGAGCCTTCTGTAAACTGGATGAGAGTATTTTTTAATCTATTTAACACCTCAGCTGGGCACAAGAAGGTACAACTTCTCTGCCTTGGGACAGCAAAGATATGAGGGATGTCTCCTCATTCCTGACACAGCGAACAGAAATATCACAGACTTGCATACAAGACAATTGTTTAATACAGTCACAAATCAATTTTATTAATTTAAAACAAAATTAATGAAGAAAAATTCTGTACACGATTGTGGACACAACACACTTTTTGTACAATAAGGCCCAGATAAACTTTGTCTTTTCAGTCCACGAGTGACTAAAAATTGAAAAGAGCCAAAAAAAAAAAAAAAAAAAAAGAAGACAACCAACCCCCCCATCACTGTCTACTTTGCTTGAGGAAAAAAAGGCTAATTAAAGTCTCAATTCTAAAAACTATCCACAATGTGCTTTATGTACATATGTGAGTACTGCGTGAGTTGCAACACTCGTACTGGGTAAAGTAAAGCACATGTGCAAGTCTTGGTAGGATAAAAACCTGTCTGTTGGTAATAAAGCAATCCACAGACTTTGAATTCTAGCAGCAATATGATTCCTCCAATAGAGAAGGGTGTTGATTTGTAGCTACATTGGTGCTTTGTAGCTTTGCAGGTAGCTGTTTTGAGGCTGGTGCTTTTTTGCAATACAAAACAAAAAGAAAAGCTGGAAAATGAACAAAGCTGAGGCTTCTTTTTAATACGATATTTAAACTGGGCAAAGGGATTTGGTACAATTCAAGCCAAAAATCAGACTAACCGTTTATCTAACCAAGTAGATCATAGCCTTCAAGATTAGAAAAGTCACAAGTCACAGACAGACACAGTCTAGGTTTGTCCTGTAAGTGAGTACAGACAAAAGCAAATTTTAACTCCTTGGCGATAACTCTTTCAGCATTTCCATTGCCAGCAATGGATGTTATATCTTAGGAAAATCTGACTCCTGGTGGAAGAGGATTAAAAATCTTATATGAGCATTCTTGTTCAATTTCTCCAAAATATTCTCATTTCTAATTTCTAAAAATATTGACGACAATATTTTCCTTCATTTTTGGATGAGACAAAAACTATTTGGTACCAAGATTCCAGTTTAAGTTACATCTTAAAATATATTTGTGTTCTTTCTCTATTTCTTTATGGAATGACTCTCCTAATTAATTTTTCAATACTCTAAAAAAGGGTTAATATGTTAACTTTAAAAGAGGAAACAAAAAGACAGCAAAGGACTCCTCTTCAGTTGTGTTTTATCTGTATTTCCTTTGACGGGGGGGACACACGAAATCAATCTTCTCATAATCAGAATGAGCGAGAGAAGAAAATGGTAGAGAAACAGCTGAGAACAAAACCCAATTCCTATTGACACTTGACATCCATGCTTTTGGTCTTGACAAATTTATCTAAAAAAAATCCATTATCTACATATTTATATCCAACACATTGATAAGGCACTGCACAAGTTTGTGCACACCTGGCCTCATTCTTCACCAACAAGGCATTACTATCTTTCAATAGCATTTACCTTAACAATATGTAAAAGAATCATTCATTATTACAAATTTACACAAAAAAGTCTTCCTGTACATGATTGTCTCAGTGATGTACCTATTAGTTTAAATTAGACATATTTTAAACTACTCTGTAATGTGCTAAAATCAAAAGTAGTTGCTGTACCATAAAGGCAAAGGCTTATAATAGCCTTTAATCCTATTATACATATCCTCAGTTATATGATGTCAAAATACAGTCTGTTCATAAATAAGTAAAGATGTACAGAGTACCCTGGGTGTGAGAAACCAAAAAGTAAACCTTCTTTACAAGAAAATTACTCCACCGGTATTTTGCAAAATCTCAGTCTTCATTGTGCAATCAAGTTTGCTGTGTTGAAGAAATGGGGTGTGTCACATTGAAGAGGCTACGAACTACAAAGCATTTGCAGGTCCTTTTTTTTTTTTTTCTTCACAGGTATGAACCTTTTTTTCCCTTTCCTTTTTTTTTTTTTTTTAATTTTTCCTTTTTCCTTCTCTATTTCTTTTTGGTAGCAATACGGTAAAGGTGAGTTGTTCAAACACTCGCATGGCTTATTTTCGTTGGACTCGCAGTGCCAGAGCCAACAGCTGTTCTGAAGAAAAAGACATGCTCCTCCATTTACTGAAAGGGCAAGGGTTAAGACCAATTGCAGCTGTACGTCAACATGTTGAAATCACTAAGTTCTGTAGTCCAATGCTGACACCAGACACAGGCATCCCATCCACGGGCAGAAGGAGGCTCTGAGGTTTGAAAGTGCTGCTGAGCTGCTACAAGTACTCCAGTTCCAAGGCATGGTGAAGGGCCATAAGGTCAGAGTGGCTCGAAATCCTCCAAAATGGCATAGCATGCTGTGAACAGCACAGACAACATGTAAAAATAACTCCAAGCATTTTGGTATTTAGACCCACCCATTGTCTTTCACAAGGATAAGGGAACACTCCAGGGAGAGGAAAAGAGCTCCTAAAACCTTGAGCCCTTCATGTTTCTCTCTAGGAAAGAGAGAAACCTACCCCCTAAGCATAAATTCTTAATAATAATAAATCTTGGACCTACCCCCTAAGCATAAATTCTTAATAATAATAAATCAATTTATGATAGGAACTACAGCAAACATGTCAGGAAATCATAAGGAAGGGAATAGCTTCCAACCTCTTTATATGAAAAACAAATTTCAGCATGTTGCAGAAAATATTACTTCAGGAAAAAAATAAGAAAAACAACATATACATGAAGTATGTGAGTAGTTTGAAGAAGAGAACAGAACTTGATTTAAAAAAAAAAAAGAAAGTGAGTGTATTATTTACTATCAAACTGGTTTTGCTGCTTGTGGAACTACCACTGGCAGGTGAATTAAAAACAGAGAAATGGTGACTCAGAATAACTCATGTTGCTCACATCACTTTGAAAAGAATTTCATCCCAGGGGTTTGTGTAACATTGCTCACTGTTTGCACTGATCTTAAAACACCTTTTCCATATGGGACATTAAAATAAATACATATTTTTTTTCTATTAGTTGTAATAAAATCTGTCTGGAGCACAAATACTTTTGTAAAGAACCTGAATAAACCAAAAGCACAAATACCAGGAAAAAGCACAGATTGTCTCATCCTGAAGGGTAAAAATCTGAGTAAGAACTATCTTTATACTTTAAACCAGGGATTATAGCATCAACAAGAACTTTTGCATAAATTAAAAAAAAAAAAAGATAACCATCAGCTTTTGTCAGGAAAATATCTGATAAATCCCATGGGAAAATAGTTTCAATTCGACAATATTCTGAAAGCTAACATGATCTTGTTCACCTTTTCACTAGGTCAGCTTGTGTCCTGGCATCTTAAGGAGGCAAACCACAGTCCATTTATTATCACAATAGCTTCTAAGTTTCCCAGGCATTTTATCTACAACTTCTCAAAGAGCCTTTCTTCATCCTACTTCAGCACCTTCTGAGTAAATTCCTAATTCCAGTGAAATCAGTGGCAAAAGTCCATCTCCTCTGTTTGTCACTTCTACACTGACTTCTTTTTTTCATTCAGCTCTTCTCAGATTTTAAGTTAGAGAACAATTTTGAAAACAATGTTAAACTCTCTGTTTCCAGCTGCATGTTTACTGCAAGTCCTGTAATTTTTAAACCTGTCTCAGAAGGCAAACATCTTAACACAGGGCCTATCACAAATTTGTCTTAAGTTCCAGTGAACTTCTGCCTGTCAGTGTATAAATAATTATTTTTAGAAGAATGCTGCTTCAGTCCAGATAATGATGATTAACTGGGTTGAATTTATAAAATAAAGAAGAGATTTTTAAAAGAAACATAATTGTTTTAGTAGTGTCAAGTCTCTGAAGTCAAATGGCAACTGTTAAAAGAACAATCAACTGTTGCTCTTTCAAGAGTCAGAGAAGATAATACTGACGTAATTAATATTAATAAGTAAGACTAAAGAGCATACATGATCAGAAAGAGAGCACTGTAAGGAATCTGGAAAATGTGCACTCAGTGCAGAACAAGCATTAGCAAGCACAGTTGCACAATTAGAGGGACTGGAAAGTGAAGGAGGTGGCACTGAGCACCCAGTGCCCATGTTTTAGGGTATTTACTTCAGGTTAGTTCCAGTCTGCCATCATAGAAAAAGGGCCCATTAGTAGTTGGAGAGCATCTGCTGAGCACCTGGACAATACACTGTTCTTGAGTTCCATCCAAAAGAAATCTGGGTTTTGGTGGTTTTTTTCCCCCTAAACCCAGTCTATGATATTAATCCAAGCATAGTGAGGGTGAATGACTGAAAGGTCTGCTTTGATATGACACTCCTGATCTGAATGAAGACGTAATATGGATGCATCAACCAATGCCTATATTCACAGTAGGCCTAGCTTCTAGAGCAAAGAAATATCTTAAGCAACAAAATGACACCAAAACACTTTTACAGATAAATCCTTTCCTTAAGAAGGAAGTGTTAAACACTATGACACCTGCTTTTTCTACATCTTCAATCTAGACTTCCACTGTATGTCTCTACACTCCACCAGCAATGTTTCCGTTGCAATTTGTTGCAATAGATGAAATTTGTTCACTCAGTTACAACTCCACATCCCAATGTCTTCCTTGTTACATCATACAGACAGTGTTCTTTTAGGCCAAACACTGCTTCTTTCCAGCTCAAACATTTCCTAAAGATTAATTTCTTACACCATGTTCAGGAAATGAACCAGCAAGAGTAAAACAAAATAAAGATTACTAATCATGCCATTCTCTGTACTTTGCAAAAGCTTCTGTGCACTTATCTCTTACTTAGGCTGCAAGATCTTGGTAGAATTTAAAATCTCTCATAGGGGTACTACATCAAGGACAAAGGATCACAGGTTTGTGCTTGCAGCAGGCCAGTGCCGTGTTTGCCGGCTGACTACATGGGTTGACAGCGCTGCTCAGCAACGCTGCCTCCTTTTCTTGTGAGGTTGCACCTTCCCTCTTGTCTCACAAACCCTGTCCAGGAAAGACCCATCTGCTCTCCCTGACAACCAGCCATAGCTCCCTGCTCCTCCCAGTCAGCTGGGCACCAGCTCTGCCTCAACCACTGGGTCAGGGAGGTGTAAATAGTATACCTATGATGTGGTGTGGCAAAGAGCTTGGTGGACACCTGCCTTTGCCTAGTGTTTCTGCAGAAGCCAAGAGTCAATGACACGGACCCTCTCCAAGGTCATACAGCAAACCAATGAACAGGGAGAACTGTAGCAATAAATTCTTGGTTTCCAGCTCCCACTTCATGCAGCTCCAGAATTATACTGCTTCCCTAGTAACAGTCTCATCATCACAGAGCGTACACACACCAGGCAGCTTGAACAGTTAAAGGCTCTGATTGATTTAACAGAAGGTTTAGCTTCTGCTAAATCAAATTACAGCGACTCTCACTAGATGCCCTTGTGCAATATCGAGTTTTGGATTACCCTGTTTATGGGTCAGCTGTTGATGGTCAGATTTTAACCAATACTGCAAGTAGTCATTATTTTAGCTATATCTCTATACTTCAAATTCAATTAGTGTCCTCTGGTTTATTTCTGTCTTTTTGTGAAAGGAGTATACCTCTGTTTACTCCATGTGTTATAGCAGTGAAGTGTGGAATGATACTAGGGAGTTCTATGAAAAAAAGTGATCATGTAAACCTCAGGATTATAACTATTTTCAGTTCTCCTGCCTATAGGCCAAAAGACCAGCCTCACACTCCCAAGGAATAAAGCACACCAGGAACATGGTGGCTGCATGGGGCTGGAATGTGCACAGCCACTCTCTGCATGGCCAAACCTGGCCAATCCAGATTTCTGTCAGTCTGTCCCTACAGCACAGCCTTCATAGCTACGAGGAGGAAAAACAAACCTGATACAGATTTATATATATTGATATGTTTGTGTGTGTATGTATATTGAGAGTCTTGTGCACGTATGTTCCTAAATACACGTGTTTTCATGAGGCATGTACACTAATTTTCAGCTTATCTAAGATAATAAATGATTTTACAACATGAAAACCATTAAGTAACAAAAATTATCACACAAAACAGTATGTATTATTCCTGTATTAGCATGCCCTGTTTATTCACAGCTATTCAGCCTTGCTGAAAGTGGCAACACACCCAGGAGACAGAGGTATATTTTTTCTTACCAAATGACTGTGCGAGAGATTCTTTGTATATATATTTACTAAATACTGCCACTAAAAAGCCATCTCTGCCAACACTTAGCCCACATGTCATGTAGAACATGTGTCTTCTATTCTAAGCAAACTGAGAACTGATAATATCTCATTTGCTGCTGTGGGAGAATGGATTAAAAATGTTAACTTTAGTAAAGAGTGAAACTGGATGCTTTAGTATGTAATGAAACTGTAAGACATCATTTTCATATTGCATATTGGAAGAATATGCATCTAGACTCATAGTAAAACAATGATTTTATGTACTGCTTCAGTATCTTCCAAGTAAACATGAAGTTTTGTCTTTTAAAAAAGGTATATTGTTTTGTAGCTGATACATAGTAATAAAACATTTATGAATTTTTTTATTACTTAATTTTGATGATATTTTGAAACTAAATATGGTGGTAAAAGTTTGAATTTGGTTTTGATGTAAAAAGTATGAAAAGTGAAATTATTAATTTAGCAAACCTAATAATTATAAAATTATTAAATAGTGTAGAATACTAAGTTATTTTATTTCTGAAATACAAGTAATATTATTTTCCAGCATATACCTAATAAAAGAACACAGCTATTTTACTCCACAAAGTGAAGTGTTTCTATTAATACACATACAAAACAAATCCAGTTTTTGACAGAACACCAAAAAGTGCACACTATCTTCCTTCCCTTAAATGAATACATATTTATACAAAAACCTTACTCCTGAGATTTGTGATGGATTTGAATAGAAAACTCATCAGTTTTTGTCATCTCTCACAGTATTTTTGTTGTATTCCTGCCAGATTTGCTAAGCGGCTGTCTTTATTTCCTACCCCAAACCTGACCAGCACAGTGTGACTGTGAGCTTAAAAGCAGTGACATATTGGATACCCATTTATATTCTATTTATTGCTCCACGAAGATTTATGATTTTTCCTCACGATTTCCCTCTGAGGTAGCATGACCATTTTGAAGACAAAGGGAGAAGTCCATTTGCCCAGGCTCTCCCGAACCACCTGATGTAAAATCCAGCTCCTCAGTGCAGAGAGCCTCCTCCTTTGTCTCTTCTCACAAATCTGAAGTCCTTTGGAGGATTCTCCTAAGTAGAAAAACTCAGGAGCTGGGGGTTTTTTCTGCCTTATGAGTATTTCCCTTACAAGTCTCCAAAAGCAGAGTCAAAAGATGAGCTCAAACAGAACAAAACACAACAAAACCCAACCAAACAAAACCCTCCAAAAACAAAACACGGAACAAAGCAAAGCCAAGACAATGGAGTCTCTGGCAGAAAACCCTAGAAACTTTTTCTGCAAATAGCTCTGTCATTGCAGTCGGCTCTGACTCACAAGGCACCTGCACCGGTGCCAGCAGCTCCTGAGCACCCCTTGGCTCTCATGCTGATTTCTCTCTGCCTTCCTCTCCCTCTTTTCCTGGGGAAGCTGGTACGAAGGCAGCAGCCTCCACGAGAACCCTGTTGTTACATCCAGGCTGGCTGGTTGCTACACTGATCCAGAAGGGTATGATTATTCCTCAATCTGCAACATAAGCGTCCTTAGAATTTTAAATGTCTCACAAAATATTTTGTTGGAAGTGGCAGCTAAACAAAGGTGTTGATGCCAGGGCTTGACCAGCGTTACGAGAAATGAAAGAGTGTGCAGTTTTCTCAGTGTATTGTATTTACTTACATTAGTCAAAAGAGGCATTTTATGAACAATCAGTTTATCCTGAAAATGTTTCTCAAAAGAGCAATTATCTTTTAAATAGTACTAAAAAGTTTATTTTACCGAATTTTTATAAAAATGAAAATAATAAAAAAAATTAAATATGCCCTTTATTTTTCCTATTGTTGTATTGATTCAGAATTTTCTGTAAATGCAAATCTTTTTTTATGAAGCAATTGATAAATTATTGGTAAATTATTTTTAATAACAAACTTTATCTTTCTTACCTCCTAACCTGAAAGTTCTTTTTTTTTTCACAAAATGAATTCAGAATTTAAAAAATTTCTCAAATGAAATAGGTTTGAATTTATATGCTCGCTTTAAAAGACTGGAAAAGATATTATAGTTTACATGGAAGCAAAGAAGTGCTCTTTAAAGAAGGGTGTACTGTTTACTCTCTAAGTAGTGTAAACAAACATACTAACAGCTTCACCACAGGCCAAGCCCCTCCAGCAAACTGCTGTGCAAAGGGGTGACAGAAAACCTGTCCCTGGCCTGAGAATACCAACCACAAAAAGCAACATGCTAATAGGAAGGAAGGCAGGAGGGAACCAGCTACCAAAGTTCAGCGGATAAGCACCATAATGGGGTAGATCACAGGACTGTTATGCCACTTTGGATTGATGTGCTTTGGGTGGTTTTGTAGACATAAAACTTTTGTTTTATTTGCATACTCTCCAGAGAAGGTCTAGGCTTTTACTGTTTTCTCATATAATGATATCATTTATTCCTTAAACAGGGCAGATGTTTTTAGCCTGAAGCACAGTGCACATTAGGGTGCATTCCCATGTAACTCTAAAAAAACCTGAGGAGTAGATAACCGAAAGGACTTCATCTGAGTTGAAAGTAGCTCCTCGTACCACAAGGCACTGGGTGGTTTCTGCTCTTGCAGGATGCGAGGGCCAAAACTTAAGAGGCAAATCCTGCTTTCACAGTGTGAAATGGTGATTTCTTTTTTGGTGGAGTAAGAGGCAGGACCAGAATCACAGAAGCATTTTCCTTTATCAAATTAATAGTTTATGCAGAAAGGCAGGGCTGCTGGTCTACTTATTGACTTCTCTGGCATTCTGCAGCAGATAATTTAATCCAGAGCATCTAACATGCTTTCAACCTGAAAATTCCTTCCTCCAAGAAAGAATACACAGAAGTAATGGCACAAAGGAACTTTCTATACTGCTACTCCTCTTAGTGACTGGAAAGGCTTTTTCTTATGCTTTTCTGAATCATGTTTCCTGTTGAAAAAAGCACTGAAATAGATAATGTTACCGAAAGGACTACTCCTGCAATTATCATATACAACACTACTTCACCGAGCAACAGAAAAGGAACAAAGGGAAGGAGTTTTTTTCCCCCCTGATCTTAAACACAGCTTTTAAAATGTAATCATTTACAGCGGGAAAACATTTCTCCGCAAAGATGAAAGGCATTTCTGAAGGAGAAAGGAGAAAACTGTTCCCGCCAGTCCGCCAAAGGGATATATGAAACTGAGGCTCTGCAAAGTGGTGGGCTGAGCCAGGAACCTACCCACAAGGCTTAAGGGGCACAAAACCCAGATTTCATGAGGCAAAACCAGCCAATGGTTGTTAAAACACCATGTGGACTAATTAGTTTCACTTCTCCAAGAGACATAGAAGTATCACAGGGAGTTTTTTGGTGAAAAAGCAGCTGTGTAAAAGCAATTTACCTGTGAAAGGGAAAAAGAACCGAAATGCTCATTTTCCTACTCTTTCTCCTGTTATTCAAACAGCCAATGTTATACTTCATTTCTCCAAGTGAAGAGTCTGCATCTGCTGCCCTTGCATGTAACAGCAAGGCTAAAAATAATGCCTATTACTTGTTAGTGGGAAGTGTTGCTTTCTATGGAACTTAATCCCCACTGGGGAAAAAAAAATGGGAATTTTTCCCTTCTTCCCAGAGGAAAGAAAAAAATAATAAAGACAGTCACATAGTAATCTCTGCACAGATATCTGAGGTTTTGAATGTATGCCAAGCCACAGGTAGTCGTCCCAAAGCAGAATCCAAATTATGGACACACAAGAAAAGGGAAATTTCTGTGTACCTACTCCAGTCCTACATACCTTTTCAAGGTTTAACATATACATATTTCATACAGTCAAATAGTAAGCTGCCTTTGATCAGTAAGAATTGCCATTTTTTGCTTACTTTCATAACATCCTATGTGGTATTTTGGGTTGCCAATGAAAACAGAACTATTAGTTCTTTGCACAAAAGCCAGGGTCCATTTTCTGGCCCCTTTTTGAAATACATCAAACGTATATAGCTAGCTTCATGTATCTTTTGGAGAACAGCAGGACACATCATTATCTACAGTTTTATGCAGTTTCCTACTAGATATGGTGAAAACATATTTCATAAGGCAAAACAGCAAATCTAAATGTCAATGTACCCTGTTGAAGAAAAGACAATTTTGCTTTCAGATTCTTGAAACCAACCTGCACTGAAAAAAGGTCATTACCTTTTTTGCACCTTGTTCTTCTTCGACACCATCCCCTATAACAACATACACTACTTTCCTTCCAAATCTTTGAATTATTCGCTCAAAACAGCTTTCCTTTCCTGAAAGAAAAAGATCAGAATATTCAGGGTAGGTGGTGATGGGATAATATCAAATAAATAACTTTTTAGCCCGGATGTCCCCAACACTTTACATACACAAGTAGAACTATTGGGAAAGAAGAGCCTCTCCTACAGGAAAGTGTATCAAGGCTGATTGCAGCTTTAGTCCTGCCACAGCAGCTGACAGGAAACTCAAAAATCTGCACCATGAGGTCCTTCAGCACAAATGCCATGGTAGATGTAGCATTCTAGAGGTCTGCAATATCAGCTTTCTTTTCTGATTCCCTAATCTGAGACAGGTTTTGTGGGGATTTTCCCTACTAGAAGAATTCTCTACCATTTGTATACAGCCAGTAGCCTGAATCGAGCAAATTGATTGAATCGGAGCAGAGATTCTAGCTTTTTCTCCAAAACCTATGACAAGATTAATCACAGCTCCTAAAACAGTAGTATCCCGCCTTAGAAGGCTATCCAAAAGATTTAGATTTAAATGCCTGTAATCCAATACATGGGCAAGATCCTTGATACTTCACTGGGATCCATTAATATGACTCATTCCTTCACTGCTCAGACCTAGGGATACGATCTTAGTGGTCCACATGTGGTAGGCATAAGTAGCACAGAATCATACAATGTTAAGGCTTGGAAGGGACCTTAAAGATCATCTAGTCCCACTGGCTAAATGTCATGGGCAGGGACATCTCCCACTAGACCAGGTTGTCCAAGGCCTTGAACACCTTGATCACCTTGAACATGGCCTTGAGCACCTCTCCAGGCATGAGGCATCCACAAAGTCCCTAAGATAACCTGTTCCAGGATCTTATCACCCTTGCAGTAAAGAACTTCTTCCTAATAGCTAACCTTAATTTCCCATTTTTCAATACCCATTACCCATATTGTAAAGCTTCAGGTACTGGTACTGAGAAGCCAGAAAGAAAATAAATGCTTACAGCTGAGCTTTCTCAAATGTCCCCGTTCTGAAAGGTCACTTGAGTCTGGTCATGCTACATGCTTACCTGTGTGTCTGCAGCAACAGGTGGGAAAAATTGGGGTTTTAAAAATAGTTATTTCAGCTACAGAACCATGAAAGCCCAAGAAAAAATAGCTTGGAAATTAAAAGAAGTTTTCTGGCCAGCAGAGAGGCCAAAATACTCAAGGATATCCTTTAACAGCAGTGCCAGGCATAAGAAATCTCCAACACGAAGTTGAAACAATACTTGAAAATTATTAATTGTGTCATACTACAAAAATCTCATGATTTCCTGTGACAGTGATTGAACACATTTTTCCAAAAATACCCTTCTGTCCTGTGCACATGAAGTTACAAGTGAATATTTATTAAAATGTTTTAATTAAAATGTGTACTTAAAGTATTATGATTCGAAGTTTTAATTTACCATAAAGTTTTGAAAGATCACACTGTTACTTTTATATCCAGCAAACAATTTTAAATTTTTTATAGTAGTGCTTTCAAATGTCTTCATAAAACTCTGAACCAATTTTTATTTTGTTTTGTTTTTTAAAAAAACGCACCAAAATATGCCACAATTTTTTCTTGGCCATTTGAGCTTCCTGCATTATGGATACTTAAGAACATATGAAAAACGTTTTCTTGTGGCCCACAATTTTGAGCAAATCTGAGACAGAACAGATATATCATAATCACATTAAAAACTACAAGCATCGTTGCCATCTGGTCTGATGTACTTCTACATACTCAGAATGACATCTTTTATACTGAACCAGAAAACAGAAATAAACATTTGCCTGTCTGAAGTTTATTACAGTCAGTATGAGGGAACTTAAATAATTACATTCTGCAGCAAAACATTCTTGCTTCTGGTAAATTGTTTACCAAAATTTGCTTCAGAGCCCACGAAAACAAATGGAGACAGGGCTTACCTTTACACAATTTCTTCTCCTACTCTGGGAAGACTCCAGTGTTCTGTACTTACAGCCTACTAAAAAGCCTTTTCAACTGCTACACAGTCCCACAGTTTTGAGAAATGATGAAAAAAGGCAATTATATTTCTTCCTAACAGAGGTTGCATCAGTATTAATAGAACTGTATAAAGCTTTCTGTGCTGGATCATGACAAACATTTGAAAAGCACTTTTAGGATGCTCTAGCATGAAGTGTTTCATGACATCAAGTATTACTAATCTCTGTATTTGCTACAGAGAAAGCATGTCAGAATTAAACACAGATCTCAATCTATTTTTTTTTTAGAATTTCGGCTTTAAATGTATCATAACATGATAAAAATAGCTCACCTATTTTAGTTGCACTGTAAATATTCTCTATGGGAAATACAACCCCTAGTCCATACAACAAGACTTTTGCCAGAGCTGGAATTAGCTGAGTAGTTGTTACAAGAATGTTCACACAGTTTGTCCTATGGAAGAGAAAACGCAAAAACATCCTTTTTTAACAAACCAAAACATAAAAAAACAACATCAGGAAAACCTTAACCCTCCCATCAGAACCCCTCGTTATTATTATTATTGTTACTTAAAAAGAATGGGTTTTTTTACCACCTCCCAGGAGAGTAAGATAGAGTGGCATGGTCAGATCGAAACAAGGAATGAGAACAAGGTCCTTCAGGTTCAGCATTTTGCCCATCAGACCAGGCAGTCTCTTCTAGATCATCAGCAGACACCCTAGAATTTCCTTGGTACTCTTTGTACTCACCTCGAATGAATGAGGGTGAGTGCTTTCAGTGCAAGTGTTAACCAAGAATCTGTCAAAGCTTCAATTTCTGCTCTTAGCTGTAACCAAGCCTCTCTTTTTGCTGGACCAAGAAGACCTGTGGAGTAGATAAGGGCATGTCTGCACTGATATTAAGCAATGCTCTGTCATTTTCCTTCCCTTTCGTGAGCTCAGAGACAATTTTCTACAGACTGTAAAATTAACAGCTCGCTAAACTATGTCAAAAAAGGCAACAGAAACCAGTTCTTCCCGTTTACTACTTCTAATCAATATTTGTTAGGTACTCTAGAGTCACTTGCCTCCAACGTTATTTTTGTAGGTGTTATATATCTCTTTTACTCGTCTGTAGCGGAAGGCCAGTTTTCGCATCCAGTCCACTCCTCCGCGCACCCCTGTCGCCAGGCACAAATTCGCGCTGGTGGCAGCGGCAGGAAAGCCGTCTGTTCCAAAGTTATAGGTGCTAGTCAGACACAAGAAAACCCCTAGATTAATAAAAGGCAACAGGCTACATTGAACCACCAGCTACTCACTTTGCTGGGTTGCAAAGAAGGAGAAGGTAAAAAGAGAGCAGGCTACTGTAAAGCGTTCCAGCAGCCCATCACTTTTCCCGGGAAGGAATTTGCAAAGCAACGTTTTATCTTAATGAGTTCTCTTGTACCTTAAATCTTGACCGTTGTCATCTGAGGACACGTCATCAATGTGAACCTGGTCGCATTCCTAAGGTGACAGAAAGACTTTATAATTTTCTTGGTCTTGCAAATCTTGAAAACAAAGCTATAAAAAAACCCCTATGAACAATTTACTCATCAGGAACATTTTTAATTGTGGAAATCAGTAGATGGCAGTCTTGTTAAAACAACTGTTTTACCTATTCCTTGTGTTCATTTCTTAGAATAAATGCACACCGTCATTAGCTACTACTGTTAAATAGCTTTCCAAAAACACATTTTTGTGTTTAGAAAGGAAAGTGGTTAAAAACAATTAGCATATGTGTTCCATAAACGTTCTTGTAGCCTTTCAGGTACCTTAAAACATCATGCTGCTCAAAGCTGATTCAGTCAGTGCATAAGTGTAACTGAAACCAGACATTTTGGTAAATGTAACATATTAGAAAAATTAAACCTGATGCTAACCGCCAATGAAATTATGACCTCTGATTGCTGTTGAGCCACACACCAACACAGCCTGAGGCCAGTGTTTCAGAGGAGCGCAGATGAAAAATCTGTTCCTAGTTTGCCATTCATTTGAGAGTTGTGAGTTTCCTCCTCTCTCTTTGGTCTTAGTGCATGAAAGCAGCATGCCAAGATGAAGAAAATCTGAACAGAAATAGCCAAATCAAACCATCTTTCTTCAGCAACTTATGCAAACTAACACAGCACATTCAAAATTAGCTTTTTCCTTTTCTAAATTAAAACTGGTAATATGTATTGTTTATCTACAAAAAAGCCAAGCCACTAGAACATTACTATTAATGTTTTAAATTTTGGCAGGAAAACAAATAAACCTCTGACACTCTAGATCAATATCATTTCAATGCTTGTAACAATAATGGATTTCAATTATTTTAATAATTTCCTTTTCTCTCTCCTAATGTGAAGTCCTATAACAAACATGATCTTTTTTAAAGATGAAAATACTGCAATCCTTTATTTTTGTGTTGCTTCCCTCTGAACAAATTTTTCTCTCTCCATGGATTTGTGAGGAAGGGAGGGAAGATAGAAGTGGAAAGAAACTCAAACCAGCTGTTCCCTAACAGAATTAAAATCATGACCCTCAACCCTTTTTCTAAAACATCTATTTTCCAGCCAACCCTCTCCCAGCAAGCAGCAAGCTCCAAGGAGGAAAAGACTTTGACCCTATAACCTTCTCCTCCTCTCCTGAGGTCAACAACCTCAGATAAGAAAAAAGCTGAAGAAGCCTATTTGGCCTCACATGGTGGCTGTAGATTCTAGATTTTTATAAAGTAATACCTCAGAAACTGAAAATGCTTTGAAGAACAAGGTGTGGTCTTTTGCACTTTATATACTTATATATAAGTATATAACATATATTTATTCATACTGTAATGCATACTGTTTCCTATCTTATGCATAAGTAGCTTGTGCTAGAGAGAGAGGCAGGAGTGACAACCAGCACAGGAGAGACAACGCTACATTTGCTCATATTTAACCAACATCCAGTGACTTTACTCCTCAGACAAACAAAATGTTTTAGCCGCAAAGACACAGATGAAACTGCAAGTGTGAACATATGTTGCCAGGCTTTGAAAATCAACTTGGCTAAAAAAAAAAAAAGAGCCAGAAGCTTCTTCAAGAGGTTATCAAATTCACAGAAATTATTATTATTTTTCTGTTTAAAACTGAAAGCAAATGTCCATCCAAATGCATACAAAGTTAACAATTCAAATATGAACTGAGTGTAAGCTAAAGAAAGGACACCCTCCTGAATTCATTAGTTTACTCATTCTAATTACTCTTCGACTTCCCAGCAACTTCTCCTTCCCCAGCTTGGAAACTATGACAGACAACCGGAACAAGCTGCTGGAGAAGAAGACTCAAAATAGAAATCTGGGAAAAAGGAACAAATTTTATTAGTAATGACAAAACTAAAGGAAGGAGTAGAAGCTCATCTTCTTACATGAGCAGATAAAAGAAGGAGTAACTCCAACAAACTTCCAAATTGAACTCTCTCAGGCAAGAGATAGAGGCAGAAAGAATGAGACTGCTACATCTTAGATCCCACAGTTAGAGAGAACCCGGAGCTTGGTTGGACCTTCAATTTGCAGTGCGAGGTCTTGGGGCCATGACAAGCCCTGGGACGTGACAGACATTCTCCCCTTCTGTCTAACCATCTGCTTGGCAGGTAGAAAGTGAGAACCGAAGTGATACATTAGAAATACAATACGTGGCATTTAAAAGAAAGAAGTATTTTGGACGGAAAAACCCAGAAAAGAAATCAGAGACTAAAAATTGCTGGGGTAAAGGTATAGAAACAGTGTCAAAAAAACAAGAAAAGCAAAGAAAAGGTCATGATCACCACAAATTCGAGATTAAATACTGAATATAATGGAGAGATAGTGTCCTCTTTTGTCAGAAATAAAAGAAGTAAAAAGGTTAAGCCAGGTGGGGAATGAAGCAAAATTAAAGCACGAGAGATACATGTTATAATTTGGAAAGGATTAAAGAGCAATGTGATTGACACTACATTACAACTAAAGGAAGGTCACAAACAGTGCACGACTATTTTGTTCCTCTTGAGTGGCAGGGCATGGCTTTGAGGCTAAATGTGAGCTTTGAGTGCCAGGTATTTTTTCACGCTGTCTAGCTGACTTGGACTTTGGCTTAATGAGTGATGGGTGCATTTCTCGACCCCTGAACATAGTAAGGGAAAAACATTCAATTAGCAATTGCTCTTCTAGCAGGAAAGTTATTTAGGAATAACTCTTCACAGACGCCAGTTACCCGCCCCACATTAATTGATCTGGCCCATCCTTCTGGCAGAGCACCTTGTATTTGTTTTCACCTGCTTGCTTTGTGTGGAGCATTCTGTTTGAGAGCAAAGACTACCTGAGACACTGCTCAGTCCGCTGATTAGTTATAAGCAAGCACCCACACATTCAACAATTAAAAACAGCAGTTAACTCACACCATAATCAGGGATATAGTAAAACACTGACCAACAAATAAAGTATGCGCTTCCAATTGGTATATTTTTGCAAAGGTATATAAACAAAGACTCATAAAATCCTCAAGTACTTCTCAGAAAAGTTTCTGTGATGGGACCTGACTTACAGCTAAATGGCCATTCAGAAAAAAAGAGAGAGAAAAAAAAGGTTTGTTTGCAGGCTTACCATTTCAAAATTTTACAAATGTATTTGACACTTTTGTGAAATTTTCATAGAAAATACAATACTAGTATTCTCCCCTTAATTTCTCTGGCAAAGTGATATCTGAAATTAATACTGAAAGTCCCTGTAGAAACACTGTTATATATGCAGATGTATTTTATTATGACAGAATCAGTTTAGCAGTCAGTTCCAAAGCAGAAAATTAAAATCATGGGATTCTCTTTTAAAATAGGCTGAATTGGCAAGTAAGGAGCAAATTATCCTGTGGCTTACGTATAAAGATTAGGCAGCTAGCTGTGTTTTGCTCCTAAAGGTGTTGACCTTGCAACTTCAGTGTAGCCAGTTTGAAATCTTCAGGAGGAATTACAAGTGATGACATGTTTATACTGAAGATTTGGATTTCAGTCAGACAGGCTGAGATGCAGCTCTGCACTTTGGGATCAACCCCTGGAAAGCAAAATGCACTTGGTATAGTTTAGGGATAATACTTTCAGGGAAAATGAGAGTGTCAGCATGTGTAGCTTAGCAAACCTACCTATAGTAGCTTAAGAAGTTACTGTCTGTGCTGTCCTTTGCTGCTCTCTCGCACAGCTGGCTTGCATGCCACACATCCATGTGTCCATGTCCCTCAGACCTTTCTGTGCCTCAACTGGTAGCTTAGCTTGAACCTCCTGCAGCTCAATTAAACCCACAGATGTTGCATGGAGTAACTGAGACTTGTTTCTACATTCCCTTCCACCAGCTCTGCTTTGGGGCTTGAAGCAGCAGCAGATCTGTGCTTGCAGGAGCAACTTAAAACTGCTGCAAATGTTGCTAAGTGAATGTCTCCAGTGAAATGCAGTGAGCCAAAGAAAAACAACAATCAAAAATGAATGACTTGTACATGGAAAGCTTGTGTCTTCTCCCTGCTCCATTCCCAAAGCATTTGTTAACTTTTTCCTCCTTCTCTCTTCTGTTTTTGTATGATGAGCCAAAAACTCCCAGAGATGCTCCACAATCATCATTCACAGCTCTTAAAATGCTTGGACCGATGTAGTCCTCTGGAATCATTCCTTTAAACTAACTTAGGATCCTTATAAAGATTCATATGCAAAGCATTAAGTTATGGCAGAAATGTTCTGCAAATATTTATATTACTTTGCTCCTTGACTACCACCCGTCAAGTTGTGTATTTCTGCCATAAATATGTAAAATATGTCTCAGTACTCAATTTACTGTAGGAAAATTAATAATAATAAAAGAGATTAAGACTGTTACAAGAGTTCCTCTTATCTATGCCAATACTACATGCCAAGTGGAGTGACGCAATGGCTAGCATGGTGATCCTCTACATTTCTGTGCTACAAAACTAACAGAAATAAATCTAATAATTATGATGTCTTTGAATAAACACAGCACAAGATAACTCTGGACAAGTTTGCACATTATATAAAGGAATAATGTGAATAATATCATGAACATAACCTCAGAGGATGCCGAAGTATTAGTCTCAAATCTGCTGATTATGGCTAAACTACACTTCCACATTTGGTTAATCTTCTTAATTTACCGTGAGAAAACTAACACCACGTTGTCAACTAATTGTTTCAATACCTTGGTCTGCAAAGTCAAAATGAGACAGGGAAAAAAAACCCCAACCAACAACCACCCTTCAGAATGAGCTATTTTCCTTTTGCCTTTACATCAGCGTGCCCATTGAGACAGCCTGGAACCTGGCCAACTCACAGGAAATGATTGCTGGGATTCTCTGTTCCTCTCCTATCTGTCATTACACAATTATATCCACTGCTTCATTTTCCCTACTGAACAGTAGAGAAATTTGGTCATGTACATGTGAGAACAGATCTAGCAAAACAAGTTAAAGCTGCAATCCTTTATAAATGTGATGTATCTGAAAAAAAAAAAATCCAAAAAAAAATCCTCAAGTGCTCACTGCTGTGTTTTTAATGCAGCTTTTTATGACAGCACTACCTCTGTTTATGCCTTTTCCAGGAATACAATATATATTCTTTAAATTATATATTCTATTTCAGATTATTATCTGCTCCACAAATACTCATCACTCCTATTAGCCATCACAACGTGCTTCTTTGTGAAACACAGACTCACAGATTGCCAGAAAATGTTTTTTCCAGGCAACAATTACATATTCCAAAGCTGGTTTGTGAATGACCATATAAAAACTCCTCAAAAGTGTTGTTTTCTACATCTTTTTGCTCACACTTGTGACTACCTTCCAGCAAAATGAAAAGCAGATTGCTTCAACCAGCCTTTATTCTAATTTTAGGAAGAAAACATGCAAGGATCCCAACACTATTTACGGCAGTCATTAAACCTGGCAAGTAAATCTCTGGCTTTTACTTTACTAGAAGGATAACAAAATCCTTGGTATGTTTACAGGCTAGAAAATTGACATTTCATAGAACAACATATATATATATATACACACACATGACTTTAGTCTCATGTTCCTCCACTGTACTTCTGTACTTGTTAAGTATACAAAATCCTGTGCACTTGCTTTCAAGCTGAGGCAACAAAGGCTGAAGTGCTGAACTTCCTAACCCATCATCACAGAGTGCCTGTTAACATACAGTGCAAATCCATGTGAAAAAGCAGAGACTGCGGTTCGCAGGTTCTCAACACTGGCACTCCATTGGCAGGACCTGTCATCTCTGTCTAGCCTGCACTTTGTGACCCTAACATTTTCTCTTCTTTCCCACCACAATTATTTGGCACTGAAGAAAAAAGGTGCAGATTACCTGTAGGTCAGGCACAGGATATTAAGAACAAAGGGAGTTCTTGAAATCCACTTCATTCTGTCTGACAATTTGTGGATGAACAGTCAAGGAATTAAATCGGGCTGTGAAGGTTTTCAAAATGCTCCCATTTTAAACTTATGACTATAAAGAGATGCTTATAGTGAAAAAAAACCCCCATAACAAAAAACCACCATAAAAACAACTATCAAACCCCATCTTTTACTCTTAAAATAGCCCATCAAAATAAACAAACAAAACAGCTTATCATCTATATAAATTATTATCTACTATAAACATTGAGGACTAAGAACTGAAATTATTTAACAAACTTTTTTCACAGCCAATGACTTTTGAGCGCTTTCCTGTGCCAAGCATGTAACCTTTTCATAATGCACAATGGATGCCATTCTTTTGTAATAGAAAAAGTGATTAAAATCCTATTTTGCTTGCTCATATCAACAAATGCATTTGGATTAAATGTGATACTCCTAAAGTAAACAATGTTTGTTCCAAAATAAATACAGATCTTATTCTGCAACTTGTGTTTATTGAAGTAGCTATGTTAAAACCAAGGTTTACATTTTCATTTCAACTTCACCTTGTAACTGGAAGAATCCAATTTAAAATAAAACATGACCTAAAGAAGTATCTAATGAGCAACTGTATTGTGCCAGTTACATTCTCACAGCAAAAGAAAACTATTTTACTACTTTCCTTTGCTTTATAAGTGTCATGAGACAGATATTTCATGAACTGATATTGTCTCTGTACATATTACTCAATACACTGAAACCTTTCTATTGAAAATGAAGATCAAAAAGTAAGCTCATACCTCTACCAGAGGGTCAACAGAGTTCAGGACAATCACAATAAGTGCAGTCCTTCAAACCTTAGAGATTTCTTGCTTGCTTTAGGGTGTAAATTTGTTGTTCAGGTTCCCGTTCAGAAATACTCCCTATCATTCCAAATGCACTCCTTACATTCCAGTTCAGACAGGATAAAAAGTAAAACTATTCTATTTCTGTAATGTATCACCTTACTAAGAGAAGTGTTTTAGAGTGCCTCTCTTACAGTCAGTTCTTATTACAACTTTGACAAAATAATTTGTTTTTCTATTTTTGTACATTTTGCGGGGAAAGAGAAAGGAAGAGAGGGGTGTCAGAGAAAGAATTGTACCAACAGATAGAAATGGCTAAATAAAACTCAAGTTTATCCATTTGAAGAGTCTATGTCACTCCTGGAAAAAACAATGCTAAGTTTAAAGTGTCAAATCCACTGTATTTTAAAAGTTCAGCACTTCAGATTGTAAATACTTCTTTTATGACGATTCCTGTTATCTGCAAATAGATACTTTTGTAAGGAGAAAAAAAATCCTATGATTAATGAAAGCCAGTGAAGATAAAGTACGATGGAGTTTTAGGAAGTAAAAAAAACCCACCATGAATCTCATGAGAGTGTAATGAACTATTCCCAAATATAACTTAAAAGTACACTTTTAGGACATACACACTTTGTTTAAACTATATACTAAATATTTTAAAAATATATTTCAATTTTAAACAATTTAAAAATTAAACTTATGAAAAGAATGTTGTTTTCCATAAAAGCCTTAATATAATTTCTAATTTCTCAGGAAATGAGAGGATAATGAAATTTTCACAAGGAGACGTAATCTCTCTCTTTCAGTCCCACAGTGTCAATCAATTTAAATTTGAAGTGCCTTGGTGCTCTTGGTGATCTCCTAAATGCATGTGTTTAAAAGGAAACTACAATGTTTTGGGTGAGCAAGTCTCCCACCTTTGTAATTGTCTGCTAATGGGAAAAGGACCGGGTTTAAAATTCTCTCTGCTAACCTTGCCACTACAAACAGCAAAAACATTTGCTCCTATGTGCAGCCTGAAGACCTTTACACAATACTTTGAATTTACTCCTTCCTTTTCTTTCCCACCCTTCATGTTGTGGGGCAGAGGTTGACCCCTAAGCTGCTGCTCAGTAGCAGATGCAGGGAGTGAGCTAAGGCACTGCTTCCTTGGCCCAGCTGGAGCAGAGGACAGCTATGCTTTGTCAGAGCTCTAGGAGTGCCAGTTAGAGAGGCAAGAGTTTTTGTACCACCTTACAGCCTGTCATGGCTTAACCCCAGCAGGTAACTCAGGGAGAAGCAACAGAAAGGTAAATAAAGTGATAAAGTGATGCTACAAGCTTGGTAGGCTCCTGTGTATTTCAGCTCAGCTGTAAATGTGCGAAGAACACTCCATCTGATTCTCTCAAGAAAGGAAATCATATAGGCTCTGTTTTCAGTGGCACTAGGATGAAGGTACTTATTGTTGGCCATTTGAAAGAAGTTAAGTGGTTAATAAGTTGCATAAGCCTATAGGAATGATCTTCTCAAGTAAGCAAAGGAGGTATTTGTTATTCTTCATAGCTCTAACACTCGTGAACTACAGCAGCACATTCCACAACAGCCAGGCATCATGAATTTTGGATGGGTTGAAGTCTTCAGCTGTGTTTTGCACACACCAGCAAAGCCACAGTTCTGCCTATGAATGAAGACTTTGTTTTGCATTTCTGTTCATTTACCTACAGATCCATGTATGAAGTAATTTAGTCCCACATCCATGAAGTGGAATTTCATGAACTTACTGCAAGTAACCCATGGTTGCTGTATTACATAGATGAGAAACTATTTTCCAGTCATTCCTTCACACACATATTAGGGAAAATTCCATACCATGATTTGCATTTCCTTTCCTCTCTATCCTTCCTTCCTTCCTTCACTGAAACTGAGCCGTTCCTGGATTGCTACTGTGGAAAATTGAATGCAAATAGATGGGCTTGGTGTCTCTATCTGAATGTGCAAAGGGAACTACTGTGATGCCTGCTGGGAATCCACAATTGTTGATGGGTTAATTAGAAACGGAACTGCCTACTTTTCATAGAACTTATAGTAAATTAAAAATTAGGTTTATATCTCTAAAAATAAATCTAATGCTGTTAAAAAAAGCTCTACTGAAGCTTTTGGAATAATCACATTTGGCTTTCCCAGAACTCTCTGCTGCTGAAGAACTACCAGAAGTTGAATCACAGGCTTCTCATAAAGAAGAGAATCCCTAACCACTGTCTGGTCAGGAGGTTCCTATTACAGACATCACAAATACTGGGAGGAGGTGAACTCTTCTTTCAACCAAATGAAAAAAGTAATTTTTGAATAGATATTTCTCTGTAGAGGCTTGATGATTCCACTCTGGGTGACCAAAGAATTATTCAGCTGCCGTGCCTATGGTATTTGGGGTTAGGAGGGAAATAATTCAGTCAGCTCTGTCTGAAGCTTTCCTATCCCTGAAACCACCCCTTGTTTCTCACCAGGAATAAGCCTTATTCAACAGCCTTTCCTGTAATAACTTATTTTTTTGAGTCCGATGTCCCAGAAATATATTTTCACTATGTTTTGCAGTACTTTCTGCATTAGGTGGTTTGTTTTTTCCTGAAGAAGTAACTACAGGTGTTTCTTGTTCAGCACCTAGCTAACCTTTGGCCAAAGGTTTGCTAAGACTCTCCAAGATCCATCCTCCAATCACAGCCAAATCAGACCAACTCTGCCAAAATCACACACTTGCCTCAAGGAAACAGCTATTTCTCACAGCAGTAGAACCAGACCTAGTGGTCTGTATGTGAACTTCTGTCCATTGTTCATTGTTAAATGAAGGTCATCTGGCAAAATCCACCACTTTGTGAAAAACTGGACTCTTTGTATTAGAGATTCTCTTTGTATTACCGGCAATAGAAATTAACATGACCATTAAGAATGACTACATTCAACAATCACCAAGAGCGGATTCTGCTTTCAGCTGCATCTTTAACTATCACATCACACTCGTTTCAAACAAAAAGCTTTTCTTTCACAGATTCTTTTAAAATATTTCTATTGAAGAAACATTTCTTAGAATATTAAAGAATGCACATGCTGGTTTTAGGTTTTCTGAGAGAATGTGAAATGTAATTTTCTACAAAATTTATTTTCTTTGGCATCATCATAGTCAATATTTACTTTTAGGTCACTAAACCTATCCCTTTATCTCAAGAGTGGTTAGCCTCCACCTATCAAAAACACTGTTGCTCCATACTGGATTGTTTTTTTCTTTCTTTTTTTTTTTTTCCTGACAGTAACACATCTAGGTTGATTTTCTTTCTTGCTCGCACATCATTCCAGTAAAACAAAGGAAATTCATGCCATAATGAAAAAACCCGAAGTTTTGCAATGCTCTGAGACAAGTTCACAAATGAAATGTTTTAAACAGAACTGGGGTAATTGTCCATGAGGAAAACAAAGAGCAGGAAGCACTCAAAGCTGCCATGTTTACTTCTTAAACAGCTGCTACCTATTTCTTTTAAATAACCAAACAACCCAAATAGTAACAAACTCCTCTGTATTCCAGGAACTTAACTTATGAATAGACCAAGTAATTAAAATGCATGAAGTTGCTGTATGGCTGGAAGAGAATTATGAAATTCTATGTAACTTTAATCCTAATTTTGAATAGAAAATTATATCAGCCCTAGTGGTGGTGCTGCAGACTTAATCAATGGTTTCGCCTTTTTAACATTCTGAAAGCTTATCACAAACCAAACGTAAATGCAGGAACTGCTAATACTAAAGTTCATTAATATTTTAATGCATTTTCCATCATACTTTTCTTCTAATAATATTATTTCAAAAAATACATAGATGTAAAAAATAGACAAGTGATACTAAGAAATAATAGAATTTATAAACATTATAAATATAACAAATAATTATAAATTAATGTTATATTCTAATCAAGTGATTTTTTCCCCCCTCCTTTCTCCTGAACTATTTTAATACATACCTACCAATATTTTGTGTTCTCTCATGGACTGTGGTGTAACTTTGCAGTAAGTTTACTGATTTCTGAAGCATTATTTTACACCCCCACAACTGAAAGCCTAGAAGTATCACTCACTTTATAGACAAGAAAAATAAGCTATTAAACAATACAATCACAGGTAACTTGTTTTGGAATAGCAACACTTAGAGGAGCAAGACTCTGATTTACGGTTGTTCTAATTTCTTCTTTTTCAATGAGTTAACCCATCGTTTCGTAAACATAATTTGTCACCAACACCAGCCAGAGTTCTCTGTAACTTCTTTTTGCCTTTCTTTCAGATCTGTTATCCCTGCTGAGAGAATCTACTAAAGAAGAATTTTTCATACTGACACCAACTGTAGTCTTGCTGTGAATAACCACATTCCCATAAAAATCATTCCATTTATTGCAAAGTTGTTGGCAGACCATAGGAATAACAGTCAACTCAGGAAACCTTTTATCCTGAAATCACATAGCTTAACCCTTTGTATGACCACATGTAGTTCATATATAAAAGTTGTATTACCACACTGCTGTTTAATTTCTTAGTAAAAGCTTTTTTGTAGTTGGCAAGTTTTTAAAATTAATTTTTTCACAGTACTTCCTTTAAGTAAAATTTAAATAATAATTAGAAAAGACTGAATTGGGAGTATTCAGTGTTTGTGCTTAACATACAGTATTAAAAATTACTGACTCTTTTCAAATACTCGAAATATTACATTACATAGATGTTTGAGGGTGGTTTTGATTAGAAATGAAAAATTTACAGTCATACAAAACTTTATTGTTTTTCCTACCTTCCTATGGTAAAGAAAGATTTATGAATTTACAATATAATAGAACAATTAAAAACCCTTGTTTGCTTTATGTTTTTTTCTTGTGGAAGACACTTCTGTTAGTTATTATATTTGCTGCATTGAACACCAAACTAGTGGAGATTAGATTCAAAAAAGATACATTAGTTATGTTAGTCAGACCTCTTGACAGTTTGGGAGTCAGATGTTCCCTATATTCAAATTTCTGTTAGAATTTATTAAAGTGATAGAACAAAAGTCAGTGTATGTTCTCACTGTCTTTTTTTTTCTGTTTGTATGCCCTTGTTTGTAGGTAATCATGACTTGATTTATGCTAAATTCTTTTGACTAAAGCCGTAACAGGAGTTTTGGACTTGTAAATGCACACCTAAGAAAAATACATACATTTTGTTCCAGTAAATGAATTGAAATATTTGACTTGTATTTTTAAACTTTTCAGTCAAAACTTTCAGAAAAAAATCCTACAAACACTCGAGTTCTAACTACTTCTACAACTATCCCTTGCCTTTGCCTACTGATGTTAGGGAAGGCATTATTCCCCTGTGCATCCACATTTTAAATTTGCAATGTGAGTTACACAAATATGCAGAAGAAAAAGCTGAGATCTTTCAGCTGATTGATTTTCTACAGTTTAGAAAGCATCGTTTGCTTAGATAAAGCTCATCTTTCTTGTGACAGTATTTCAGCTGAGCTCAGTACTTATGCGAGCAGTCTGTACTCTGCTGTCAGTGAACATATAAGAACTATCATCTTCTGACTGCATTATAGTACAGGTAACCTGAAGATAGTGTCTGGACTGCCTTGTTCTGACTGGATAAGGATCTTGGAAAAAAAACCCAAAACCACCCAATACTTCATTCCTTCGATATCTCACTGTTTCTTTTGTTAAACTCTTTGTTTACATTTTTTGAAGTCCTCATAAAGCCTCACGCTTCAATAGCACACTTTAGGATAGTTTTAATCCACGACAGAATCACCCAGTTTCTTGGCCATATCAAAAGAAAAATTTTACAAGTGCTATTAACAACAACCAATTTTTACTTTAAACACAGAAAAATAAAGGTGATACTACAATGAGTAAAGGGAATAATCCTCTCCCCCTTTCTTTACAGTTTCATTAGGCCATTGAACTGGATGAAATTCAGATAGAGGCCTTATTGTAACCACACTGAAACAGTAGAAATCTCCTGAGACTGTGAAACTCAAACATTTTGGGAACCAACTTCAAGTACCCCTTATATGATTTGAAGGAAAATGAATGAAAGACATTTCTCAATTTTTCTCCCTGTAGCAACATTTTAATATAATTCCTACCACTCCCCACCCCTCAAAAGCCAGCATAAACAGATCTGTTTAAAAGTCATGCGTATTCATATTTTCTTAACATTTAAACTTCAATCACAGCACTCACACATAACCAGACCAGCACAAACTGCACGATGGCCTTCAAGATATCAGACATCTTGTAAATAACATTGTAAATTCATGCCAAAATTAAGTCTAGGACAAAGAGGTTGATAGAAACTACCTACCACGCATATTGCTAAGATGCTTATGCTGTGGTTTGAAATCTTTGTACTTATGTGAGGATTGTCTCACGTGCTTTCATCCTGCAAAATGTCACATGAGTATGAAACTTA